>NC_090387.1:55946501-56685251 GCF_036365525.1 Heterodontus francisci | reverse complement strand
GCTAAGACAGTGGATGTCATCGGCCAACTTGACCATGGTGGCAACCCAGTTGAGCCTAGTCATTACGCCACCCAATATCCATGTGTTCACACTTTTGAGCAAGGTTCATTGGGTAGCAATCTATAATGTGAATTTGTCCAGTGCCCATTAACAATTAAGCCAATTGTGGTAACCCCATTGTTGAACTAGCAATGGGCATAGATTTACACACAACATGGTTTTATTTCTCTCTTTGCAGCACTATAAATGAAGTCAACTACAATGCCTAACATTTGCACTGAAAGTTGTATCCATGTTTTGAATTATGTTATGAATGAGGTCTTCCGCATATGATTAGTAGAGTCCGCATCTCAGAAACAATCAGTAATTGTTCTGGTGATGCCACAATTACACATTTGAATTTTGCAAAAATGTTAATAATTGTTTTTACATATTAGGCCAGTTCTGCAAAGAGTTCAGTAGTATATGTCCTATTGTGGTTATCAATGATAGTGCAATATGTATTTCATATAGGAGATAAAATACACATTACTTTTGTGGCAATTTATCATTGTGCCATAAATGTTTACATTTTAAATATATATATGATACATGTACTATGTATTATAAGATGAATGTTTAAAATACTAGCATCACCAAATATTTCTGTTTTAAAAGCAAGAGTAGGCAATAGTACAAATAATATCAAAAGAGGAGCATATTGTTTTATTCTATTCTGTTTCATATAGATGATTGTAATTTTACACCTGCCTCTTTGTGTGTGTGTTTCCATTAATAGGATTTATTTAGATATATAGTTCATAATTGAAATCTATCTTCCTGAGCAGTTTTTTTTTATCAAACAGTTTGAGAGGAAACTAAAAATTTCCAGCAAACTATTACGACCTAATCTTTATTGGCCCTGACTGCAGTACCCACCAGCTGGGGCCTACCACGGTTAGATACTTGTACTACATTATATTTGCTGTCTTTTGCAGGTTCATCACTAAGCTTAATTCCAGAAACAATCTTTAAATGAAACTGCAAAAAACAAACTTTCACTTAACAAGATATTTCACAGGGAGAACTAGAGGACACTAGCTGCTTTAGAACAGAGAAGAAAAAGTGAAGATATGGGTAAATCCAAGATTAGATTGATTTAAAATTTCAGTTTCTAGAGAAATAATTTCCAGTTTCTAACTTTTGTAACTTTGTAATGTCAAATTTAAAACATTTACAGAAGCTTTTTATATATAGAATAGACACCAATGTGAGGTGTTTACCTTATAACTTGCACGTATGTACTGTAGGGCTATGCATTGATGTTTGCCTTTATGTTGTGCATGTATATATAAATATACACATCCCTACAGGTGTGGCAAATGTTTGTTGATGCTTACGTGTACATTATGTGTGTGTGTGTATGCATATTTATGTGTATGTAAAGTATCTCTGTAGTGCAGATGCAACCTGTAATAAACATAGCTCCACAAGGTGAACATCTAAACAATTTTTCTGTAAACAAAAATACAGATTCTTAGAAATCGCAACAATTTCGGAGATTAGGTCGTTTTAATAGAATTGCTTTACAATCTGTTTCATTTTCTCAAACATTAACTTTGTGGACTTATATACGAATATTAAAAAGCAGCAATGAGAAACCTTAAATGTTGAAATATTTAAAGTAGATGGTTTATTGGAATAAGATACAAATGGCCCAGTGAGTTTGAAAGCAATTTCAATCATTAAACTGTAAATTGATCAAACTGTGATACAGAATGCTCTGGTTTTCTACAGGAAGGTTTTCTCGTATCCAACCCATGCAAAATATTGAATTTTGCTTTGAATTTAAAGCAAAGTCTATAAAACAGTAATATTCCCGTCAATTAAATATTAATTAGCGAAGAATAAATATCTCAAGTCTAGAAGGTACTCCGCATTCGGGCGTTACCTGGTGACCGCGATGACCCTGTGAACTCTAGAGAATGAGAAACTGCAGGGATTGTTCAGCTCTGGAAGGGTTAAAGGTTTAGTGACGCTTATATCTCATTACAAATGGATCCATTAGATTTGATTTTATTTGCATTTTAATCTTGAAATTCTTCAAATGCCGCACAGAATAGAAGAAGGCCTTTCTCTTACCTGTCTTCCCCAAACCCATCTATTCTGTTTTAAACATTAATTCCCCAATCCCTACTCCGCAGCAATCTCTCCTTTATTCGCCCCATCTTTTCCATCCAAAGCCACCCTTTCTTTTTCCAATGCTCTTAACTTCACTTTATATAGCTCTGTTGTATTAGCTATTCTTAACTTTACCTACTTCATCCTCCATTTTTTCTCCAATAGTTTTATTTCATTTTTTCTCTATTATATTTCTTGTGTGTCAGCTCACCCTCATCCGGACGTTTCTCTAATCTGTCTGTGGTGTTTTCTTTGTTGTCTCTCCTCATGCTGTCTCACTATTCACTCTCCCCCTTTCTCTCATTATCTTTCACTCTCTCTCTCTCTCTCTGTCTGTCTGTCTCCCTCTCTCTGTCTCTCTCGGGATTCAGGAACTCTCTCGCCCCGGCAGCCCACTCCTAAGAGCTGTGGCTAATAAAGGGATCACAACGAAAAAGAAAGCGCTTGTCTAGGTGTCTGCTCTCAGAATGGAGGCGCGAAGTGCCATTGGAAATCAATTCATGTGATGACTTCAATAATGATACTGAGGGCTGTAAAAACTAGCCATGTAGAAAAGGGAGATAAATTGGGTCAAAGGCCGTTACTGGAAGGAGTCGAGTCACGTTACCTTCTTTTCAGTGAAATCACTTTTCTCTCTTAATGTCGTTAACACCGAGGAATTTTAAGAACTCTATAAACCAACAATGATATTCGTAAAACGATTTATAAAGGAATCTGGCATCCAAATAATACAAACAGTGGCAATGCTACACGGCTCCCAGGTATCGAAGCAGTACCACAATAAGAAATCATCGTTCTAGATTAAAGCTGATCTCTATCAGGGTTCATTAAATTTACAGGATAAAAGAGACAGCCTTAGCGCAAATATGGTATTTTCCCAACTGAATAAACCGTTGTCACTTAGCCCAGAAATTGCAAGTGTTAAGCCAGTTTGCATTTTAATTTGGCCCTGAAGTTACTTATTTCATTATTGATCAAACATAATGCTGAATCAATGTTCATCTTGTTACCTGGGACATTTCCATGTAATACAGTGATAGCACTGCCCGGAGTTACTCATTCCAATTCAAAACTGACTTTACGAGAAATCAATGGTTATTTGTTACTGATATAGGACTTTGTAAAGAGTGTTAAGACTCCAGGAAAACCGAAAAAACAACAGAGTCGATGAATTTATGTACTTCATCGGTTCGCACAATGAAACCGCTCATATCAGCAAAATGACAGTCTCATTTCAAAATAAATTTCAACGTACTCAAATGCTCTAGTTAAATCGATCGATAACTCCATCCATCTATCTATCGGTTATCGTGTACAATATCTCCATCAGTAGATTAGACCAATTAAAACAGTTAGTATTAAATATAGCATAATATAATAAACAAAAAGTTAATTATAGCATATCTTTTGGAATGGCGATATTGTCGATAGGAGATGGGAGTAGTTAGGACCGACATGTAGGTACAGCCATACAGTTCAGGTTACAGTTTTAAATCGCATATAAGGAAAAAGAACATTGGGAGTTAAGATCATTCTGCATTCGAAAAATGTGCGTTTCCAAACTTTTTTAACGTATGCCCAAAGTCCCTATTATTTTGGATCAATTCTGCTTGGAAATAACAAACCAGAGCTAGAGAGAGGGGCTGTTTGTCAGGGTTTGGCTCTGTTTGGATTGATTAATTAACACGTCCCGGTGGCATTTGTCTAGCCAGAGAGCCTGCGAGAGTGCGAGAGAGAAGTATTCTCCAGGCGATCATTTTTGCACTGAGAGATGCCCACGCAGTTCGGCCCCGATTTCAGTGAGTAAAAGTTCAGTGTAAATAGCATTCAAATAATCAGACGGAAAGCCTATAATAAAACACTTGGAAGCCCCCACAGGATCGACAGCACAATATTTACCAAAGACTCGACGGCAACGAAGCCACTAACAGCAGCAGGCTGCCTGCCACCAGGAGCCCTGACCTCCCTAATCAATTACTACACAAACTCCAGAATTTAACCACAAAATCATTATTTATGGGTTCCTTTTAACATTCACCTCACAGTTGTTTCCCTTTACCAGCCCCGTGCACGGTTTTCATCCCCCTACAATCTAACTGACAAACAACAATGACTGCAGCCTTATTTGCCCAGTACTTCCATATGTGTTTTAAACAACTAGTTATGCAAAATAGTGGCTTAGGCTATGAAACACAACATTTTGCGAACGGGGCAATATCGGATCCATCACAGTCTGTAACTATTATGGCATGGAGCTATAATTTTTGTGCAATGCTACTGTTAAATGGTCATTTTGTTTTAGAAATTCCATCCTTCTTGATTGCAATGTTGCTAATACTACAAAGAGCGAAATGTTACAGGGAACCAATCTAGTTTGCTTTCGAAGTCTAACCGGCTGAGTGTTTATTTAATTATAGCGTTAAAATAGAATTTCATATCTGTGTCTCAGTATCCTGCAACGAGCCATCTACGTGAACATTTAAAATAAAGGAAAATCCACGTATTGAAGGGGACGCCGCGGAGATCTAATAGGAATTTAGATGCTATGTTTGTTCATTCCTAATCCCTGCGTGCTGGTGTGAAGGCGCTCACAGGTGCCTCACACTGAGGCTTCACATTCGATTGCGCCTCATTAGACCAGAGAGCACGTTACGAAAGAAAACGGAGCTGTTTGTCAGTATGTTCCCACTGACCCGTTTCGCACGTATAGAATTAGTGTCTGCATTTTCACCTCACACAGAAAAATTCTCCTTGAGCACCAATTTTCACCCTCTCGCACAATATGGCTACAGAAAGAGGAACTGTTGCCGCCTAAATATCCAAAAGATAAATGCATGTCTTAATAATTACAATTTGTCAATTTATCTTGGACACACCTCATCTTGCAAGAACAGTGCCATTTTACTCATCATGATTGTACATTGTTGCATATTTAACCGGAACTATCTGTAAACAGCAATAACTGTCAGTAAATATGTAAAATATACTTTACACTAGCTAGATACAGGCGCGAAAGCAACGATTGTTTAGATGCAAACTGCTTGGGGAGATCTTGCTCTTCAGGGATATTTAAATAATGTTATGTAAAAAACGAACTAAATAGGTTATGTGGGTTCACAGGTTGCAAATCTCCACTTTCTTGTTTTGTACGAAAGAGGTTATTTTGTTCGAAATTTTGGAAGTCTGAGCGGCTATGGGAAAGAAACAGCAGTAACTAATTTGAAATCCCTTGACGTTAAAATGCCGTCCCTCTGCTGTAATGAAATTTAAGATGCAGAGTCTTAGGAGACACCCCGAGCTCCCCAAACGTCCTGATTTTATTAACGTCTCCCTCCAAGAATTTGCAAATAAAAGTTTATGTTTTTAAGTAGTAAAAAGTAGTTGTGTCACAGCCTTTCAGACCAATGGGTGCTCCAAACATTGAGGGTCATTAATTGTGTTTTCTTTTCAAATCGAATGTCAGTGCAATTAACAGATTTTGATCAGAGGACTCCTAAAGATTGATTCCATATGCGATAAGGAATGTGCAACTTGTTATCTGTCGCCCCGGAATTACGGAAAAGCTCCAAACGTGTAATTCGAAGAGTGTTGGCTGCTCTTTCTCAACACTTTGATCTCTCCCGCTCTCTTTTTTTCCCTTTAGCACTTTTTCAGCTCGACATTACCCGCAGATTCTCGTTTGGTCGAACTGGCATTCGAATATTATTGTAAATTGAATGCCCTTCCTAATTTATTGATTTAAATAATTATCACCTATTTGTAGCATTCACCAATCTTCGGGATTTCGTCTTGAAAAGACATCCTACATGGTTCAGATTAAAACTAGCTGCGAATAATTTTCATTCTTTTACATTCTGATAAAGCTGCAGTTGTAAAGATTCAGTTATTTTCCAAGGAAAACTACGGGTTTAAGCTATATTATGGGAATTATATAGATGTTATAAACTAATCCCAAAGGGTCCTAAATATAGCCAGAAATAAATCTCAGACCCTATGGATTTGAATGTTAAGGATCTATTACGTTATGCGTAATGCATAATCCTGTGGGATATTCAGTTGCGGTGTTTAACATTAGAGAAATATAAATATTTTTAAATGAGCTAAATAAAACTCAATCATGCTTCGCGGTCATTAAAAGTCTATTTACAGTTCACTGCGGAAGTCTTAGTGAGGGAGAAGCACTGGACCAACTTTGTTTTACAAAAAAAGGATCGGTTTCAGATTATGGAAGCTTTTATAGCGCTCTTTTTAACCACGACTTCATACACATTCCCTCAAGAGGTTTATAAGTGTAAAAGGAGTAACGAGTGTTAAGGAGGAGTAATAAATCAGCAGCTGGCCAGCGGGTCCTGACACCGCCCGGAGATGCGGCACGTGTCATGGCCGGGGTCCGAACGCTTCAGAGCGGGGAACTGTCCCAGCCAGGACCGCCGGTTAACACAGCTTCATCCACTTGGTCGTTTCAGTTACATTTAAAACGCGAAACGAGCCGGTCTGACCTTTTAACTTTCTTTCAATACTGATCAGAAACTAATTCCACAAATGTACATGAAATAATAAATAATGGCTCTTATAGTTTGATGACTCCCTGTAATGAAATCCCGACATGAAGCTTTTACCCCGAAGGAAACGTTGATCTTAACAGCCTTCCCATGAAAGAATGAGAAAATATACAATAACTTCTTGTTTAGTATAAACTGGTATCAGAGACATTTTACACAGAACTGAACTACTACTTGTTAGCTTTTTATGTGTTTAATGCGTTATTACTTAACAGTCATTTTTTTTGCATAAATCATGTTAAAACGACTAAGTATTGAAAAATATGTTGATTGCACAATAATTAATGAAGCTCTAGGTCTTCAAAGGGTTAATAACAATAACATGTTCAGTACCGTATGTCCCCTAAAATCAAGAGGCAGGCTTATTCACTCGACTAATTGATTTTTGTACAGTGTGTACTTCAGCCGGTAAAGTTACTCATTAAATTAATTGATTATTAGTGCGTTGATGCTGTTGCAGATGTCAATGACAGAGGAGACACGTTTCTTACTGAGCATATTTAAAACAGTCACAACCCACGTGTCTTTCAGTAAGTAACAAACGTCTAAATTACTGATACCACGATATGAAGTACGCTCAGTGACACGGGGCAAATCACATTAGCATAACAATATAGAATCTATAGAAAAGCAGCCTCCAAACGCTCGATGCCGTGACCTCCATTCCTTGCTGATCCTTCTGGTTGCATCACCTGTGTTCCAACATTTGCCCTTTCCGCCTTTTTGCTTTTTGTCCAATGTTATTCATTGTTTTCACTCATTTCCCATTGTCTCACTTTCCTAATCCTTCCCGTTTCCTAGATTTAGTACTCCGGGCTTCTGCTCACAAATTCTTCACACATTTGTTTGAAATCACTTTTTTACGTTTTCTCTCCGAGTTCTCCTAGTCTCGTCTTTTCTATTCTTTCCTTGTGATCTGCTGTCTTTTATCTCAATCTTTCAGCCTGTTTATTTCTTGTCCTTAGTCTGCTTCTCTAGTTCTATTTGCTTTAGAATATCATATTTTCAGCCTGTGTTCTTGGCTTTTCATTCTTATTTTTCCTCCTGTCCTTTCATCCTCTACCTTCTTCGTTTTCTCTCACAAATGTTTAATCTTTTTCGTTTTTCAAAAGATGTTGCTCAATGCCGTATTTCCATTTTCTTGACACTTTACCTTTCATCACTACTTCCTCATGCCATTTATGGACACATTTCTACTCTTTGTACCACTTTGCGCTGATTTGGTTGCTGCCTGTTTACCCACATATGCGACTGAAGAGTTTCCTGAAACACCCTCCTTTCTAACAGCGCAGACCCACAATATTGAATTTTCAAGATGATTAAAATTCTGTCTACATGACACATGGCCGTGCATTCGAGGTAATTAATAAGCTAATAATCCTCTTCCCCTCCTCCCTGCGAATAGCCTGTTCAGACACTGGACTGAGGCTGATTCCGCCTCAAGCCCTGCTCAGATCAAACTTAAAGAGCAAATAGCTTTCCAATGTGTTGCAACGCCGATCTATAACCAAAGATGTCCTTGCAAAATCGCGAAGTACGGATCGCTTCGAGAACCCTCCCCTACACAGAAAACAGAAATGAGTCCTTATAAAATTAATGATTTGAGTTTAATCAAGCAGTTTTTAAACTATGCAGGCAACAGGGTCCGAGAGCGTGCGCAAAGTCGCACCGCGGTGAATTCCTCGCACCCGAAGCATTCAATATCACATCATCGAAAGCTGAGGGGAGCACTGGACTGCTGTTTAACATTTATGAGTACAGATCACTGAGCTACTTTTTGTATTCTTTCTGCTTAAATGCACGAACCGACTAAAGAACAAAAATGTCTTATTTTCAACACTTCTCCCGAAAATTAGTCAACAATTCGATTTCTAATTTGTATTGCCACCAAATTCAATGCACGCATTTATCACCCACCGTCAGTTGACAAGACCAGAAAAATAAAATCTAAACATTACTTTATTCTTCAAACAATGGGTGGGCGATTATCTGACATCAAATACCAGAAAGATGAGCCATAAAGCGATTAGATGTGGTACATACAGATTTAATATATTGATTCGGAGAATTTCAATCCAAGGACTTGCTTCACTCTAATCCGCATTTATTACAACCTCGTATTTAGCTTTATCATGCAGACCTGTCGTTTCAGAACACCACAGAGTAGCAAGGAACAGGGAATAAACAACGTGGGGTCATAAATTTGCTAATTACAGTTTAGGGACAGGACAAAAAGTGATAATGAGTTTGGTATGAAGGTGCTGGTGCTTTTCACACCACTTATTTACCAGTGTAACCACGGGACTGGCAGCTTCTGGGGTTTGCGCCGGATTTCTTTTTGTGTTTTAAATTTGCGTTAGTTCGCTTTGATGTAAAGTGGTGACCCTATAACCGTTTGAAGTCCATTATTAACAAAGAATTAACTCGATCCTGAACTGTACTGCCCACTCGCAGCCTACGCAGAGTGGGTTCCCGCAGCGTAAGAAACACCAGCTCAATTTTTTTTAAACTGCCGCATTTGGTACCAAAACTTCCTTTAATAGTACAGATATCAGCAATGAAAGCCGAAGTATATGCATTTGTGTGTCTGCGTCACCAAACTGAGCATCTGCTGAACAAAGTTAAAATAGGTTGGGGAGCATAAAGTTTTGTCACGCTGGTTGAAAAAAACATCAAAGCGAGTCAAACTTGTTCAGATTCCGTTTTGTCTTACTTAGGTCGGTTTTCTTTCTCTTGTTTTCTTTTGGTGCCAATTATAGTTCTACAAATACGTAGCTTTTAAAAGAAAACCCTGTGGCAAAAAAAGTGGGAGGCGAATGTTCTTCTTTAAAACATTTGGGGCGGGCGTGTTTTTTTTTGCCAGGGAGCTAGTACTGATTGGCGATCGCAAACTGCGACTTGAAAGCAACTGAAATAAAAGATCGCGACGTCAGTAAATAGATTTGGAAAAGACACGCTCTGTGACAAAGGCAGAGATTGAGTAAAAGCTGCGGCGGACCCTAAAGAAATAGGAGGGGCTTAGTTAATGCCAGAAATGTCAATCAGGCCATCAACTCCGAATAATCTTTACGAATCTGTTAGGACCTGACCTGGGCACCCTCAGATCAATAGCAAGTTGAGAGAGCGATCGGATCGGTTACAGTGCGTCTGCATGTGGAAACGTATACTTTCAACTGAGTCTGTAGCATTAAAGGTGGATACTCCGGCTCTTTCTGCGCCACGATTTCTCTCGCAGTAGTCACTGACCATGTCTTTCCCACAATTGGGATACCAGTACATTGCTGCTACTAGGCCACTTTACCCAGATCGCCAGGGTATATCGTCTTCCAGGACTGGGAGCGATCTGACGGCGTCGGGCGCTGCCTCTACTGTACTAACCATGTATGGATCCCCTTATGCCGCTCAAGGATACGGCGCCTTTTTGCCTTATGCAGCCGATCTCCCCATGTTTCCTCAGCTGGTAAGAACATTTACGTCAATTTGCTCTCTCCTACTCCCTTAATGCCGGTAAATCATTAAAAGGGAAAAGAAAAAAAGTTTGCTGTGATTCTCAAAACAAGACGCGGGGTTTGAGGAAGAGGGGATATTGGTGGCTGTGCGAACGCCGTTTTTACCAAACCAAAAAATCACTGCTTTTATTTTTTACTGGCGAGTTTTCTCCCTAAAAGTATTTCAGTCTGCTTCTGGGTTGCGTTTGTCAATTTTACTCGCACTTCCTTGTCAAATTCACTTGCAGATTTTTTTGTTGTGTGTGGCAGCTCCATTTTTGTTTTGCTGCTTGCCAGTTTTAACTCTTAAAACTTTCTCGCCCCATTTGCTTAATGTCACCCCCCCCCCTCCCCCCGCAACCCTGGCATTTACATATCTTTTAATTTTAAAATGGGTATTTAGTTATGTAGAATGTAATTCATATAATAGTTATATTTCATCTTTTTATTCTGAATTACCACTTTGGCTTTTGGTTTGCTGTTCCTGTTTAGGGTGCCCAATATGAATTAAAGGACAGCCCGGGCGTGCAACACCCTGCTTTCCCTCACCACCACGCCGCCTATTACCCTTATGGCCAATACCAGTTCGGGGACCCATCCAGGCCGAAAAACGCCACCAGGGAAAGTACCAGCACCTTGAAAGCGTGGCTGAACGAGCACAGGAAAAACCCATACCCAACCAAAGGGGAGAAGATCATGCTGGCCATTATCACGAAAATGACCCTGACACAAGTGTCTACGTGGTTCGCAAACGCTCGGAGGAGGCTTAAAAAGGAGAACAAGATGACTTGGACTCCCAGGAACCGGACCGACGAAGAGGGCAATTCATATGGAAGCGACCCGGACATGGAAGGGGAAAAAAAGGAGGACGACGAGGAGATCGATTTAGAAAATATCGATACGGAGAATATTGAGAGCAAAGAGGACGAAGACGAGAACGACCCGGACTTAAACTTAGACTGCAAACTAGACGGCAGAAGTGATTCTGAAATCTCAGACACTTTTGATGACTTGAACGGTTCAGAGGACGGTTTTCTGAAATCGGTGGTAAAAGAGAGCAGAGTGACTGAAGAAAAACAGGGCGACCTTTCGCCTGAGATCTCAGGACAGTCCAGTGGCGATCAGACCAAAAATAACGCCGAGAGGAAAAGCCCCGTCTCCCCTCCGCCTGAGAGCAGTCTGTCGATAAGTCAGAAGCCTAAGATCTGGTCTTTGGCTGAAACCGCCACCACACCGGACAATCCTCGCAAGTCACCACAGATCAGCAGTTCTCCTGCGGGGCCTGCAGCCTCATCCCTCCTGGGCCAGCACAGACTTTTCGCCTGCCCCATGGGCAAATTTCAGAACTGGACAAACCGAACCTATTCTCACCACCCCCTGGCTTTAATTAATTCCAACCACTTCCTCGGACTTAGTGCTGGCCAGGCAACTCCAGCTGCCGGTGTCCCTGCATTTTGCACAGTAAGAGGAGGCGAGGAGCGGGCTCAGTCAGCAGAACCCACGGTAACAGGTACACTTAAACAGAAATCACAAAAAGAAATGCTCCAGCCTCCACCCCCCCCCCCCCCCCCCCAACTGTGAGAACACCTTAGACAATTTGCAAAGAGAAACGTCAACTTAATGCAAAAAATAAATAACATTTGAATAATATTGAATAAGCAGCCTTATCAGTTGGGCCTTTTTTAAAGTTCAAATTTAAGAGGAAAGATTAACTCAGTGAGGATCTCCAAAGGTATCCATACTAATCCGAATTAATTTTATTTACTGGTTAATATCCATATAAAGGCTATTTCTTCATCTTTTTAAATCGATACCGAGAGACTTTTACTTCCTGCTCACGAAAAGTACCATTGCTCAACTGTAACTAAATACAAGATAGAACTACTACAAGGTGCAATCAAAGTAATGGGATAATGATTTTTTGATGGTCAAAATTGCATTTAGTATAAACTGCTCTTCAGCACCAGTTTAAAAGATAATTTATAATTTGATTACAATAACTTTTTCCAATAAGTATTAGATGGCAAAAGGGACCTGTGTAATAAGATAACACTTACCATATATTATGTTCAGATCATTTTATCTTTTCAGTCGTATAATTGATAACGATTCCATAACTAAGTTGAATTTCAGCGTCTGTCTCTGAGTAAAAGTGGACTCGGTAATGGCGAGCAATACCAATTATGAGAACTCGTTATTATTTACAGATCGAAGCAGTGCCTTGGAAATAGAGAAAAAAATAGTAAAGACAGCCTTTCAGCCGGTTCAGAGACGGTAAGAAACATATTTCATTCCTCTCTGCATATTCCCACGATTTTATACCCGACTCGAGATCTCTGCAGTAACAGGCGGGCAGCTTTCTGTGTACTTTTCACCGCAGTTGATCTGCATTCGGAACTTAAATTACAACATTTTATGCAAAATATGGATGTCAGATTTTATTACAAGAAAATTGTAAACACTGATCTAGAATAATTTTATTCCTTTCAGACCCCAGAACCAACTCGATGCAGCCATGGTTTTGTCGGCGCTCTCCTCCGCATAGTCCATTTTGGCTTTTTTAGCGTTATTTTGTAACCATTTTCTTGTTAAATGGAATGTAAAAATGTTTTTTCCTTGTATAGTTTAACCTGTAAGCATGTATGTGTACTAAACTAAAATTGGTAATGTAATACTGGCCGACGAGGCGTGTATCAATTAGTTGAGTTTGTGATATAAAGTGGAACCCAGTTTTTTTTTTGTAAGTCCAGTGAGAATTAGTTATCACCTGGTGTTCGAGATGTTTTGTATATACCGGAAACAAAAATGTACATACGTGTGAACGAAATTGTACAAGAAAGTATATATTTTGGCTAATAAATGAACAGTTACGACTTTACATTTGTGTCTGTATTTTCAAAGCTGTCCCTAGGAACGTTTCAATGTTCTGTTCACTATATACATTGAGATGTATGATTATTAATTGACATTTCAGCCAACAACAAGCAAAAATCCGTGTTGAAAATTTTCCCATGTAAATATTGCCTGAAGTTGTGTTATTTTAAAATGTCTATTGATCCCAGCAAAGGAAGATTATATGCGGCTTAACTGAAAACTTTTAAATATCGTTCAAAATACTTTTTTCTAGAAAAAAACATAACATTTGATCTAGGCCTTAGCAATTTGTATACAGATATGGTTCCCTCTGTGTTCTTTTAAATGCTGGTGTTTTTTTCGCGTGAACCTTTGGTTACCATAAATCGCTTTTCGCAGTTAATAGTTAAATTGTTCCCAAGCGCTAAAAAAACGCTGAAATTAAATCGCCACACTTAGTTTCAAATATTATTAAGGATGTCAAAATATTGCATTCAAGTACAGCTGCGGCGTTTGCTTAGATACGATATTTGTAAAGCAGTGTTTTGGGAAACATTGTGTTGTAGGTTTTAGTAATAGCTTCACTGGTTGCAAGAAACCATAATTTCGCATTATCGTTAAAAGGCACGATTGTAGTTAAACATCACGGCAGTATTTTAATGCGGGCTGATTGTAGATGCTTGAGACACTTATGCAGTATAATGACTAAATGACTTGTATAATACCAGACCCCCGAAGGGCAGACACTGATGTGTTGGGTTTTGGACAGAGGGGGGGAAAGAGTCGGGCTAAGAGCGCCTCCTACAGGTAGACATTCTGAAATGCCACAGTAATAACCAGAGAGAACCGACACAGATTAATGGTAGTACATCATGGGGAGAAAAGAGTCATAAAACGGCAGCTGCCTAATTTGCTCCTGCTACGTTCAGACCGTTCATTTTGTAAAATTTGATGGCCTGTGCAAGAACTATATTAATTTTTATTCACTGCGTGCCTTATTTTCAGAGCTGTGGGATTCAGCGAAAACTGTTACTTATCCTCGGTGTTTTGCAAAACCCGAGCTGTGAATTATGAAATGATCGGGGTCACAAGTCAGGCTTTAATCGGTTCCCAACTTTGCACAGAAGTTGCCGAGTTTGTTACTTGGGAGTAAGCCAGTTTCTTTCCTCCCGTAAATTGTCATTCACAGGAAAGGAAACATTTTCGCGAATGAAATATGCAGAATCGTTTCATCAGGCCCCCGCCAGTTGTTTCTGCTGACATGGTTGTAATTGTAAAAAGAACAGTATTTATTGGAAGCTGGCCACTCGGTATGTTGATTATTCATTTTAAAAAAGGAATCGGCTCCCCATTGAATTACGGCGTCAGAATGATTGCTCCAAGTCTCAGGCCGTCTCAAACCTAGTCGTTTGCTTTAGCTCTATTAATAATAAATGATGCTAAAAGCTCTTTTTACATATTTATTCACTGTTGTTGCCAGGTCCTTTGAAATATTTGCTGTGTTTCGTTGTGGTTGCAAATGATTCCCACTGTAATCAACCTAATGAATTTCGTTAAGTATTCTCTTGTCAAAATAATAAGCGAATGGACTCTAGAATCAAGAATATCATTAAGTGTAACATTAGGCACCAACTAGGGATACCCCAAGCCTTCAGGGATTTTTGGGGAGGATGGAGGGAGGATTGATACTACAAGTATCATTTTATTACTAAACTCTTCAGTCCGGCGGATCATTCAGCAATAGCATTCCACAGATTGCGCGATTAGACCTTGTAAAATAAAGGTTTCGGCATCGCATTAATTTCTAATATAATAAAGTACAATCGGTTCAAGTGCAATCGATTCTCGCGTTTAGGCTCAGAGTAACAGAAGGTAAAATCGAGAACCATCAAACTAAAGGCATTTAAAAATGAAATTCCTTTGTTGGATCATATAACAGTTTTGCAATTTTTAGGTATGAAAGATAATCTTTAAATAAGTGTGATAAAATACGCTCTTTACGTCTGCACGACAGGGGAAATACTCTGACTTGTGTTATGGGTTTGTAAATCAGAACTAAGTAACTTAATCGAGAGCGATTTCTATTTCCATTTTGCACGTTTAAAAAAAATCTCCACCTTTCTGAAATTAGTCAACTGAGTGTAGTGAGCGGTATATATTTTATTTTTTATATAGGAATGCGGGTCTGGTGCAAATAATTGCGATTGCAACATTTCTTTAAGTCAATGAAACGTGCAAGTATTTTTTGGTAAGAATTATCTTAAAGTACTTTGCAATGCTGTTTTAATTAAAATGTTTGGATATTACGGTTCAGCTGTTTTGCCAAGCTCTCCACCCTCCTTAATGGTTCTGTGAATGTATAGCTCAATGCAATATATAATGCTGAATCTGTCTTACCAAACATTTCAGACAATATACAGCCAGGCTACCAGTCGTCTCTCTTGGTTGGCACAATCGAAGCTGACGCTTCTGTATTATTTCACTTTAGAATCAGTTAAAATAATACAATTACTTTAAAAGCACTTGATAAGTTTTGGCAGTTCGCCGTGTGAGCCTCTTTTCACGTCTTATTGGAGTGTAGAAACTTTAGCCGGGACTCAGTAATGTGATGCTGGGGGGCTGATAATTACTCGGCTCCATCCCCTGGTACACCTCTATGCAGGATAGAAAGTTTCACAGTCTGGCGGCAGCAAATCAACTATACCCTTGTCACAATCTGGTGCTTTATTTGGACTTTCTGCTTTTTGTTCCTGCCAATTTAAGCAACTACTACAAGTTCATTTTCGACAGCACTCAATTCCTTTTAGGTAGTCGTTAGGCATCAGCAAAATCACAATCAACATTATCTTTGCTTTATTTTTCATTAAAGGCTTGGACTTTGCAGATTATATTGGAAAATTGTTTGCAAGTCAAGGAAGTAGTTATGTAGAGACCCAAGAATAGCCCTAGATAGGACTGGACTCAGGCATTTACTGTTTCTGTCGCCCTGTCTATCCATCTCATTTATGTACATGGCTGTAGGTATCTCTTCCCAATATGTATCGTTCTATCTCACTATCTCCCCATCTCCTTTGCCCTCCCTTTCTTTTTTGCGATTTCAGTTAGCCCCTTACCTGTCTAATCAATTATCTACCCACTATTCCTGTTCAAAAGTGAACTCATTAGGCATATTCATAAATCATCTCCGGTTGGCCTGACACTGATTGATGCAATCATCCTTTTTTTACTCAGTTTTTCACTAGTTTGCTTGATGAACGTTTTTTTTTTCTAAAAAAGCACTCGCACTCGGGCATGTTCAAGAATAGGACGTGATCAAACTGACTTTAGGCGTGATAACTAACATTGGACACCAATTGAACTTGTTCGAATTTACGACTTGTTTAGAAGTTAACAGTTTAAACTTCTGTAGTTTGTCCTAGTATTGAACAAACATACATTTGAATAGATCTAATCGCCATATCGTCTCAATATGTTGTATTTCACCACAGTTGGATAATTCCGCGTGTTGAGCTGATCAGGGATACATGTTTCTAAAACAGCCCGAGCTTTCCTGTAAATTTTTAAAAAATGATTTAATACTAGTCATTGTAACTTTCAATTAATCTTTGCAATCGATTTTTTTTAAAGAAGCAAATCGATTTACTGACAGGCCGTCTTTTAATGGAGTCCCCATAACCCAGAATTTTGAATATTGAAACTCACCTGATATTTACAAGTAGACCATGGGCGCGCTGGAGACTAAGTTTTACGGGAAAAAAATATATATCATGATGATGGCATGAATTGTATTTTTTGTAGATGTGAAATCCACCACCCAACACATTTTCCTGTATTCACAGCAGTGCAGGCGTTTCAATGTATTTGGAGGGGGCGGGGGAGGCACTGCCTCCCTAAACAGACAGGCAGCTGCTGTCGTGCCTTCCCAGGTAAAGGGGCCGTTTCTCGGCAACTATAACCTTACGAGTGATTGCGGGGTTCTCCAGTACTCTGGAAAACGAGATCACCAAATACGTTCGCGTGAAGGAGCCTGCAGCTCATTTGTTTTCATATTTCTCAAATACTAAACATACTCCACACTTTAGCGCTAGTTCTGTTAATTCGGCGCATGTCGCACGACATCTTGTATTAATCGCTTTGGTAAATCAGGCAGGAGTCAAGTTGCTGATGGAAATAATTTAAAATCTGGTGGTTTTCAGGATGCGGGTAGGCTTCTGTCTTTGTTGGGATATTTTGTGTGGTATATACCCTGAGTAGCAGAGAACTGCGAGGCATCTGACCCACCGTTCTATATACACACAGGCTTAATGAGATCATCTTATTAGATCACTGAATGTCCAGAGGTTCTTTGCGTCATTTGTAGTGCTTGGGGAAAGTTTTCCCCTGTGATATCCAATTGCATGGCGTCAGGAGAATGTCACTTTGTAAAAGGGAGTGCAAGCTTCGGAATGTCAGTACAGTTTTTTTCTTAAAAGTATGTATTTTTCAAATGTTTTGAATTTGTTTATTTAGACCACCCAGTCAGTAATTTAAGATTTTGCCGCCACTCCCGCCAAGAAATCAAATGTGTGTTTTCAGGTGCACTGGTACCAATTGAAGGGCAGTTCACAGTGAAAATTAAAAAGTGAGTTAACAGGAAGGAAACAAGTTAACGGGATGGGTTCTCTGATTGGTTGAAAGTGAGGTAATGATTCAGTAAAAAAATCAGAGATGCAAGGTTGCAAGAGTTTACGAACAAGTTTATTCTCAATCGTCTATTTTTGGAGATCCAAAAAAGCAAGAAACGACCCTGGTGTAATTTTGATTTTATAGATCGAGAGAAAGCGAACTGTAGATTAAATTCCTGAGTTTGGAGTGGTGACACGAAGTATTTGAGACTTCAGTGATGATACCATAAATAACACGTATACTTGTGAAAGATAACATTGCTTCTAAATCATAATGGACAACTGGGAATGACTGCAGTGGAAATAAAATGCTCAGACTTCATTCTCAGTTGCCTCTGGCATTGCTTGAACCTTGAACCAAACCATTTCCTTATAATCACTCTATTTTTCTTATGACCAATATAGATGCAGAGCAACAACTATAATTGTACATCAGGTGGCTAAACCAGATAATTGCACCAGGACTAACAGAGTGTATCATTATGATGCCTCCTTTGTAATTGTGAATCGCGCATGTTCCATGGTCTATTCTGGGTGAATACAGTCACACACTGGAGACGTTTTAATTTTCCATTTGTGCATCAGGTACTTGCATCTGCCAAAGTTTATGTGGATACAGTTTGAGGTTGTCCATGAGCTTCACAAAAGATCAAAGCCAGGGATCTTGTGTGTCAGATCTTTCACAAGGTGTTTGTGGCTTCTTGTGAACTCCATTCGACTTTCCAAGCTTCAACAGGGTTGAAATCATATTGTCGAAGATTAAGTGCCTAGGCCCAAAAGGACTTCAAACAGTGTTGAAGAGGGTAGTTGAGGTCCTGGTAGATGGGGAGATGTTTATTTTTCTCTATTCACTGGACTTCCCAGACGGTTGCAGCATCAGGGCAAATGGGTGGGGTAATGATGAGTTGCAATGCTGCAGCCAGGGTGCTGGGGTCGACTTGAGGCTTCTAGCATTACAGTGTTCAGTTGAACATCAACATGTTAAGTTTTGCTACTTCTGGTCCATACCAGGGCTCAGTACCCAGTTGCATAAGTACCATCACCAATCTCTATATATAACATTTAGGAATTGCAGTGACTCAAATTTGAATAACTTTTTGCAGCATAACAATGTATTTTAGGCACCTATTATGTTGATCTAATGATATCATAATATTAAATTTGGGCTAAAATGGTGAGACTAGGTAATTCAAAATGATTAAAGGAAAGGGTGATAAGTAAAGAAGGATGGTGTTTGAAGTGAAAGTAAATACTTACCTCATTCTTTGACTAGCTATATTAAGTTCCCTTGTGCAAATTCTAGTGCAGGTAGTTGTCAGCGTCATTGGTCAGGATTTGTGTACTGTACGTTTCTGGCATTTCAAAGCTCCATCTTGCCTTTTGTGATCTGGGCCCTGCAAGTGCTTGCACTGATGTGTTTTTTTATGCTAACAAGTTTATTAAGTTTCTAACTTCTGCCAAGTCCAAAGCCAAGCATAGGACAAAATAAGGACTTGGTAAGGTGGTCTGTTTGACCTTAATTATGAGGTTGCTTTGCTACTGTTGAAAATGTATAAATAATTTTAGTGATGAACAGTTTATGGTAAATGTAAAAATGAAAACCCTGTTTTTTTGACTTACAAGTTTAGAAATTTCTGGATAGGCTGCCTAAATATTAACCAGTTTAATAAATATCATCCGTGGCACAGTGGTAGGACATTTATCTCTGAATTAGAAGGTCATGGGTTCAAGCTCCACTCCAGAAAGCTTGAGCACATAATCTAAACCTGGCACTCAGTGTATCATTGAGGGTGTGTTGAACGACATGTTAAACTGAGGCCTATCTGCCTATCTTTGATCTATGCAAAAGATCACACAGCACAATGTGAAGAAGAGCAAGGGGTTTTTTCTGGTGTTCTAGCCAGCATTCAGCTCCTAAAATAGATGGTCCAATTACTTAATTGCTATTTGTGGGATCTTGCTGCACATACATTGACTGCTATGTTTCTGACATTACAGAAGTAACTACATTTAAAATAAGTATTCAATTGGCTATGAAGCACATTGGGAAGTACTGAGGTTGTGAAAGGTGCTATATAATTGTAAGTTGTTTCTTTCTGGCCAAACCAACAGGTGGCCCTAATGCACACACATTTTAACAGTGAAAACCTAGAGTACAGCTTTTTCTAAGTATTCTTAATGACTACCAACAAGTGGTCTTGCAAATCACTTGCCTGTACTTACCTTTTATTTTCCTGAAAGATGTAGCAAAAAAATGATTTGAAGCAACAGGTCACCATAAATACCTTCTTGAGTGCACTAGTGTAAATCTCCTAAAAACTTTAGTTTCAACATGTTCAATTAGAAGGAGTCACTCATTCAAGAATTAATACATTCCCTTGGTTTCAGGGTATGTGATCAAACCTTGGTGTTTGAATGATTCACAGTGGGACTCCACTGAGCATTGTCGCATATTAGGAAATTCTGATCCATGAGATTGAGAATTGATGATCCTTTGAACTCTCAGTGGAGTATTGGCCAGTAAATGGAATATTGAATAGGCTTTTTGATTGGAATAGTTGTTTTATATGTTAATATAAAGTGGTATTTTGCACTTTATTTGTACATTATTTAATAGAATGAAGCCACTTTCGGGAGCCACTAAATGCTAGTGAGAATTTAGTTGTGGTCCAGAGGCAAAAATGCTATGTCCTTAGCAAGCCAGTACTGGCACAAGTAGAGTCTGGCATGTTTGTGCAGAAATAGAGTGTCAAACATTTAACAATTGAATAGAGTATTTGGTGAAGAGTCGCATTATGGACAACATTAAATAAAACTTTCTCAGTGAGTACACATTATTTAGGATGCTCTGTAGCTAATATGCTTACCCTGGTCTGTCACATCTAATTCCATTGTTAAAATGTTCCTGAAATTGTATCCTTTCAAAGTAGCTGCTCCTTGATGTATAATGCTCATACCTACACATTCATACCAATATAATTTATGGGCATTTCTTTAATAAACTTATGTTATGACCTCAGTAAGATAGCTAATGTGAAAAATATGATATAAACCCCAGACCAATCTAAAGAATTACACAACAAGATTTCATGTTTTAAGACTTTTATTATAACAACTAAACTAAAAGAAATCCCATTAACTAAATCATACTGTGCAAGTAGCTGATACCCCAAATTACAAAGGAAGGTAAAAGCAAAATACTGCAGATGCTGAAAATCTGAAATAAAAACAAGAAATGCTGGAAATACTCAGCAGGTCTGGCAGCATCCGTGGAGAGAGAAGCAGAGTTAACGTTTCAGGTCAGTGAACCTTCATCAGTTCTGGTTGGATCTCCCTTTTCAAAAATCAGTGTCCTCTTCGTTCACTTCTGCGAGCATGTCTGACCTGTACGCCTGTGACTAAGGTGATTCCTGGTGATCCTGTGGTCTTCTACTTCTCTGCAAGTTTCAACTTTCAAAACAGGTTCAAGTCTTCGCAGCGTTTTGCTGTATCAGGCTTCCAAGAGCAGATGTCTCCTTTCTCTCTCTTTCTCTCTTGAGTCTGCAACCACTGGTTGTTTTCTTTACAGCCTGCCTGGAGGCCGCAACTGCTGGTTTCTTCTTTTACAATCTGTCTGCCTTCAGAAAGTCTGTTAAATTTATCTGGACTCAAAATGCAATAGCTTATTGAACTGTTCCAAAATGCAGAGTCCAGAAGTCCGGTTTCACAGAGCCACATGGGCCTTTCATTGTTCCCAGGTGTTAAAAGCTGCTTGGTACATTTGCATCTTCAAAATCACTAACACCCTTGTTTATGACCTGAATGTCAGGGAGGGCGAAATCCATTGTTCTCCAAGTGTTAGCCCTGGAGTCTCTTTTTTGCAAAAAAAGGTCTTTGATCTGTCTTGTCCCTTAGCAGAATGGGTGTAAGGTCACTTGGCTTTCCACACTCCATGTTAAACTTTTAAAAATCACAATTTTTAAAAACATAATCATTTCACAAAGTCCAGCATTCATAACACTTAACAGGACTACTGATGACAGAATTAATTTAGTACTACACATTAAAGAGGGAGCCTTATACTGCTCCAAAATTAATACACCATTAAAAACATTTTAGTTATTCATCTGATTATATCCATGTCTGTCTTTTATTCTGGCAGCTTCACACTGACTGCTCACCAGCCACAAATGTAAGATTTATTTAATCACATTGGCATTCAAACATGTTTTTGTTTGGATTGTTGCATCGCAATAGAAAACAGTTAGAAGTTGCTTTACAGACAATGCATCCCGTCCAGGCCTTCCCAAGTCTGAGGTGCAAGATGACAGTATACGTTTCATGTGTGTGAATGCCGTGTCAACGAGATCTGCTATTCAGATTTTCATATCACTGATAACCACAGTGGAGTGAAGTTTCTACCTTTTTTGACATTACAATGCTTGTTTGCTGTTACAGTGTTCTTTTATTTGTACAAAGACATCCCACACATCCTGTACATAGCAACCCAGCTTTGAGTTCTTTAAAAAAACAGAGACACATCATCTGATATCATGGCAATGACTAGAACACTTTCCATGCACAATATGAAAAAAGCAGCATCAAAAATGTATTTACTGTACAAATTAAATAGGTCAGAAAGTAATGTAGCAATAGGTTAAGGAGTTGATCTAGTTTATAAACATACAATTAATCATTCTCTTTAAACGTCATTGCTTGTGAGTTACAAACATAAGACAACAAGGAACAGGAAGTGGCAATTTGGCCCATCCAGCTCGTTCTGAATAATCAGAAGTATCATGTTACTGCTTACTCTCAGCATAAATTCAATACATTCATTGTAACCTTTATGGAATATATAAACTGCACAGCACCCGCAGGCAAAGGCATGTGCTCTAAATACAATGGGACAGCAATGAGACCTGACATTTCTATTCAAGACAATCAAGTTTAAATTGCATCATTTATTATGACAGAAGTTGTCCAAAGGTATAATAAATTTCATCGCCTATTCCATTTTATTTACTATGTTCCAGTAAATTGCAAGATCTCTACTTGTCCAGATTTCTCACTATTTATTTCTGTTTTTCACAATTATTGTTAAATGCAAAGTGTCTCACTCAAAAACAAAGGTTTCTGGGTTCCATCAATGGCTCATCAAGTTTATCCGTAATTAAATGAACCAAAAAAAAATCAAGTTTGATCCTTGGTTTATGCTGAGTTAGCTCAGCAGCAGTAATTGCCCGAATAGTGTTCCTTGATTTGGGTGGGGAAATTGACCAAAGATCTCACTCTTGATCAGTACCAGTGACACCTGCTGGAGTTGAATGCATGTGAATTATGGGTGAGGACAAGATTGGGCAGACTGCGATGTTGCCACGGTCCCACCCAATGTTCCCGAAAAACTGCACAATTGCGCGGATGCCCAGTAACCTGAAAATCGTTGCGCAGGCCGCACACAAGTCAGCCCCTTTAAGTTACCATGCATACGCAGCTGTGCAAACATATGTAAAGGACCTGTGCACTTAAACCAATTGCCCGCACACAGCAACAAAAAAAATTAAAGGGTATGTTGCTCCCATCACTGTTATTTTGAAGACACGTACATAAATGATGGTCACCTGGGTAAGGTACCAGAGACTAACCAATGCCTGCAGAAACACATCCCAGTGAGGAATGGACAACCCAGAAGAGGAGGACAGGGGAAAAAGTTGACTAGAAAAAAAGTGCAAAAATACAGAAAGGTGGTTTCACAACACCATTGTGTCCCAATGATCTAAATGCACATTTACCTTGAGAGAGTGCCAACAATAGTAGATGATCGCTAAATATTAGGAAGATTGAAGCCATTGTCTTTGGTCCCTACCACAAAATCCATTCCCTAGCCATTGACTTCATCCTACTCCCTGCCTACTGTCTGAGGCTGAACCAGATTGTTCACAACCTTGGTGTCATATTTGACCCTGAGATGAGCTTCCAACCACATATCCACTCCATCACTAAGAGTGCCTGTTTCTATCTCCATTAGATCACCCGACTCTATGCCTGCCTCAGCTTATCTGCTGCTAAAAGCCTATTCCATGCCTTTGTCACCTCTAGACTTGACTATTCCAACACGCTCCTAGTTGGCCTGCTACATTCTATCCTCTGTAAACTTGATCATCCAAAACTCTGCTGCCCTTATCCTAACTCACACCAAGTCCTGTTCACCCATCACCCCTGTGCTCACTGACCTACATTGTTAAGCAATACCTCAGTTTTAAAATTCTCATCCTTGTTTTCAAATCACTCCCATGGCCCATCCTATCTCTGTGATATCCTCCAGCCCACAACCCTCCAGATATCTGTGCTCCTCTAATTCTGGCCTCCTGAGCATCCATGATTTTAATCAGTCCATCACTGGTGGCTGTGGCTTCAACTGCCAAGGCCCTAGGATCTGGAATTCTCTCCCTAAACCTCTCTGCCTCGCTTCTTCACTTTCCTTCTTTATGATGCTCCTTAAGATCTACTTCTTTGACCAAACTTTTGATTATCTGCCCTGATACCTCCTCTGTGTCAAATTTTGCTTTATAATGCTCCTGTGACATGCCTTGGGACATTTTATTATGTGAAAGGAACTATATAAATACATGTTGTTTTTATGATGATCATTCCTGCTAATATAAAGATCTAATGTTGAAATTTCAATGAAAACTCAAGTCCGGGTTTTTTTTTTACCATTAGTTAGGTGATTCCTGCTTTGACCTGCTAAGGTCAAATGGACAAGGTACAATGAGAAGGTACAATGGACTTTCATCGTGAACAGAAGCATCAAGATGCAGAGAACGAGCACTGTCTTGCCATGACAATCTGACTTTTCCTGCATGTATTATCCAAAGTAATACCAAATAGATAACTTTTCTCCATGCAATCTCTTTCACTGAGTCCTGTCTTCCTTAGCAAGGATCATTCATGGAAGCACCCCCACTCCCCAGCCCACATGTGTAGCTATGTAATTCACATATATATAGAACCATAGAAAAGTTATGACATAGAAAGAGACCATTCAGCCCATCATGTCTGCGCCAGCTGAAAAACCTAGCTGCCCAATCTAATCCCACCTTCCAGCACCAGGTCCGTAGCCTTTCAGGTTACAGCACTTCAGGTGCAGGTCCAGGTACCTTTTAAATGAGTTGAGGGTTTCTGCCTCCACCACCAATCTGGGCAGTGAATTCCAGACACCCACCACCCTCTCGGTGAAAAAGCTTTTCCACATGTCCCCTCTAATCCTTTTACCAATCACCTTAAATCTGTGCCCCCTGGTAATTGACCTCTCTGCTAGGTGAAACAGGTCCTTCCTGTCTACTCTATATAGGCCCCTCATAATTTTGTACACCTTAATTAAGTCACCCTTCAGCCTCCTCAGTTCTATGGAAAACAATCCTAGCCGATCCAATCTTTCCACATAGCTGCAATTTTCAAGCCCTGGCAACATTCTTGTACATCTCCTCTGTACTCTCTCCAGAGCAATTATGTCCTTCCTGTACTGTGGTGACCAGAACTGTATGCAATACTCCAGCTATGGCCTAACCAGCATTTTACACAGTTCCAGCATTATTTTTATTTAGAAATACAGCACTGAAACAGGCCCTTTGGTCCACTGAGTCTGTGCCGACCAACAACCACCCATTTATACTAACCCTGCAGTAATCCCATATTCCCTACCACCTACCTATACTAGGGGCAATTTACAATGACCAATTTACCTATCAACCTGCAAGTCTTTGGCTGTGGGAGGAAACCGGAGCACCCGGCGAAAACCCACACGTCACAGGGAGAACTTGCAAACTCTGCACAGGCAGTACCCAGAATTGAACCTGGGTCCCTAGAGCTATGAGGCTGCAGTGCTAACCACTGCGCCACTGTGCCTCCCTGCTTTTATATTTTATACCTCGACCAATAAGGAAAGCATTCCATATGCCTTCTTCACCACTTTATCTCCCTGTCCAAAGTTAATCAACATTAACAAAAAAAAAAATGGTTTCCAGAAGGCCTTGATCAGGAGTGGTAGCACCATGTGCATGGAGATTTCAGGTCTCCTTTTGAGTATTATCGCCTCGGATCCTAACTATAGTGCAAAAGTGCCTTTGTATGCCGTGTCCTTTAGCTTGTGTAGTAATTACCTATTCATGACTTCTAGTGACACAAAAAGAGTCATTTAATAGTTTTAAAATCTGTGAATAAGCCAACAAATCTGTTTGATTCTGGAGGCCAGATTTCCCATAAGCATTTAGCTGTCAGCTGTCACATAATGTTTGCATTGGATTTAAGGATCTGTTGCACTGTATCTTACAGATTAGTCCATTTACCAGCAAGTCACTTAAAAGCAGTTTACTTCCACATGAAGTCCTGATTATAGCAGTCTTGTGGGTAGTAAACTCTAACTGTTTTTAAT
Organism: Heterodontus francisci; assembly: GCF_036365525.1. Classification (NCBI taxonomy): domain Eukaryota; kingdom Metazoa; phylum Chordata; class Chondrichthyes; order Heterodontiformes; family Heterodontidae; genus Heterodontus; species Heterodontus francisci. The sequence goes on along the minus strand of NC_090387.1, from coordinate 56,659,111 downwards.
TTTTAAAATGCCACTAAGACTTTTTTTTAAATTGAGAAACTTTTGGTGAAGGACCAAGGATCATAAAGTAGGACTTTTTTTTCAATCAATTTATGGGATGTGAGTGTCAGTGGCAAGGTCAGCATTAATTGCCCATCCATAATTGCTCTTGAAAAGGTGGTGGTGAGCCGCCTTCTTGAACTATTGCAGTCCATCTGGTGTAGGTACATCCACAGTCCTGTGCTGAAGGGAGTTCCAGGACTTTGACCCAGCGACAGTGAGGGAACAGTGATATAGTTCCAAGTCAGGATGATGTGTGATTTGGAAGGGAACTTGCAGGTGGTGGTGTTCCTTTGCATCTGCTGCTTCTTCTGGGTGATAGAGGTCATGTGTTTGGAAGGTGCTGTCAAAGGAACCTTGGCGAGATGTTGCAGTGCATCTTATAGATGATACACACTGCTGCCGCTTTGCACCAGTGGTGGAGGGAGTGAATGTTTAAGATAGTGGATGGGGTGCTGATCAAGTGGGCTGCTTTGTCCTGGATAATGTCAAGCTTCTTGCGTGTTGTTGGAACTGCATTCATTCAGGCAAGTGGAAAGTATTCCATCACACTCCTGACTGGTGTCTTGTAGATGGTGGACAGGCATTGGGGAGACAGGAGGTGAGTTTCCGCAGAATTCCAGACCATAATCTAGAATGAAAGGAATAGGAGAAAAAACAAGGTCAATTAGGAATCAGTGATTAAGTGATGTTAAACTTGAAGTTGCTGTGCCTGTTTATTCGGTAAAGCAAGAGGCTGGGATTTTAACAGTCCTCTGAAGACAGGATGGGCGGCGGGTGGGGAGTTGCTGGTAAAATGGCAACGGAAGGCGTCGAGAGAGAAGCCTGACATCTTCCCACCACCACGAGATATTTTGAAAGGCAGGAGTGGCAGTGGCTTGGCCAACCACTGACCAGAGGCAGGCAGGTCAATTAATTCAATGAACTGACCTATTAACAGCCATTTTACACCCCACCGGCATGTTACCAGCATTGGAATAGCCCACCAGCACGTGGGGAGACCACCAGTTACATCGAAGTGGCCTCCCAGTGACAATGGCTGCTCCCGCAGCTCTGACACCACTGCTGCAGGGCTCACTCCTCCGATTGCCAGGGCCTGCCTGCCTGGCCCCAGCACATTAAAAAAATTCTTACCCACCCCCCACCCCCCACTTCAAGGGCACCTCTACATGGAGGCGTCCCCTTCTTCTCCCTGCAGCCTCAGCAGGAGCGATCTCTATCAGTGGCATTGTTGAGGCTGCTGAGCTGCCAGCCTTCTGATTGGGTCAGCAGCTCATAGAGGCAGGCCGCCATCCCTAATTGGACGGCAGTTCCAGCGATGGCCTCTTAATTGGCTGCCACTGGTAAAATCCCTTTTGCAGTCCTGCCATTCACCCGCATGGGCTTAGGACTTGTATTTGGTCCTGGTGGTGGGACCCATGGCGAGCCAGTTAATTTCTGGCCATGATTTCAGAATTTTAGGAATTAAAATTTTTGACTAAAGTCTCCTGGTGATGCCTCAAAAGGATTCATTTTCTGAATAAATAGTTCCCTTGGGAAAAGTCGGTGGCTGAGCATAGTGACTGAGGAGTTACAGCAGGGGAAAGAAAGGCAGCCCAGAGACTCACCACCAGCAGCAATGGCAGTGGACCTGGGTGGAGACTGAGTGTCGCAACCAAACAGTTAAAAAAGGGCCTCCAGCAAAATCACCAACAGCAATAGCAACATCTGCATAACAGCTATCATGTGTCACACCATGGAAGGAGCTAATTGGTATGTGTTTCCAGTTAATAGTCTAGAAAGTAAAGGGATGGCAGGGAACCTCAGCCCTATGGAATGCACACCCTGTGCAATGTGGGGAATCCTGAACACTTCTCATAGCCCGGAGAACCTCAGGTGCAGGAGGTGTCATTAGCTGGAGCAGCTTGAGCTCCGTGTTTCAAAGCTTAAGCAGGGACTGGGGTCACTATGGGACATCCACAAGACTGAGAACTTTGGGGATAGCACGTTGCTGGAGGTGGTCACCCCACAGCTTAGAAATGTGCAGGCAGAGAGGGAATGGGTGACCGCCAGAAGAACAAGGAGGACCAGGCAGGCAGGGCAGGGATCCTATTAGTGCATTTTGCTTTCCAGTTCTGAATACTGGTGAGACTGATGGTTAATCTGGGGAGTGCAGGCAGAGCCAAGTCCATTACACCATGAGTGGCTCAGCTGCACAAGGTGGGGGGGGGGGGGGGGGGCGGCGGGCAGGGGAAAAGTGTGGAAGAGCAATAGTGGCAGGGGATTCATTAGTGAGGGGAACAGGCAGGTGCTTTTGTGGCTGCAGACGTGACTCCAGGATGGTATGTTACCCCTCTGGTGCCAGAGCCAAGGATGTCACTGAGTGGCTGCAGGACATTCTGAGTGGGGAGGGTGAACAGCCAGAGGTCATGGTCCATATCGGCACCAATGACATAGGCAGAAAGAGAGATAAGATCCTGCAGGTAGAGTTTAGAGAGCTAGGAGAGAGATTGAAAAGCAAGACCTCAAAGGTAATAAATATCTGGATTACACCCGGTGCCATGTGCTAGTGAGTACAGAAATAGAAAGATAGAGCTGATGAATATGTGGTTGGAGAGATGGTACTGGAGGAAGGGTTTTAGATTCCTGAGACATTTGGACTACTTCTGGGGGTGGTGGGACCTGTACAAACTGGACGGGTTGCAGCTCAACAGGGCCGAGATCAATATCCTTGCAGTGGGTTTTGCCAGTGCTGTTGGAGAGGGTTTAAACTAGCTTGGCAGGGGGATGGGAACCTAAGAGTAGATCCAGAAGGGAGAGAAGAAAAGTTGGAAATAGAAGGCAGAAAATTTGTAAGCATGTTTGGAAGGCAAAGGAAACAAAGGCTGGAAAATAGACAACAAGGGAGTTTGACAATGCTAAATGGCGTATACTTCAATGCAAGCAGTCTGGGAATAAGGCAGATGAGCTGAGAGCACAGATTGACACATGGAAGTATGATGATATAGCTTTTACTGAGATATGGCTGAAAGAAGGGCAGGTATGGCAGCTCAACATTCCTTGTGTTATGTTGACTGATAATTTTCTTTAATCCACTGACTGGAGATCTTTTTTTATTTATTTATTTAGAGATACAGGCCCTTCAGCCCACCGAGTCTGTGCTGACCAGCAACCACCCATTTATACTAACCCCATAAATTACCTACACTAGGGGCAATTTACAACAGACAATTTACCTATCACCTGCAAGTCTTTGGCTGTGGGAGGAAACCGGAGCACCCGGTGAAAACCCACGCGGTCACGGGGAGAACTTGCAAACTCCGCACAGCCAGTACCCAGAATTGAACCCGGGTCCCTGGAGCTGTGAGGCTGCGGTGCTAACCACTGCGCCACTGTGAATTTATATTTTTTAAAAGACATTTTTAAAAAGACAAGCTGCCAGCAAATTTATCCTTTCAGCTTAAGATGATCACCTAGTTTGCAAAACAGTAGCCTACATTGTGAAGGACTGTGGTGAGGTTGCCAAAATGTCTGTGCATTTCCCAGCAAGAACCAAGACCCAGGAAGTTTAAAGGAACTACCTGTTCTCTCAGCAAGCAGAGGAATACTGCTAAATTCCATCTTTGAATGACTGAGTGACTGTCATGTGACAAACCCCTCCCCATCTGTGGTTTTAAGCTGGTGTTTTTCTCTGCAGCAGAAGAGAAGCAACTGGACTCTGACATGAGCAGACCATGAGCAGAGGGGGTCCCCCTCCCCTCTCTCTCTCTCCATTCCAGCTTGAAATCTTTCAAATCCTACTGTTGACTGACTACCTGTGCATACTCCGGCGACAATCCAAAACCCCGTTGGAGTAAATCATCAACATTGTTATCTCCAAAGAGACTCACCGAACCAGTCACCTACCATTTCAAACTAAAAGCCTCAGGATCACTGAATTCAGCTAGAAGCCAGCTGAACCACCAAACTGCACAGACTGTATACCTTTTTTATGGACTCTAACTCAACCAATCTACCTTTCCCTACACTGTAACCTATTTGTGTGTGTCTGTAAACCTCCAGTGTGTGTGTGTGTGTGTGTGTGAGTGATAGTTGGCTCTTTGTTTATTATTTTATTAGTTTGATTTAGGTACAATAAAGTTAACCTCTTTCTTTGTTAACTCAAGAAAACTTGTCCGATTGGTTCTTGTTATAATCATAGCAAGTAAGTAATCAAACTCCGACTGAATTGACCAGTACATCCACTTTAAGAAAGAATTAAACTTGTTGTGGTCTAACAAGGAGTGGGAAAAGAAAGAAGCCCTTAAACCCCTCCTCACTTGACTGTAACACTTGTTACAGGGTTTTTAGATGAGATAAAGAGGGAGAGAAAAAAGGAGGGGGAGCTTTGCAATATTGATTAAAGAAACAATTATAGCCGTCAGGAGGGATGACATGGTAGAAGGATCATCAAATTAGTCCATCTGGGTTGAACTGAAGATCAAAAAGGGGGTAATCATATTACTGAGAGTGTACTATAGACCCCAAAATAGTTCGAGGGAGATAGAAGGGAAAATATGTAGGCAAATCTCTGAGATATGCAAAAACAATAGGGCAATAATTGTGTGGGATTTCAACTACCCTAATGATAACTGGGATGGAATTAGTGTGAGAGGCACAGAGGAAGAAAAATTCTTAAAATGCATTCAGGAGAACTTTTTTAACCAGTACATAATTTTAGGGAATGAATCCAGGCAGGTGGAAGGGTTATTAGTTGGAATAAAAGTTCTCAATTGAAGAAAAGCTAATTTTATTAACCTAAGATGTAATTCAGCTAAAGTAGATTAGAAACAGTTGTTTGAAGGTAAAACAGTGCTAGATCAGTGGGAAGCATTCAAGGAAGAGATAGTGAGGGTTCAGAGCAAGCATGTTACCTTAAAGAAAAGGGTGGGACTAACAAATTCAAGCCCCCTGGATGTCAAGGGGCTTAAAGGAGAGGATAAAGAAAGAAAATGGAAGCTTATGACAGATACCGAGGGCTCAATACTGCAGAAAACCTAAAGGAGTATAAAAAGTGCACTTAGAAAGGAAATTAGGAAAGCAAAGTGAGGGCATGATTTAAATCCAGGAAACTCAAAGTTTTTTTTATAAATACATAAAGAGCAAGGGGATAACTAAAGAAAATATAGGGCCTATATGACCATAAGGGTAACCTATGTGTAGAGGCGGTGGCCATTGCTATAGTTCTTAGTAAACACCTTGCATCTGTTTTCACAAAAGAGAAGGATGATACACACATTGAAATCAGGGAGGAGAAGTGTGAAATATTAGATAAAATTAAAAATAGATAACATAGTGTGAGAAGTATTAAGGAGTTTAATATCTTTGAAAGTGGATAAATCCCCAGGCCTGGATGAAATTTATTCTAGTCTGTTAAGGGAAGCAAGAGGGGAAATAGAGGAGGCTCTGACCAATCTTTTCCAATCTTCTTTGGCTACAGGTATGGTGCCAGAAGACAAAGACAGCTAACATTCTACCATTGTTTAAAATGGGAAACAGGGATAGACTGAGAAATTAAAAGTCTAACTTCAATGGTAGGAAAATTATTAGAAAAAATTCTGAGGAATAGAATAAATCTTTATTTTGAAAGACATGGAATAATCAGAGACAATCAGCATGGATATTTTAAGGGAAGGTCCTGTCTGACTTACATGATTGTAACAAGGAGAGTCAATGAGGGTAGTGCATTTGATGTAGTCTATATAGATTTTAGCAAGGCTTTTGATAAGGTCCCACATGGCAGACTGGTCACAAAAGTAAAAGCCCAGGGGATCCAAGGCAAAGTGGCAAGTTGGATCCATAATTGGCTCAGAGGCAGGAAGCAAAGGGTAATGGTCGATGGGTGCTTTTGGGACTGGAAGACTGTTTCCAATGGGGTTCCGCAGGGCTCAGTACTAGGTCCCTTGTTTTTTGTGGTATATGTCAATGATATGGACTTGAATATAAGAGGTTTGATTAAGAAGTTTACAGACAATACAAAAATTGGCCATGTGGTTGATAATGAGGAAGACAATACAAAAATTGGCCATGTGGTTGATAATGAGGAAGAGAACTATAGACTGCAGGAAGATATCAAGGGACTAGTCAGATGGGCAGAACAGTGGCAAATGGAGCTCAATCCAGAGAAGTGTGAGTTAATGCCTTTGGGGAAGGCTAACAAGACAAGGGAATACACAGTAACTGGTAGGATACTCAGAGGTGTAGAGGAACAGAGGGACCTTGGAGTGCATGTCCACAGAATCCTGAAGGTGGCTGGACAGGTGGATAAGGTGGTCAAGAAGGCATACGGGATATTTGCCTTTATTAGCCAAGGCATAGAATATAAGAGCAGCAAGGTTTTGCTGAAACTATATAAAATACTATATAAAATACTAGTTAGGGCACAGCAGGAGTACTGCGTGCAGTTATGGTCACTTCACTATAGGAAAGATGTGATTGCACTAGAGAGGGTACAGAGGAGATTTACAAGGATGTTTTCTGGACAGGAAAATCTCAGTTATGAGGAGGCTGAGGAGACCTAATTGAAGTGTATAAAATTATGAGGAGTCTAGATAGAGTGGATAGGAAGGCCCTATTGCCCTTAGTTAAGGCATCCATAACCAGGGGGCATAGATTTAGGGTCAGAGGTAGAATGCTTAGAGGGGATTAAGGGGAAATGTTTCACCCAGAGGGTGGTGGGGATCTGGAACTCACTTCCTGACAGGGTGGTCGAGGCAGAAACCCTCATGACATTTAAAAAGTACTTGGATATGCACCTGAAGAGCTGTAAACTACAAGGCTATGGACCAAGATCCAGAAAGTGGGATTAGGTTGGATGGCTACTTGTTGGCTGGCGCAGACACAATGGGCTGAATGGCCTCCTCTGATTTGTAAATTTCTTTGATTTTTATGTGTCACCATTTTCAAAAATGATGCTGCGGTTTACCTATAAAAAAGTGTGTATGAGGTTCTGGTAAAACTATTATAAATTAGACGGCAGTGGTTTACAATAATCTTCCACTCATTACAGCAGATATAGTAATGCATGATTTATCACTTGTGGCTTAGTATGATCATGGTGTGAGATATCTTCTAAAACCATGGTTCTAAAAGACATTTCTTTGATGTATTTTCAAACAATTTGAAGAGCTGTGGTAAGATTTCACACCAGGAGCAAAAGTGATTAATGCTATAATCACTTGGTATGTTATCTGTGCTTCATTTTGGTTTGGGGAGTGATGAATCTACAAGTGTGAAAAATTACATCTAAAATATGCATAAAATATCCACCATAGCAGCATCCAAACTCTCTATGAGAGAGGTGTGGAAAGTGAGATACGAAAACTGACCTTAGTGTCAGCAGTGGCTCAGTGGTAGCATTCTCCCCTCTGAATCAGATGGTGTGGGTTCAGCTTCCACTACAGAGACTTGATCACATAACCGAAGCTAACATTTCAGTGTAGTACTGAGGGAGTGCTGCACTGTTCGGGGTGTTGTCTTTCGAATGAGATGTTAAATCAAGGCACTGTCTTCCCTTTCCAGTGGACTTAAAAGATCCCACGGCACTACTTCAAAGAAGAGCAGAGGAGTTTTCCCAGTGTCCTGGCCAACTTTCATTCCTCAACCAACACTTAAATCAAATGATCATCATTTATTTCATTGCTGTTTGTAGGAGTTTGCTGTTTGCAAATTAGCTACCATCTTTAGTGCATTATAATAGTGACTATATTTCAAAAGTACTTAATTGGTTGTAAAGCACTTTGGGACATCATGAAAGGCACTATATAAATGTATTCTTTTCTTTTTCTCTTTTATTTCTAAGCTGGGGTCCAAACTTCAAAAGTTATGCAAGGCTGTGTTAAAAGTACAATAAGTTACCAGTTTTACATTTTGTTGCTGTGATTATTTATTTGCGCAAGCAACAGCCAATTTGGCTGCCAGTTGCTCTGAAATTTATTTTTTGTTTGTGAATCAGAAAATTTTCCATCTATGGAGATATTGTTGCACATGTCATCAGTTGATAATGTCAGCCATGTTATGCATGACTGCCAACACAGCACAACATCAGAGCAGAACCACCAAAAAGAAATTTGGCCGAGCAAACAACACTTTAAAGAAAAAAAATTGCTGTGCAGCAATTTTGATCAAAAAAAGTTTGCAGCTGTAATTTATCCTGTGAAATGTCTTTCGCTTTCCTAACATTGGAGCTTTGTTGGCAGTTAATTAGCGGAGGTGTTGATTTTGTCAGGTTGGATAACTCTGCTGGCAAACCAGATCGCGTCTGCAACATCAGGAAGAAATCCTTTTCAAGGGATTAACACCCACTTTATACTCTTGTTACTGTCTTTGCCTGACAATTAATACAAAAAAAGACAGCAGTGCTAAGGCACTTTTGTGACATCAAATGTCTCTGCATTTCAATGATTTCAATATCTATAAGGAGTATTAGGGAAAGAACTAGAAACAATAGATGCTAAAGTAGTTTCGGATTTGGGTAATTCACAAGTTGAGAAATGAAGGTAAAAATCTAAAGCTTATTTTAAGAATTATTACTAGAACAGCGTTTTCAAAATATTATCCCTGGGGTAGAATAGTTATAAATGTAATAGAAATAACAATAGAGATATTTCATTTCCTAGGTGGTTTATGCAGATCACATTTTAAATTTTGAAAGAGCTCCTCCCCTTTGAAGGAATGGCTCTGTTTCCGTTTTCAAGTTTTTTTTGAAGATGTGGAGTTCCTTAGCCTCATTCATTGAAGGTCTTGTTTGAATTTTTAAAATTATAATAGCCAAGCTTGCAAATGGTCTAGTCTTATGTGTTCTAGCCTGCCTTTGTGCATCTGTTTGCGTACCAAAGTATTGTGGACTGCGGGTAGCTGGATGGGCACATCTGCAATTACCTCAGCTATTCACATTGGCCCAGATTTTGCAGACAGCAGTGAAAGGACGGTGCCTACTGCTGACCTCAAAGAAAGCTGCCCACAAAGATCTAACAAATTCTGTGGTGTTGATTACTCCTATTACAATGCCAATTTCATTCTGGCACCAGCTATAGGGGATCTCTGGTGTCCAAAAACAGAGAAGTCATCAAGCAGGCTGAGGAGCCTATCAGATTGAAGAATTCTCATAGACAGCAAACCAGGAAGTAAAAGCATTGATCACCATTCACTTTTTAATCATTTTACAGAGATTGAAATAAAGATTGGGAAAAACACATGGGATTAAGATAGAAGATGTAATAACATTAATTTTTATTTTAAAGTATAATTTAAGTTTATTATTTTAAACATATATGGAATTTTTGTCATGGAGTGGAATGAATGAAATGTCTGACTTCTAAAATTGAATTTTCAGGGTGAGACAGGTAGTTCAGCAGTAATTTTGACTTAGTACATCATTAAAAACTCAATCACACCTCATTCAACAATGCAAAACATTTTCAACAGTTTTTGCTGCAAAAATAGTGCATAAAAAATTGAAGTGCATGTTAATTCATTGATTTTTGTGTTGATTGCTTCTACTAAGCTTGCAAAAGTGCACTCTGTGGAGGAACAGGGTATCCCCGACAACAACTTCTGGATTTCTGCATTTAGCTGCACATGTGCGGACACCAGAAGTTGCTGCCAGTTTCACAGTGTAATGACCATGAATGCTCTCAGTTTTGCTATCATACAACCACAAGATCCAAGACATTAACAATAATGGATCAGGTGGAGTTTCCCACAGCCTTTAACCATTGTCTTAATAAAAAAAGGTGAGTCAGATTTTGAAAATATTCTTTACTTTGGCAGATCATTATTTGTGATGTGGCCACCAACAAATTTTGCCTGAGGCATACCACATCTTTAACACTGTGAACTGTCCATGAAAGTTTACTTCAGTTAAGGTGAAAGACAAACTTCCATTTATATAGTCCCTTACCCATCCTCAGGGCATCGCAGTGAATGAATTAGTTGTTATTTTTGAAAATGGTCACAGTTAATGATCAAATGCAAAAACCAGCTTGTAAAATGGTAGGCAGGAGGTTTCTCAATTTATTGGAAAACGACAACACAATACTCGTTTTTGTTCACTGGAGCACTGGAGTGGTCCATTCAAATATCTGCCTCCGACGAAGCTCAATCTAGGGAAGCTCAATGAAGGCAAATGGTTAGTAATTAACACCTCATTTTACTCAATTTTATTCACATTACACAGTAGTCATTCAGCCAAATAAAACATATATTTGTTCTGCATTGTTTTTAATGTCATATCATAATAGTGTGAGGCTAGTGATTTCTTTTACAAACATCTTTTCACAAGTAAATGTGGTCTGTGGGCAGGGATAGGCCATGTAAATATACATTTACTACTCACACACAATTAAGTTCCAACTCAGTTGGGGATGCCATTAAAACCTGCAGTTATTTTTTCTGAACTCATGACCAATGCTCTTTAATTTTTATTGACTAGTATAAGCAGGAAGTTTTTTTTAAAATTATTTCTTTTTGCCAAACAGAGTGAGTTGATTGGACAGGTGACTAGGTAGCCTGAGCAGAAATAAGAAGTGGCATTGCAGGTACAAAAATGCAATCAGTATGTAATTTCTGAAGTGCATACATTTAGGAAAGTAACAACATGCATTCTGATTTCTGAATGTTTAAAACAATATTATTTTTTAGGAAATAAAGCAACATTTGACAAGAGATATAATACATATTCAGGGCTACTTTAAAAGCTATCAAAATTTGCTTGAAATAGATCTACATATGTATAAATCTAATATTAATATGTCATTGCAATTATAAATATATTGCACATGTTTGAATAAAATGGAGGTATGTGTGAATGGGAAGACTAAATACTTGATTGCTATGGCTATAGTTTGAGTATGATTGTAAGTTTGGTTTTGGTTCTAGTTATAGGAATGGCTTATAGGTCTAAGTCAGATGATGTGTTATATTAGGTATCAATACAGGTATAGGTATTGATGGCAGGATCCAGACAAAACTAGCTGCACTAAAAGGTTTTATATTGTCTTCTGTACAGATATGGAGTTACTATCATCCGATTGCCACATTCAGATTGTCAGTGGTGGATGGTTTGACTTTCAGGTAGCATGTTTTAACTAAGACATATTTTACGCATGCTCATGCACAGGCATCATACAAGGCTTTTATGAGATGACAAAGCTGATCCTGATTTAGTCCTATTTCCTAGAATATGATGTCAAGGTTTCAAAAAATGTTAAATCCAGCCAACATCACTTTTAATAAAAATGTTCACCAAATGTCTTTGTTATAGCATCACAGAAGAAATTAAGCAGATTTGTTAAACATTGTCCATAAGGAATAAAAAAAATTGTAGATACTTATATTCCCATTTGCATCCAACAGGATTCACTAATATTAAGTAAATGGAAATGTTAGCTGGCATTTTGCTTAGAGCTGCACTAGGACTATTTCCATCAGGACATGGTGTCATTCATTTATTCACACACAAAAGTATGTCCTTGTGACTAATGAGCAATAACCAACACTGGCTTGACTTTATTCCTTTGCTCCTAGCAATGTTAAAAACTGTGATGCAATCCCTTTGTTGAGACACTGGAGAATAAGATTGAGAAGCAATGAAGCAAAGCCTCAATCCAAAAGCTACAGCTCAGGTTCCATTGTCAGTCAATCCACTTTGTGCTTTTATTGCTTTTTGCTGTAGTTCTGCAAGGCACGCCAACGAGGAAAATAATTTTAAACAGCATCCGTCTGTTTTCTTATAGGGAAAAGCAATGATGGAACAACTAAGTTTGAAGATATATTCTTTATATTGTGTGATGAACTGTATGTTTATCTTCTCACAAGGCTTAAAAGAAGAAGCAATCAGCAATAATTCAAATAAGAGAAAATTCAAAAGTAAATAAAACAGTGCAGTTTCCAATACTGAGCTGCAGATGCCTTATCCATACTCAAAGAAACAAAGACTGACGTCTGGTGTTTTTCACCCTCTTTCCAACTTCACCCATTGTTTACTGGCATCATCACGGACAGCACATTCACCCAGTGCTTGCCTGAGCCCCAAGATGAACAAATGTCATCTCTATTGTGTTGTTGGTCTAGCTTTGAAGCCACCGCAGCTCTTTGTCTGCCCTACTAATCCGTTTATTAGGCTCTCTTGATTGTTCTTTCTGAATATCATCACAAAAGCTCGTCTTGTTGTGAACAAAAATGTCAGTGTCAAAAGAAGGGATATCCAGCAATTCTGAGCACAGAAGACCTGCAGTACAACTTTCCAGGAGTAGTTGGTGCTGAGACTGAGACAAAGGATGGATAAGATTCTATTCTTCAGGCCGAGCTCCTTTAAGAGAAGAGGACAGTGATTTTGTGGCTTTTGTTGCCGAGGGTAGGGAGCAGGATTCTCTCACTGAATTGGAATTGTAACAAGTGGGACTGGGGACCTCTTTGGCTTTTGTAGTGCACTCATCTGAGAGACTGTGCTTTTCTCAGCCCTTCAGATTTATTTTTCCAAAGTTACAGAGCAATTATGGAAATGTGCCCTTTGAAGCTCAGCCGATTTCTCTTTATTTTCTTCCTCCTGACAAAGCAAAGCTTCTTTTGCAGCTTCAATATTTTTTCGGCAAGTAGGCAATCATTTCATGAAGGTTTTGAGGAGTCACTCTAACAGTCACTTGACCAACGATAAAAGTTTTAATAAATGTATGTTAAAAGACAGCCTTTGAAGGTTATGGGAAGGAAGTGAAAAACACACCGGCTGAGTGACACCTAGAAACGGGTTCATGTAAAATATGTGTTCGTACATGTCATCTTTCCTATGAACAGGCCCCAGTGAGTTAAGATTGCAAATGACTGCCAGGCATGCAATATGTTTGGCAAAATCATCAAGTCTGCTGCCATAAGTTCCTGCCATGCCAACATATTTGTCAGTTCTACAAATTTAGCAGGATGAATACTATACTCTCTGTGCCATACATCTGACAAGCAGAAGGCAAAGAATCAACAGGTCTGTACTTTCTCATCTTTGTACATATTGTATCATTGTAGTACAGAATCTCACCTCACCATGTGAACTAAGGAGACATATTTTCTCCTCTACTTGATATGTTAAAGTTTAGGAAGCGTGTTGCAGGTCACTTTGGCCAGCTGCAGGCTGAGAGCAAGATAGTGGAAAATAATGTTGCAACCATATGAGGCATTTATACATTACCACTGCACACAGCAATTATTCCACAACAGTGCTGGGCAATGCTTTCTTAATTTGCTGCTTGCTTTTAACAGTTCAAACTGACATTTCTCTATAACGATTGAAAGGCAAAGAGTAAAATAATCACCTGAAAGGAGAACCTTGTCAAAACAGAATGAGATTTGTCACTACTGATTTTGTTTTTGCACCAGAAATAGCATCAAATTGTACTTTGAACAGTTTTGCAGCAAAGAATGCGAATGCCTGCATGTTTTGAACCCATAACAAATGTACCTGGATTCTTCAACCAAATGTTTCAATCTTATAGCTTTAGTTAGAAAGGGATTAAGAGCAGCAAAGGGCAAAATTAAACTTCAGCAAAATTTTTAAATGGGAAAGAACCATTGAAAGCTTTTGTTCTTAAATATAAAGTAAGGAAAGTTATTGAAGTTCTGTATTGTCACTCTAATATTAAAGAGACATATGCCCCGGTATTTACTGCGGCGGGATTTCCAAGTTGAAGGAAGTGTTCTGGTCGGGCCTGGAATTCTAAATCCACAGTGTGTGTGTATTTTTTAAAATCAGGATCCATGGCCAGAAGCCAACCTGATTAAGGGACTTGGCTCCCCGGGAGGCAGGGAATGCTGCAGCAGAGGCCGCAGCACAGGATAACGTAAGTTAGTACTGGTGTGTTAGAGGCCACCAGGGGTAGAGGGTTGGGCACAAAGTGGCTTGTAGGGTCAGGGCTCTGATCATGGTGTGGGGCAGGGTTGAAGACATTTCGTGGGGGGTGGGGGGGTGGTCGGTGGTATCATGGGTGGTCTGATCATGGTGGAGGGGTCACTGGTTGCAAGGTGGTGGTGGGGGGGGTGAGATACGATCTTGGGGGGCGGAGAGATGGGGGGGTTGGGTGATATCATGGGAGGTCCAATTGTGGGGCAGGGCTCAATGATCATGGGGGGTGTTCCAGTCATGATGGGGTTTCAGCGATATCGTGAGTGGGGTCCGTGATGATGGAGGGTGTTCTGATGGGGGTTGGGATTGGTGATATTGGGGAATTTTAAGGAGGTGACATGGGTCTCTCGCCAGCTGCAGAGCCAGTGAGACCTGCGTTGCCTCCTTTAGGGAAGGCCTGCTGTATCACGAGCTAATCAGCAATCAGGCACTGGAGAAGCCCCCTGTGGACCTTCCCAAGATCAGGACCCCGAGAACAAGAAATCTCACCTGCCGGGAGCTGCCAGCCAATCAGAGACTGGCGGCACTTTTGCTCGGCAGCACCACCAGGGAGGCGGTGGCTGCTGCTGGAAGGACACCCACCGGAGGACCAGGATTGTGGAGTGACCCAGGCCAGAGGTAAATGATGGCGGGAAGGGTGTCACGGGGTGGGGATCGTGGGGGACAGGAGTGTTGGGCGGTTGGCAGCAAGGACAGGGGCGTGGCGCTCGTGGGCCCCCCTTTCTGATGCCGGGTCCCTCGATCAGGTAACAAGTACCTTTGAATGACAGCCTCCCCTGCCAGGAGACCACAAGCAACCCCACATGGGTTTGCATGTCATGCTTCCCACATGGCAACAGACTCGCCCACCGCTGGGTTAATATCAGCGGTGGCAGGAAGAGGCCCTTAATTGGGCATTAATTTCGCCTGAAGGGCCTCAATTGGTGGCGGGGTGGGAAGGCTGTCCATGGGGTGTAGGCAGGAAGGTGGCAGGGTCCCCACTCGCCACCATCCCACCTAATTAAATGCCCTGCCTGCCTCCAAACGCGCCATGGGAAGTGCATAAAATAGCACCCATTGTTAGGGCGAGTTGATTGGTAACATCATGGGGGGAATCATTATGGGAGATATTACGAGTGATCAGTGATCATAATGGTGGGGCCAGTGATCATGAGGGGTCCCAATCATGGGAAGGGGGAGGACTCTTGCTCTTCCTAGTCCACAAGCAGTGCTGAAAAGACACTTAACTCTTCAACTCGTAGAATCATAGCAAGTTTACAGCACAGAAAGAGGCCTCTTGGCCCATCAGGCTGAATTTTACCAGCCCCTTGATGCTGCAGATCGCAGCAGGGGGCCTGTAAATTTCTGCGGGGAGAGGCCCACCTTGACCCCCGACATCGACAAGGGCTCGCCACATATTACCTGCGGCAAGGGGACCTCGGTGCGGTCCCCCCCCCACCCACCGCCAAGCGGCGAGGCCTTCTTCTAAATATTTAAATTAACATAAATCACATGTAAATGAACTTACCTGCTGGCAGCGGCCATCCCACGCCCATTTTATGGCTGCTGATAGCACCTCGCGTGCCTTCGGGACTCCGTACGGACAACCTGGTGGGCGGGGGGAGGAATTCAATTTTCAGGGCGTGAGGGGTGGAGGAGTGGGGCGAACATATTTTTTTGGCTGTGGGGATGTGGGAAGGGGTTGAGGGTCGAAGGGAACAAACTTCGGGGGGGGGGGTGGAAGTGCAGGATATGAATAAAAGTTTATTATGGGGGAGAGGGCAATTTATATATAAATTACCCATTGTGGGGGTGGGAGACGGAATTTTGAGTTGAAATAAAATTTGATTTTTATTTCTTGGAGATCGGGACCTTTAAATATTAAAATATTACAGAAGGGCATGAAGCCCTGTAAAATTGGTGCCGGCGCCTGCATGGTGGCACCAGATGCTGTTACCGGGGACGCAGTGGTCGCCCCCTCTACGTCATCGGGGGTGGCCGCTCCATCCTCTCTATTTAAGTAATATCGTGGGGGCTCTGCGGCGGCACTTCCATTTTGGAAGGCCGCTGAGTTCAAAGCGTGCTGCTGTGAAGTGCGGTGCACTAATAAAGCCCAGCCCATCATGTCTGCACCGGCCGAAAAATGAGCCACCCAGCCTAATCCCACCTTTCAGCATTTGGTCCATACCCCTGCAGGTTATGGCATTTGAGGTGCATATCCAGACACCTTTTAAATGAGTTGAGGGTATCTGCCTCTACAACCCTTTCAGGCAGTGAGTTCCAGGCTCCCACCACCCTCTGGGTGAAAACATTTTTTCTCATTTCCCCTCTAATCTTTCTACCAATCACTTTAAATCTATGCTCCCTAGTCACTGACCTCTCTGCTAAGGTAAATAGGCCCTTCCCATCCACTCTATACAGGCCCCTCACAATTTTGTACATTTCAATCAAATCTCCACTCAGCCTCCTCTGTTCCAAGGAAAACAACCCCAGCCTATCCAATCTTTCCTCATTGCTGCATTTTTCCAGTCCCGGCAACATCCTCGTAAATCTCCTCTGTACCCTCTCTAGTGCAATTACATCCTTTCTGTAATGAGGTGACCAGAACTGCACACAATGCTCAAGCTGTGGCCTAAATAATGATTTACACAGTTCCAGCATAACCTCCCTGTTCTTATATTCTATACCTCGGCTAATAAAGTAAAGGATTCCAGTTGCCTTCTTAACCATCTTATCGATATGTCCTGCTACCTTCATAGATCTGTGGACGTTCATTCCAAGGTCCCTCACTTCCTCTACACCTCTCAGTATTCTCCCATTAATTGTGCATTCCTTTGACTTGTTTGACCTCCCCAAATGCATCACCTCACACTTCTCCGGGTTGAATTCCATTTTCCGCTTTTCTGCCCACCTGACCAGTCCATTGATATCTCCCTGCAGTCTACAGCTATCCTCCTTGCTATCAACCAGATGGCCTGTTTTTGTGTTGTCTGCAAACTTCTTGATCATGCCCCCTACATTTACATCCAAATCGTTAATATATACCACAAAAAGCAGGAGACCCAGTTCTGAGCACTGTGAACAGCGCTGGAAACAACCCCCCAGTCCCAAAAACACCTGTCGACAATTACCCTTTGTTTCCTGCCACTGAGCCAATTTCATATCTATCTTGCTACATTTTTCTGGCTCCCATGGGCTTTTGCTTTTTTAACCAGTCTGCCAAATCTTGTCAAAAGCCTTGCTAAAATCCACGTAGACCACATCAACTGCACTACCCTCATCTAGCTTCCTTGTTACTTCTTCAAAAAATGTGATCAAGTTAGTCAGATAAGATCTTCCCTTAACAAATCCATGCTGACTATCCTTGATTAATCTATGCCTTTCTAAGTGACAGTTTATCCTGTCTCTCAGAATTTGATTCCAATAATTTGCCCATTACTGAGGTTAGACTGACTCGCCTATAATTATTTGATCTATCCCTCACTCCCTTTTTAAATGGAGGTACAACATTAGCAGTCCTCCATCCTCCGGCACCAGAGCTGTATTCAGTGAAGACTGGAAAATGATGGACAGATCTTCCGCTATTTCATTTCTGGCTTCTTTTAGCAGCCTGGGGCAGATTACATCTGGCCCTGATGCTAATCCCATTAATACTTCCTCTCTCCCAATGTTTATCACATCCAATACTTCACACACCTCTTCCTTAACTACAATATCTGCATCGTCTCCCTCTGTTGTGAAGACTGACGCAAAGTATTCATTAAGAACCATATCAACATCTTCCGTCCCTACATACAGGTTTCCTTTTTTGTCCTTTATGGACCCTACTCTTTCCTTAGTTATCCTATTACTCTGAATGTATTGATAAAACATCTTTGGGTTCACCTTGATTTTGCTTGCCAATATTCTTTCATGCCCTCTCTTAGCTTTCCTAATTTCCTTTTTGATTTCACCCCTCCACTTTCTATACTCCCCTCAGCTTTCTGTAGTATTGAGTTCTCAGTGTCAGACATAAGCTTTCCTTTTCTGCCTTATCTTACCCTGTAGGCTCCTTGACACAATGGAACTCTAGATTTAGCTATCCCGCCCTTTTGTCTTTGTGGGAAAATGTTTACTTTGAACGCCTTGAATCTTCCCTTTAACTACTTCCCACTGTTCTGACACTGATTTACCTTCAAGTAGCTGTTTCCAGTCCACTTTCGTTAAATCACTCCTCAGCTTAATAAAATTGACCTTGCCCCAATTGAGAACTGTAACTCCTGTTCCATCCTTGTCCTTTTCCATAATTATGTTAAAACTGCCTGAATTATGATCATTACCACCAAAATGCTCTCCCACTGCCACTCCTTCCACCTGCCCAGCTTCATTTCCTAAAAATAAGTCAAAAACAGCACCCTATCTTGTTGGACTTGCTACATAGTGACCAAAAAAGTTCTTCTCAATGCACCTCAAGAATTCTGCTCCTTTAATTCCTTTCACACTAAAACTATCACAGTTAATGAAGAGTGCAGGAGGGCATGCCAGGAGCAGTACCTGGCATACCTCAAAATGAGGTGCCAACCTGGTGAAGCTAGACAGCAAAGCGATCCCATAACCAACTGATCAGGTCTAAGCTCTGCAGTCCTGCCACATCCAGTCGTGAACGGTCATGGACAATTAAACAACTAACTGGAGGAGGTGCCTCCACAAATATCCCCATCCTTAAGGATGGGGGAGCCCAGCACATCAATGCAAAAGATAAGGCTGAAGCATTTGCAACAATCTTCAGCCAGAAGTGCCAAGTGGACGATTCATCTTGGCCAACTCCTGAAGTCCCCAGCATCACAGATGCCAGTCTTCAGCCAATTTGATTCACCACACGTGATATCAAGAAATGACTGAATGCTCTGCATACTGCAAAGGCTATGGGCCCTGACAACATTCCAGCAATAGTACTGAAGACCTGTGCTCCAGAACTTGCTGCACCCCTAGCCAAGCTGTTCCAGTACAGCTACAATACTGACATCTACCCAGCAATGTGGAAAATTGCCCAGGTATGTCCTGTACACAAAAAGCAGGACAAGTCCAGCCCGGCCAATTACCGCCCCATCAGCCTACTCTCAATCATCAGTAAAGTGATGGAAGGTGTCGTAAACAGTGCTATCAAGCGGCGCTTGCTTAGCAATAACCTGCTCAGTGATGCTCACTTTGGGTTCTGCCAGGGCCATTCAGCTCCTGATTTCATTACAGCCTTGGTTCAAACATGGACAAAAGAGCTAAACTCAAGAGGTGAGGTGAGAGTGACTGCCCTTGACATCAAGGCAGCATTTGCCCTAGTATGGCATCAAGGAGCCCTAGCAAAACTGGAGTCAATGGGAACCAGGAGGAAAACAGTCTGCTGGTTGGAGTCATACTTAGTGCAAAGGAAGATGGTTGTGGTTGTTGGAGGTCAATCAGCTCAGCTCCAGGACATCACTGCAGGAGTTCCTCGGGGTAGTGTCCTAGGCCCAACCATCTTCAGCTACTTCATCAATGACCTTCCTTCAATCATAAGGTGAGAAGTGGGGATGTTCACTGATGATTGTACAATGTTCAGCACCATTCGCGACTCCTCAGATACTAAAGCAGTCCATGTAGAAATGTAGCAAGACCTGTACAATATCCAGGCTTGGGCTGATAAGTGGCAAGTAACATTCGTGCCACACTGGTGTCAGGCAATGAACAGCTCCGACAAGAGAGAATCTAACCATCTCTCCATGACATTCAATGGCATTACAATCACTGAATCTCCCACTATAAACATCCTGTGGGTTACCATTGACCAGAAACTGAACTGGAGTAGCCATGTAAACATCATGGCTATAAGAGCAGCTCAGAGGCTGGGAATCCTGTGGCGAGTAACTGAGTCCCCAAAGCCTGTCCACCATCTACAAGGCACAAGTCAGGAGTGTGATGGAATATTCTCCACTTGCCTGGATGGGTGCAGCTCTAACAACACTCAAGCAGCTCGACACCATCCAGGACAAAGCAGCCCGCTTAATTGGCACCCCATGCACAGACATTCACTCCCTCTACCACCGACGCACAGTGGCAGCAGTGTGTGCCATCTAAAAGATGCACTGCAGCAACGCACAAGGCTCCTTAGACAGCACCTTCCAAAGCCGCGACCTCTACCACCTGGACGGACAAGGGGCGGCAGGAACACCATCCTGACTTGGAACTATATTGCTGTTCCTTCACTGTCGCTGGGTCAAAATCCTGGAATTCCCTTCCTAACAGCACTGCAGGTGTACCTACCCCACATGGGACCGCAGCAGTTCAAGAAGGCAGCTCACCACCACCTTCTCAAGGGCAATTAGGGATGGGCAATAAATGCTGGCCTAGCCAGCGATGCCCACATCCCATGAACAAATAAAACAAAACTGTTGGGGTAGTTAAAATCCCCTGCTATTAATGCCCCATTTTTGCATTTCTCAGAGATTTGCCTACATATCTGCTCTTCTATCTCCCTCAGACCCCTTTTGGGGGTATATAGTACATTCCCAGCAGTGTGATTTCCCCTTTTTTTGTTCCTTAGCGCAATCCATATGGCCTCATTTGATGAACCTTTCAACATATCATCCCTCCTTGCAGCTGTAATTGTTTCTTTGACCAAAATTGCAACTCCCCCTCCTTTCTTATCCCCTTCTCTATTGTGTCTGAAAATCCTGTAACCAAGAGCATTGAGCAGCTATTCCTGTCCTTCCTTAAGCCATGTTTCTGTAATAGCTATGATATCATACTGCCACATGTCTATCAGTGCCCTCAGCTCATCTGCTTTATTTGCTATACTCCTTGCATTGAAGTAGATACCGTGGAGCACTACTAAGCACTTTTTTATTTTCTAACCTTTGTTTCCTCTGTCTTCCAGACTTATCCACTAATTTTCTGCCTTCCATTTTAATTTCTGATCTTGTCCCAACTGACTCTATCCTCAGGTCCCCATCCCCTTGCCAAACTAGTTTAAACCCTCCCCCACAGCACTAGCAAAACATGCCGCAAGAAACTCAGTCCTGCCTGTACCGATCCCATCTCCCCCAGAGCTGGTCCCAATGTCCCAAGAATTTAAAACCCTCCCTTCTACAGCATCTTTCCAGCCACACATTCATCTGCCTTATCTTTCTATTCCTGGACTCATTTGCATGTGGCACTGGGAGTAATCTGGAGATTACTACTTTTGAGGTCCTGCTTGCTAATTTCTTACCTAGCTCAGTAAACTCTTTCTGCAGGACCACATCCCTCTTTCTACCTATGTTATTGGTACCAATGTGGACCACAACTGCTGGCCGTTCACCCTCCCCTTTCAGGATGCTCTGCAGCCATTCAGTGACATCCTTGATCCTGGCACCAGGAAGGCAACACACCAGCCTGGATTCATGTCTGTGGCCACAGAAATGCCTGTCTGTTCTCCTGACTATTGAATCTCCTATCACTATCGCTCTTCCAGTCTTCCTTGTGCCCCCCTGTGCAGCTTAGCCACCCGTGGTGCCATGGCCTTGGCTCTGGCTGCACTCCCCAGATGAACCATCACCTTCCTCAGTTTTCAGTACTGAATACCTGTTGGCGAGTGAGACGCACTCAGGGGTCTCCTGCAGTACCTGCCTGTTTCTTCTTGACTGTCTGGTGGTCACCCATTCTTTCTCTCTCTGCATACTCTTAAGCTGCTGGATAACCACATCTATAAATGGGCTATCCCCGAAGTTCTCATCCTCATAAATGCACCACAGTGTCACCAGCTCAAGTTCCGAAACCCAGAGCTCAAGCTGCTGCATCTGACGATATTTCCCGCACATATTGTTATCCAGGACCCGAGAAGCATCCTGGAGTTCCCACATAGCACAGGATGTACACTGCAGAGGTTGGCGCAATCCTGAAGTTCCTTTATCTATTGTATAGTAACCTTGGCACTACAACTAAATCCTGCTACTACTAATACTAACAACCCTACCAATAGTAATAATAACCTAACTACTGCTAGTATTAAACTTTATCAATACTAATCTACCATACTGCTATTAATATACCCTGCCAATACTACAACGTTACCAATGGTAGTAATGACCTCACGAATAGTAATAGACCTCACTTAAAAATTAATAAGTAAAAATGATTTAATAAAAATGATTCAAACCTTATTTAAAAATAAAAGATAAGACTCACCAGCTAACCACTTGTTACTTGTTATGAATACTTAATATTTCTAATGTTTTTAAACTCCTAGTTCTTTGACGCAGCAGTCCTCCAGTCCTTGTCTCCCTTTAGCTGCCAATTGTCCAGGGGCCCTGAAACCTAGCCAGTCAAGGTTAAATTTAAACTGGAGCTAAAATCTGAGGCACACATCCTCATTAAAATACTTGGTTGCCTGCCCCCACCTCCCCCCACCCCACTTCACCATCTTGGAATTGGGTTTAAGTTTGAAGTTTTAAAAAACTTTAAATCCCACCCGACGCAAACCCATCCATTTTGGGGGGGATAAAATTCCCCACATAGAGTCAATATCCCTGCTGTTGTACGGCTTGTAAGGCCAAAGTTGAAATAAGCTGCATTCTTACACATAACCTTCATTATAATGGCCATGAATCTCCAGTGCTAACTGCATTTTCCTGATCTCATAAGACAATTACCTCCCTCTGCCTGTTTGGAAACTCTCATAGTAGCCACATTGAATTTAGTTTAATCTATTTTAAGCATAGTTATTACCCGTGTCATATCCACAATATTTGTTACATATGATGGCAATTAAAGACAGATCCTCTCGTAGTATATTAAGGCATCGAAACAGCTATTTTTAGGCTATTTATATCTAGTGCATCAAAGAATATCAAGTACCAAGGAAAATATGGTAACTGTTTTTTAAAATTACAGCTATCATCACATCAAAAGACCTTCTGGATCAAAACCCAGCGTATGCATAAACTGACAGTATCTCCTTCTCAAGCAATTAGGCAGAAAGTAAGCAGACATTACTACTCTTGCCACCAGCAGTATGTTTTCCAAAAGTGTTGATTTACAATTCAGAGTTGAAAAAAAACTTTCATAATGCTACTCCTGTTTTTCTTTCAATGTAAAATAGTCAGTGATAAATCATAGCTACGACTTTATGCATTGGCATATTTTCCAGAAAAACTACAGCTTATATTAAAATATTACAAATTTATAAAAGTACTACATTAATAAATAGCTTAACTAAACACTAAGAACAGCAATGGGGATTCCACATGTAAAACAGCACTTATGATCCCTGATTTTCCAACAATAGGTAAAATGAAGTGGAAGTTGTTCCAAAGCACAAGCTCACCTATGCCTGCAGCACAGAGGGCTAGCCCAATCACATTGTCCAATGTGAGTCTCTCCACCTGATTTGAATAGACTGTTGGCAAAGGGAAAGTTAAGCCAAAGAATTTTGTTACACCACACTTGGAGTACTGTGCACAGTCCTGGTTTTCATAGAGTCATAGAGTGGTCACAGCACAGAAGGAGGCCATTCAGCTTGTCGTGTCCCTGCCAGATCTCTGCAACAGCAACTCAGTAACTCTGCAAATTTTGTCCATTCAGATAATTATCCAATTCACTTTTGAAAGCCATGATTGAATCTGCCTCCACCACACTCTCAGGCAGTGCATTCCAGATCCTAACCACTTGCTGTGTAAAAATGTTTTTGCTCTTGACACTTTCCGTTCTTTTGCCATTCACCTTAAATTGGTGTCCTCTGGTGCACGACCCTTCTTCCAATGGGAACAGTTTCTCCCTATCTACTTTGTACAGAACCCACATGATTTTGAATACCTCTATCAAATCTCATCTCAATCTTCTCCAAGGAGAAGAGGCCCAGCTTCTCCAATCTATCCACGTAACTGAAATCCCTCGTCCTTGGAACCATTCTCGTAAATCTTTTCTGCACCTTCTCTAATGCCTTCATTTCCTTCCCAATATGTGGCTTCATACTACAAAAAGGGATATAGAGGTACTGGAGAAGGTTCAGAAGACATTTACAAGAAGTGAGAGGTTATAACTATCAGGAAAGATTGAACAGGCAGGGTGGCCTAAAATTATGAAAGGACTTGATAAGTTAAATGTAGAGAAAATGTTTCCATTTGTGGGGGAGTCCAAAACTTGGGCCATAAATATATGATCATCATTAATAGAGTCAATAAGGAATTCAGAAGCAACATCTTTACCCAGTGAGTGGTTAGCATGTAGAACTTGCTACCACAAAGAGTAGTTGAGGTGAATAGCATAGATGCATTTAAGGGAAAGCTAGATAAGTACACAAGGGAGAAAGGAATAGAAGGATATGCCAAGAATGTTAGATTAGGTAGGGTGTGAGGAGGCTATTGTGAAGAATAAACACTGGCATATAGTTGGGCCAACAGGCCTGTTTCTGTGCTGTAAATTCTATGTAATTTGGCCAATAGAATACTTGGCTGGGGATTGGGGAAAATATCCAGCAAGGTAGTAGCTCTTAAGGAGGTCCTGCTGCAAAATGGCACCCCAAAATGAGAGTGACATTACTTGGGGCTGAAGGCAACCCTCCAGTTAAAGCACAGCTGCAGGCTGCTGGAGGAAGGGTGCCAGTCAAATCACTACAGTTGCCCATGCGCCTTGAACCTGATTGCAAATGAGGAAGTGTGTTCCATACTTTTGTACTTTTCCTGTAGTGTTAACAAAACTTGACACAAATTTAAGGTAGAAGCTCACACACCGTCTAGTGTGTACTATTTCAAGCACAGTACACAACAACTGCTCTTTTGCACATAGACTTTCATTGTGCTAAAGCTGGAAAGGACACATATTGCAGGTAGAGATGGCAGATGTGGCTTGCAGATCATAGCCCTCCTCTGCTGTGAGACAGTTTCTCAGTCAACATCAGAGATGGTGTTGTGATGCAAACAGTCGGCAAGTGAAGAGCATACCAAGACTGGGCTACTGTTAGTATTGTAGTGGCCCTCAGCAAGTGGGACTCGGGAGATTGGAAGACAGGGAAACAGACTGGAAGCTGGGTCAGGGAAAGCAGCAGTGATCAGGGGTGGGGGACAGTGGCGATTGGGGAGGGATCAACCTTCTACTCCTCCCAGCTCCATCTTCAGGCAATTGCAGTAATTGCTTTGTTATCCAGCATGTGCTGGAGTTGAGAGGTTCCAGATAAGCAAATGTTTCAGTTAATCAAGAGTTGTACTTACCAATATAATAAAAGCAAATTACTACGGATGCTGGAAATCTGAAATAAAAACAAGAAATGCTGGAAACACTCAGCAGGTCTGGCAGCATCTGTGGAAAGAGAAGCAGAGCTAACGTTTTGGGTCAGTGACCCTTCTTCGGAACCCCTTGTACTTACCAAGGCAGGTGGAGATCCGACCTTCTGCTCCAAAGTTATTGCCAGGAGAGTGAAGGGTACACAGGAGCCTGGCATTGGGAAAGCCGATTCTTAATTCTTCCTTAATCATGGTACGTGGGAGAGTCTGCCCTTTCCAATGAGCCATCCCTGGTGGAGATTGGACGTGGAACTCCAGAGCAAAACGCAGCTGACTGCAGGGACCAAGAATCCCATTATAGTGAATGGGGAACCAGTCACTGAGGAAAGGTAGCATTTCTAACTGCAGCCAGCAACCTGAATTCCCGTGGAAATTCTAGATAATAGAGCTTGCCGGTTGGTAAAGTGCTGGATAACAAAGCTTTTACTGTAAATTTCAAAACTTCTTTGGTAGCAGATGATCTCAAGGTTTGGTTTTACAGAGTGCCTCAGAGCAACCCAATCCTACAGTGGTTACGGCATATGCAAAGGGAAACTTGCCTGCTGCAAGTGTGGGCATTACGTCATTTTTCTCCTTTTCCTAATATAGTGGGCTGCACCCGTCTAGCCGAAAATATACATGTGCTTCCTGCTTGCCATACTGGGGACTTAGTAGGCTGCTTAATGTCAGATAAACAGGAGCTGCAGGGCCCTAGTTATCAGTCAATTATAACAATTCAAAGAAACTTACTTAAAATAGCAAAGAATGTTTTGGTCTATAACAGGCAAAAATGTGAATGCGGGAAATTGGGAGTGAAAAGAAAATGCTTGAAAAGAATAAAAGTTCTATAAGTATCTGCAATGCACATTAGTTTCACCTTCCTTTGAGAATTTCATAATCTTCAAGACTTATTTTTCAAGCTCTATTGCTCAATGTGAAGCTCCTGAAGAATAAGGGTTGTCCAGAGGACTTTCCCGATTTTTTTTCATAAATTAAAAAATAAAAGTGAGAAACATTTTTCAAGCACAGGAATGATGGTCCAACCATTTTGGCCAAAAACAATTCTTTAAAAGATGATTTCCCCCTTTATTGCATTCCATTGCCAGGCTGCATCAGGAGGTGACATGTGTACATAATCAAGAGTGGAATGCACAGTCCTCTTCAATGTGAATACAATGAATTGCTTGGAATGTCAACCTTCACACGTCTGGCGGAAAACAGTTAATTTAACCACCCGACTGTAGAGAATTCATTAAATACATTGTTTTATTTTTCAAATCACAATTGACTGCACTGCATGTTCCTGACACACATGCCTTTCTTATGTTGTTTGTGACATTGCACCAAGCAACAAGACAGCAAATATAATAAAAAGTTTCCAGGCCTGCCAGAAGAAATCCCGTATGTCACAGGCATCATGCTGCCCTTCTTAAAGTAAATTAGCTTGAATTTTAAATTATTGATCTAGAACAAAATGTTGTACTACATGGCATCCTAACCAACAGCTTCAAAGCACCTGTGCCAAGGTGTACATAATAGACATGTGATTTAAATAATTTTGCTTTGTAATTTTAAACATTTTTCTAAAACAAAATTGTTTTTTTCCCTCTCCTCATCGTGCACCAATCCTCAATAAATAAGATGAGAAGGTACTCTCTTAGACTTTTGCCAATAGTACACTCTGATCAGCTACTTGTAGGTGCAAAGGACTGGGCCAATTTACTGGCCCATCAGTTGTCTTTCTTCCCCTCCCCCAGCTCCCCCATGTAGACAAGTGGCTCAACTTCACCAGCAGTCAAGTACATTTGGGAGTTAGAATCAGGGCCACAAACATATATTACTTCTCAGCACAACTCTTCTTGTGCACTTCCACTGAATGGAAATTGTAAAAAGCCAGTAACTCATTTTTATAGAATTCAGCAGTCAGGTATATAACAATAGGAAACACTGGGAACAATCATGGATGAGGCAAAGGCTATTCCTTGCTGATTTACCTGAGGCTGGATTGAAAATTGAAAAATGACTCTACCCAGCAGACAGTTTTAATATTATCACCTATTTAAAATGATCTTTGTGCTTTCTTTAAAACATTTGAGTGTTACAAGCTCATTTCTGTGGAATGTAGATAGAGATGGCAGCTCATTACAGTGACACAAGCATTGTCCTCTTTAGACTTATTTAAATTTTTAAAACTGCAAATTTTGGCATAATAAAAAGATACCTTTTAAATTCAACCCACGTCTGTTTATTTGAGAGTCTCCAGGTCTTTCTTTGAAGATGAAGACACACTTATTCTCCAGCTTTAGTTGTTTTTTCCTGGCCAGAAGCTCTGCATAAATGCATCAAAATGTACTTCAACTCAGACAACTCTATTTATGTCTCTGCACTCTTGACCATTTGCGTTTTTATAAAATCATAGTGTTTTACAGCATGGGAGGAAGCCATTTCAGCACATCCCATCTGTGCCAGCTCTGAATACTTAGTCCCATCTCACCACCCTATCCCACATACGCACTTAAATTTTTATTTTTCAAATACTTATCCGTTTCTCTTCAAAATGTTATTATGGATCCTGCTTCCATCGCTTTCCCTAGTCGGGCATTCCATGTCCTAAAAACTTTCTGCAAAGAAAAATATTCGCTCAATATTTCCTTTTATTCTGACAGTGATGATCTTAAAATAATGCTCTCTACAACAACAATAACTTGCATTTATATAGTGCCTTTAATGTAGTAAAATATTCCAAAGTGCTTCTCAAGGGCATTATCAAATAAACTTTGATACCGAACCACATTAGGAGATACTAGGACAGGTGACCAAAAGCTTAGTTAAAGAGCTAGGTTTCAAGGAGTCTCTTAAAGGAGGAGAGAGAAGTGAACAATCTTAGGGAGGGAATTCCAGAGTTTAGGACCGAGGCAACTGAAAGCAAAACTGTCAATGGTGTAGTGACGAAAACCAAGGAGGTGTAAAAGGGCAGAATTGGAGGAGGGCAGAGATCTTGGAGGGTTGTGATGCTGGAGGAGGTTATAGAGATAAGAAGGGGCAAGGCCCCTAGTTACTGGCTCACCGACATAGCTTTCCATAATTTACTTTATCAAAACCTCTCACTATTTTGAACAGCTGTATTGCATCTCCTCTTAAACTTCATTGTTAAAATAAATATGGACTCAGGCTGGGTTTTTTTTTGAGGTGGTAGGGGTTCTGCCGCTGGGGCCAGAAATGGCGGGGGGAGGGGAGTGGTGGGTGACTTCTCTTCGGCTAATTAAGAATGGCAGCCTGCCCCCAAGAGCTGTCAGCGCAATGGAGTGGTGGCCATTGGTGGGGCTGCATCTGTACGAAGAGGACGCAGTGATGACAATGCACCCTCACACCCAGGAGGGTGGGGTCTGGGGGTGCGGGGGCCAGTCAGGCAGATCCCAGCGAAGTTGAGTTTATTGAGGGCAGGTGGCGCCAATGCCGCGAGGCGACGATTACGCCAGGGGTTCCTTTGTGGGCCATAGAGTGCCCAAAAAGGAGCCCCCCCCCCTCCCCACACTGGAGCCAGCTGGGTGGCCACCAAGGTTTACCTGGCTGTCTCTCCACTTGGCAGAGCACCCCCCTGTCACTAGTAAAATGCCAGTTGAGGCGGGAAGAGGCCGTCAATGGGGCACTTAAATGGCTCAATTGGGCTCTGGGCGGATAGGCTATCTGCCACCTTTCCCGCTGCTGGCAAAATGGCATGGTGGCAGGAAGACGCCGGGCACGCCACCCAATGCCTTTCCACGCTATTATGCCAGCCTTACTTTCTCCGACACCGCCTCTTATAATGGAAAGCTCACATCATTGCTATCATCTTAATAAGTCTCTTCTGCAACCTCTCCAACACCTTTACATCGTTCCTAAGTTGAGTCACCAAAATTCATAAATTGTAGACTAACTGTGGCCAAACCAATGGTGTTTCTCTACCGGCATCTTCATTGGGTTGCTTGGTTAACTAATAACTGTTAATAATAAGGGTAATACAATAAGGAAAAATGCAAATGCTGAAAATCTGAAATAAAAGTTGAAAATGCGGGAACTGCACGGCAGATCAGTCAGTGTCTGAAAAAGGAAAAGGCAGTTTATGAAATTTCAACTTTGTATCATTCAACAGCCTTCACTAAGATGTAAGGTATGGGTCCAAAATGCCATAATCATGTTTTTTCCTTTTATAGATGCTGACTTAACTTCTGTGTATTTCCAGCATTTTTTTTATTTTTAAGTGCATTGCCTCACATTCCATATCCCTTTATCTACCTGCTACCGTCTAGATACTGTAAATATCAAACAACAGTAAACTGTCCCTCACTGGGAAGATCAAGTCAGTTTTACATGCATTTTCCATATATACATTTGCATTATGCTATAACATAGTTTTTATGGACTTGTTTTAAGTGCATGCTGCTAACTGTAAAAACATTGTGGAAAATTAGTTACAGATTTCACAGAAACACACTGTATTTTGACAAAGAATACCCCATGCATTTGATTTAATCTTGTGTGGCTCCCCATGTAGCAATCTATCAAGGTTGGACAGGTGGTCTTATGCAGAGCGGACAAAATCTCTTCAGATCCCTTACTACTGCTCCCACCCCTGCAGTTTGATCCACTTCACTTCTCTCCCTTTCTGCTGCTAGACACAGATGTGAAACAGATTACGGTAGTTGCGGCACTGACTAGGGCTTTGGAGCTTCTGCAGTACTTTCATGCTAACTAGGAGGTGCCTCCCAACACCCCCCATACCCCTAGCTCAGTCATGCTTCATCATCACAGGAACATTAGGTCACTGGAGCTGAGTGATGTGTGACCAGTGCCAAAGAGCTTGTAACATATGTATCTGCCGCTATCTGCCTTGTATTACACCCTTCACATGCCCCCGTAAAATAGCAAAAATGTCTGCTGTGTTTTTTTGGGAATATTTTCTGGTGTCTCAGGTGTTTAACAAAAGCAAGCAAGCAAGCATGGGAGTATTTGTAGCTTGCAACCAGAGCAGTGACAAGCACTTCCTAATTAAATGACATACTGGGGAAAGAGGCTGAATTTCAACAATGCTGATCACACCATCTTCTTCTAATCAACTAAGAGCAACAGAAGGTTAAATTAGGCCAAATCCTTTTTGTCGGGCTGGTTTTCGAATCATCTGTCTCATTTTATGCTGCAGTCAGGGGCTGCTCAATAAGACATTCTATGCAGACAACCTGTAGAAATCACTAATCCAATGTAAATGTAGTTTGAAATTAGGGTTGGACAGAGGTTACAACAACACAAAGGGTTGTTGGAACTGAGAGAAAATAGAGATTAAGTAGAAGTGAGGCACTAAAATGCTTTGGGCATAAAGAGCTTCTTTTTTTTTATTAGCCCCAGGGAAGTGTATGGGTTTCTTCATACTTTGTTTTTGTGGATGATTTCTGTGATGCTCTCCACTTGATTGTAGATAAGAACAGGGATATATGCCACAATCCAAAATGAAAGAAAAAAAGACTTGCATTAATATAGTGCTTTTCATGACAACCAGACATCTCAGAGCACTTTACAGCGAATGAAGTACTTTTGAAGTGTAGTCACTGTTGTAATGTGGGAAACATAGCAACCAATTGACCCACAGCAAGCTCCCACAAACAGCAATGTGATAGTGATCAGATAATCTTTTTTTGGTGACGTTGATTGAGGGATAAATATTATTGCAGACACCAGGGATAACTCCCCTGCTCTTCTTCAAAATAACAACTTGTGATCTTTTACATCCACCTCAGAGGGCAGAGAGAGCCTTGGTTTAACTTCTCATCCAAAAGAGATCTTTGACAGTGCAGCCCTCCCTCAGTACTGCACTGGAGCATCAGCCTTGATTTTTGAGCTCAAGTCTTGGAGTGGGACTTAAACCTAGAACCTTATGACTTAGTAGCAACAATGCTATCAACAGAGCCACAGCTGACACTTGTGGTAATATAGTTACATGTACTAGTAAACAAACCAAGACCAATCTCTTTAACTTCACTACATCCAAACATTTACGCAGAAAGGAGAACTTATTTGTAGTATAGTTGAAAGAAGAGCGAATAACTAAGATTCAGCTTTCCTCTTTGAGGGAGAATTCCTTTGCTAAGTAATAAAAACAGAAAATGCTGGAAATACTCAGCATCTGTGAAGAACTGTTTTGATGAAAGGTCACAGGTCTGAAATGTTAATACTGCTTCTCACTCCACAAATGCTGCCAGACCTGCTGAGTATTTCCAGCATTTTCAGATTTCCAGTATTTTGCATTTATTTTCCTTTGATAAGTATCCAGTTTTGGTTTATGTTTGTAACGGGTTCCCTGTTGTGTGATTGCCTTTGAAGAGTGATGTCCCTTTAAGATCTTAGTAAGCTAAGTGCCAGGATGCAGTCATGTGACTACATGCCAGTCACACTCTGTAATTGTAACACCAAGAGGCAAGCCCTGTAAATAGGTAGCTCTCTGTACTGTGTAATAGTTTAGCTGTTTAATAAACCTGTTTGAGATCTTCAACAACCTCATTTATGTTCCAATCAGACAATATAAAAAGCTTCTCATTACATTCCCCTTTGCTGAAATAATTTCCACTTTATAATGTTTAAAGTCACATTTAACTTCCAAACTTCTATTCCTAATTTTATTTTTTTCTTTCTTGAAAGATAGTGATTCCTGACTCAACTGGCCATTCATCATGTGTGATCCTGAAAAAACTAGTGGCCAGGAATTAACTTGGAGCTACACGCTCTCTGTCCCAGTAACATCATTGGAAGTGCAGTGAATAACATCATTTACACCAGCAAACAGTCCACTGCACTTCCAGCAAAGTTACAGCAGGAGCATCTCTGAGGAAATTCCAGCTAATGCCTGCAGGCTACTTCAGCATTATTGCAATATTGCAGTTAAGACAGATCCCACCCTCAACAGATGTTGACACACATGTGTTTTCTACTGGAGAATAATCCAGGAAAGAGTATCCTGGCTGATCACTTCCCTTTCTGCTCTAGGGACACTTAGGCCAATTGGAGTTCTCCCATCTTCCTTTGAAGTTGAGTCTAGCACTTTCCTGGTCCATATGGCTCAGTATTACACCAGTCTGAAACTTGCTGGTCTCTCCTTCAAAGCAAACAAAGGACCAGTTTTAGAACTATTATTTGGGGAACAAAATGCCGAAACATAAAGAGAGGCCAGCCTAGAAGTAAGTGCAACATTCAACTAGTACAAGATATGGAAATTCCAATAGAAGAAATACCATTATGTATGATGAATAAAGAAGTGTGGAGGACAGTCACAGGAGTTCTGACGATAGTCAGGTGATGATTCATTGCACTTATTGAGTGATTTGAGTGTCTTTCCTCTGATTCTAAATATTCTAACAGTAAAGAAAGAACAGTAAAAAAAAGTAAACAATGTGGAGAATTCAATGAAAGAAAATACCACAGGAATAAAAGTTTTTAAAAGACTGATCAAAGATCACCTATATTTTTCAAATACAAATAGTATGATGTAGGAGGAGGGTGTATTGAAAACCATATGGCATTCTTGTTCTAGATCCTCATGATCCCATTTGACTTCTCCCACTAGCTGTAAGCATAATTATTGCTCAGGGAACACTTGAACATTTTCTCAAGTGAGATTTGAATACACAGTGTTTACAAAGTTGCCAACTATTTCTTGTACTCTTTTACAGAAGCTAGAGGGATTCTTTTTAAGAGCACTGTTTGTACTCTGGAAAAATGTTGACAGATTTGAACAAATTCTAAATGGGTACTCTCATCAGGAACTTGTTCATTTGCAGGCCAGAATTCCAGAGAACAATGGACCTATAAAGAAAATCTCTGGTGTAAAAAAAACAGCAATAAAGTTCAAAGTAACTCACATGTTCAATTCTGGGATCGGGTTCAAATCAGTTCAGATAGATTCAATGAGAGTTGTTTCTGATTTCTTTCTTTTCCCTCATATCACTACCAGGGGTCTTAAGTGAAATGAGCTTGGGCAGCATCTACCCAATTCCTAGTAGTCATGAGTCTACAACAAGAAAAAAGGCCATGATCTGGCATTCTCATTGACAGGATAGAGTACAAATGCAGAGGGCTGCTGCTTTGAAGTATTCAGGCACACTGGCCGGAATTTTACCTTGGGCTGGAGACACCGCCCATCCTCCATAAGGTCAGGAATGAGCTCGCCTCCGCTGGGCCTGGGGAGCCATGCCAGGATTTTACATTCTCCAGGCCCTGAATTGGACTCGGGCAGAACTTCCACCTCTCTGAGGCAGGAAGTCCCGCCTCCAAGAGCTGCCGGTCAATCAGCGGGCCGGTCACTCTCAGTCCCAGCAGCGCCTCTGGGAGTGGTGGCCGCTGCTGGCAATGCACCCAGCCAACAGCAGGATCATGGACGTTGGCACTGGAAGACTGGTAGGTTTTGGGATCTCGCCAGGGACAATTGGCCAGGCCCTGGCGAGGAAAGGGGGGGTCAGTTGGGAGGGGGGGGGGGGACTTTATTTCAGTGGGGGTGGTTGGGGCTTTGGGGGGCCCTCCGTGGGGCACAGGGTGCCCAATCAGGAGGGCCCCCCCAGCCCATAAAGAGGCCACCAGTTAACTGGCCACTTAAGGGCCTTGATTGGCCTGGGGCATGCGGGCAGTTTCTTGCCGCCGCCGCCACCTCTGGTAAAATTGCAGCGGGGGCAGGAAGGCGTCGGGAATAGCACCCACCCCCCGCCTCCCACTGGTGGGGTGGGGGGGCGAGGGGTGGCTTAAAATCCTTCCACTCTCTGTGATTGTCAGGGGAGCAACTGACCTTTGCTATTCCAAACCTAGGACTATTTAATGATGACACTGCATAGGAAGAGGAAAAGTGTTGCATTCCACCACTTCCATTACTCTCCTCAAAGAGTAAGCGATGTAAATAATGTGCATCAAAGGATGTTAGCCTGGAAATTACTGTGATCAATTTTATTGTAGGATGTGTATTTACAGAGACATTAAGCTGTTTAAAATAAATCAGTTTAAGCCTCTGTTAGAATAACGGAGAGAAGAATTTATGAACATGTTAAGAAAATGTTGCTTACAGCAATTTCCAGGCTCATGTTCCTATACAGGAAACACAAACGTGATTTTTTTTTTGCTCATCTTTTACCATTCCCACCTAGAAATTTCAGTAATTTCAGCTATCTTAAGGAAACTGAGCAGCCCTGTTGGATAACTCTGGGGATAAACTGAAACGTCTACTTACAGGGCTTACAGTCCATTTGATATGAAGAGTTTGCAATCAATAAGAATGAATTTCATGTGACTCTCTACACCAATAAATGTTCTATTTGATAGAGGTATTCAAAATCATGAGGGGTCTGCACAGAGTAGATAAAGAGAAACTGTTCCAACTCGTGAAAGGATCAAGAACGAGAGGGCACAGATTTAAAGTACTTGGTAAGAGAAACAAAAGTGACATGAGGAAAAACTTTTCACACAGCGAGTGGTTAAGGTCTGGAATGCGTTGCCTGAGAGTGTGGTGGAGGCAGGTTCAATTGAAGCATTCAAAAGAGAACGAGACAGTTATACGAAAAGGATGAATGCACAGGGTTATGAGGAAAAGGCAGGGAAATGGGACTAAGGGAATTTCTCTTTGAGAGAGCCTGTGCAGACATGATGGACTGAATGGCCTCCTTCTGCGCTGTAACAATTCTGTGATTCTGTGGTGGGGATAATGAGCTTAAAATTGCAAAGGGATTCCTGTGATGGCTTTTTTGGTAAGTCTGATGCTAAACCATATGAAGCAAGACATTCCTAAGATAAGTTCCTGGCTTTCCTAAGTTACCTGACTATGGCCGGCTTGCTGATGGGGTACTACATACATCCTCTGTGTGTCTTTGAGCCAGAGATCCCATTCTTGGTTGCTAACTACTGATTCCTGCTGGAATGTGCACATTTGTAGATGGCAGGTGAGGAAAGGATTAGTCTTGGCTGCAACATCCCTTCGCAGCTTTGACACTTATACAAACTTTGTCAGTAGGGTGAGGAAATGGAGGAATTTTCAGTGCCAATAGAACCACAAAATGTAATTGGTGGGAAAAATTAATGGACACATCTGCTCACCAAGAATTACTTAAATAATCAAACCTTGCAATGTAAAATAAAAAAACTTGCATTTGTATAGCGCCTTTCATGACCACCGGATGCCCCAAAATGCTTTATAGCCAATGAAGTACATTTGAAGTGTAGTCATCAAAGATTGACTTTAATTGTTTGTTTATCACAAAAACAAAAAAAATCTGGATAAATTTGATTCCTGTGAGCAACTTAATGAATCAACAGTTTCATGGGTACATTTCTCAATTATGCCAACTAAGAACACTTTAAAAAAACTGAAGTTTTCTGGTGAAATGAATTTCCAGCTTCTTTGCATGTAAACAAATATGAGCAGAAGTGTGCATGCAACATATTGTGCTTCTGAAAGACAACAGTTTTATACTAATGTAAAATGCCTAAAGAATTCACCTCCACAAGAGCCAGACAGGAACATACATCCAGCACCCACATATCTGAGAGCTTTTGCTATGAGCTAGAACAATTACGAAGAATGAAATCTTCATTTAATGCCCTCATTGTCATAACAAATATAACATACTCAAGGTCCATAAATGTACAGGACTATTTAACATGTCATTAGAATTCTAGCATCTCTGAAGAGGTCACACCGAATTTAGTGACCTGAAAAATATTTAGATTTGAGAAAGATTCTATGTCTTAGGCAGCCATTCTCAAACACATATGTCTGATGAAAATGATTACATCATGGCGTAATCCACAGGAGAACATTTCTGATGACCATGAACACATCTGTCCAATGAATTTCAAATCTCCCCAAGTAAAAAAATAGCTTTTATTACCCTAAATTCTAAAGACTTATTGGTTAAATTAAAAATATATTTGTATCTATATTATAAACAAATATAAGGTGGTGTATTGGGATGTGTAAGCAGTTTTCTCTTGGGCTTTTGGGGTAAGTTTAATAAACTGAATTTTGAATACTAATAAAGTACACCTGATAGTCTTTATTGTTTCGCGGCTTTGTTATGCTCTGGTAAAGCAGAGATGATGCCACAGAGATCATTTTTCATAATGCATTCATGCTGTGTGAAATAGGCTGGAGGTGATCTGTTACAACATAGATTAGCTTTGGAATTTTTGTTTCAGAAAAAAATTAAACTTACGTTGTTTAATATAATTTCTCTTGGTAATATAATCACATACTTTGAGATACATAAAATATCCATTTAATGGAGATGGGATTATTAGAATTTTAAAAATTGCCAGCCCTGTTGTTAGAATTTGCTGCATTCAATGTTCACCAATTTCAAAGTAATATCATAAATCCGGGTAAATTAATATTTTAAAGATTTAAATTAATGGTGTCATAAAATGTTTAATAAAAATAGTAATTTAATATACACGGCGGCTCTTCAGTTTTAGTGTATTGTTTGCAAACTACATTGTTGCCAAATCAAAGAGATGCTTTGATTTTTATAACTAGAGAAGTTCTTTGGTATTTATATTAGAGGTGTACAGAGAACCCATGGGATATATTTACATTATCCAGAAATTGGAATAACATTTAACCAGCGGTGAGAGGAAGTATCAATGCAATGAAAAAAATCACATGATAACAATCATTTTTTTTTTGGCTGGAAAATAACTAATTTTCCCTCCTGACTTGCTCCAGAAGATGCTGTCTAAGGTGCCAACAACATTCAGGTACCCTATCAGAATGAGTTTTTGTCAAATGCAAAGTATTCAACTGTATGAGGCAACGGAAAGGAGCCTCATCCTGTTTGGACAAATATCCTCATAATTTGCAGTATGGGTCAGTGGATAGCATCAGGGCATATCTCTTGGCTTATTTTGGCCTTCAATAGGCCAGATTCAATAAGACTGCTTTTACTCCCTTATTGTGGTCCTGGAGAGAACCAGAATCAAATCTGGATCCTTTCTGGTGTGCATGGCTAACTATCTCATCACATGAAGCATTTATTTATTCATTGAATTATCACGGAAACCATTTTTTTTTACCCCAGTTGAGTGGGAAACTTTAAATGATATATCTACATATGGCATTCTTAGACATTCTTAGCCATGTGATATGATTAGCATCCACTGGCAAGGGGTTCATGAGTTATCCAGTCTGGTTTATTTATGGAAATATTTACCATATGACACTGGTATCCTGATATGTGAAAAATACAATGTTACGAGCTGATTTACAACACTTGGAAGAGAAGTCTGTTCATTAGCAAAGTGTTGAAATTGTCAGATGTTTTAATAGTTTGGAGTCAGAGATAGAGAAAGAGCAAAGCAGTTGCCAGTATGCCTCAGTTGGTTGGGCCATGTGCACAGAGTACAAGACTCCAGAGAACCGTGCCAAGCACTGAAACAGCTGTCAAATGAAAAAGAGAAGAATGGAAGGCTGAGAATAACTTGGCAAAGCACTATGGAAAAGGACCTAAGAGAAGCCCTCCCAAACCCATGAGCTCCGCCACCTAGAAAGAAAAGGGCAGCAGGTGCAAGGCAAAACCATGACCTCCAGGTTCCCCTCTAAGTCACACGCCATTCACACTTAGGACTATATGCTTAATCGCTGTTCCTTCAAAGTCACTGGGTCAAAATTCTGGAAGTCTCTAATTAACAGCATTGTGGCAATACCTGCACCACACAGACTACAGCTGTTCAAGAAAAAGACTTACCACCACCTACTCAAGAACAGCTGTGGATGGGCAATAAATGCCAGAGATGCCCACATTCCAAGAATACATTTTTTAAACAGCCAACATCACCTGGAAAAATATGCAGCAGCAAACCAGAAACAGGGTTGGAGGCCTGTACTGGCACCACGTGCTCAGGGCACCACATGATCTACAGATATATAGCTAGCTTTTATAAACCTAAACATTGTAGGATAATAATTTTCTGAAGGTGACGTATTCCATGAGGCAACACAAACCAATAATTTTGATATGGGGTGTTTGAAGTACTATTTTCATACAATACACTATAAAGCAGCCTATTAACGTTGGTAAATGCTTGCAGTATTTTTCATGGTGAACATGAAAAATGAGCAATCCAACAGTACACCAGAGATAACGCACATCAGCAATTGTGTGTAGACAAGGTTATGTATTACCTGATAAATAACAGCTTGATTTGTGGGTAAAAGCACTTGCTGTTAACAGCTAGTGGATAACTCCTCAGATGCCTGCAGATTAAGATTATACTTTCACAAAATGGTTTGCTCAGCTGTCATAGCAACACATCAACATATTCTTTTAAAGACATTGCTTGGTCCTTGACACAGTGTCGTCATGGAAGAATAAAGCAATGAAAAGCAGTCAACATCCATATTTATTGGGAAATATCACAGGCTGCTATAGAATGGTTGAATTTTAAAATATGGATATTTACAACAATAAACTTGATTTGCTCAAACAAAATGTTCATGTATTTTCTTAAAAAGATATTTATGGTTCTTAAGTGGCTATGAATAGTTTACAGCTTGAAGGATGTTTTTCATTACTTAAGAATTCTATATAATCGACCAGATTGCAGCATTTTAAGAGAAAAACATTGTTTACTTCAGATCTTGTTGAAATACCACCAGTACAGGCCATAAAAAGAGGAAGCACATATACGGACCAGAGGTTTTATTTGGACTAAGTAAAAAGCTGTGCATATTCACAAACATCCTGGGGATGATTGCCATAAAGATCACACATCAGGCAGGCAGTCAGATTGCCTGCCTAACAAGAGGCTGAAATCATTTTCAGAGTCAGGCCTTGTTTGGGTGGATTGGGGAGTGGCTTGACAATTGGGATTGGGGGGCGGGGTGGAGGAAGAGCTGGAAATACGGCAGCTCATGTGCAGAGTGAAGCCACTGGTAACCATTTAAGGGGAGGTGGGCAGGGGAGGGATTGCACTGAGTAGCTGAGACCAAATGGGAACATTTATATGGGGAGAGGAGGAGCATGAGTACTCCTCCTGGTCCCACAAAAGAAATCAGTGCCATTTGTTTGTTTTTGGGAGTTTGGAAGCAGCTTTTAACAATCCCTTTATGGACTTCTTGTTAGACCACTTCATGTCCAGTACTACTAAGTGGTACATGTGCAGTACACTCTCTGCTCATTGATATCTGAAAATTGTGTTGGCATCCTACAATTGGTGTAGGACTCCGATTTAAATATTTTAATAATGCCTCTTGGTTGTATCAAGCCATGGTGAAAATCAAGTGGGTGGGCATCTAACAACGAGTGAACAGTAGCTTTGTCTGCCTACTGTCCTATGTTCCAGCATGAACAGGACAGTCAGCAGATAAAAATCTGCCCCCATGTTTAAATATGGCAACAGAAATAGACAAGGGTGAGAAGGTGTGTGTATTAAAGGCCTGCTCCAGTCTGCAAATGAGACCCAACCCGAGCCCGACAGAACCCCATCTGACCCCGAGTCCGACCCGGCCCGTGTCCTTCCATTTTTTCCCATGCCTGACCCAACCCAACCCGACCCGACCATCAGTTAACCTACCTTCCGTTTTTCACTTTGTTCCTTACCTGCACAAGCTTAAAATAACTGTAACAAAACCACCTTTAAAGTCCAAAAAGTAAATTAACATTAAAGTCACTTACCTGAGGCGGTGATAGAGCATGTCCGATCCGGTCCAGCCCGAGCCTGAATGCCGGACCCGGAAGTGCAACCTGACCTGGCCCGAACCGGACACATGTCGTCGGATCCCATCGGGTTCAGGACGGGTAGCCGGCCTTTAGTGTGTATATTGCTTCAGATGCAAATGATTACGATCACAATCACTAATGATGATTAAAAATCTGATGTACATACTATTCCTGTTCAATATCACTATTAAATTTCACACTCCATTTACACATAAATACTGTGGCTACAAGGGCAGGTCAGAGGCTGGGAATTCTGTGGCGAGTAACTCACCTCCTGACTCCCCAGAGCCTGTCCACCATCTACAGGGCACAAGTCAGGAGTGTGATGGAATACTCTCCACTTACCTGGATGGGTACAGCTCCAACAACACTCAAGAAGCTCGACGCCATCCAGGACAAAGCACTTCCTTCAGCACCGACGCATAGTAACAGCAGTGTGTACCAACTACAAGACTCACTGCAGCAACTCACCAGGTCTCCTTCGACAGCAACTTCCAAACCCGCGACCTCTACCACCTAGAAGGACAAGGACAGCAGATGCATGGGAACATCACCACCGGCAAGTTTCCCTCCAAGCCGCACACCATTCTGACTTGGAACTATATTGCCGTTCCTTCAATGTCACTGTATAAAAATCCTGGAACTCCCTTCCTAACATCACTGTGGATGTAACTACACCCCAAGGACTGCAGCATTTCAAGAAGGAAGCTCACCATCATCTCCTGAAGGGCAATTAGGGATGGGCAATAAATGCTGGCCTAGCCAGCGACGCCCACATACCATGAGCGAATAAAAAAAACTCAATTTATTGACTTGTAAAACAAAAGTCAATCACTGTTTGAAGCTAACATTTTCTCATTGAATTTTCAAGGGTTTATGTTCATTTTCTAATGAAACCATTGCACAATGAATGTTGGACAATAGATTCCTTGTGCTTGTCCTGGGAGCAATGCTGGTTCAAGGGTTGAAGCAATGGATTCTGCTCATAGTTTTGGTGGTTCAGTAGGGTTGGGAAATGGATGGGGGAGTCATGTTTATTAGTAGCCCTGTTAGTTGAGGCCTTTGTCCTTGCCTGCATGTGGGTGCATTACTGCTATTAATCTATTTCCACCTCCTAGGAGGTTATTTGGCATTTGGAGGATAGGGTTGCACCAAGTGAATATCTAGGTGTGGGCTCAGGATTCTTGATTTTTTTTAGTTGCAGGTAGATGCCAAACATCAGTCCTTTGGATTTTTATATATATTGCAGGTGGGATTGGGTCCCCCAGAATTGCAAACATGCTCAGGTCCTTGTCATCTTCTGGACTGCTATATAGAATAGCTAAATGTGGAATATTTGTAGGAAAATGTCCTAATGGCTCTAGTCACCCCAGCAATCTTTGGGTATGTATGATTGAAATTTCTGAAGCCTGTTAGTTGTGGTATGTGCAAGTATATGATCTTGATTTGGCTGTTTTGTGACATTGAGCATTTGCCTTCATGCTTCTTGCCATCCCCCATCTGCTCACTTAAGCTCTAAGACTCATTGCCAGCCCCCTTTCAGATTTCTCTGCTGTCTTTTGTCATGGAAATAAACAAAGTACCCATTTTAGAGTTGTG
Source organism: Heterodontus francisci (assembly GCF_036365525.1). Lineage (NCBI taxonomy): Eukaryota > Metazoa > Chordata > Chondrichthyes > Heterodontiformes > Heterodontidae > Heterodontus > Heterodontus francisci. The sequence continues at coordinate 56,617,622 of NC_090387.1, read as the reverse complement.
TCTGTAGGGAACAGTTGAGGAATGGAGGAAGAGTTCCAGGCACCTTGGCTTGCATTAGAATCTGTTAAGTATTGCTGGGTTCTGGATGTAGTGTTTAATTTGAAGGTAGTGCTATTGTTTTTTTTGGGTCACTCTGCCTGGACCACACTTAGTCTACTTACAGGTTAGCTACTGGTTGATTTCTTTTGACTGTCATTAGAATTCTACAAGTGTTTGGTGCTTTCTACAGTTGTTTCAAATTGCAAAGCTTTACAGGGAAAGTGTGACCTGTGTTGAAGGACTTTTTGATAACTTCAAGTCTTCCGCATAAACCAGTTGCTCCCAGGCATTGGTGCCTGAGTAGGCTTTCCCCTTGGAATACAGCATGACTTGGAAAATGAACAGAGGTTATACAGATCAGGACAAACTGCTGGAAGAGGGAGGAGGAGGGAGAAGAAGGGCTCTCAGCAGGAGGCCACAACAGTTCCACTGCCTGGACCATTCTGGAGGAGCCCTTCAGTTCTCAACAAAGTGGATGTCAAGATTTGTGGTGGTCTGCTGGATGCTGCACAACCTCGCCATCATGAGGGGACACTCCTTGCCACCAGCTATACAGTGAGCAGAAGAGCACAAGCATGAGGAGGAGGAGGAGGAACAAGAGGAAGAGGAAGGGAGGAGGTAACCTAGATAACTGCTTTCAGCCTGGGCTCTCCATGAAAAACTTATCCATGCGATACCAGTAACTGCAACCATAATTCCCCATTCACTAACAGTCCCACACCTTATCTTCTCTCTGTCAATGACCATTACAGCATTCGCTTGGCCACAATGAAAAATAAAAGCCACCATAAGCATTTCAAACCAAGATCTATAAATGAAACCTGCCGTACTGCAAATAAATGTCAAATAATCACCCTTGTGTATTCCCTTAGAGCCTATCCTCCATATGCCTTTGCCATTCCCAGTGCTCCTATGGAATACTATCCCAGTGTCTGTAGGATGGCTGGTAAAAGGTTGCTGACTTTCAGTAGAGGATACTGCAGATGACCTTGAAGGATAGCCTCGGGTAGCCCTGGGGTGAGAAGGCCCTGCTTCAGACAACACCATTTCAGCATGGGCAACAGCAGTCTGGGCTGGCTGGCTGATAGGCAATTTGAAGGGCGCTGGTTAAGTGGCAGTGGCAGAAAGACGAATGTGGTCTTCCTGAGACAGGACAACAGGTTTCTGCTCCACAGAGCCACTGCCACTCCTCTGGGGTGGCGCATCAACAATCCTAGTAACCTTTTGGAGGACAGATTGCTGGACTGCAGTGATACCTTCCAAGCCACTTTGCAACACTGTAATCCACAGCCATGCTGGCAGCAGTCTGAACTTGCATGACAACAGTCTGAGTTTCCACTGCAGCACTCAGACATTTAGCAGCTGCTGTTTGTGCTGCAAAGGACGCTGAGACATCGACTATCAGATACTGCATAATGATGAATCCACGTGTCTGAATGGAGTTGGCCACCACTGCCATGCTAGAAAAGATGGGCTCCAAGCTCTGTGCAAAGCCCTGTGTCAAGTTACATAAGAACATAAGAACTAGGAGCAGGAGTAGGCAATTCAGCCCCTCGAGCCTACTCCACCATTCAATATGATCATGGCTGATCTCGTCTCGGCCTCAACTCCATTTTCCTGCCCATTCTCCATAGCCCTTCAACCCATTACTAATTAAAAATCTGTCTATCTCCTCCTTAAATTTACTCAATGTCCCGGCATCCACCGCACTCTGGGGCAATGAATTCCACAGATTCACGACCCTTTGAGAGAAGTAATTTCTCCTCATCTCTGTTTTAAATCTGCTACCCCTTATCCTAAAACTCTGACCTCTCATTCTAGATTGCCCCACCAGAGGAAACATCCTCTCTACGTCTACATTTTCAAACCCCTTAATCATCTTATATACCTCAATTAGATCTCCTCTCATTCTTCTAAACTCTAGAGAGTAAAGGCCTAAACTGCTCAATCTCTCTTCATAAGACAAACCCCTCATCTCTGGAATCAATCTTGTGAACCTGCTCTGAACTGCCTCCAATGCAACTACATCCCTCCTCAAGTAAGGGGACCAAAACTGTATGCAATACTCCAGGTGCGGTCTCACTAATGCCTTGTACAGTTGCAGCAACACTTCCCTACTTTTATACTCTATTCCTTTAGCAATAAATGCCAAAATTCCATTGCCTTCCTTATTACCTGCTGCACCTGCAAACTAGTTTTCTGTGATTCATGCACGAGGACACCCAGATCCCTCTGCACCGAAGCACTCTGAAGTATCTCTCCATTTAAATAATAATTTGCCTTTCTATTCTTCAGACCAAAATGGATAACCTCACACTTATCCACGTTAAGCTCCATCTGCCAAATTTCTGGCCCATTCACCTAACCTATCCATATCCATTTGTAAATGTCTTACTTCTTTATTGCAACTTAGTATCCCACCTATTTTAGTGTCATCTGCAAATTTGGCTATAGTACCTTCTATCCCTGCATCCAAGTCATTAATATAGATTGTAAATAGTTGGGGCCCGAGGACCGAACCCTGTGGCACCCCACTAGTTACATCTTGCCAACCAGAAAAGGACCCATTTATCCCGACTCTCCGTTTTCTGTTGGTTAGCCCATCCTCTATCCAAGCTAATAAATTGCCCCTAACCCCATATAATCTTACCTTGTGTATTAACCTTTTGTGCGGTACCTTATCAAATGCCTTCTGGAAGTCCAGATATACTACATCTACAGGATCCCCATTATCCACTTTACTTGTTACATCTTCGAAGAACTCTAGCAAATTAGTCAAACAGGATTTACCCTTCATAAAACCATGCTGTCTCTGATGGATTGCGTTTTGACTTTCGAAATGTCCTGTTATTACTTCCTTAATAATGGATTTTAACAATTTCCCAATGACAGATGTTAAACTAACTGGTCTATAGTTTCCTACTTTCTGCCTGCCTCCCTTTTTGAATAAGGGCATTATATTAGCATTTTTCCAATTCACTGGAACTTTTCCCACATCCAGGGAATTTTGGAATATTATAACCAATGGATCCACTATCTCCGCTGCCACTTCCTTTAAGACCCTAGGATATAGGCCATCAGGCCCTGGGGACTTGTCTGCCTTCAATCCCAATAGTTTGCTCAGTACTTCTTTCCTAGTGATGATGATTGTTCTAAGTTCCTCCCTTTCTATAACCTCTGCATTTCCTGTTACTATTGGGATGGTACTAGTGTCCTCCACCGTGAAAACTAAGGCAAAATACTGATTTAGTGTCTGCCATTTCTGTGTTTCCCACATACCATATTGCAAAGGCCAGTAGCAGGCTGGAAGATTGGGAAACTTTTAAAGATCAACAAAGGGTTACTAAAAAAGTAACAAAAAGAGCAAAGGTAAATTATGAAAGAAAACTAGCGCAAAATATAAAAACGAATAGCAAAAGCTTCTATAAGTATATAAAAGGGAAGAGAGTAGCTAAAGTATCCCTTAGTTTTTGTCTTTATGTTATCCTTAACGTCCTTGCTTAGCCATGGATGTTTTTACCCCTCTTACAATCTTTCTTCCTCTCTGGAATATATTTTAGTTGGGAGAAACTGAATATCTCCTTAAACATCTGCCACTGCTCATCAACTGTCCTACCTTTCAGTCTTCCTGCCCAGTCCACTAGGGCCAAATCTGTCCTCATGCCTATGTAATTACCTTTGTTTAACTCCAGAACACTATTCAAATTCAGCCTTCAAACTGAGTTTGAAATTCTAGCATGCTATGATCACTCTTCCCTAGAGGATCCTTAACTATGCGATCATTAATTAATCCCACATCATTACACAATACCAAATCTAGTATTGCCTGCTCCCTCTTGGCCCCTGTGGATACAAGTCATTTCTTGGACTTACTACCTCCTCCACCAAGACTTCCGGTGCAGCGTCTGAAAACCTTGGAGCCTGCTCTCTCCAATGTTGTGCCAGTATTTACTGTCTCCCAGGTCAGATTCACTTCCTGCATGACTGACAGCACCTGCTCCAGCCACATTGCACCTCCCCTGTAAGCAGTGCAAGCTAGTTTTAACAGGTGCCAGCAAGTTATGATTTTCGGTCCCTGCTGATGAGTGTAGTCAACGAACAGCACGGTTAGCGCTAGTTGCATGCAACAAGCATTTGAATGAGCAGGCAGCAAGAAGTTGGCCTATTTTTGAAGCTATCCAATTTAGCCCTCCTTGGTTCCCCACAAAGAGGGAACAGTATCAAAGGATCAGCAGCCTGGGCCATTCTAATATAGCTCAACAGTAGCAAGCTGACTCAACATTGGAAAGGCCTGGAATAGATTCCATATCTGCTTTTTCAGCTGGCAATGGTCTAGGATGTTACTGGAGTGAAAGGATGGAGAATAAAATGCTTTTAAATATAAAACAAAGGGGGAGAAAAGAGACTAGCTTTTGCTTTTTCTTCAACACAGTTCTTTAAATGCTGCTACTAAAAAATACCTGCTCTAAAAGCAATGGATTAACTTCATATGGATTAACATGCAGTAACTAATGCTAATATATTTCTGGAGACTGGGAACCCCTATATTACTTGTTCCTGCTCTGTCACCTCAGCAACAAGATGCTACCTTCAATCTGTCTGGTACATACGAATACTTCATTAGTCAGCAGATCTCTGGGATCTGCATCTTAATTTTTCTTCCACAGCGAATACTAATGCAAGAAAGTCTATTGTTTAGGCTTAGTTAAATGTTAGAGAGTCTCTCTTGTCCAATGTGTCATCAAGATCTAACACTTAATATACAACATATAATATAGCATTAATTCATTCTGCTGGAAGCAACAGCCTGATGTTCAAATCAGCCACTCGCCAATCAATGGGTACAAACCACCTCCAGAATCTACAATGAATTTGATGGTCTCACAAGAATTCTTCGCTCTGTGTTGTCTGACTGAAACCACAAACTCTAAACATTCAGGGTCAGAAAATAGAATGCAGTGCGAGGGGCCACTTCACTAAATAATGCACTGTTAAATAGTTTATCAATATGCATTAAAACACAAGCCTTTTTAATTAAAAATAGAGTACATATGACAAAGTTATGATTTTTCATACACACTTATTTACAACCCACTCTCCCATTGGATATTAACATTCAGTAAGTTTAAGAGTTTTGCACAATGCAATGCCTGATCAGCTACTTTGCTTACCATTGCAAGACATATATTGCAATATATATTTTTTCACAATTGTTAGTCCAGCCTAAATTCAGTATTGCTCTATTTGTGCTGATTAATGGATATGGAAGAAATAGAGGTTTTATGATCATTCCTGAAGAATAAATAGTGACCACATAGTAAGGAACTAATGAGTGCATAAGTACTGAGAACAACATGTGCATTGGAAAACTGAACAAAATCATAGAGCAATAGACTCTGAAATGCATTATGATGTTGGATTCTTCCCTTTGATAAACAGTGTAGCTGGTGAATATTCTATTTTTTTTATTCGTTCACGGGATGTGAGTGTCGCTGGCAAGGCCAGCATTTATTGCCCATCATTAATTGCCCTTGAGAAGGCAAAGAATTGTATAATAGTGCATTGAAATAATCAGAAATTACTCATTCATTTTTGTGAAAAACTGAAAACATATGAATGAAACTGAAAATGGATGTAACCTGGAAATCGGCACTGTGATATTTATTAGCTTTGAGCTGTGACATTGAGAAAGTGGAAGGAACATTTAGCTAAGTGTCATTTTACTTATGAAAGCTCAACTAACATCCATCCCAGACTAATGCATGGAAGTCTTTACTGTCCTATAAGGGACCCAAGTGAAATGAAACTGGGTAGCATCAATGCAGTTCCTAGTCAGTATGGGCCTACAACACCTAACCGCTCCTAATTCAACACATATGGACAATCTTGTCCAGGGAGATCTTGAGATTTTTTTTGGCTGGGAAATGCAAAATTTACATTGTGAAATAAGGGTGCTCATCCGAGTTTGGGGTCGAAGCTTTTTTAAGGACAGTAGTGAATAAGCTTTACTCTTTATCTAACCCATGCTCTAACTGGCCTGCTAAAAAAAAGCCAACAGTGACATCACAGGAAAGCTGCAAGGTGATTCGTTGGTGAGTCACTGCTGTTAGGGAATAGCTCTAAATAGCTGGGTAAGTATTTAAGGTAAGAAAAGTTTACAGTTTATTTCATATATAGTAAGTAGTGTTTTTTTAGGGAGTTCTGTAGTAATGAGGACCAGGGAAGAAGGGCCCTAGAGTAACTGATATTATTTGACATTCAGGTCTTCCAAAAGGTTAATTTAAAGGGTTAAGTCAAGGCAGGAGAGGTCAAAGCTATGGTGTGCTCCTTGTGCTCCATGTCAGAAGCCAGGAACATTTCCAGTGCCCAGAGCCGGCATGTGTGCAGGAAGTGTCTCCAGCTGCAGCTCCTGGAAGCCTGGGTATCGGAGCTGGGGCGGCAGCTGGGGACACTGTGGAGCATCCACGAGGCTGAGGGAATCATGGATAGCATGTACAGAGAGGTGATCACACCGCAGGCTAAGACTCCACAGGAAGGAAAGGAATGGGTGACCATCAGGCAGAGCAACAGGACCAGGCAGTCAGTTCAGGAATCTTCTGTGGCTATTCCCCTGCAAAACAGGTATACTGCTTTGGATACTGTTGGGGGGAATGGCCTCTCAGGGGAAAGCAGCAACAGCCCAATTCATTGCACCACGGTTGGCTCTGCTGCACAGAGAAGGAGTAAAAAGTGTGGGAATGCAATAGTTATAGCGGATTCAATTGGAAAGGGAATAGATAGGCGTTTCTGTGGCCGCAAAACAGACTCCAGGATGGTATGTTGCCTCCCTGGTGCTAGGGTTAAGGATGTCTCCGAGCAGTTGCAGGACATTCTGAAGGGGGAGGGTGAACAGCCTGTGGTGGTGGTACACATTGGTACAAACGACGTAAGTGAAAAAAAGGATTCGGTCCTAAAAGCAGAATATAGGGAGCTAGGAAGTAAGTTGAAAAGTGGGACCTCAAAGGTAGTGATCTCAGGATTACTACCAGTGCCAGGTGCTAGTCAGAGTAGAAATAGCAGGATATATCGGATGAATACGTGGCTGAAGAGATGGTGTGAGGGGGAGGGTTTTAGATTCCTGGGACATTGGGACAGGTTCTGGGGGAGGTGGGACCAGTACAACTGGACGGGTTACACCTGGGCAGGACCGGGACAGATGTCCTCGGGGGAGTATTTGCTAGAGTGGTTGGGGAGGGCTTAAGCTAAAATGGCAGGGGAATGGAAACCTTTGCAAGGAGTCAGAGGAGGGGGGATCAAAGACAAGAACAAAAGACAGTAAGGGGAATAAGAAAAGTGATAGGCAGAGAAATCAAGGGCCAGAATCAAACAGGGCTACAATGAAAAATAGTGGGAAGGGGACAAGTAATGTCAAAAAGACAAGCCTTGTGCCTTAATGCACGGAGCATTCACAATAAAGTGGATGAATTAATCACGCAAATAGATGTAAACGAGTCTGATATAGTCGGGATTACGGAGACATGGCTGCAAGGTGACCAGGGATGGGAAATGAACATCCAGGGATATTCAGTATTTAGGAAGGACAGATAAAAAGCAAAAAGTGGTGGAGTTGCATTGCTGGTTAAAGAGGAAATTACTGCAATAGTGAGGAAAGATATTATCTCTGACAATGTGGAATCTGTATGGTTACACCTGAGAAACACTAAGGGGCAAAAAACATTAGTGGGGGTTGTATATAGACCCCCAAACTGTAGTGGTGATGTTGGGAATGGCATTAAACAGGAAATTAGAGACGCATGAGAAAAAGGAACATCTGTATTTATGGATGATTTTAATCTGTATATAGATTGGGCAAATTAAATTAGTCACAATACCGCAGAGGAGGAATTCTTGGAGTGTATACGGGATGGTTTACTGGACCAATACGTTGAGGAACCAACTAAAGAACAGGCCATCCTAGACTGGGTATTGTGTAATGAGAGGGGAATATTGATAATCTAGTGCTGCGAGACCCCTTGGGGATGAGCGGCCATAATATGATAGAATTCTTCATCAAGATGGAGAGTGACGTAGTTGATTCTGAGACTAGGGTCCTGAATCTTAGTAAAGGAAACTACGAAGGTATGAGGCGCCAGTTGGCTATGATGGATTGGGAAACGTTACTTAAAGGGATGATGGTGGATAGGTAATGGCAAACATTTAAAGAGCGCATGGATGAACTGCAACAATTGTTTATCCCTGTCTGGCGCAAAAGTAAAACGGGAAAGGTAGCCAAACCATGGCTTACAAAGGAAATTAGAGATAGCATTAGATCCAAGGAAGAGGCATATAAATTTGCCAGAAAAAACAACAGACCTGAGGATTGGGAGCAGTTTCGAATTCAGCAAAGGAGGACCAAGGGATTGATTAAGAAGGGGAAAATAGAGTACGAGAGCAAACTTGCGGGGAACATAAAAACTGACTGTAAAAGTTTCTATAGGTATGTGAAGAGAAAAAGATTGGTGAAGACAAATGTAGGTCCCTTACAGTTAGAAACAGGAGACTTTATTCTGGGGAATAAAGAAATGGCTGCCCAACTAAATTCATACTTTGGTTCTGTCTTCACAAAGGAGGACACAAATATTATACCAGAAATGTTGGGGAACACAGGGCTTAGTGAGAGAGAGGAACTGAAAGAAATCAGTATTAGTAGAGAAATGGTGTTGGGGAAATTGATGGGATTGAGGGCCGATAAGTCCCCAGGGCCTGATGGGTATGCATCCCAGAGTACTTAAGGAAGTGGCCCTAGAAATAGTGGATGCATTGGTGGTCATCTTCCAAGATTCTATAGACTCTGGAACAGTTCCTACAGATTGGAGGGTAGCTAATGTAACCCCACTATTTAAAAAGGGGGGTAGAGAGAAAGCAGGGAATTATAGACCAGTCAGCCTGATGTCGGTAGTGGGGATAATTCTAGAGTCCATTATCAAAGATTTTATAGCAGAGCACTTAGAGAACAGTGGTAGAATCGGGCAGAGTCAGTATGGATTTACGAAATGGAAATCATGCTTGACAAATCTACTAGAATTCTTCGAGGATGTAACTGGTAGAGTTGATGAGGGGGAGCCAGTGGATGTGGTTTATTTGGACTTTCAGAAGGCTTTCGACAAAATCCCACATAAGAGATTAGCGTGTAAAGTTACAGCGCATGGGATTGGGGGTAATGTATTGCAATGGATAGAAAATTGGTTGGCAGACAGGAAACAAAGAGTAGGGATAAATGGGTCTTTTTCCGAATGGCAGGCAGTGACTAGTGGGGTACCGCAGGGATCGGTGCTAGGACCCCAGCTGTTCACAATATATATTAATGATTTAGATGAGGGAACTAAATGTAATAGCTCCAAATTTGCAGATGACACAAAACTGGGTGGGAGGGTGAGTTGTGAGGAGGATGCAGAGAGGTTTCTGGGTGATTTGGACAAGTTGAGTGAGTGGGCCAATGCATGGCAGATGCAGTATAATGTGGATAAATGTGATGCTCTCCACTTTGTTAGCAAAAACAGGAAGGAAAATTATTATCTGAACAGCTATAACCTGAGAGAGGGGAATATGCAGTGAGACCTGGGTGTTCTCGTACACCAGTCGCTGAAGGTAAGCATGCAGGTGCAACAGGCGGTAAAAAAGGCAAATGGTATGTTGGCCTTCATAGCAAGAAGATTCGAGTACAGGAGCAGGGATGTCTTGCTGCAATTATACAGGGCCTTGGTGAGGTCACACCTGGAATATTGTATGCAGTTTTGATCTCCTTATCTGAGGAAGGATGTTCTTGCTCTCGAGGGAGTGCAGCAAAGGTTTACCAGACTGATTCCTGGGATGCTGGGTCTGACATATGAGGAGAGATTGAGTCAGTTAGGATTATATTCGCTGGAGTTCAGAAGAGTGAGGGGGGATCTCATAGAAACCTATAAAATTCTAACAGGACTTGACAGGGTATATGTAGGAAGGATGTTCCCAATGGTGGGGGAGTCCAGAACCAGGGGTCATAGTCTAAGGATACGGGGTAAACCGTTCAGGACTGAGATGAGGAGAAATTTCTTCTCCCAGAGAGTGGTGAGCCTGTGGAATTCACTGCCACAGAAAGCAGTTGAGGCCAAAACATTGTATGTTTTCAAGAAGGAGTTAGATATAGCTCTTGGGTCTAAAGGGATCAAAGCGTATGGGGTGAAAGCAGGAACAGGTTACTGAGTTGGATGATCAGCCATGATCATAATGAATGACGGAGTAGGCTCCTATTTTCTATGTTTTTATGTTTCTACCAGCACTTGGCACTGACACTGGGTATTTGAAGTTGGAAATGTTCATTTGCTTAGCATTGACATCCATCCCATTGAAACAAAAATAAAGTAAAAACATTAAGAAGTTGGTGTTTAAGACTCTAATTGTGACCATTTTAAATTGGGCAATTTTAAAAGTTTCTTGTCTATAGTATATATACTGTGTAGTTGCTGAAGGATTTTTTAAATGTGTATTTTTATGTAAAATGGTGCACCAGCTATTTCTCAGCAGGTCATGGATGTTCATCTAAGGAACAATGGCAATTCTGTGGTATTCAGTCACGATGTACATTATGACGCAGCTTGGGAGGTATAAATGGGAGTACAACAGTGCAATGTTGAGTGACTCATGTTACAGTCACATGTCATCCACCCACATTTGATCAGTATTGTACATGAAACAAGTATGGTTGAATGGCTTGGGTGCACTGTTTTATTAGTAATCCATTTCATGTTGATTTGCCAACACTATCATTACAGTTTGAAGTTAAGGTCTTGTAGTCTTAATGTAACCTAATGTAGACTGCAACTAATCAGATTTTTAGACTTTTACTCACCTTGTGCTTTTTATAAAGCATGAGAGTGCTTCAGCATCGGTCATAGATTTCTGCAGAGGTGCCCTTTTGCAGCAAAATTAACTTCAGGAAAACATCTATAAAGAAAACTATTACAAATATAGAATTTAGTGGACATTTCCCAGGAAAAACAGCCTACTTGAAACAAATGGGCTGAGGTGTATCATTAACTATTGAAGAATTTTGTTAAGTTCAGGAATAGTCTTGTGCTCCAATGCCTGAGTTGGCAATGACCGGTTCTTCAAATATGATAGATGCAATAGCTTTTCTCTTGTGCCCACAACTATCCCTTCTTCTCTCCTATAGATGGTGATTCCATGAGCACCAGTAGCTGTCCAATAACTCAACCAGCTGACCATTTTTCATCTGTGAGCATTGACAGTGAGTGTCATCAGATTATTTGAATGTGAAGTACATAACAGCTAAGTCCATCCTGTTAGAATTGTAGCATGGTTACAGCACAGAAGGAGGCCGTTCTGCTTGTTCAATCTGTGCCAGCCCTCTGCAAGAACAATTGAGCTGGTTCCACTTGCTGGTCCTCTCCCTGCAGTCCTGCAATTTCATTTCCTCTTAGGGGCTTATACAATTCTCTATGGAAGGCCACGATTGAATCCACCTCTACCATCATTTCAGGCAGTGTATTCCAGATTGTAACCACTCACTGCGTAAAAGAGGTTTTCCTCATATAGCCTTTAGCTCTTTTGCCAATCATTTTAAATCTGTGTCCTCTGGTTCTTGACCCATTTGCCAATGGGAACAGTTTCTCTCTATCTACTCTGTCCAGAGCCCCTGTGATTTTGAACACCTTTATCAAATTTCTTCTCAACCTCCTCTTCTCTAAGGAGAACCACCCCAATATCTCCAATTTATCCACGTAACTGAAATCCCTCATCTCTGGAAACATTTTCAGAAATCTTTTCTGCACCCTTTCTAAAGCCTTTACATCCTTCCTAAAGCGCGATGCCCAGAATTGGACCCAAACTCCAGTATGCCTTTTGAACCACTTTCTCAACCTGCCCTGCCACCTACAACAATTTGTGCACATATACCCAGGTCACTCTGATCCTGCACCCATTTAGAATTGTACCCTTTAGTTTATATTGCCTCTCTTTGTTCTTCCTACCAAAATGTATCACTTCGCACTTCTCTGCAATAAGTTGCATCTACCATGTGTCCGCCCATTCCACTATCCTGTCTGTGCCCTCTTGAAGTCTATCACTATTCTTCTCACAGTTCACAATATTTCCAAGTTTTGTGTCATCTGCAAATTTTGAAATGGTGTCCTGTCTAAGCAAGTCTAAGTCATTAATATAGATCAAGAAAAGCAGTGGCCCCAGTACCGACCCCTGAGGAATCCAACTGTATAACTTAATCCAGATCAAAAACAACTGTTCACCACTACGCTGTTTCCTGTCACCCAACCAACTTGGTGTCCGTGCTGCCACTTTCCCTTTTATTCCATGCGCTTCAACTTTGTTGACAAGCCCGTTATGTGACACTTTATCAAACAGTTTTTGAAGTTCACATACACCAGATCAACCGCATTACCCTCATCAGACCTGTCCATTACTTCATCAAAAAAGTCAATCAAGTTACTTGAACACGATTTTCCTTTAATAAATCCATGCTGGCTTTCCTTAATTCATTCACATTTGTCCAAGTGACTGTTAATTTTGTCTTGATTATTGTTTCTAAAAGCTTTCCCACCACTGTTATCCTGCATATCCCCAACACTTGTTAATTTTATATTGTGTGCAGGTGGTGTGCACTAACTGGGGTTTCATTTCAGTCCCTTATAAATAGACACAGACTAATACTGTGGTATTGTGTTAGGAGGTGTATGCTTGTAATGTGTAACTCTGTAAATAAATGTAAAAAAGACTTGCATTACATAGCGCTTTTCACGACTACCAGATGTCTCACAGTACTTTACAGCCAATTAACTACTTTTTATGTATAGTCACTGTTCTAATGTAGGAAAAGTCTGTAAAAATTGGCTCCAGTTCTATCCTTCACCAACTGGCTTCCTAGAATAGAATAACACGTGCAGTTTCCAGTGGGAGTGGTAACCCCTGGCTAAATTTTCCCTTCCTAGCCAGGGAGGCAGACCAGTTTTGAAAACACCCCTTTTTCCAACTCCATCTAAGACCAACTAAATCTAAGACCAACTAACTCTGCGTAGACTAGGGATCAAAGATGAGATCCAAATGGTATGGTACCACCACACAACATAGCTAGCCAATAAGATTTTTGGCAGAGCCCGGGGCAATTGCTCATTTTTTTCAGGTCTTAGTGTGTGTATAGTACCAACATTGCTGTGCGAAGAGCATAGAGACCACTGTAGAAAAGACAGCATTGGCTCATCTCAAAATTCAATCAAAAAATTGTACTGGAAGAGACAAGGGAGGTGTTAGCTTCTCACTATTCAGTGCATTGTATGTCAAGCACCGTTTGGTAAAGGCACAATTAATTCAATAAGGAGCAATGTTTATTGCATGAAAGTCTATGAAACACGAAAAGGTAAAAGGATAAGCCCCTTTAAATTTCCGGCAAGTGAGAAAATTTTCAACTGATTAGGATTTACCTGACATTGACTAATTCAGAATCTGGAATCTAAATGATTCATGCTAACCAGTTCGGGTACATATCGTTTCAAGTTTGTAAACTTAGAGCAACTTTTTTTTTGTTTGTTCATTTGTGGGATGTGGGCATTGCTTGGCTAGGCCAGCATTTATTGCTCATCCCTAATTGCCTTTGAGAAGGTGGTGGTGAGCTGCCTTCTTGTACCGCTGCAGTCCTTGGGGTGTAGGTACACCAACAGTGCTGTTAGGAAGAGAGTTCCAGGATCTTGACCCAGCAACAGTAAAGGAACAGCGAAGTCAGGATGGTGTGTGACTTGGAGGGGAACTTACAGCTGGTGGTGTTCCGATGCATCTGCTGCCCTTGTCCTTCCAGGTGGTAGAGGTTGCAGGTTTGGAAGCTGCCGTCAAAGGAGCCTTGGTGAGTTGCTGCAGTGCATCTTGTAGATGGTACACACTGCTGTCACTGTGCATCGGTGGTGAAGGGAGTGAATGTTGAAGGTGGTGAATGGGATGCCAATCAAGCAGGCTGCTTTGTCCTGGATGGTGTTAAGCTGCTTGAGTGTTGTTGGAGCTGCAGCCATCCAAGCAAGTGGAGAGTATTCCATCACACTCTTGACTTCTGCCTTGTAGATAGTGGACAGGCATTGGGGAGACAGCTCTTATGTGGCTGGTCCAGTTCAGTTTCTGATTAATGGTAACCCCCAGGATGTTGATAGTGGGGGATTCAGCGATGGTAATGCCATTGAACATCAAGGGGAGATGGTTATATTCTCTCTTGTTTAAGATGATCATTGCCAGGCAACTGTGTGGCATGAATGTTACTTGCCACTTATCAGCCCAAGCCTGGATGTTGTCCAGGTCTTGCTGCATATGGACACAAAATGCTTCAGTATCTGAGAAGTCGAAAATGGTGCTGAACATTGTGCAATCTTCAGCAAACATCCCCACATCTGACCTTATGATGGAGGGAAGGTCATTGATGAAGCAGCTGAAGATGGTTGGGCCTAGGACACTATCCTGGGACTGAGATGGTTGACCTCCAACAACCACAACCATCTTCCTTTGTGCTAGGTATGACTGCAACCAGCAGAGAGTTTTCCCCCTGATTCCCATTGACTCCAGTTTTGCTAGGGCTCCTTGATGCCACACTCAGTCGAATGCTGCCATGATATCAAGGGCTGTTACTCTCACCTCACCTCTGGAGTTCAGCTCTTTTGTCCATGTTTGGTCCAAAGCTGTAATAAGGTCAGGAGCTGAGTGGCCCTGGCAGAACCCAACATAGCATCACTGAGCAGGTTATTGCTGCGCAAGTGCCGCTTGATAGCACTGTCGATGACCCTTTCCATCACTTTACTGATGATTGAGAGTAGACTGATGGGGCGGTAATTGGCTGTGTTGGACATATCTGGGCAATTTTCCACATTGCCGGGTAGATGCCAGTGTTGTAGCTGTACTGGAACAGCTTGGCTAGGTGCACGGTTAGTTCTGGAGCACAAATCTTCAGTACTATTGCTGGAATATTGTCAGGGCCCATAGCCTTTGCAGTACCCAGTGCCTTCAGTCGTTTCTTGATATCACCTGAAGTGAATCGGATTGGCTGAAGACTGGCATCTGTGATGCTGTGGACCTCAGGAGCAGGCCGAGATTGATTATCCACTGAGCACTTCTGGGTGAAGATGGATGCAAGTGCTCCAGCCTTTTCTTTTGTACTGATGTGCTGGGCTCCCCCATCATTAAGAATGGGGATATTTGTGGAGCCTTCTCCTCCTATTAGTTGTTTAATTGTCCATGACCATTCACCACTGGATGTTGCAGGACTGCAGAGCTTAGATCTGAGCTGTTGGTTGCGGGTTCACTTAGCTCTGTCTATCGCATGCTGCTTATGCTGTTTGTCCTGTGTTGTCGCTTCACCAGGCTGACACCTCATTTTTAGGTATACCTGGTGCTGCTCCTGGCATGCCCTCCTGCACACGTCATTGAACCGATCAAAAAAACACTTGATTTTCTAAGAAATAATATTAGTAGAAGGAAAAATAATTGGCAGTGGTTCATCTTACTTTCAAAATCCATTTCAAAATGATAAAATGTTAAAAAACTTCCAACAATTTTCATAACTTGGAACTATATTTGTTCGGAAAAGTTTCTTCATTAAATCGGACATCACAGAATGCTTCCCACTCATTCCAGCTCATCAACTGCTTGGTGAAGCAGATATTCACTTAAGAAACCTTGATATGGAACCCACACGTATAGCCTTTCATGGCTTTGAAGTCAAAATTGGGGCATACGAAGATCAAAATTACTATTTGCCTGAATGGAGGGTAAACACTGACATAGACTAGTTGAGCTGAATATCCTGGTTCTGTATTGCAACATCTATGTAAAAGGATAGCTTAATAAGTTGTCAATCAAAATAGGATTCAAGCAATAGATAGCCTGACAAGATGTTTTTGTATAATGTGTGCCATTGCATTTGAAAAGGAACTTTCAAACAGGTTAAAGTCCCCCTGACAAGGTGGCAATCCCAAATAATATGCTCTGTCTCCTTCTTGCAGCCAGGTTACTGATATTAAGTGTTCTGATAACTATGTGATAAAAACAACTAACAACATTACGCTATCCATCTGGACAGAGGTGAATAAGAGATGAAATTTATTTCAGTTACCGAAACAGTAAACAAATTAAAGTGGCTCCAAATGGTCAATTATTATAAATATTGATATTTTTATGAGAAGAAACAAATCTTTTATCTGTCACAATCAGTCCTAATTTTGCTTCCACTGGTTTAAAACTGTGCACCCTTGTCCTACATTTGCAGCTTAATTTGAGGTAATGGTCCAAAGTTATTTTCCTATACCATTTACTATCTCGTAAATCTCTATCAGTCTCCTTGCAACGACTACCTTTCAAGGCTGAAAAATCAAAGTTTCTCTTGTCTTTTGTCAGTTTCATAGCTCATTTTTGCACCATATCCAGATATCGATTGTTTCTCTTGTAGTTCAGTAACTAGAACTGGAGGCAGTATTGAAAGTGTGGTCTGACCAGAGCACTGAACAGTTTAAGCCTGACTTTCTTCAACTCCTACTCAATTATTTTAGCTCTATAGTCCAGTATTCTATTTTCCATGTTGGTTGGTGCTGTTAATTATTGTTGGTATAATTTACAAACTTCTGATTTAGCGATTAGTTTGAACAAAATCAAATTTGCAAATCGTAATTTCACTTGTTGAAACATGGGGCTGAGTCTTGTCTGCCCTACGGAGGCAGATTTGAAAGTGGGAACAGGAGCAAAATCAGGGATGAGGGTGTCGATTTGGTGCCCTGATGCATTCCTGCCCCCGGGTGATCTTGCCAGAGATGTGAGGTCAACCCGGCACCGGCTACCTGCCTGGCAATGGCAGGTGGTCAATTAATCCAATTAAGTGCTCAATCAGGGGCACAGTGAGGCCTCTGCCGTGAACGTCCCAGTGTCAGAGCAAACCTCTGCTGTGCGGAACCTGGCATCTCCGTGGAGGCAGCCTCCTGGCAGTAGGTTGTTTGGAGGGGGGGGGTTTGGGGGAGGAGTATCATTGAAGCTGGAGGCTGCATGTCCCAATGACAGGGCCATGGGTTTGACAGGCTGCACCTGCGGAAAACACAAATCCTCTGAAAGGGTTTCCCTTCCACACCTTGTGTCGCTACAGGCTTCAGGCCTCTTTATTTATGACATTTCATTCACGCTTCTGAGGGCACTTCCATTTTGAGGCACCGTCATGTTCCCCAAACTGCCTCAGCAACGCCCACCTGTCCGAGTGGAGCTGCTGGCCATCCACAGCTGCGGGCCCTCTGATTGGGCTGCAGCCTCAGGAACCTGCCCGTCATCCTTAATTAGATGGCGGATGCGGAGGTGGAAGATCGCAACAGAGTGCACACTGCAGAGCCATGAGGGATCGGGACCTGGAAATGGTCCCGACACCCGAAAATAAACTATCAGCAAAAGATTCCACCCATGCTCTCTAGATTATTGATACATAAATCTAAAAAAGAACACCTGGTTTGTGCTAAGTGAAAGTGTTAAAAATTACGAGCAATTACCCTCTGCAATGATTAAGTGCCTCAGTTGCTAAACGTACTGCCCGATGAAAAAAGAACCATGCAGGCCACAAAGGTCCCAAGTTCAATCCCTGTTGTGTTGAATTACCAAAGCTCAGTTAGGATGAAAATAGGCATGTGCCATTGGGCATTTCTTGGGCTAGTCAAGGTAACAACAAAGCTCAGACAGGCTTTCCATTCTAATCACACTTCTGAAAATTGGCAAAGTGGAAAATCATCAGTCATAAGAAATCTGCTGGCAGTGTACTGTAGTATAATGTAACATCGCATTGTTACTAGGCAGAATATGTAAATAGTCTGTGAACATCATCACAGCAAGTGATGTAACAGAACTTGTACAGAAACTTGTGTGGACTGTAAGTGGAAGCCATAGATGCAAATAAACTCCTGTTCCTTTAAATGCCAGCCTCTTAGATATTCTGTACTAAGCCTTAATAGTTACCAGAATATTACATGTAATATGAGGAAAGGAACACCAATAAGGCCTGCACAAGGCACATTGTTTCCTCATGAAAATCAGGCTAAAAGGGCATAAAAATATTTCAACATCAACAAAAATCAATGTAGTATCTTGAATTTATTAAAAAAAAGACAAATAATGGCCAAAATTCCCTGGAACGTTTCACTGTAACTGTGGGATGAGCACAACAGTGTACTGTTTTTTTCCTATGGAAATCTGTGCATAACTGATTTTCGTCATTTTTATGCTGATTGTTATGATCAGGTGAGGAGGGGTCACAAGGCTCCCCTCTTGTCCTTTCTCTTATTTGACCGCGACAGGGTTTATTTCTTTTTACAACAGTGGATGTGCTTACCACTTCAGTGAGTGTTTTACCTTTTACCTTTGTTGTGATCCTAATAGAACCAATCGGACAGGTTTTCTTGAGTTTAACAAGAAAGAGGTGAGTTTATTATACTAAATAATCCAAGCCCAATCTAAAACAATAAACTTCCGCTACACATTCACACACACACTGGGCTGGATTTTACAAGCTCACTGCCGATTTTGGCAGTGAGCCTCAAAAATGGCAGTCCGCCTGCATGGACCAGACATTGCAGAACCGCCAGGCTGAGTGGCAGGGGCGGACAGCAGCCACCACCCCCCCGACCGATGACGTGGAGGGGCAGGTGGTCCATCCCCGGCAACGGTGTCAGACGCCACTGCACAGGCGCCAATGTCATTTTCAAAGGGTTTCAAGCCCTTCCATTTCATTTAAATTTTTAAAGATACAGTGAAATTAAAAAAATAAATAAATTTATCCTAACCCTCTCCCACCCCCCAATAACCATTCAATTCATCCTTTGTCCTCCCCCACTAAATATTTACCTTGTGCACCTGACTTTTCCACCCCACACAGTTCATAAACTATGCACTTTACCCCTTCCCACCATCCCTTACATCAATCGAAGGAGTTTGACGGGTATACTCCAGACGGGTATCTGAAGTGGGAGTGCTGGCCGCCAGCACCAATATGGCACCGGAACAGACGGCAGGAGCGGGTAAGTACTTTATCCATTGATTTCAATAAATTAACGTATACAGATTTGGCTCCCATTGGCGAGCAGCTGGGACGGTGGGGGGTGGCCGCCATGAGGCCTAGCCACCACCAGCAATATTGGCCCGGGCCTCTAAAGTCCAGCCCACCCACATGAGAATCACACACAGAAATAGATTACAGCATGATGAGAAGTAGATTTGTGGTTGGATTAGAATCCAAAACAAATAAAAATTAATACACAGTCTGTGGGTTTGGATGATTCCATTGTCTGGCTGAAGTTGTGTTCTTGAAGTCTTTAGCTGGTAAATGTGTAGTTTGTGGCTGGCCCACCTGGTTCAGGGTTTTCTTGTAGGCAGAATTGTAGGTGGATTTATTCCCCTGGTGTCTTTGTCTTAGATCCAGCAACCAGCAGCTAGACTTTGCACATTCCACATCTTCTGGAGAGATGGAGAGATAGAGAGAGAGAGAGAGAGAGGCACCTTCTGGCTTCTGCACAGAGTGAGTCACTGGCTTGTCTGTTAATTGTGTATCAATTGCTTGATCATATGCAGATGGAGGGTGTTAATTGGGGTATTACTAGAGCACCTATAAGCAGACACTTACTGAGATTAGGGGAGAGTTTGAGTGAGGAGCTATAGGTTTGTAATCCTTTTACTCTGCACAAGCAATGTGAAACTGACTAAAGATATGTTCCAGCATTATCCTTCCATAACAAGCTTTCTGGACTTTAACATGCTTGCCCAAGGGAAACTCCCAGCATTCACAGACATGGACAGATGGTCATACGACTGCCTCAGTGAATTGTCTGGAACCTTCTAATGAGATTCAAGTTTAGGAATTACAGTCCCTCAGGATGTTAACATTTATACCTGGAAGGGTTAGCCATTTCAAGGTTAATGTGCCAGGATGGTTTTGAATGTCCTGCTGATGAAAGCAACCTCCTGTGGTTCACTCAATAGAGAAAACCATTGTTTTGGGTACAGTCTCATCAGACATGTGTCTCCTTTTTGAGGCCTGGGAATTTGTAAGGTGTTCCAATGCAAATTGCGGTGGCCATATTGGCTGCCAGCTTTTTTTCAAAGTTAACTAAAGAATTCCAGATCATTTTGTTTCATTAAAGGTTTAATGTAGCTTTTCAAGCAATTAATTTAAAAATCTTCCTTTGGCATAGTAGGTTTTCTTGACATGATACATTACTACACATGAATTTTCTTGATTGTTTGCAATGTTTCTGAGATACACACACTGAAATCTTCTGCTGCTCATTTAAATAGCCTTTGGCCCCATGCAAAACAACAACTCAGGCGAGTTTCCTGGATTTACATGAATAGTGGCCAGAATTTTACATCGCAGCGCCCACTGGCTTAAAAGTAGGGGGCAAGCCCGCCTCTGCCAAACCTGGAAGCCATGCAGCAATTTTGTGTGGCCTCGGCCCTTAATTGGCTTCAGGTGGGACTTCTGCCCCTCTGAGGCAGGAAATCCCACCTCCAGCAGCTACTGGCAAATCAGAGGGCCAGCAGCACCTCAGTCCCAGCAGCATCACTGGGAATGGTGGCCACTGCTGGGATTGCACTCAATCTGAGGAGCAGCATGGACGCTGGCACCGTAAGGTGAATGGGGATTCGGGCCTCACTGAGGAAAATTGGCTGGGCACTGGTGAGGGGGGGTGGTGGTCAATTAGGAGGGTGGAGAGAGATGCTCTGGCAGGACTGACTTATGCCAAGAGGGGGTCCTCTATGGGGCATAGGGTGCCCAATCAGGTGGGCCCCCACAAGGAGGCTGCCAGGTATCACTGGACTGCCTCTTCACTGCTGGTGCCCGGCCACTGCTAAGATACCAGCAGCAGCATAGGAGACCCTTTGGCCAATTAAGGACTTCATTTGGCCTGGGGTAAGTGGGCCTTTTTCAACCTCCCTGCTGCTGGTATAATGGTAGCCAGGGCAGGTAGGCGATGGGAATGGCAGCCTCCCACCCCCCGCACCACCCCCCCCCCCCCACCCCCAGACTGCCTCCAGTCTGCTCTGGGAGGCGGGGGGGGGGGGGCCCTAAAATTCTGTCCAATGTGCTGGCGTAGAATTGCGCCCAGAACTTTAATCGCAGCATGGGTTGGTGCCATCTGATGTTAGCATAACTGAGATTTCAGGAGTTTGATAGTGATTTCAAATGCATTTAAAACAAATGTTCTTACTGAAACCTACAATACACTTATCCAAAGTGCCATCAGCCTCAGTGCACCCAGAATTGTTCGTACCTTCATATCCGGACACTCCCAAATATTCAGAAGGACTGAGAAGCAGGAATAGCTTTCCCAAAGGACATAGGGCAGGGGTAGGCAAACTATGGCCTGGGGTGGGGGGCACCTCCGGCCCATGGGCTACATTGCCTTGAACCATGGGAGCTGTGGTCGGTCACGTTCACCTCTCCCACTGCGGAGCCAGACATGGCGAACTGCAACTTCCAGCTGGCCTACGCACTAGGCGCAACTACTGAGAAGAAGGAAAGGAAAATGAGGAGGAAGCAGGAGCTCCTACCTGCACTTGAAATCCCAGAATTGCCCCTGATGCTTTCTCTGCTATGTGGTTGCACCTCTGTTTGTGCTGCCAGGCTTTATCCAACAGCGGGGCTGCAAATGCCTGTTGGGATTATGGCGGGATTTTCAGGACGACAGCAGCTCCGATGCTCCTGAGGAGAATTTTTTTATTTTAAGGAGAAAATACACAATTAAATTAAATTCTGAGGTGTATGATGGAGAGTGATTTGGATGGGAAACGCCAGTGTAGATGTAAGTAGAAAGGTGTGAGCACTGCTGTTAAACAAAACGTCTGTCAGAGATTTCCTTCACTCACATTATCTGCTACAAATCATTATTATTATTATTACTATTATTACATGTGGCTTAGTTTATTTTCAGTTGCAGTCGCTATCCATGTCCTTTTTTTTAACAGGAAACTGCTGCTAACATTTGGAGTTGAGTTGCCAACACTCCCGGATTGCCCAGGAGCCACCAGCAATATTTGGGGCGCTGCTGCCAGCAAGCCTTAGAAACATAATTTTAGGCATTTAAAAACTAGAATTTTAGTGTTTTTTTGAACACTAGTTTTTAAGTGTTAAGAATATTTTTGATGTGGGGCAGGGCTGATGGAGGCAGTGCATTATTCAACAGTATTATTTTAACACAATGTTGATTTTAAAGCAAAATTGTGTTGTCCTTGTTGAACATGAATTGTTAATTTCTTGAGCATTTACGGCCCGCCATACAATTTTCATACCTCAGGCTGAAAGATTTGTCCATCCCTGACATAGGGTGTAGGAAAATGAGCCCTGTAGGAAATTTCACTGTAAGTTCTAATCAAGAAGATTAATGTGTAAACCTGCTGTTGCCACTCTATTACTAAAAACTTAAGAAAAGTAGTGTCTTCTAAATATCTAATAGTAGTGAAGACCATATTTTTTTGCTTCTAACTCTGGCCACATTAAATGATTGATTCACAGACCCTACAACATAGAAGGAAGCCATTCGGCCCATCGTGCCTGTGCCAGCTCTTTGAAAGAGCTATCCAATTAGTCCCATTCCCCTGTTACAGAATCATACTAAAAGTAAACTGCAACTTTATAACCTGATCAAAAGCAAGAGGTAAAGCAAAGATTTATTAGAAAAAGGAAGTTTGCTAGTGAGCACAAACTTGAAATCGATCTATCATTCTCTCTTCCTTCCCTGCTCAGAAATCCCAGTCTTGACTTTAGGATCACTGAAAGATTGATGTGTAAACCAACACATGAGCAAACGGGATCTTTCACAGCCTTTGATTATTTTAACGTTATTTTCATTCTCTCTTGCTTGCACACTCTCAACAGCCATCTCTGTTGCCTGGTAATAGGTAGGATAGACAAATAGTGCTTGTGACTCACTTGAATTGGTGATGCTTTCATCTCCCCGATGCTGCCAAATGAATAACCTCTATGGGCTCCCCTTTGCAGTTTACATACTGTCAGAGCCTGCTGTAGCAACAGTGCCATTTGGTTTGTTCTTTCATCAGTTGAAAGCAGAGGAAATCTTTGTAGGTTGTTGTTTGGGTCTGCTTCTGAGTGAGTGGATAGATCTTCTTACCTGATTCCAACATGCTTCAGGGATTGCCTGGGAATCAAAACATGAGCTAAGAGGAGTAAATATCCCTCATTGTGCAAATGGACAGGGCTGCTGGTATGTTGTGTTCTCATTCCCATTATGCATAATTACAAATGCACTGGTAATACCAAGGGTCACACCTGAGCAAGTGCAGTTGAGCAATGAAGAGATCAGTGTCTCCATGGATCTCAATTGCAACATACAGCCTAAGGCTATACATTTTAAGCACAGATCACTGAATGTACTTCAAATAAAGAATTTATAGAGCTCTATTTCAAAGTAGCAACTGATTTCTAACACTGTTCAATAGAGTTACCATATACAGCACGGATCAGTTACAAAAATGTAACGGGGGCAAAATTAGATAGCCCCTGAAATCGGGTGCAGGGATTGTGATGCCCTTGCGATTACAATTGCCCCGCGCCCATTCAATGTGATGCAGGCAGCACACAAAGTTCATGCTGCTTGCTAATTATAATGATTGTGGCATGCAGCCCAGTACTGAATATGCTGCTGAGAGGCTGCATGCCTCAGCAGGGGCCCAAGTTTGTGTGAGGCTAGCACTAATTAAAGTTAGCCTGCACTGCTTAAAGCCAGACTGCACCTCTTAAAGGCAAGGTGCATTCTGGCTGCAGCAGGGCTGAAACTGCTTGAAGAAGAGTGGAAGCTACAGAAATTGTTTTACAGACCAGAGAATGTGCCCCGAGGTTCTGTGATGCTGTGCTGGAGACTTTGATGCAGGAGATGGATAGGATGAGAGAGATCCTCTTCCCTCAAGGGCCAGGAGGTCCTCCAGACAAGCACTGAGAAGGCAGTGGGAGCAAGTAGATGTGGAAGCCAATGCCAGCAGTCTCGCACCAAGGATCTGGATGCAGTGCCGCAAGAAGTTTAGTGATTTCATATGAGTGGTCAAGGTCAGTGAATCCATCCTCACATGCCATATCCTACCAACTGCACCACCAGCCTCACATACAGCTTCATTCACCACAGCCCTTTCACTTGCCTGCCAACCATCTCTAGCAACCACAAATCATACCTCACATTCATATGCTTCAATTCACCCTCATATCTCACAACAAGGGTGGCACAGTAGTTAGCACCGCAGCCTCATAGCTCCAGTGACTTGGGTTCAGTTCTGGGTACTGCCTGTGTGGAGTTTGCAAGTTCTCCCTGTGACCGTGTGGGTTTCCGCTGGGTGCTTTGGTTTCCTCCCACAGCTAAAAGACTTGCAGGTTGATAGGTAAATTGGCCATTGTAAATTGCCCCTAGTGTAGGTAGGTGGTAGGAAATATGGGATTAATGTAGGATTAGTATAAATAGGTTGTTGGTCAGGACAGACTTGGGTGGGCCGAAGGGCCTGTTTCAGTGCTGTATCTCTCTATAACTTGCACACGCTGCAAGCTATTCAACCATGGCAAGCATATTACCCAAACTCATTGACACACTTCTTTTTTTAATTTTATTTAGAGATACAGCACTGAAACAGGCCCTTCGGCCCACTGAGTCTGTGCCGACCATCGGCCACCCATTTTAGAACATAGAACAGTACAGCACAGTACAGGCCCTTAGGCCCACGATGTTGTGCCGAACCTTTAACCTACTCTAAGATCAAACTAACTACCTACCCTTCATTCTACTATCATCCATGTACCTATCCAAGAGTCGCTTAAATGCCCCTAATGTATCTGCTTCTACTACCACCGCTGGCAGCGCATTCCACGCACCCACCACTCTCTGTGGAAAGAACCTACCTCTGACATCTCCCCGAAACCTTCCTCCAATCACCTTAAAATTATGCCCCCTGGTGATAGCCCTTTCCACCCTGGGAAAAAGTCTCTGACTATCCACTCTATCTATGCCTCTCATCATCTTGTACCCCTCTATCAAGTCACCTCTCATCCTTCTTCGCTCCAATGAGAAAAGCCCGAGCTCCCTCAATCTTTCTTCGTAGGACATGCCCTCCAGTCCAGGCAGCATCCTGGTAAATCTCCTCTGCACCCTCTCTAAAGCTTCCACATCCTTCCTATAATGAGGCGACCAGAACTGAACACAATATTCCAAGTGTGGTCGAACCAGGGCCTTATAGAGCTGCAGCATAACCTCGCGGCTCTGAAACTCAATCCCCCTGTTAATGAAAGCCAACACACCATACGCCTTCTTAACAACCCTATCAACTTGGGTGGCAACTTTGAGCGATCTATGGACATGGACCCCAAGATCCCTCTGTTCCTCCACACTACCAAGAATCCTATCTTTAAGCCTGTATTCTGCATTCAAATTCGACCTTCCAAAATGAATCACTTCACACTTTTCCAGGTTGAACTCCATCTGCCACTTCTCAGCCCAGCTCTGCATCCTGTCAATGTCCCGTTGCAACCTACAACAGCCTTCCACACCATCCACAACTCCAGCAACCTTCGTGTCACCGGCAAACTTGCTAACCCAGCCTTCCACTTCCTCATCCAAGTCATTTATAAAAATCACAAAGAGCAGAGGTCCCAGAACAGATCCTTGTGGAACACTACTGCTCACCGAGCTCCATGCTGAATACTTTCCATCTACTACCACCCTCTGACTTCTATGGGTCATCCAATTTTGTATCCAGACAGCCAACTTTCCCTGAATCCCATGCCTCCTTACTTTCTGAATGAGCCTACCACGGGGAACCTTATCAAACGCCTTGCTAAAATCCATATACACCACATCCACTGCTCTTCCTTCATCAATGTGTTTTGTCACATCTTCAAAGAATTCAATAAGGCTTGTGAGGCATGACCTGCCCCTCACAAAGCCATGCTGACTGTCTCTAATCAAACCATGCTTTTCCAAATAATCATAAATCCTGTCTCTCGGAATCCTCTCCAATAATTTGTCCACTACCGACGTAAGACTGACTGATCTATAATTCCCAGGGTTATCCCTATTCCCTTTCTTGAACAAGGGAACAACATTTGCCACCCTCCAATCATCCGGTACTACTCCAGTGGACAGTGAAGATGCAAAGATCATCGCCAAAGGCGCAGCAATCTCTTCCCTTGCTTCCTGTAATATCCTTGGGTATATCCCGTCTGGCCCCGGGGACTTATCTGTCCTCATATCATTCAACATTTCCAGCACATCCTCCCTCTTAACCTCAACCTGTTCGAGCATATCACCCTGTTCCACGCTGTCCTCACAAACAACCAGGTCCCTCTCACTAGTGAATACTGAAGCAAAGGACCTCCCCTACCTCCTCCGACTCCAGGCACAAGTTCCCTCCACTATCCTTGATCAGCCCTACCCTCACTCTGGCCATCCTCTTGTTCCTCACATAAGTGTAGAACGCCTTGGGATTTTCCTTAATCCTACCCGCCAAGACTTTTTCATGTCCCCTTCTAGCTCTCCTAAGTCCATTCTTCAGTTCCTTCCTGGCTACCTTGTAACCCTCTGGAGCCCTGTCTGATCCTTGCTTCCTCAACCTTAAGTAAGCTTCCTTCTTCCTCTTGACTAGTTGTTCCACATCTCTTGTCATCCAATGTTCCTTCACCCTACCATCCCTTCCCTGCCTCATTGGGACAAACCTATCCAGCAGTCGCAGCAAGTGCTCCCTAAACAACCTCCACATTTCTGTCGTGCATTTCCCTGAGAACATCTGTTCCCAATTTATGCTCCCCAGTTCCTGCCTAATAGCATTGTAATTCCCCCTCCCCCAATTAAATATTTTCCCATCCCGTCTGCTCCTGTCACTCTCCATGATATAGTAAAGGTCAGGGAGTTGTGATCACTATCACCGAAATGCTCTCCCACCGACAGATCTGCCACCTGGCCTGGTCCGTTGCCAAGCAACGTTGCCTGGACACACCTGACAAAAACTGCTCCATCCAAACTATTTGCACTAAGGAGGTTCAAATCAATATTAGGGAAGTTGAAGTCACCCATGACAACAACCCTGTTACTTCTGCACCTTTCCAAAATCTGCCTCCCAATCTGTTCCTCCATGTCTCTGTTGCCATTTTATACTAATCCTACATTAATCCCATATTCCCTACCACATCCCCACAATTCTCCTACCACCTACCTACACTCGGGGCAATTTATAATGGCCAATTTACCTATCAACCTGCAAGTCTTTGGCTGTGGGAGGAAACCGGAGCACCCGGCGGAAACCCACGCAGTCACAGGGAGAACTTGCAAACTCCATCCAGGCAGTACCCAGAATCAAATCCAGGTTGCTGGAGCTGTGAGGCTGCGGTGCTAGCCACTGTGCCGCCCTCTCTCTTGTAGCATAAGGTGACCCATAATAGATGGCAGCAGCTAATCAGTGGGGAGCAAGCACGGCTGCATGTACTGAACCCCATGGAAGGCATGGTGCTGGGAATAATTGCAGCAGCCATCACTGAGTCTGTGGCCAGTGGCCAGGACGTTCCTGCCTAATGCACCTTCTCACATCACACTTCCCCTCATCCTGCAATCTTTAATGATTTTGTTATGACCGAGGCAGAAGGAATGCATTGTTAGTCCCACTTCTCCACAGGTCACAGTATATCAATAAATTTTCCCCAGAAACTGAAAAAGCCAATTAGATATTCTATTTGTCCCCAGAATAAAGCACACCAACGATAAACAACAAAATTATTCATTTAATATAAAAGCAAGTCTTAACCAATAATGAAGTAAATATATATGTAAATTGAAATATTAAAGCCCCTTTCCAAAGAGGTAATACTTGTCTTGTTTATCTTCTGATCTCCTGGCAGGTCCAAATGAAATTCCAATTGCCTACTTTAGTCCAGACCCACTCGCTTTTAAAATTCAGAATGAAACTAAAATTTTCCAGAAACAAGTCACATGTTAAGTCATAAATTCTTTCTCGTCACAACAAAGGGTAGCTTTCAGCTCAAACCCCCTGCTGGTTTCCCCGAAATTACTGGTTTCCAGTATTTGTTTACTGGTCAAAATCACGAACCTCCTGTTGACCTTGCTTTTTTTTAAAAAAGCATCCATAAAGTTCAGCTATCTCCAGATGTTTCAATGTCCACTGAAATCCTTTTCAGTTTTTAAAAAATATAGATTCCCAATTTTTAACAAAAATGGAACTCTCATAATTTACAATCTGCAACTAGTTTAACCATGCACCTCTTGCTTTTACACTTTCCCTCCACCCAACCCTGCCCTTGCATCATTATGCTTTCAGATCCACAAGACCTGCTGCCTGGCCAGGCAGTTATGCAGGAGTCTTAAGGCCTTGAGGCCGAATATGAGGAATATGAGGCTGAGGAGGATGAAGCACTGTCACTCGATCTGACACAATGCAGCCAACTGCTCAGATACTGGCACTGCAAAATTTACAGAGTAGTATAGAGGTGGGATCTCCATGTGGGAATTCTCCAGGCATGAGTGGACTGCAGACAGGCCAGTGGGAAAATATCGCGCAGGTTCCAACTCCCCAGCGAGTGAGGTTGCACATGAGTTCTGTTGCAACAGATTCAGATGAGGCATTTGATGCGGCAGCATACAGAAAAAGGCTGATGGGCATGCATGACAAAATACCTGGTGCATTGGCCAGCCCCCAGTGTCACTGTCAAGGAGCAATTTGACACAGGGCACTGTGCAGAACTTGGAGCCAATCCTTTCCAACATGGAAATGGTGGCCAACTTCATGAGAATACTTGTGGACCCAACCATGATGCAGCATTTGATGCCTCATGTCTCAGCAGCACAAGAAGAAGACATCCAAAGTTTGCTTCAGTGGAAGCTCAGATGCAAGCCCAGCTTGGTGCCATGCAGGCTCAGACTGCTGCCATCATGGCTGCAAATATCAAAGTTCAAAGGGGCTTGCAGTCCAGCAATCTGTGCTCGAGCAGATTACTAGAATTGCTGAGGTGCTCCCCACAGTAGCACCCTTCTGCCACCTCCCCACAGCCCTAGAGAGTATCAGTAGTTCCATGCAGCAACAACTTGCTGTCCCATCTCAGGATAACAGCATTCATGCTCCCATTACTACCAGTGCCCTTGCTGTTGCCTGTCAGCCAGCCAGCCCAGACTGCTGCCACCCAAAGCAGTCCGAAGAAAAAGGACAGGTAGGTGATCTAAGCCCAGGACTCTGCCTATCTCAGAGTATGGTTTCTGAGGGTTGTTTTTTCTTTCACCTCAGTAACACCAGCCCATATAGCTACTGTAGTTGCATGTTGCCAGGCCTCCACCAAGACCACATTGAGCCAGTTATTAAGAGGTATGTAAGAGCAATCCAACTTCTACTCTCTCCCCAATATTCCACATCTTTTTGCAAGAAGTCATCAGCCTGCACTCAAAACTTCCTGATTGGTATGTGGTTTAGATCAGGAACTCAAGAGTGGGAAAATTAATCTGCAACTGCTACCTTTGGTAGATCACATTGGCACCCCATTAATGCTCTATACCCAGGCTGTACTGAGTGCCTGTCCTAAAATGGAACAGCTGGGATTATCTGCAAATAGATGCATGGGGAATCATAGGTCCAATTATCCTCATTGTATTTGCACTGATGGACAAACAGGTTATCTTCCCACCATTGACTGTACTGGCACCTAGTGGGTTGAGCGCTACTCCTAAATACAGACCTTACTTTCAAAGAAAATGACTATTCACTAAAGAAGTTTGATATACAGTCACAATGACTGGGTGGCACAGTGGCTTATTATACTATCCTTACACTGCTGGGACTTCAGATTAATAGCAGTTAGATCGGTAAAATGAAAGTCTCTTCCCTATCTTCCAGCTGTCAGAATCCTCTGTGAAATAAATTTGGGCAATCTCAATTCTCTTGCTAGTGAGTATGAATCTGTCTAATTTGGCACTAGCAGTTTTCAAGGTCATAGAAGGTTGATTTGCACAATTAAAAATTCACATGGTTATAGTCGGGATGTTCTTTTGAGGCAGATATAAGAAACACGGTTGCACAGAGCAGAGAGAACGTGACGCTCTATCTGGTCATGCTATAGCTGATGTGGCAGTGCTTGAGACTGCAACTGGATGCTCAGAGTGGAAAAGTATTCTGTCCTCTAGCACTGACATACTTCAGCTTGATACCAAAATATAGAAGTAATAAAAAATGAGCATCCCTCAACCCACCACAACATTGCAATCATTATCTCATTCAATTTAATTGTTGTGTTAGCACAATAATTTAGTCAGGGGCCAGGTGCTTCTATTTCACATTGAAACTCTGAGCTCTGCCACTTTACTCACCAGGGAGAAGACAAGGATTGAAGTTATAAACAAGTCTTTGGTTTGGCACTCTATGTGCACACAGGATAGGAATGAAAGACTGACTGCTCTCCAAATGTGAAAGGGGAGTCTAAGAAATAGTGCGACACAATGTCTGGTAACTCTGTCTTGATTTATAAGGAGCTCCTGATTGTGGGTGTGAGCAGTATATGGAGGCCCCACAAGCAGTGGCACTTGAAAACCTCAGAGCCCCAGTCTCAAACATCATGAACGTTTTACAAACCGTTGAGCCACCAAACAGTGTAACAATACTGCCTCAGAACTGCTGGACTATTAAATTGCACCTCTTGAATATAAATCTCACAGAATATAAAACCATCATTTCAAATTTATGTAAAAATGTACAAAAAAAGCTTATAATAATAATAATAATAACCAGAATAGCTTGCTGTGAATGAGTGATTGCATTGATCCTTTCACTTGTTGAGCAAGGCCTTCAAAACTCACTCCCTCCCCCCCCCCCCCACTTCTCTGGAACTCATGAGTTATGAATCTTTCACATGTATGAACTAACTGAGCGAGTTCTCCTATATCTATGCCACATGTATTGTCTGGGAATGGAGCAGATACATTTCATATCACCACATGTTTTGGTCAGCCATGGAGTATAAAAACCACCTCCCTTGTGAGGCACTGCTCCAAGTTGAGATCAGGAATGAAGGGATGGGTTATTACAGACAATAACCGGTCTATCAGGAATCATTTTTTCCACACAAAAGAAGAAATCTGGAATTCTGTCCCCTGCAAATGGCTGTGGATACTAGGACAATTGGATCTTTCAAGTCTGAGATAGACAGAATTTTGTTAGGTAACAGCATTGAGGGATATGGAGCAAAGGCAGGTAAACAGAGGTCAGACGTAGATCAGCCATGATCTAATTGAGCGATGGAGCAGGCTCAAGGGCTAAATGGCCTACTTGTGCTCCGAATGTCATAGAGTCAGAGAGAGAGATACAACACTGAAACAGGCCATTCAGCCCACCATGTCTGTGTTGACCAACAACCACCCATTTATACTAATCCTACATTAACCCCATATTCCCTATCATAACCTCTGCATCACCAACTCATTCTTTCATACTAAACCCTGTCACTAGGTTTCTTGGAGGCACCCAAGATCACGTCGTTGGCACCAGCTGGACCTCATCGTCACAAGGCGAGCCTCTTTAAACAGCGTTCAAATCACACGCAGCTTCCACAGTGCGGACTGCGACACCGACCACTCCCTGGTGTGCAGCAAGGTTAGACTCAAACCAAAGAAGCTGCATCACTCCAAGCAGAATGGCCGCCCGTGCATCAACACTAGCAGAATCTCTCATCCACAGCTGTTGCATAGGTTTCTAAATTCACTTGAAAAAGCCCTTCAAAACACTCCGACAGGGGATGCAGAGACCAAGTGGGCCCACATCAGAGACGCCATCTATGACCACCTGTGGCAAACATGTGAAGCGCAATGTAGACTGGTTTCAATCTCACTTTGAACAGCTGGAACCTATCATAGCCACTAAGTGCATTGCACAGCTGAACTACAAGAAAGCCCCTAGCGAGTTGACATCTGTAGCACTTAAAGCAGCCAGAAGCGCTGCACAAAGAACAGCCAGGCGCTGCGCAAATGACCACTGGCAACACCTATGTAATCATATTCAGCTGGCCTCTGACACCGGAAACATCAGAAGAATGTATGATGGCATTAAGAGAGCTTTTGGGCCAACTATCAAGAAGATTGCCCCCCTCAAATCTAAATCAGGGGACACAATCACTGACCAACGTAAGCAATTGGACTGCTGGGTGGAGCACTACCTTGAACTGTACTCCAGGGAAAATGTTGTCACTGAGACCGCCCTCAATGCAGCCCAGTCTCTGCCAGTCAAGGATGAGCTGGACGTGCAGCCAACAAAATCGGAACTCAGAGATGCCATTGATTCTCTAGCCAGCGGAAAAGCCCCTGGGAAGGACGGCATTACCCCTGAAATCATCAAGAGTGCCAAGCCTGCTATACTTTCAGCACTCTACGAACTGCTTTGCCTGTGCTGGGACGAGGGAGCAGTACCACAGGACATGCGCGATGCCAATATCATCACCCTCTATAAGAACAAGGGTGACCGCGGTGACTGCAACAACTACCGTGGAATCTCCCTGCTCAGCATAGTGGGGAATGTCTTCGCTCGAGTCGCTTTAAACAGGCTCCAGATGCTGGCTGAGCGCGTCTACCCTGAGGCACAGTGTGGCTTTCGAGCACAGAGCTCCACCATTAACATGCTGTTCTCCCTTCGCCAGCTACAGGAGAAATGCCGTGAACAACAGATGCCCCTCTACATTGCTTTCATTGATCTCACCAAAGCCTTTGACCTCGTCAGCAGACATGGTCTCTTCAGACTACTAGAAAAGATCGGATGTCCACCAAAGTTACTAAGTATCATCACCTCATTCCATGACAATATGAAAGGCACAATTCAGCATAGCGGCGCCTCATCAGACCCCTTTCCTATCCTGAGTGGTCTGAAACAGGGCTGTGTTCTCGCACCTACACTGTTTAGGATCTTCTTCTCCCTGCTGCTCTCACATGCATTCAAGTCTTCAGAAGAAGGAATTTTCCTCCACACAAGATCAGGTGGCAGGTTGTTCAACCTTGCCTGTCTAAGAGCGAAGACCAAAGTACGGAAGGTCCTCATCAAAGAACAAAGAACAAAGACAATTACAGCACAGGAACAGGCCCTTCGGCCCTCCAAGCCTGAGCCGATCCAGATCCTCTATCTAAACCTGTCGCCTATTTTCTAAGGGTCTGTATCTCTTTGCTTCCTGCCCATTCATGTATCTGTCTAGATACATCTTAAAAGACGCTATCGTGCCCGCGTCTACCACCTCTGCTGGCAACGCGTTCCAGGCACCCACCACCCTCTGCATAAAGAACTTTCCACGCATATCCCCCCTAAACTTTTCCCCTCTCACTTTGAACTCGTGACCCCTAGTAATTGAATCCCCCACTCTGGGAAAAAGCTTCTTGCTATCCACCCTGTCTATACCTCTCATGATTTTGTACACCTCAATCAGGTCCCCCCTCAACCTCCGTCTTTCCAATGAAAATAATCCTAATCTACTCAACCTCTCTTCATAGCTAGCGCCCTCCATACCAGGCAACATCCTGGTGAACCTCCTCTGCACCCTCTCCAAAGCATCTACATCCTTTTGGTAATGTGGCGACCAGACCTGCACGCAGTATTCCAAAGGTGGCCGAACCAAAGTCTTATACAACTGTAACATGACCTGCCAACTCTTGTACTCAATACCCCGTCCGATGAAGGAAAGCATGCCGTATGCCTTCTTGACCACTCTATTGACCTGCGTTGCCACCTTCAGGGAACAATGGACCCGAACACCCAAATCTTTCTTTACATCAATTTTCCCCAGGACTTTTCCATTTATTGTATAGCTCACTCTTGAATTGGATCTTCCAAAATGCATCACCTCACATTTGCCCGGATTGAACTCCATCTGCCATTTCTCTGCCCAATTCTCCAACCTATCTATATTCTGCTGTATTCTCTGACAGTCCCCTTCACTATCTGCTACTCCACCAATCTTAGTGTCATCTGCAAACTTGCTAATCAGACCACCTATACTTTCCTCCAAATCATTTATGTATATCACAAACAACAATGGTCCCAGCACGGATCCCTGTGGGACACCACTGGTCACACGTCTCCATTTTGAGAAACTTCCTTCCACTGCTACTCTCTGTCTCCTGTTGCCCAGCCAGTTCTTTATCCATCTAGCTAGGAACTCCTCTTTGCTGACGATGCTGCATTAACATCTCACACTGAAGAATGTCTGCAGAGACTCATCGACAGGATTGTGGCTGCCTGCAACGAATTTGGCCTAACCATCAGCCTCAACAAAACGAACATCATGGGACAGGACATCAGAAATGCTCCATCCACCAATATTGGCGACCACGCGACCTACCTAGGCTCAACTACCACCAGTAACCTGTCTCTCGTTGCAGAAATCAACAAGCGCATGGGAAAGGCTTCCATTGCTATGTCCAGACTGGCCAAGAGCGTGTGGGAAAATGGCGCACTGACATGGAACACAAAAGTCCGAGTGTATCTAGCCTGTGTCCTCAGTACCTTGTTCTACGTCAGCGAGGGCTGGAGAACGTATGTTAGCCAAGAGCGACGTCTCAATTCATTCCATCTTCGCTGCCTCCGGAGAATCCTTGGAATCAGGTGGCAGGACCGTATCTCCAACACAGAAGTTCTCGAGGCAGCCATCATCCCCAGCATATACACCCTACTGAGCCAGCGGCGCTTGAGATGGCTTGGCCATGTGAGCCGCATGGAAGATGGCAGGATCCCCAAGGACACATTTTACAGCAAGCTCGTCACTGGTATCAGACCCACCGGCCGTCCATGTCTCCGCTTTAAAGACGTCTGCAAACGCGACATGAAGTCCTGTGACATTAATCACAAAGTCGTGGGAGTCAGTTGCCAGTGATCGCCAGAGCTGGTGGGCAGCCATAAAGGCGGGGCTGAAGTGTGGCAAGTCAAAGAGGCTTAGCAGTTGGCAGGAAAAAAGACAGAAGCGCATGGGGAGAGCCAACTGTGTAACAGCCCCAACAACCAATTTTATCTGCAGCGCCTGTGGAAGAGTCTGTCACTCTAGAATTGGCCTTTATAGCCACTCCAGGCGCTGCTTCACAAACCACTGACCACCTCCAGGCACTTACCCATTGTCTCTCGAGACAAGGAGGCCAAAGAAGAAGAAGACATTAACCCCATATTCCCTACCACATCCCCACCTTCCCTCAATTCTCCTATCACCTACCTATACTCGGGGCAATTTACAATGGCCAATTTACCTGTCAACCAGCAAGTCTTATCTGTGGGAGGAAACCCACACAGTCACAGGGAGAACTTACAAACTCTGCACAGGTAGTACCCAGAACTGAACCTAGGTCACTGGAGTTGTGGTGCTAACCACTGCACCACTGTCCGTATCACTCTGTGGTACAGTACACTACAGCATTGATTTATGGCGTGACTGGGCTGTCACACATCACTCTAAACAGTAGGTTGGCAGAATATTTCTTTATTTAAAATCAATCTATTGAGATAAGTGAACTTAGAGATTTCTGTCGTTGTCTATATGCAGTACTGTGCACAGAGGAATGTGCACAGCCAGCATTGGAACTTTATACAGTGAAGAAAACTCATAAGAATATATTTCGGAAAACATAATTAAAAAATAGAATTTAGAGTTTCTGGGGCTTACAAATGTGATTTCATAGCCCGTCAGAAAAGAGTGAGAGGCACCTGGCTTTCAACAGATGTGCAGCACAGTCAGGATGTGAGGGTGTGAGCTGCAGAGACACTCAGAGGCAGTGAGACTGCACTGCACCCACAGCCTGAGACAGCCTCAAATGCAGACAGGTGGTGAGACTTGATCTTCCATCTGGGTCACCATGTGCTTCTGGATGAATGTATCACGTGTCTTACTGTCTTTAAAAAAAACACTGCCATCCTATTATAGAAGCCGATCCCAGTGGCAG
The DNA here is from genome assembly GCF_036365525.1 of Heterodontus francisci. NCBI lineage: Eukaryota > Metazoa > Chordata > Chondrichthyes > Heterodontiformes > Heterodontidae > Heterodontus > Heterodontus francisci. Next base: position 56,581,608 of record NC_090387.1, on the reverse strand, counting down.
TCTGCCTGGCTGAGTCCCCAGGTATAGAAGGAAAAGCTCTTCGCTGCCCTTCAGCCTGCTACAGCAGAGAGTTTGTCATAAAAGCAAGCACTCTTTTGCTATCAGAAGAAACCTTTCCACTTTTAGATGGACTTTATCAAAGAAAAATGGCAGCCAGCATGTGACACTATTGTTGAAGGCAGACAACTAATTATTCATTTGTCTGAGCCAACTTCATCACTGGCAGGTGGCAGGTAGGTCAACCTCAGAGTGAAACAAGCAAAAATATAACATCAATAGCTTCATTAAATGCAGAGTGGACCATCAAATCTGGGTATTCCTTTATAAGTGTCTTGTAGAATGTGTAGTACAGTGCGTCTTTGTTGCTATTTCCAAAACTCATCCCAGAAGAATCAATTCACGAATAGTTGCTATCTTTAGTCGGTAAGGTGAAATATATTATTCTTACATAGTATGAAAACAAAATCAAATTCTTTTTTTTGGTACGGTGTGCCTAAAATGCTGTGAGCTGCTAATTGATGACACTGATAAACATGCCATGTCAGTTTGTGCTTCATTCCAAATGAACTGAACAGAAATTTAGAACTGAAATAATTGCTGTAGTACCGAGTTAGTCAAGAGAGCCTGCAGGCTAAGATCAACACTGCTGATTTCTCCCCTTCCCTTCATTCCTCTAACTTTAAATGTTTGGCTATTATAAAAGTCATCGCGTCAGCTTTCCCCGCAGTAGGAGCAGCTGCTGGTCTTAAAAATTGTAGCAATTCATAAAGCTTGATACCGCTGTATTTTCAACTCTGTGATTTATAGCTCATGGGCTTTAAAAATGAAACAGAACTATGCTAACATCATCCACTGCGTTCGCTATCCCTGACATGTGTTTGTAATCAGTGTCTCCAAAATATGTTTGGTTGCATAAAGCATGACAAAGAGAATCTAATACTCCTCACTACAATCTAAATTGTGAGAAGTATAGACATCTTGCTCTTGCCCTCGCATATGATTATTCTTTCTGCTGATCTTTTATGTGATTTTTCTGCTTTCAACAATGAAACTTTGTTCCTTATATTTGTTTTAAAAAATGGTCAAGCCTTGATGGGAGTACCTTTTCTCACTCAATTTTTAAAAAATGGGTGCAATTAAAGAGGCATTGCTTTCACAAAAAGTACAGCTTATTTTTGATTTTGTTTGAGAAGGGAAAGGCAGGAGAGCTGTTCTTAGACATAATACATGATACACAAGCAATGCGATTTGTGGCTATGCGTGGTGTGTTTGCAAACACATAGAAAAAACTTTTGCCAAATACTTTTCCCATGAAAATTTTATCTCTTTAAAATTATGCAATTATTTTGTGGATAAATACTATTAAGGACAACATTTGATTGGACCAGCAACACTATTAAGAGTATTGGGATCTTACCTCAGATGTCAGATTTGAATCCCAACCACTTGACAGATTTGTACCTGGAGTTTCTCCATCAGGTGACTTGGTCAATCGTAATCAGAAGGATGGAACAAAATTGTATCATTGGGGGTGTGAGAGTCTCCAAATGCACTTTCTAATGGATCGACCAAACATTAATATTTTTGAAATCCATTGATATCTCAGCAAGCTGAGGACTATTGCATGGATGAAGAGAATTATTTCGTGGGAAAAGCTGAAATAATTTGTAAAAAAATTGAAACACTGTAGTCAAAATGATTTTTAAAAACAGACTGGGTCCTAATGCATTGTATCTTTTTAATCCTGTACAGAAATCTCTACCGCTCAAAATTTAGCCAGCAACACCAGTGATGCAGTCACACTTGATAAGTTTAGACAAAACAGCTTCACAGCCAATGCCAAACCTGTTGTGTGAATCAGGCGTACTGATTCCAAAGGAAAGTGGAGTGAAATTACCTTCTCCAAGAACTCTCAATACCCTCTGTTCCGGTATCAGGCTGATCTGTGACACCAGATACAGGCTGCATTAACACTATAACTACAGCATCAGTGCAAATTTAAACCACACCCTCACCATAGTTATAGCGTAAATATGAAGAAAGATGACTTGTGAGTCACAGGATTTATAACAATAGGAATGTTATAAGATGTATTGCACAATGCATTTTGATATAGTACCAGAAGCTTACAAAAAACAATCTCATTCTGTTGGGTTGTGGGGTGCTGCTGTAATGGTCAGAAGACCCTTGTTAAGCCCAAGTTACTCCCACAGTGTTGGCATTCTTCTGATATCATCGTCCAGGTTTCCACAGTTGGAAACAATGAAAGAGGAAAATGTACAAACACCTAGGGATGTCATCACAGCAGAAGCAACTATCCAGGCCAGTGTATGGTGCCACTTGCCTCAAAAAACCTTCACAAGCAATTTTGGATCCCAGATTGGAAATGAGAGTTAACAAGACAATTGATATCTTACAGGAATTGAATAAAAGTAGCCATACTGTATAAAAAAAAAACAATGATATAAAAACTGGGCTTGCAGAGAAAAGTGGAAGCTGGCGCAATGTCAATGTTGATAACATTGCATCACATGTTCATGATATAATGTTTTGATTTGCAAAAAAAAAAGCTATTAATGTCTAAAGTGCACTGGAATGTTAACCTTTAAAATTTGGGCGGCACAGTGGCGCAGTGGTTAGCACTGCAGCCTCACAGCTCCAGCAACCCCGGGTTCAGTTCTGGGTACTGCCTGTGTGGGTTTTCGCCAGGTGCTCCGGTTTCCTCCCACAGCCAAAGACTTGCAGGTTGATAGGTAAATTGGCCATTATAAATTGCCCCTAGTATAGGTAGGTGGTAGGGGAATTGTGGGGATGTGGTAGGTAAATGGGATTAGTATAAATGGGTCGTTGATGGTCTGCACAGACTCGGTGGGCCAAAGGGCCTGTTTCAGTGCTGTATCTCTAAATAGAATAAAGTTACAGTTGTTTGGTAGTACAGATCTTGAGTATTGCTGAAAACAGAGACATCTTGCACTCATCAGGACAAATCACAAGAATAGCAATGTAAGGGATGCAACAAATTTATACTGTATGAGAAAGAGTGCTGATTGGTTGGCAAGTGGACTCTGATTGGTAGAGGCATTGCCATGGAGAATGCACCAGTTTATGGTGACTGGCAGCTAACTGCCAAAATTTGTTTGAAATTTAAACCAGGCAGCTTGACTCTGATTGGTCAAGGCATTGCGCTGAGAAATGAACCAGTGAATGGCTGTCACTTATTTTGTTTATCTGAAACAGGCGCAATGTGTGTGCATGTTCTTTCTGTCTGCAAAGAACAGGGTCCTGTGTATTAATATATGTAGCTTCCAGTGCGTGCAAAAGTGCCACACCGCGAGCCCAACTGACAATCTTAAATTGGTTTTCAGCGTAATTCCTAGCACATTGAGGATTATTTAGCAGATGTTGTCCAATCACGGAATCACATCTAATGTCGGACACTGTGTTTTGAGTTTTGCAAACATGGGCTGGTTGGGTACGGTCTATACCTTGCCCGTTGCGAACGAAGGGACAAGTTGTTTAATACGATCCACCGGTCTTTGGGATGTACGGCCTATATATCTAGCACACACTGGCATTGAAATTCACATACCACATTACTCATTTGTGTGGTAGGCAGAACTTCTTTGTCGCTTGACGGCAGCATCCTGTTAGTGGCGAACACCACTTGTGTTGCTACTGCATAGTAACAGCGTGAAACAGCTAGCTTCACCTGTTGCTCAAATTTTTGGGATACATTACCCTTCCAGAGTAATTTGAGGTAGACTGGGCACTTTTCAGGGCCGAAAGTGATGGCCTTAGACCCGTTCATAAGTTTGCATGATATACAGCGCAGTGTGGAGCACTTGCACGTACTTGAAGCTACATATATTAATACACAGGGCCATGTTCTTTGAAGACAGAAAGAACCTGTACACACATTGCGCCTGTTTCAGATAAACAAAATAAGTGACAGCTATTCGCTTGTTCACTCCTCAGGGCAATGCCTTGACCAATCAGAGTCAAGCTGCCTGGTTTAAACTGCAAACAAATCTTGGCAGTTAACTGTCAGTCACCATAAACTGGTGCATTTTCCATGGCAATGCCTCTACCAATCAGAGTCCACTTGCCAACCAATCAGCACTCTCTTCTCATACAGTATAAATTTGTTGCATCCTTTACATTGGTATTGTTGCAAATCGTCCTGATGAGTGCAAGATGAAATGCTTCGACAAAATGTCTCTGTTTTCAGTAACAATATTTATGTTACACCTATGTGCAGCTTCTGACTATTCAGCAGAGTAAATGGTTAATAATCAGTAGAATCTATCAGCAGACTTAAACAGGGGTATCAAATACCATTTTTCACATTTTATTTCTTAAATAAGAAAGAATTTGGTTAATTGAACAAAGCTTGTATTTGTGACATTCAGTTTGCAGTCACGAATGGGGGAAAGCCTCAGGTGATCTCGGATCTCTTGCAACCTGGTATTGGAATATATTTTTAGTCAAACAATTTACTTGCCAGTTCAAGGTCAGGAGCAAAGCAGTCACTTGTGGCATCAAGTGAGCTTTTCCTTCAGCAGATACATTAGCCCTGAACTTCCTGTGAACAAACAGAAATAATAATGTAAAAAATATGAGCTACAATTGCACAGACAAGTGTTGGATGAGACAAAGAAAATTCTTTGAAGCTTTCAAGGTTTGCCAATGAAGCTCACATTCAGATTCCAGTAAATATACTTTGTCATTTTTTTTTTAAAAGCATGCATTTAGGATTAAATCTTGAATTAATCTTTAATTTTCTTACAATCAAGAATCTGTTGGCAGGTGTGTGGCACATAAAATATTTACTGAGGCAATAACAGCTCCCTAGGCAGCATAGGGAAACAGCTACTATTCTATGCAGACAGCAAAACATGAACAAATAGAAACACATTTTTAAAAAAAGGAAGGGCTCTCATTGGATCTTCCTGTCCTTTCTGTGGAGCCTGATCCATCTGTTTTCAGAAAAAAAATCAAAGTGCCATGACTGAAAACGTCAATCGTTTCAGTCCAAAACATTGTCTAACATTTTCTATTACACTGCTGAAGAATTTGCTTTCCAGCCCCAGATTTGAACAAAAGACCGTTTTTCCAAGACACTGAAGCAAAAATACAACAAGAACACACCACTGTGCAGTAAGAAATGCAATAAATGCCCTGGACTCCAAAACACTGCTGTAAAGTGATACCATAATGAAAGTGAGCTGCAGATTACACCTTTCATATCATACCTCTCTTTTACCTGGTTATGCTTGCACTCTAGAATTGGCCTTTATAGCCACTCCAGGCGCTGCGCCACACACCACTGACCACCTCCAGGCGCTTACCCATTGTCTCTCGAGACAAGGAGGCCAAAGAAGGCTTGCAAAGTAGTCAGTGATCAGTTTGATCTGAAGAAGCTAGTATCATTTATGTTGAATGAGAGATAGGCAATTGTGACAGGGACAGAGGGCAGGTTATTGAGGAAAAAAACAAAAACTGATGTAATTGGAGTATACAATCACAGAATTTCACAGCACAGAAACATGCTATTTGGCCCAACAGGTCTCTACACAAGCCTCTTTCCATCTTACCCCATCAAAAATCTTTTTATTCCTTTCTCCCCTATGTACTAATCAATGGGTACGGTTTCAGTGAAGATTTATACAAGACCAAATGACACATTATCACATAGAATAGAAATATACACAATATATGTATAAAATATATACAAACACACACACAATAGTGGACTTCCAGTGACACTGTATATCGTAAGTACTATATAGACTGGAGCATTATATTGTGTCACGTAGACTCTTTGGTTGGGAGGGGGGAGGATTTCTGTAGGGTTCTCACAACCTGATTTTCTGCCATAACTTTGGTGGAAGGTCAGCGAAAATCTGGAGAAATAGCATCAACGTCCACTTTTAGCTGTGTACACTGTAATTGCAAGGTACCCACCAATTTTCCTGCAAAGTTACAGCAGGAGATTGGGAGAACTCACATGGAAATTCTACCCTATATTTTGATGCTGAGGAGGATCTGTGTGTATTCTGGACAGAAGTTGTTTGCTGTAAACATGGACACCTCAAGCTCAGTTGGAGAATAATTGTTTATTTGTAGATCATCAGCTACTTATGTATCTCTGGTGGGGGGTGTTGGGGGTGGGGGGGGGGCAGGGTGGAGTTTCCATTAGGTTTGCACTCTGATTCCAGCACAATCTGGAAGGAATCGGCTGAACCAATGCAGACGATAGGGGAATTTAAAATGTAGGTCAGTTACGGCCCAAACCACTTACATTAGTGTTTTCCACGATCTAGTATGCTGGTTCAAGGTTCAATTTGCCCAAATCAAGCCCCACCTACAAAACTGGCCACTCCCCCAGGTCACAATTATGAGATAGTGTTGGTTAGGGAAGGCTCTTCAAATTACATTCATTTTCTCTGGCGCACAGGCACGAGTAGGCACATTTTAAAAGTTTATTCATACCAAAAATGTTTAATTTACTAAGAAACTGACTAGTGTACACTAAGGAAACAATTAAATGGTTCAGTATAGTTTTTTAAAGTCCTTTTCAGTGATTAAATCAGGTTACTCATGGATGGAGGACTGGACAACCTTATTAAAAATGCTTATTTTTTGGTGATAAATCCATTTTCAGCTGTATTAATAAAACAGTTACCACTCTTAAATACATCACGGGAATTTTTAATGGAAAAATGCTTATGCTGTATTACACTGTTCAATTGCACTGGAAAATTTTATGTGTGTGATTATGCAAATAGATTTAAGTGGAAACTTGAAGCGAAACATTGGGCTGAATTTTCCATGCCCCGTGATAGTGGGCTTGGAGGCAGTGGGGTGCTGGGAAAGTAGAGGGGCAGCAGTATCGGGATGACTCCGTGATACATGCTCGTCACCGGGGAACTTTCCCGGGTGGGGCTGGGAGTAGGATCAGCTGCTCATTCCAAGGAGGCAGGTAGACAATTTAGATGTTTGAGGCCCCAATTAGGGGTGATTTTGTGAGCTCGCTGGCATTTTGTTGCCAGCGGAATAGCCCCCTGTCACATGCAGAGGCCACCAGATCAGTGGAGGGGGGCTTCCAGCAGCTGACTGGGGGGCCATCGAAGCCGGAGGCTCCATGCTCCATAGAGGGGGCCACGGGCAGGAAAGCCTGCACCCTTGACCCAAACAATTCACCTGGATGGGTTTCCTTTCCACTTCGAGGGGCCTAACGGTTTCATGCCTCATAATTTATATTCACACCACTGAAGCTGCCTCCATGTTGAGGTGCCCTTGCGGTCCCCAGTCCTGCCACAGTAGTGCCCACCTCTCCTGGTGGGGCTGCCAAGGTTTTAGAGCTCTGAGTGGGCTGGCAGCATCGGGAGTCCACCTGACGTCCTTAATAGGACAGTGAGCATGGAAGCAGTAAATTAGGGGGCCGCTTCCAGGATGATTGCTCCACCAGGCTCCCTGCCAGCAAGTGTGGGCTTGGAACTGCCATTTGGTCCTGACGTCAGGGTCGCAAAGCCCATGGTAAAATCCAGCCCAATGCATCACTAGCGTTTTGTGTTCCTGTTGAGGTTTCTGTACATTGCAACTTATATCCTTTATTTATTTACTTTTTAAAAAATTGACTCAGAAATTTGACAATGTACAATGCTTGAAATATAATGGGCCAGAAGTGCGCGCATACACAAAATTTTTATAATATTACTAGTATTTGCCTGTGGCATTGCCCGCAGTCAGTTGATAAATATAAGTTCTTTGTTTGATGAATTGGGAGAAACTCACTCCTAGATCTGTTAAGTGGCCAGAGTCTGCAACTATAATATGACAATTGACATAGCAACTTGCAGTAGGAAATGTTAAGCAATAAGTAACCTTTTTATGTTTTATTACATTACATTCACATTTTGATCCTTAGTTTGTAGGCTAAAGAAAAAAATGGCAGCCAATTTTTTTTTCCAAAAGGTATTCTTTGCAACTTGATTGGAATGCCTTTTCCATTCTCAGATACGTTCATGTACCCAAATGAATACATTTCAATCACAATTAATAAATGTGCCCATCAGCCAATCAGGTGAAAGAATTTTAAATTTAAGTGGGAACAACACGGTAAGTACAACGCAGAAGTTTAGTAAGCATGAAATGGACAGTGTGCTCCATCTGATGGGTGATAGATATTTGAAATGCGGCGGATAGGAAATGTGAGTAACATGGACCATTTATTTGCACAAATGAGCATTTATATGAAGAATATAGTTAATACAAATTTACTTAATTTGCATATTTTAATACTTGTTTTAAAAAAGCAGTACCCCGACAACATCTTAATTTTGCTCACATCCCCAATGATGATATTCAGTTTAACAATTTTTATGTTTCTTAGATATTCTGTTTTAAAAAAAAAATTTATATTTAGTACAGCTGTATAGTTTGCTTATATGAAACTACATCAATAGGAATCTATTGGAACAGTTACACATACTGCTTTGATAGTGTTACATGGTCAGGATGTTAGTGATTGTGATGGGACATTAAGCTGGCAGTGGAGCACAGGTAGCTGCCCTGCCTTTTGTAGGTGTATTGAGTTTGCTAATTACTTTTGAGGTGCCTGAAGGGTGCGATCCCATTTTCACTCACCTCTTAGCAAGTCTGTCTCTCTCAATTCAGCAGGAATCATTTCCTCCATGACACCCTAGTCCACTCCTCAGTCACCCGCAACACCCTCTCCCTTTCCTATACCACCATTCCACCCAAGTGCAGGAGATGCAACCCTTTTAACTCCTCCCTTCTCACCGTCCAAGGCCCAAACACTCCTTCCAAGTGAAACAGCGATTTACTTGCACTTCTTTCAATTTAGTATACCATATTAGCTGCTTACGATACGGTCTCCTCATCCTATTAATTAATAGGGCACAAAGTACAAAAGCAAGAAAGTTATGTTAAACTTGTATAGAACATGGTTCTGCCTCAACTGGAGTTCAGTTCTGGGTGCCACGCTTTAGGAAAGATGTGAAGGCATTACAGAGAATGCAGAAAAGATTCACGAGAATGGTTCCAGGGATGAGGGATTTCAGTTAGATTGGAGAAGTTGGGACTGTTTTCCTTGGTGAAGGGAAGTTTGAGATTTGATAGAGCTATTTAAAATCATGAGGGGTCTGGACAGAGTAGATAGGGAGAAATTGTTCCCATTGGTGGAAGGATCGAGAACAAAGTGGCACAGATTTAAGGTAATTAGCAAAAGAAGCAATGGCATCATGAGGAAAAACCTTTTCACACAGCGAGTGGTTAGGATCTGGAATGGACTGCCTGAGAATGTGGTGGAGGCAGGTTCAATCGAGGCCTTCAACAGGAATTGGATTGTTGTCTGGAAAGGAAGAATGTGTAGGGCTACGGTGAGAAGGCAGGGGAGTGGTGCTAGGTAAATTGCTGCTTTGGAGCGCCAGCGCAGATACGACGGGCCGAATGGCTTCCAGTGCTGTAACAATTCTGTGATTCACTGGGGAGACCAAATGTAGACTGGGTGACCATTTTATGGGACACCACCATTCAGTCCGCAAGCATGACCCTGAGCTTCCTGTTGCCTTTCATTTCAATTCTCTACCTTGCTACCATTCTGTCCTTTCTGTCCTTGGCCTGCTGCAGTGTTCCCATGAAGCTCAACACAAGCTTGAGGAACAGTGCCTCATCTTTCAACTGGGCAATTTACAGCCTTCTCGACTCAACAATGATTTCAACAAGTTTAGATCATAATCTCTGTCCCCATGTTGTTTCGTTTTTTTGCTGGTTCGGTTTTCTCCCCTTGTTTCTTTCTTAATCCCTTTATTTTTCATTCGGACGGCTGTTATGCTGCAATTTACACCTCATCTAGACACATCTTTTGTTTCTTTACTTGTCCCATTACCACTCCCTTTGGCTTTGTAGCATGAAACTTTCTGTAATTTAATCTCTCCTACCCTCCACCCTATCACAGACCTTCCTTTTTATTCTTCTTCCCACCCTCCCCCCTTTCACTTGCTCAAAACCTATTAAATTTCTAGCTTTTCTCAGTTCTAATGAAAGATCACAGACCTGAAACGTTAACTCTATTTCTCTCTCCACAGATGCTGCCAGACCTGCTGAGCATTTCCAGCATTTTCTGTTTTTATGTCTATCTGTGGGGCTGGATTGTAGAATTTCTTATATTCTGATCTCATTCCTTTTCTCTTGCTCCTCTTTACCTTTCCTCTGCTTTAATTAATATTTTGTTTCTTTCACATTTTTCTCTCCCCTTTTTCTGGTTGTACTGAACACCAGTTTAAGAAAAAGGCCACCACAGTAAACTGTGATAGTACAAACTTGCTGCAGATACATTTTGACTAGCTGGTGATCTTCATGTCTCTGATAATTTTATATGTAATGTACTTTATGTACATATTACAATCAATTTTACAAGCACCTTAGGATTTATTTAGACTTTAGATTTTCAAAGGGATGAACAGAATTTAGAATAAATGTCATAGAGTCACAGAGTCATTTACAATATGGAAAGATGCCATTTGGCCCATCGAGTCCATGCTGGCTCCCCGTGGAGCAAACCAGTCAGTCTCACCACCCCCCCCCCCCCACCCCCGCTCGATCCCCATAGCTCTGCAAATTTATTTCCTTCCAAGTGTCCATCCAATTTCCTTTTGAAATCATTGATTGTCTCCATTTCCATCACCCTCATGGGCAGTGAGTTCCAGGTCATTACCACTTGTTGTGTAAAAAAGTTCTTCCTCACATTCCCCCACTGCATTTCTTGCCCAAAACCTTCAATCTGTGTCCCCTGGTCCTTGTACCATGAGTTAATGGGAACGGCTTTTCCTTATCTAACTTAGCTAAGCCTGTTGTAAGCTGGTACACCTCTATCAAATCTTCCCTCACTCTCCTTTATTCCAGGGAGAACAACCCTAGCTTTTCCAACCTAACCTTTGTAACCAAAATCCCCCATCCCTGGAACCATTATGGTAAATCTCCTCTGCACCCTCTCAAGAACATTCATATCCTTCCGAAAGTGTGGTGACCAGAACTGGATGCAATACTCTAGTTGAGGCCTAACCAGAGCTTTATAAATGTTCAGCATAACTCCCCTGCTTTTGTACTCAATGCCTTTATTTATGAAGCCCAAGATCCCATATGTTTTGCTAACCACTCTTTCAACATGTCTTGTCACCTTCAAAGATCTATGCGCATGCACCCCCAGGTCCCTCTGTTCCTGCACACTTTTTAGAACTGTGCCATTAATCTATATTGCCTCACCCTAGCCCTTCACCAAAATGCATCCCGTCACACTTGTCTGTATTAAATTCCATCTGCCACATGTCTGCCCATTCTGCTGGCTTATCTATGTCCTGTTGCAGGCAATTCGTATCATCCTCAGTATTTGCCACTCCTCTAAGTTTGGTATAATTGGCAAATTTTAAAACTCTACTCTGTATTCCAAGATCCAAGCCATTTATATATAGCGAAAAAGCAGTGGTCCTAGCACTGACCCATGTGGACCACTATTTGTCATCCTCCAGTCTGAAAACAACCATTTACCACGAACCGTTGTTTTCTGTCATTAAGCTAATTTATTTCATCCAGTTGAACATTGACCCTCTTATGCCATGAGTCTCAATTTTGTTAACCAGCCTTTTATGCTGTACTTTATCAAATGCTTTCTTAAAACCCATATAAACAACATCCACCACATGTGCTGGAATAACCAAATTTTTGAAGGTTTATCTTTTTTTCAGCGAAATTAGAAACACATAATATCTTGGGAATCATAAAACAAAACCTGGGAGAATATTATTATTGTAGTTAATTCACAAAGGATCCTCCTCTCCGTCATTAAAAACCCAACACACTGATCATCTATTAGTAAAAACATTCATTGAGTTTGCACATTGAAGTGCATAAGATCCAGCTATTCATAAATCAACACACATTGCACTGTCTTTAACTTATTCTCTGCCAGGACATCAAAACTCTTCACTTGCAGGTTGATAGGTAAATTGGCCATTATAAATTGCCCCTAGTATAGGTAGGTGGTAGGGGAATATAGGGACAGGTGAGGGTGTGGTAGGAATATGGGATTAGTGTCGGATTAGTATAAATGGGTTGTTAATGGTCGGCACAGACTCGGTGGGCCGAAGGGCCTGTTTCAGTGCTGTATCTCTAAATCTAAAAATCTAAACCTCACCTCCCCCTGACTTTCTCCACCTTAAGTGAATGTGGCGATGGGGGAGGGTGGGGGTGGTTGGGGGGTTGGCGGTGAGTGGAAGGAAAGAGACACAGCTCTTAATGTTATTAAACAGCAAGAAGAGCCCCTAATTTTCAGTGCCACCCATTATATAAGCAAATGCACACAGGAAAGAGAGAATCCACGCTGTTATAATTTGGTGATTGGTCACAGACAAACAGCAAGCGCTCAGTTCCATTAACGCAAACATCTTGCCCTGACACTGCAGCAATTGTTTCCTGCAGTTCAGGTGTCCTTCATGCTTTTATCTCTTACTGCAACTGATTTTGATAAAAATGCCATGTTGCTTTTCCACCCTGTCGGTCAGAAAATGGGATGGGGAAGGCATAAGGAGGAAAAAATGGCTGATAATATTTATTTTGACAATTATCTCATATTATTATGTTTCATTGAAATGCCAAACCCATGTTTAATGGGAAGAAAGCTTTCCTTGGTAATTTAAAAAAATCCTATAATAAAAATATAACTTGTCTGGATACTTTAAGCTATCACCACCATAGGTTTCCCCACACACACAAAGCATTGTCTCCTGAATCTTGTCTTACTTGCCTTGTGCCTTGCTAACTTCTACTGGATAGCTATTCCTTAATACATTTAATTCTAAATTTTTGTCCTTATTTACAAATTATCACGAGCACTCATACAGTACACAAAGTCAGTTTTCAGAATTGCACAATTGCGTCTTGAATAAATGTAAAAAGACTTAGCCAGAACTGTTGCTGTAGTTTAGCTTCAGTAAAATTGTTACAGTTCTGTATGTGTTGGTGGACCTTTTGATGATTGTCCTTGGCATACTCTCTAGGGCTACAACTTTCTTCAACAAACCTTTCCCTTTCATTGTCTGACCTTCTTCTCCTTCCTCTGGAAACTCTTCTCATTGCTTGCTTTGGTGTTGTCGCATCCTCCCTGGTGTATTCCCCATGGTTTTTTTGAGCAATTGATTCTCAAATCTCTATCTTGTTTAGCATCATGCTTGGTATTCAACTGAAACCTTCCAAATCCTTTCCCCATACCTGTCAAGCACCTTGGGATATTCATGATGTATTGAGGTAAGTTATTGGACCAAGAAAGGAGTTGGAAGTTGTCAGTTGAATACCAAGCAGTTATGCTTTTAAATCTTATAAGAAAGAACTTACATTCATATAGCACTTTTCTTGACCTCAAGACCTTTTGAGGTTCACAGCCAATGAAGTACTTCAGTAATGTAGTGATGGAAGAGGTCATCAACAGTGCTATGAAGCAGCATTTGCTCAGCAATAACCTGCTCACTGATGCTCACTTTGGGTTCTGCCAGGGCCATTCAGCTCCTGATTTCATTACAGCCTTGGTCCAAACATGGACAAAATAGCTGAACTCCAGAGGTGAGGTGAGAGTGATTGCCCTTGACATCAAGGCAGCATTTGACCGAGTATGGCATCAAGGGGCCCTAGCAAAACCAGAGTCAATGGGAATCAGGGGAAAACTCTCCGCTGGTTGGAGTCATACCTAGCACAAAGGAAGATGTCTGTGATTGTTGGAGGTCAATCATCTCAGTTCCAGGACATCACTGCAGGAGTTCCTCAGGTCGTAGGCCCAACCATCTTCAGGGCTGCTTCATTAATGACCTTCCCTCTATCATAAGGTCAGAAGTGGGGATATTTGCTGCTGATTGCACAATGTTCAGCACCATTCACGACTCCTCAGGTAATGAAGCAGCTCGTATCCAGATGTAGCAAGACCTGGACAACATCCAGGCTTGGGCTGATAAATGACAAGTAACATTCGTGCCATACAAGTGTCAGGCAATAACCATCTCCAATAAGAAAGAATCTAACCATCTCTCCTTGATGTTCAATGGCATTACCAAAGCTGAATCCCCCATTATCAACATCCTGAGGGTTACCATTGACCAGAAACTGAACTTGACCAGCCACATAAATACTGTGGCTACAAGAGCAGGTCAGAGGCTGGGAATTCTGTGGCGAATAACTCATTTCTGACTCCCCAAAGGCTGTCCACCATCTACAAGGCACAAGTCAGGAGAAAGATGGAATACTCTCCAATTGCCTGGATGGGTGCAGCTCCAACAACTCTCAAGAAGCTCTGCACCATCCAGGATAAAGCAGCTTGCTTGATTGGTACCCCATCCACCATCTTCAACATTCACTCCCTTCACTACCGATGCACAGTGGCAGCAGTGTTTACCATCTACAAGATGCACTGCAGCAACTCACCAAGGCTCCTTCGACAGCACCTTCCAAACTCGCCACCTCACCATCTAGAAAGACAAGGGCAGCAGATGCATGGTAACACCACCACCTACAAGTTCCCCTCCAGACACCATCCTGACTTGGATATATATCGCCATTCCTTCACTGTTGCTGGGTCAAAATCCTGGAATTCCCTTTCTAACAGCACTGTGGGTGTACCTACATCCGAAGGACTGCAGCGATTCAAGAAAGCAGCTCACCACCACCTTCTGAAGGGCAATTAGGGATGGGCAATAAATGCTGGCCTAGCCAGCGATGCCAATGAACGAATAAAAAAGTACTGTTGTAATGTTGTGAAACGGGGCAGCAAATCTGCACACAGCAAGGTCCCACAATTAGACGTCATCAGATTATCAGTGTTAGTTATGCTGGTTCAGAGATAAACATTAGCCAGGACATCAAGGGAACTCCTCTGCTCTTCTTCAAATAATGCCAAGGAATACTTTACATCCGTCTGAGGATTGATGGGGTCTCAGTTTAGCATCGCACCTGAAAGACAGCACCTCCCACAGTACAGTATTGGAGTGTCAGCCTAGATTGTGTATCACATCTCTGGAATGAAGTTTGAACCCCGACCTGCTGACTCACAGAGGCAAGAGTGCTACCATTGAGAGCAGAGCCTCATCTTGCCCTCACTCAACACCCATGCATGCATAATCTCCAGCACAGAACCCTGGGTAGACATTAGACATTGTTTACAGGAATCCCAGAGAATGTAATATTTATTGGTGTGGGGTGGGGGTGGTGGGTGGTGTGGAAGGTCTCGGATCAAAGTTCTGCAGGCATGCCACATCAGTTGTGAATGGTGGAGAACTAACAACTAACCGATGAGGAGGGTCCACAAACATCCCTAAACTCACATCAGTGCAAAAGACAAGGCTGAAGCATTTGCAACATAACATCAGCCATAAGTGCTGAGTGGATGATCCATCTCGGCCTCCTCCTGAGGTCACCAGCATCTCAAATGCCAGTCTTCAGCCAATTCGATTCACTCCACGTGATATTAAGAAACGGCTGAATGCACTGGATAGAACAAAGGCCATGAGCTCTGACAACATTCCAGCTGTAGTATTGAAGACTTGTGTTCCATAACTAGCCGCGCCCCTAGCCAAACTGTCCCAGTACGGCTACAACACTGACATCTACCAGAAAATGGAAAATTGCCCGTGTATGTCCTGTCCACAAAAAGCAGGACAAATCTAACCCAGCCAATTTCCGCCCAACAGTCTACTCTCAATCATCAGCAAAGTGATAGAAGGTGCCGTCGACAGTGCTATCAAGCGGCACTTTCTCAGCAATAACCTACTCACTGATGTTCAGTTGCATTCCGCCAAGTCTCTCAGCACCAGACCCCATCACAGTGTTGGTTCCGACATGAACAAAAGAGCTGAATTCCAGGTGTGAGGTGAGAGTGATTGCCCTAGGTATCAAGGCAGCACTTGACCAAATGTGGCATCAAACAGCCCTTTTAAAATTGAAGTCAATGGGAATCGGGAGAAAACATTCCACTGGTTGGAGTCATACCTAGCATAAAGGAAGATGGTTGTGGTTGTGGTTGTTGGAGGCCAAGATGTCATTCCTAGTACATTGCTGCAGAAGTTCCTCAGGGTAGTGTCCAAGGCCTAACAATCTTCAGCTGCTTCATCAATGACCTTCGCTCCAACATAAGGTCAGAAGTGGGGATATTCGCTGATGATTGCAGTCTCCAGTGTGATTTGCAACTCCTCAGATACTAAAGCAGTCCATGCTCGCATACAACAAGACTTGGTCAATATTCAGGCTTGGGCTGATTAGTGGCAAGTAAAGTTTGTGCCGCACAAGCGCCAGGCAATGACCATCTCCAATAAGAGAGAATCCAACTATATCCCCTTGATGTTCAATGGCATTACCATTGCTCAATCCCCCACCAACAACATCCTGAGAATTACTGTTGACCACTAACTTAACTGGACCAGCCATATACGTACTGTGGCTACAAGAGCAGCTCAGAGGCAGTGAGTAACTCACCTCCTGACTCTCCAAAGCCTGTCCACCATCTACAAGGCACAAGTCAGGAGAAAGATGGAATACTCTCCACTTGCCTGGATGAGGGCAAGCCAATAACCCTCAAGAAGCTAGGCACCATTCAAGGCAAAGCAGCCCTCTTGATTGGTACCCCATCCACCACCTTAAACATCCATTCCCTCCACCACTGATGCACAGTGGCAGCCATGTGTCCCATCTACAAGATGCACTGCAGCAGTTGGTTTTATAGGCTGCTGAAAAGAAACCCCCAGCTCATCTGTCCTGCACCTCTCTAAGAGACACAGGGAAATCCAGTGTGTCAGCTCCTTTCTATACCTCTTTGAAAAAACCCTGTGAATCCAGACTGTGATAACTGAAACCCCTGATGCCACATTTCTCCTGGAAAGCGTACCAGACTATTTCTTGACATCTCCAGAACAAACTGCTTCTGAAAAGATCCCAGTGACCCATCTCCATATACTCAGATGCCAGACCAAAAGGGACAACTGACATCCTTCCATATCTTCTTTTTTTTCTTCAAGAACTAGCAAGTATTTGGCCAAAGTATTCCTTTTTTTGTCTTTTTTTTGTAAAAGACCTTTGCAGAGAGAATTTCTTTAATTTTTTTTTCAGTGTGTGTGAGTGTGTGTGGTGGGTATATAAAAAGGAAACATTTATATTTCAATCTGTGTGTTAATGCTTTGCTTCTTTACTGGATAAGTCTTGTTTCATAATAAATGGGCTGTAGCCAGGGCATGGGGAATGGATAGCGTGGGTTCCAGTTTGCCAGAGGGTGAAGTTACACACATGTTCTGCTGCAGAACACTCTGATCGGGTGGTATACAGGAAAAGGCTGATGGGCATGCACATTGAAATGCTCAGTGCATTGGCAAGCCTGCCAGAGAGCCTGGTATCACTGTTAAAGAGTATGGAGGAGTTCGGCTCCAACTTGGTACAGGACTTCACATAGAGCCTGGTGGTCATCCTTTCCAGCTTGGAAGTGGTGGTCAAGTCCATGCGAACCCTTGCAGACCAGCCGTGATGCAGTGTCTGATGGCTGAAGCCTCAGTTTCCATTACAGCACAAGCAGAAGCCACCCAACATCTGAATGCTACAATGGAAGCTCAGACTGAGGTCATGAGATCTCTGTTGTTTGCCATGTAATCCAGCTTGGTGCATGCAGGCTCATCATGGCAATGGATACCAGTACTCAAAGGAGCTTTAAGGGTCTCACAGCAGTCCAGTAATCTGTACTCCAGCAGGATTGCTATAGGACTGCTAAGGTCCCACCTTGGGGGAGGAGCAGTGGCTCTCTGGTGTACAAACCTGCTGTCCTCTCTCAGGATGATAATATTTGTGCTCCTATTCCTTCCACACCGCCAGTGCCCTTGCTGTTGTCCATCAGCCAGTTAGCCTAGGCTGCTGCTGCCCAGGCTGAGATGACCCAGAGCTGCTTGAAGGCATCCCAAAAGGCCATCTGCAGTCTCCTCCATTGAAAGTCAGCAGCCTTCCACAAGCCATGCTTCAGCCACTAGAGTAGCAGCGCACAGGATTAGATCAGGCAAAAGCAAGACAGGCACTGAGGGAAAGCACAAGGTGAATAGTTGAGTATTGTGTGTATCATTGGAAGTGTGGTTGGATATAGTTGCAATGGAATGTTTGTTTGGTGGCATCCTTTATTCCAGCATTTTAGCTTAGAGGACATTGTGATGGGCTGTTAAGAGAGGGATGGAAAGGTGTGGAAATGTGGAGCAACGGTGATCTGGAGATTTTTTCAGGGAAATGGGAATCTGATGAGATGCTCATGGACAGCCTGTCTGGAGTGATGATGTCCTGTGCTAGCAAGCCACATGCTAGTGAGTATAGGAATAGGAGGATAGAGCAGATGAATGCATGGCTGAGGAGATGGTGCAGGAGGGAGGGCTTCAGGTTCCTGGATCACTGGGTCTGTTTCTGGCAAAGGTGGGACCTGTACAAATTGGACGGATTGCACCTGAACCAGAATGTGACCAACATCCTTGCTGGGAGGTTTGCTAGTGCTGTTGGGGGTGGGAGGGCGTTTAAACTAATTTGGTAGGGGGATGGGATACAGAGTGGAGGTACAGTAGGGGGTGAGGCACAGCCAAATATAGAAGAGAAACTGAGTCAGTCTGGAAGGCAGAGCAAATATAGACCTGTTAAGGGACAAGTGAAAAATGCAAGGCTGGGTTGCATTTACTTTAATGCAAGGATTCTTACTAATAAGGCAGATGAATTGAGGGCATTGATTGGCACATGGGATTATGATATTATTGCTAACACAGAGACATGGCTGAGGGAGGGGCAGGACTGGCAACTCAATTCTCCAGGGTATAGATTCCAGTCGTGATAGGGGAGGGGAGAAAAGAGGAGGTGGCATTGCACTGTTGATCAAGGAGTCAATTACTGCAGTAAGGGGGGATGATATCTTAGAAGGTTCCTCAAATGAGGCCATATGGGTGGAACTTAACAACAAAAGGGGGTGCAATCACTTGGCTGGGTGTGTACTACAGGCCTCCAAACAGTCAAGGAGAGTTAGAGGAACAGATATGTAGGCAAATCTCAGAGAGGTATAAAAATAATAAGGTAATACTAGTAGGGGATTTCAACTTATCTAATATCAATTGGGATAGTCTTAGTGCAGAAGGCTTAAAGGGGGAGGAATTCTTAAAATGCATACAGGAGAGCTTTTTGAGCCAGTACGTAAAAAGTCCTTCAAGAGAAGGGACAGTACTGGACCTAATCCTAGGGAATGAAGCTGACAAGTGGTAGAAGTGTCAGTTGGGCAGCATTTCGGGGATAGTGACCATAACTCTGTAAGATTTAAGGTAGTTATGGAAAAGGACAACGACGGGCCAGAAATAAAGGTATTGAATTGGGGGAAGCCGATTTCAATTCGATAAAACAGGATCTGGCCAAAGTGGACTGGGAGCAGCTACTTGTAGGAAAGTCTACATCAGGCCAGTGGGAGTCATTCAAAGAGGAAATAGTGAGGGTTCAGAGCCAACATGTACCTGTTAAGCTGAAGGGTAGGACCATCAAGTCCAGGGAACCCTGGATGCCAAGGATATAGAGTATTGGATCAGGAAAAAAAAGGCTTATGGCAGATTCAGAGTGCTGAAAACAGCGGAGGCATTAGAGGAGTATAGAAAGTGTAGCGGTGGGGGGGTGGGGGGGGAGGTGCGGTACTTAAAAAAGTAATTTGGAGAGTAAAGAGGGGATATGAAAAAACATTGGCGGGCAAGATAAAGGAAAATCCGAAGGCATCTTGTAAGTATATTAAAGGCAAGAGTATAACCAGGGAAAGAGTAGGGCCCAGTAGGGGCCAAAGTGGCAATCTGTGTGTGGAGCCGGAGGACATAGGTGAGGTTTTAAATGATTACTTTTCATCTGTTTTCACTGTGGAGAATGACGATGTAAGTGTAGAGATCAGGGTGGGGTTTGCGAAATACTTGAACATATTAACATTGAAAGGGAGGAAGTATTAGATGTTTTAGCAGGCTTAAAAGTGGATAAATCCCCAGGCCCAGATGAGATGTATCCCAGGCTGTTATGCGAGGCAAGGGAGGTGATAGCAGGGGCTCTAACACAGATTTTCATATCCTCTCTGGCCGCGGGAGAGGTGCCAGAGGACTGGAGGACAGCGAATGTGGTACCATTATTCAAGAAGGGTAGCAGGGATAGACCAGGTAATTACAGGACGGTGAGTCTAACATCAGTGGTTGGGAAACTATTGGAAAAAATTCTGGGGGACAGGATTAATCTCCACTTGAGAGGCAGGGAATAATCAGGGATAGTCAGCACGGCTTTGTCAGAGAGAGATCGTGTCTAACTAACTTGATTGAATTTTTTGAGGAGGTGACTAGATGTGTAGATGAGGGTAAAGCAGTTGATGTAGTCTACATGGACTTCAGTAAGGCTTTTGATTAAGAAGGTAAGAGCCCATGGGATCCAGGGCAATTTGGCAAATTGGATCCAAAATTGGCTTACTGGCAGGAAACAGAGGGTAATGGTCGAGGGTTATTTTTGCGAGTAGAAGCCTGTGACCAGTGGTGTACCACAGGGATTGGTGCTGGGACCCTTGATGTTTGTAGTGTACATTAATGACTTAGATGTGGATATAGGAGGTATGATAAGTAAGTTCGCAGATGACATGAAAATTGGTGGTGTCGTAAATAGTGAGGAGGAAAGCCTTAGATTACAGGTAGATATAGATGGGCTGGTAAGATGGGCAGAGCTGTGGCAAATGGAATTTAATCCTGAGAAGTATGAGGTGATGCATTTTGGGAGGACTAACAAGGCAAGGGAATATACAATGGATGGTAGGACTCTAGGAAGTACAGAAGGTCAGAGGGACCTTGATGTACTTGTCCATAGATCACTGAAGGCGGCAGCACAGGTAGTAAGGTGGTTAGGAAGGCATATGGGATACTTGCCTTTATTAGCCGAGGCATAGAATATAAGAGCAGGGAGGTTATGATGGCACTGTATAAAATGCTAGTTAGGACACAGGTGGAGTACTGTGTACAGCTCTGGGCACCACACTATAGGAAGGATGTGATTGCACTGGAGAGGGTGCAGAGGAGATTCACCAGGATGTTGCTTGGGCTGGAGAATTTCAGCTATGATGAGAGACTGAATAGGCTAGGGTTGTTTTCCTTAGAACAGAGAACAATGAGGGGGGACATGATTGAAGTATACAAAATTAGGAGGGGCATTGATAGGTTAGATAGGAAGAGACCTTTTCTCTTAGCGGAGGGGTCACTAACCAGGGGGCATAGATTTAAGGTAAGGGGCAGGAGGTTTAGAGGGGATTTGAGGAAAAATTTTTTCACCTAGAGGGTGGTTGGAATCTGGAACACACTGCCTGAGGGGATGGTAGAGGCAGGAACCCTCACAATATTTAAGAAGTATTTGGATGAGCACTTGAAATGCCGTAACATACAAGGCTACAGGCCACGTGCTGGAAAATGGGACTAGAATAGTTAGGTGCATGATGGCCGGCACAGACACTATGGGCCGAAGGGCCTGGTTCTGTGCTGTATAACTCTATGATTCTATGGATCCTCCAACCTTTCTCCTCCTGCTCCTGAGGTGGTTGCCAAAAACCTGGTGGCAAGGGCTGTGTCCTCATGATGGCCATGTTGTGAAGGATGCAGCAGACCACCACCTATCCGGAGACAATCTCTGGCGAGTACTCCCCCCACGAGTGGTCCAAGCTGTGGAACCATTGTTTCGGGGACACGGAGATCTGCTCACGATATTCCTAGTTGTAGCATAGCTGTCATTGTAGGAGCACTGTCCACATGCGGTCAGGTGGTGGAGGAGTCATTCGCAATGATCCCTGTAAACATTTTGTTTTTGTGTGTGGTTATTTTTATCAATGCGCGATACTTTTAAATCTTTTTGCGTGACAGGTGCAGTGTTTAATATGAAACAAGGCCTGCACAGTACCTTCCAGGTTGCTTCACCACCATACATATGCGCAACTTAATTGGAACACTGGTTATTAGCCATGTGTTGGGCGGGTAACGCTTGTCGCCAAGCAGCCACCCACTGGTTCGACATGGTGGCTCAAAGATGGCAGGAATGGCTGACTAGCACAGGATGAAACCATCGTGACTGCTACCAGGATAGTGGGAATTCACCAACATGATGTTCTGTGTATGGTCGCACACCAACCGCATGTTGAGTGAGTGGAACCCTTTGCGGTTCTGGAACATCTCCCCATTTAGGTGTGGCGCCTGCAGAGCCACGTACGTGCTGTCGATGGCTTCCTGCACCACTGGGAATTCACTACTCTGGCAAAGCCATGTGCCTGCCTCCTCTGATTCTCTCTGCTTAGAGAAAGCCATGTAGTTACCTCTCCTTGAGTACAGGGGCTCGGTGACCTCCAGGATACAGTGACGCAAGAAAAACTGAGAGACATTGGTGACGTCACTGGATCCAGCCTGGAAGGATCCTGAGGCATAGAAATTGAGGGCCACAGTGACCTTGAAAGGCACTGGCAGGACCATCTTCACTCTGAGGCTGCAGGTCCAATTGGAGGAGGTGACACTGTTCAGTAGCCACCTCCTTGGTGAATTGTAGCTGCCACAGACACTGCTCCTGGTTGTGGTGGAGGTAGAAGGAGTGCTGTCTGAAGACCCTAGGTGGGTAAGGCCTCCTGCTGACAGCCCTCTGCCTCCTTCCTCTGCATGATCTCCCTGGAGCCCAAGAGTCTGCAACTATTGTCCCATGACTGGCAGCACTTCTTCCAGCACCACTCCCTTCTGACCGAAAGAACTCTTGTCAACTTCCCCCACCTACACAGTACTTCCACTAACTCTACAGCAGCAAAAGCATCTCAAAAGCACCTCAACTGAAATTTGAATGATGATCCCTTTAAATAGCGCTTGCGGAGGGTCCCTTGTATAGTTGAGCGCACGTTCATCTATACATTTTTAAGGGAGGGCGTTAATGGACCTGTGAGGCCCAAAATAACAGGTCGGGTACCAAGTCAGTGTTAGATGCTGACTGATGTCACACTCTGCCCACTCTACAGGCTTCCCCCACATGCATGGGCGCCTGCTCTATCACCCTTCAAAACATGGCAATCAGGGTGGGCACACCAGATGTCATCAAGCAGAACCTAATCAGACCCGCAGAGGCAGGACTGGGAGGGAGATCCGAAAGGTCAACGTTGGATCAGCGAGCTGATGCATTCCCAGCTCTGGGCAATCTTGCTGGAGGCGGGTGAGCAATGGAAGGAGCCATTTAGTGGCAATTAACTGGCCAGTGCGAGCCAGATTGGATACGCTGCCAGGATCTTACTTGGATTGGCCCCTCGCTGCAGGTGAAGCCTGGCTGGCTTGGGGTCCAGAGAGGTCTCCTTTATTAGTCCCTCACCCCACTGGAGCCATTTCTGCCACAGGCCACAGCTGCGGCTGCAGGCCATCCTGTGGAGCAGGACCCTCTCCACAATGATAGTCTGACAGCTGTGTCCACAAATAATTTTCGTAATTTTATATATCTTCCGAGGGCGCCTCCACCTTGAGACATTTTTGCATTCTCCTGCCTGCCACAACAGTGCCCACCTCTCCCAGTAGGGATGCCAGCAGGACATCACTAAGGGTCCTTCCATTGGGCCAGCCGGGTGACTGTTCTACCCTCCATCCTTAATGAACAGCACTCCTGGAGGCAGCCTCTGAATTGACCGTCTCTGGTCAGGTCGCACAGGTGGGCGGCAGGCATCACCAATGGGGGTCGGGACCCGCATTTGGTCCCAACCTCAGAAAATCTTCATAGATTCCGCCCATTGGGAGCAGACCTCCCTGCCATTTTTTTTATTTCCGGGCTCCCGTCAGGCCAAAACCAGTGGCGGTATTGAACTGAATTTTGCGGCCATTATCTCTGCATTTACCCTTTCAAACTCTTTCAGAATCTTGAAGACTCCTACCAGATCACCCCTCCAGTCCTCTTTTCTAAAGAAAAAAGCCCTAGGCTGTTCAATCTTTCCTGATAGACAGAACCTCTCAGTTCTGGTATCATTCCAGTAAAGCTTTTTTGCATCTTTTCCAAGGTACTATTCAAGTTTTTAACATATGGGAAAAAAAGGACATTGACAGCACAGATATGAAGTTGGCTGAGTGGCAGGAGACTGAGAGTAGTGATGAACGTTTTTTTTCTCAGACTGGAGGAAGGTATGCAGTAGGGTTCTCCAGGGATTGGTACTAGGCTTACTGCTTTTCTTGATATATATTAATGACCTAAACTTGGGTGTGCAGGACACAATTTCAAAATTTGCAGATGACACCTCTTGAAAGTTTTGTGGAGGAGGATGGTGATAACCTTCAAGAGGACATAGGCTGGTGGTATGGGCGGACACATGGCAGATGAAATTTAGCGTAGAGAAGTGTGAAGTGATACATTTTGGTTGAAAGAATGAGGAGAGGCAATATAAAATAATGGGCACAATTCTAAAAGGGGTGCAGGAACAGAGAGACCTGGGGGCATATCTGCACAAATCTTTGAAAATGGCAGGGAAAGTTGAGAAAGTGGCTAAAAAACCTTCGGTATCCTGAGTTATATAAATGGGGGCATAGAGTACAAAAGCAAGGAAGTAATGATGAACCTGCTGTGGGCTCAACTGGATATTGTGTCCAATTCTAAACACTGCACTTTAGGAAGGATGTGAAGACTTTAGAGAGGGTGCAGAAAAGATTTATGACAATGGTTCCAGGGATGAGGGACTTCAGTTATGAGGATAGATTGGAGAAGCTGGGGTTGTTCTCCTTAGTGAAAAGAAGTTTGGCAGGAGATTTGCTAGAAGTGTTAAAAATCATGAGGGGTCTGGACAGAGTAGATAGGGAGAAACTGTTTCCATTGGTGGAAGGGTTGAGAACTAGAAAACACCAATTTAAGGTGATTGGCAAAAGAACCAATGGTGATATCCAGAAAAACTTTTTACACAGTGAATGGTTACGATCTGGAATGGACTACCTGAGAGTGTGGTGGAAGCAGATACAATTAAAGCTTTGAAAAGGGAAGTGGGTAAGCACTGGAAGAGAAAAGATTTGCAGGGTTACGGAGAAAGGGCAGGAGAATGGAACCAGTTGAGTTGCTCTTGCAAAGAGCCGGTACAGACACGAAGGGCCCAATGATGCCCTTCTGTGCTGTAACCATTGTATGATTTGAATTTCTTTGATTTTCAATTCTATCCCTCTAGAAATGAACCCCAGTGTTCTGTTTGCATTTATATGGACTTATTAAACCGCATGGCCTTTAGTGATTTATGCATCTGTACCCCAGATCCCTCTGCTCCTCTACTCCATTTAGACACTTATTTTCCAAGGAATCTGTGGCCTTCTTATTCTCCCTACCAAAATGTATTACCTTGCACTTATCTATACTGAAGTTAATTTGCTAATTATATGCCATTCTGCAAGTTTATTAATGTGTTCCTGTATTATGTCACAGTCCTCCCCTGTATTTACTCTCCCCAATTTGGTGTCCTCTGCAAATTTTGAAATTGTACTTGCGATTCCAAATCTTTAATGCAAATAGTGAACAACAGTGGTCCCAGCAACGATCCTTGCGGAACACCACTTCCTACCATTTGCCAAGCCAATTAACAACCTTTAACCCCTACTCTTTGTTTTCTGTTTTGTAGCCAGCTTGCTATCTACTTGTTCCCACACTACACATGTTCTGGCCTTAGTTGTAAATTTGTTCTCTCTAAACCTATTTAGAACTTTGCTAACCAGTATACAGAGGAAATCTGCACTTTGCATTGCTAGCCAGACTTTGTTGTGCTATACATATTTTGCTTTATGCTGGAGTTGCTGCGTTGCTTCTAAAAATTCAGCCAAAGAACTGCATCTTCACATCCAATTCCTACCCAGGCACCGGCATAACTCTATTTAATTATCATCATGTTTCTTGGAAGCATACCTGAGATTTGGCAATGTGTTTTCTCACCAGAAAAACTGTCTTGCGCTCCATTCGTCATCGATGCAGGGACATTTCTGGCCTTTGAATCCCACCCTATAATTTACTTCATCCTCTGAAACATACAATTACTACAGCGAATACATCGTCCCTAGCTGGCTCTTACCTCATTCAAATCCACACAACAGTTATGTCAGTGAGTTCCGACTTTGCCTTTCACTCATGATCCCGAAAAGGCATCAACAAGCTTTTGTACCCATGGAGCGTAACCAATTACAATTTTTATCCACATTCAGGAACCCATCTATCTATATTTCTCCTTGGAAATACAGATACATCATTTGGTTCAGAATAAAACAATTGCAGAGTTTACCCAAGTCCTACTTTTTTACATCTATTCTTACCAATAACCAAATAGACAAGTCATCTCTTTGCATAAAAAATTTATTACAGTAAAAATGTTGATCTGAAGCAGAAAGTGGAAGTCCGATTAGACTGGATTATCTCAGCCAAGGGGTTGGAAAGATACTTGGAAGTCAGCTCCTATTGTCTCCATCTGTAACAGATCCAGAGACATGTAATTAGGAATAATTCATAATTCGTCATACCTCATCCATACTGGAAGCATGCAGTTTAGAAATGACCTCAGATGACAGGAAAGTTGACAGGCTGCAGAGGAATACAACTATATATTTTCTAGAGATGTCCCAAATTACAGACTTTTATTGAATGGTCTCATCACTTTTAACCAGATCAGTGGAACAGCAATGTTCTTGCTATTTATATACCATCTTAAAGCAGAAAAAGGTGTGACAAGGTGCATCATCGACTATTTTTTTCTTTAATTTCCATTTGAACAGATGCAACATCCCCTTGCCAAACGATTCATACAGGATATATTAATCACGTCTTATTGATGCATTCCCTTGGCATAGCACACAGGGGACTGGCTCAACATCTTTACGTACATTTATATGAGACATGTAGACATTACAAGGAAACTCATTAATTACATCTTGAGCAAAAATTCTTTATCACAATTTGATCCACTCAATTCTTTTGACATTACCAGTAAAATAGTCATGTCCTCAGTCCACAAAAGAGCTACATTGCATAAGATGGATGTATGGCTTGGATCACAGTTTTGAGTCACAGCGGGCTGAATTTTATTCGAGCGCTGCGCTGTGCAGCGGCACCCTTTGAACTCAGCGGAGCCCCAGAACCTGCTTCCTGACAGCTGTCAAAGAATACTTAGCTGACTACTGAAGAATGTGGCTGCTGTCAATCTGGCAGCAAAGCAGAAAGTGCGGCAGAAACCCAGCAGGTCAGGCATCATCTGTGGAGAGAGAAGCAGAGTTAACTTGTCCAAGTTCACAGACCTGATATTTAACTCTGCTTCTCTCTCCACAGATGCTGCCAGACCCGCTGAGTTACCGCTTTCCGCTTTGCTGCCACATACTAACCAGTGTCCTGTGAAGTTGTGATCCTCTTCTTCCAATCAAGTGTAACATTCCTTCTTGTCGGCGTGCCGCACCTGGGTAAATAATCTTAATCTTGCACATTCCAGGACTTGAGACTTAGATATACCATAAAAGGTATTACAGAGGTTTACAGAGAACACACTGACACAAATGGGAATGCACGAGTGTCACAGCAATGTAAATACGTCTTTCACTAAAAGTTCCTCACCAACATGTGTGTTCTTTTCTCTGTGTGAATGATGTGTGCCAGCATGTTGCACCAATGTCACATCCCTTTGCACCGTTGACCTTTCAGGAGAGCCAATGTATGCAATAATATAATTGCCATGCCACCATTACTCATGAGCATCTCCACGGATGCAGTGACATGGACATTGGCTCAGTCAGCTGCTGCCTCTAATGGTTTACACAGGGATGCTGCAGATGTGGACGGCTGCACAGCAGGTGAGCGAGGGTAATGTGTGGCTTGCAGACCTCATGTCGGTTCCTATGGAGCAGACAGCCTTTGTCTGATAAGCCACTGCCGTACATCCCTAGCTCACTGCTAGCCCTGCGTGGAAAGCCTGGGTGCCATCTGCCCTCCTATGCATCTTTTAAGTTGTAAGTCCTCAACGTCCTCATAGTCGGAGGAGGAATCCTGTTGAGGTCTCTCCTCATCATGCCAGGCCTGGCCCCTATTGGATGCGTAGTTGTGCAGAGCAGCAAAGAAAGGAGCTGGCCTTTTCAGCCCACAGTACAGGGCATCACTCTATCCATCCAGGCATTGGAAGTGCTCTTTCAGCATGCCGATCTCCTGCTCAATGGTGGCTCTTGCAGCTCAGTGGCTGGTGTTGTATCTCTCCTCTGCAGCAGTGGTGGGGTCTCTCATTGGTGTCGGGAGCCATGTCTGCAAGGGATAGCTCTTATCTCCAAGAAGCCACCCCTCCATCTGAGCTAGTTCAGTGAGAAGTGGTGGCAGCTGGGACTGGCACAGGTCCCAGGTGTCATGACAGCTGCCTGAGAAGCGGTCACAGATTTGCATGAAGAATCTGCGGTGATCACATACAGCTTCACCTAGATTGAGAGGGGTCCTTTAATGGTGACGTCTGCAGGTGGTAGCCTGGCAGGAGGCCTGATGACCACATGAGTGCAGTCTATGAACATTACAACCTATGGTTCTCCGGCAATGGTGCCAGAACCGATGGCCCTCTGGGCCTGGCTGTGAGAGTCTGTCCTGAAGCGGACTTACTCACTGGCCCTCCGGTGCAGGTCATTGGTGACCTCCCTAATGCAGCAGTGCGCTGCTGACTGTGTGACCCCACAAAGGTCTCTGGCGGGCCCCTGAAAAGCTGCATAGACGTCAAGCTTGAGAACCACTGCCACTATGAGGACCAAAGGCATAGGATGTCCACCGAAGTCCATGGGCTGCAGGTTATCCTTGAGCAGGGCACAGAGATGTGTCACCACCCTCTCTACATGCGCAATCGCATCTGACACTGGTGCTCTGACATCCGATGGCATGTCATGTGGGGCCTGTAGATGCACGGCAATCGTAATGACAAGCTCCCCTTGGGGGCTGCTGCTCATGACCGGGGGCCTCTACGTGGATCACACCTGTCTGTTGGTTTAGCCTCTGGTGCATACAGATCCTCAGGAGCAGAGGGTCACACAATGCACGTTGAGCCATACCCATTTCCATGTGATAAATAAAGTTGAACCCTTCATGTATTCGAAGGGCAGGGATTGGTGTTGACGGGTACTTCAGCTGCTTTCATTGATCAACTATGTGGTGTGCCATGGCATTGCCTATCTTGGCCAACACTGAGAGGCACAGCATGACCACATCAAGATCCTACCAGCTGAATCGATTGCTCCCACTATCCATATAACCTTAATGCTCCAACCCTTTCTGGCACCCTCCCCACACACAGGGTGACTAGAGTGCCATTGCTCCTTCACAAACACAAATAAATGCAGAGCATACACTGTTTACGGAGGGAGGGTACACAGTACCTCCCTTCATGCCTGCAGAGCTTTCCCTCCAGTTATCCCAGACCCCCTCCCTCCTCCCTTCCAGTATGCAGAGTGAGATCTCTGAATATCCCTCCTCCCTCCTGTAATGCAGAGTGCGACCCCTGAATAGCAGAACTTACTTTTGCTGGCGACAACTTCTGCCTCTGAGGACCCGCCAGCTTTTCCAGTCATGAACGGGACGGCATGTGACGGCCGCCCATTCAGTGAAAAATCCAGAAGTATTCATGGAGAGGCGGCAGGCTGCATAATCTGCAGAGGTGAGTACCGTTTAACATATTCTAATTGTGGTGCAGCCGCTGTGCGGCGGGGGAGGGGCAGGGCGCACTGAGGTCCTCCCAATCCCGGTAATTTGCGGCGGGCCCTTCTCGACGTCGCGGGTTGAGGCGGGCCTCTCTCCGCAGAATTATACCGGCCCCCGCGCTGCAATCCGCATCATTGAGGGGCCAGTAAAATTCAGCCCAGCATATTATACTGTGTCAGCACTGTGGACTACTTTTTATATTATAAATAACTGTTATCCTTTTGACATCTGGACCAGCACAATGACTCAACATTAACTGAACTGATATATGCCTAACATTCTGCCCAAGCATATTTCAAATTTTTTCTATTGAAATCTCCAACAAACACAAATCAAAAATAAAATCATGCTTAATAATGAAAGCTCAAGGAACAGCATCTCAACTTTAGATTAGGCACTTTACAACATTCCAGACTTTACAACGAATTCAGCAATTTCAGATCATAACCACTTGTCCCATTTTTTCAGATGGCAGGTGCTGGTAATGACTCTGCTGTTGCCATTTATAGCTCCTCTAGACTAACCTATGTTTTCTTTACTTGTCCCATTACCACCTTTTCTGCTTTGCTCCATCATACCTTTAATATGAACAGAAGATGTGGAAATATTCAGCAGGCCAGGCAGTACTGTGGAGAGAAAAACACAGTTAATGTTCAGGCCACTGACCCTTCATCAGAACTGGAAAATGTTACAGTAGTTTTGTCATTTAATCATTCCTACCTTCCTCTCTATCACAGACTTACACTTTTGCTCTTTCCTCCCCCTCCCCACTTCCCTACCTTTGTACTTGCTTAAAATCAGTTATATCTGTAACATTTTCTAGTTTTGATGAAAGGTCACTGACCTGAAACATTAATTCTGTTTCTCTCTCCACAGATGCTGAGTATTTCTAGCATCTTCTGTTTTTATTTCAGATTTCCAGTGTCCATTCCACTGTCATCAGGAAAAATATCCAGTGTTCAAGAATGGCCAAAACATAACATAATACAAAAATAACTTTCCAGTCCTGTTTAATACCAAAAAAAAGACTGCGATGAAATGAAATTTTAATTTTCAGTACTTTTTAAAAAAATCAGTGATAAAGAGAATATTTTGACACAAACAACAGATGTAAAAAAAATTGAGTAATAAAAAAAAGCTTAATTGTTTTCGTGCACTTGCTGCCTATTCAGTGATTACAGGTAGTTGATTCATACTGTGGCTTGTAACAGATAAACATCTACTTAAAACAGATCACTGCTCATGATGGTTTCCAAAGATGAGATTGGTATTTCTGCTTTACTGATAGAAACACATTAATAATCCAGTAGCATATGATCATGGTCCAGCAAAACGACTCCAAACCACGTCATTTTGAAATTAGCTATCTGACAATGCACTGAGTCCAACATTTACAATCGGTAACACTGAAAAATTTTATTTCTTAAAAATGCTAATAATTTTATATTAAAAGCACAATCAAAATCAGATATCAGAGGATGGTAATATGACAGAAATTCTCATATTAATCTGTGGCAACGTAATTCACCAAAACATTTGAAGTTCAGCATAACTAAATTATGGTGAGACACTTCCAGATGCTTTGAATAAAAGTCCTGAGAATAGCTGCAGAATTGCAAAATTTAAACAAGCAGCATCGAACCACCAACAGGCAAGATTTTTATTTTTATATGAACAGCCATGCTTAGGAAATTAAGTTCCGTTATACACTTCAACTACAACAATTATTCAATGAGCACTGGATCAGCAATTATAAAAGTGCCAGTCAAAGGTGCATTGATGATATCACTTAAAATAACTATCTTCTGTGGATAATGTATCTGTGGTATTGAGAAGATGCTTCAAACATCACTAGTTAACTGGCTAAAAAATCATTACTCAACAGCAATCATTAATAGGTTTATTCTATACTATTCCCCTTACTGCACCTCCTCCCCCACTCCCCACAACTTGCTACATGTCTCAGTGTGATTGGAGGAGCAATTAGCCACAACATGAAGAATCCAACCCATTCAAACTGGACAGCCTGCCAATATAATAAAAAAGGTCAATGCAGTTATTGATGTTCTGCTGAATGCTGCCACCAGCACAGTTACTAAGTACTACATCATAACAAACTATACTAAGGATATCTAGAGGTCAAAAGTCATTATTGCACCAATTCAATCAGAAAATATTATGACAAGTTATTTAAACATTTTTGTTTTGATAATCCTTTGGATAATATCATAGTTTCCAAGTTCATTGGAGGCGGGGGGGGGGAAGAGGATAAAAGGAGATTAAATGCTGAGTGGAGGTGAGGCATTCGATCATCAGAAGATGGATGATCCTATGCTATTTTCAAACCCTTCATTTCTTGTTTTAAATGTCACTGTGCCCACTTTTTACTAGTTGTCGCATTATAGACTACTCATTCCTAAATTTATACTGGAATGAAAATCGACAATTCAAAGTTTGGTTTTATGCCATTGTGAGTTCAGAGTTACTGCCAATATAAACTCAAAATGGTCTCCATAATTATGTATAACTATAAATGCCTACCAAACAGATTGGGCTGAATTTTCGTTACAGGGTCAGGAACCCAACTCCTGGAACGTTTCTGGGTCCTGACCCAGTGCTGACGCGACACTAGTTTTAAATGGAAATATGTTAATTTGCCTGGGTGTGGGTCTGCCGCCAAATTGGAAATGTTGGAAGTGTCCAGGAGGTGGGAATAGGTCACTGAGGGCAATCTTAAAGGACAAGTGGCAGCCATGACTGGGCTTGGAGTTACCTTCAGTAATAAAGCACCAGGGAGATTGGAAGGCCGCTGTGGGCAGGGGCATGCATCCCTGGGTAGCACCCTGTATTTCTGATGCCTCCCTGGAGGCACTCATTGATGCAGTATCAGAGAGAGCTGTTCTTTCCAGCCTCAGGAAGGATAAATCCACCCAGCGAAACCAAGAGGGTGTGGATGGAGGTGGCCACAGAGGTCGGCAGCCAGGGACCCACGAGAAAGACCTCGGCCCAGTGTAGAAAAAGGTTCAATGACCTCTTGCGGCCTGGTAGGTGAGTGACCAGCGGCACCCGGTTCATTGGGCACCAATTCTCTAAGCACCAGAAAGCGCACAAGCTGACCTCACAGAATATCCATCGTTCTCCCTCAGATTGTCAGAATAAGTGAATGGTCACAACACTGAGATGCAGCCACCCTCAAAAATGGGGTGACATTCAGATAGAGACATCACTGAAGGGAGTATCAGTTCACATCTATGCCATGCTGGAAGAGATGAGGGAGGACAGCCAACTTTTGAATCTTTCTCCTCTCATCCTGCAGGAGGAGAGTCCATAATACACATGCGATGGCTAGAACGGGAGATGGAGTGGCCCAGCTCCAAATGCTGACAGCAGTGAAGGAGGTCATGCTGGAGATTGCCAGGGTGCCATCGAGGTATTTGGTAGGGGATGGCGAGACAGGAGGCCATGAGCAATGTGGGTCATTGGACAGCTCTTTCATGAGCTGAAGGGCATGGAGGAGACTCCTGCCCAATGTGAGTTATGGATCTTAGACTGTTATTATCTCAGGGGTTGGTTGTGCTGGGGCACGTTGAATAGGACCAGTTCTCATCACCATTTTCTTGTGTCTCCCACAGGGCCAATTGCAGAGCAGCACCAAAGTGTACCTCCTGTATCAATGCCGAAATCCTCTGCGGAGAGGGGTGCTGAGGTGGGGTGGGGGGGGGGGGGGGGTAGTCCATGGAATCTGCACCATCATAATTATGCACATCATACCTCAGCAGCTTCCACCAACACAGACACACTTGCCTCAGTTTGGCCACAAGTTAGTGTAGAATGGGCAGCACTGAGTGAACCTCACAGGGGACGTCAGCAGAAGGAGGAGTGTGAGGCTAAGTCACCTGTGGGCAGCCCCCCTCGGAGGATGGTGGGCAGACACAGCGATGTTTCGCTGGGCGAAGCTGCTGGGCCTCGGTGTCACAGACAATGAGAACCTCCCTCAAGATCCAGAGGTAATAAGTTCCTGTCTCTTGAAATTCCCTGAGGCTTTGAGGAGCCATGGGCAGGCAATGGAGGAGTCTATGCAATGCATGTGCTCTGTCATGACTCAGGGACTCAATCGCATGAGCTCCTCCATTGAGAGAGTGGGCAACATCTTGGAGAGCCAAATGCAACACCACTCTGAATTGGAGCAGGAGCAGTGCACTGATCTGCACAGAAGGAGTGAAACTTTCTGTTGCATTGACTGCTCAGTGTCGCTGATGGTACTAAGGTGCCAATCGGTGGCCCATTCCAGCATTCACGGGCACCAATGAAAGAGCTGAGACGGTCATTGCAGCAGATGAAAGGGCCACTCCTCAGGGGGCACTGGCGCCCCCCTCCCCCCCGACAGGAGCCATCTGTGTGTCAGGGCCCTGTGACAGTGGCAGCCCCTGCCATGACACAGGTGCAGCAGTCTGTGGAGGAGCCCCCACTGGCATCTCCAAAATGAGGATAGAAGACATGGGCATCACAGCCAGTGGCAGAGCGTCAGGAGCAGGTTGCCTCCACCTCATCCTCTGCCACAGGGGGAGCACCCTGTAGAAGTGTTAGGGAGAGGAAGGTACCATGGCATTGAATTCATTTAATGGGTCACCTGGGTGCTATTGCCTAGATCTGTCTGTTATTTCATTTGCCTCACAATATCACTTCTTTATTTCACCACTCTAACAGATGTGTTGTTCATTTATCATCTCAAAAGGGGGCGTCCCATTGTAGGGCAGGTGGCGGGGATGTGGGGCTCTGAGAATGTTATGTGCCCATGCCTTGTGATGTTGGACGGTGATGGTGGATGGAGGAACCCTCCATCTGCATGTTCATGGCTGCCAATGGGACCTCACAGTTAAAGGGTTATAGCGGAAAAATAGCTCTCTATGCTGGAAGGTGAGTTTGAGGTCATCAGCCGCAAGGACTCAGGCGCAATAAGGTGAAATGCTGCTGAATCAGCGTGGGTCTTGCTGCCATGCCAGCCTGCAGTTTACCCTAGGTCTGGGATAGTATGGCCAGGTGCCCTCTGCCGCTTGGGTGACGGTCACCTCTGGTGGTATCTCGTCCTCTTTTTCCTCCTCCTAGTCTTCCTCCGAGGTGGAGTGGTGTTCCAGCTCCTCCTCCTCATCCATCTCCAGGCCTCTTTCCAGTGTCATATTGTGCAGGGCACAGCAGACGACACTCTAGCTGGCTCGTGCTGGAGGACACCACCTGACCGGTCAAGGTAACAGAAGTGCATCTTCAAGAGGCCAATGGTTTGTTCAGTGCAGGCGCATGTTAGGAGATGGCTCTGGTTGTAGCACCACTCCCTGTCAGTGTCTGGGTTTCAAACGGGTGAAAGGAACCACCTCCTTAGGGGATAACCCTTATCCCCCAGCAGCCACCCACAGAGTCTAGACGTGGGCCTGAAGATGTGCGGCACCTGGCACTCTCACAAGATGAAGGGATCATGACAGCTGCCCAGGAACAGGCCGCAAACCTCTAAGATTCACTTCCTGTGGTCACAGACCAGCTGAACCTTCAATGAGAGCTGCCCTTGCTGTTCAGGAATCTAACTGTCTGATCTGTTGGTACCTTCATGGCTACGTGAGTGCAATAGATGCGCCCCTGGATCTGAGGAAATCCATCGATGGCATCAAAGCCCATAGCAAACTCTGCCTGCATAGGCCCATCTGTGTCAAAGTGGATGTAGTTCCCTGCCCGCCTGAATATGGCATCTGTCACCTGCTTAATGATGTGACAAGCTGCCGATTGCGAGATTGCCACCTAGGTCCGCAGCTGATTCCTGGAACAAGCCAATTGCATAGAAATTCAAGGCGATGGTGACCTTGACGGCTGCAGGTAAGGGACTTCCATGGGTCCGTGAGGCCTCAGGTCATTGTGGATCAGAGCACAAATGTCTGAGACCATCTGCCTGAATAGGTGCAGCCTCCTACTGCACTAGCGCTGTCATTTTCCGGTAGCTGACTCTTGGGCAGTAGACCCGATGTCTTGGGTAGTGCCTTCTTCCCCTTGCAGCACCCCCCACTGTGCTCCTCTGGCCTCCTGCTGTCCAGGAAGTTGCACCTGCAGCTCATCCTGGCTGCTCTGTCCAATGTCAGAGTAGCCTGTTCCCATATCAACTCCCTCAGCTGGGCTTTTTTCGTTCACTAGCCCTTCCCCTGCCTATCCCAGGTACCCAAGTGATGCCAGTGGCCTCACATCCCTCTTCGGATTGCTGCCACTCACCACTGAGAAAAGCAAGTTCTGCAGTTCCAGCAATTGCTACTCTGTGGAACTTTTGGAGCAGCTGAGCTTTGTTTTGTTCCTCTGCATTATCTTAATCAGCCCTTCGCATAGCCCTCATGGTCATCTGCATTGGTCATGCACCCTGCCATGATCCAGACATGGCATTTTCCCTGTGCCCTTTCTTTGAAGATTGTAAACTGCAGCTGACAAGCCGGTTAATGAGTTCCTCAATGAGCTCAACAGGCATTTAATTGGAGGTGTGTGGGTTTTTTTTTATTGGTTCATGGGATGTGGACATCGCTGGCTAGGCCAGCATTTATTGCCCAACCGTAATTGCCATGCAGAAGGTGTTGGTGAGCTGCCTTCTTGAACTGCTGCAGTCCGTATGGGGTAGGTACACCCACAGTGCTGTTAGGAAGGGAGTTCCAGGATTTTGACCCAGTGACAGTGAAGGAACGGCGATATAGTTCCAAGTCAGGATGGTGTGTGGCTTGGAGGGGAACTTGCAGGTGGTGGTGTTCCCATGCATCTGCTGCCCTTGTCCTTCCAGGTGGTAGAGGTCGCGGGTTTGGAAGGTGCTATCTAAAGAGTCTTGGTGCGTTGCTGCAGTGCATCTTGTAGATGGTACACACTGCTGCCACTGTGCGTTGGTGGTGGAGGGAGTGCATGTTTGTGCATGGGGTGCCAATCAAGCAGGCTGTTTCGTCCTGGATGGTGTCAAGCTTCTTGAGTGTTGTTGGAGCTGCACCCATCCAGGCAAGTGGAGAGTATTCTATCACACTCCTGACTTGTGCCTTGTAGATGGTGGACAGGCTTTGGGGAGCCAGGAGGTGAGCTACTTGCCGCAGGAGTCCTAGCCTCTGACCTGCTCTTGTAGCCATGGTGTTTATATGGCTACTCCAGTTCAGTTTTTGGTCAATGGAAACCCCCAGGATGTTGACAGTGATTCAGCGATGGTAATGCCATTGAATGTCAAGGGGTGATGGTTAGATCCTCTCTTGTTGGAGATGGTCATTGCTTGGCACTTGTGTGGCATGAATGCTACTTGCCACCTATCAGCCCAAGTCTGGATTGTCCAGGTCTTGCTGCATTCATACATGGACTGCTTCAGTATCTGAGGAGTCGCAGATGGTGCTGAATACTGTGCAACCATCAGCGAACATCCCCACTTCTGCCCCTATGATTGAAGGAAGGTCATTGATGAAGCAACTGAAGATGGTTGGGACTAAGACAATACCCTCAGGAACTCCTGCTGTGATGTCCTGGAGCTGAGATGATTGACCTCCAACAACCACAACCATCTTCCTTTGCGCTAGGTATGACCAACCAGCGGAGAGTTTTACCCCTGATTCCCATTGACTCAAGTTTTGCTAGGGCTCCTTGATGCCATACTCTGTCAAATGCTGCCTTGATGTCAAGGTCAGTCACTCTCACCTCACCTCCCTCCCGGCATCCTTTGAAAAATGGCTTCGCATTCCAGAAATGGCGGAACCCAGTGCCAACCTCCGAAAACGCGATCTTTACATTGTGTTCACACCCACTCCCACTCCCAGCAGGCTTTAAAAATCCAGCCACTCTAGTGTTGTCTTCACTGATTCTGTTAATAAAATATTGGTGCCATGAATAAATAAATGTAATAAGATTGTTCCCTAACAAAAAATATCAGAACATTCATTTGGGATTTACAATTTGCTGTTCTGGCGTCAAATTGATATCAATAGTCAGAACCCAGAATTCTCCTATTTGCTCCACGGAAATATTCTCGAAATAAAAATTAATAACAGAACGTAGGGAATTACTGACCTCCCCTTCTTTTTGAAGGTATTGACTTTTGCTGAAGTTGCTCTACAGGTGGTAGAAATATTTCACTCACCTGGCTAATCTTCTAGTGTGAGTCAAGATGATCAGATTTAACCATGGAGGGCATCCAAGGCAAACTTGATTCCGTCATTAGCCAATAGTGATAAACATGCACGTAAAAGTGGGTAGTGATCCAGGACAGGACTCTGGCAGATTTTCCCATCCCTAACCCTGAGAGTTTGGCCATCTGTAGCACCCCAACTGCTGCTGCAGCTGCTATCACTACCTAAATGCAGGGTGGAGAAAGAACATGGAAACTTCTGATCTGTACAGCCTGGTACTGCATCACTTGATGTTTTTGTCTCACTAAACCAATAGGACAGCTCCCACTCTAAATTTAAATGACATTCAAATGGGCGGCAGTCACTTTCCCCTATTTCACCCAAACAACAATTGTCAATGAGTGGGCTTCAACAGTAAGTGCTGGCAAAATATTTGATCATGGGAACATTAAATCCTGTCCTCACCCAACATCCTGTCCCCTACCTGCGTATTCCCTCTAGCAGCTGCCACCGGATTGTGACCAGGAGCGGAAACCTTGCTGATTTTTCCAGCCTAATTGGTCATAATTAACAATGCCCTACCCCCTTGACCACAATTAGTAATGAGGTCAATTGTATCACCCAGATCGCTGTCCCAGCTAACATCAGCTAATTCAGTGACTTCTTTATTAACAATATCAAGAGATTTAATGCTTTGGTTACAGCAAAATATGATTATTATGCTGTTATTGCTAGAACGTGCTTTTTAAATTCAACATTACTGAACTTCAAAAGAAACCCAAAACCTTTACCAGAATGTTGAATGATTTGCTTCCATTTTAAATCCACACTGAATGAGTGATGGTTTGAAATACACAGCTGGTCAGTCAGCATCTATTATGAGAACAAATAAGTTAACGTTTCAGGCATACAAAGAAATCATGTACACTTGAAATGTTAACTTACCTGTTTTCTCCACAGTTGCTGCCTGACTAACTGTGTTTCCAACATTTTCTGTATCTGTTTCAGATATCCGGCATTTGCAGTTTTTCTTATATGAATGATCGTGTGGTTTGATAACAAAAATCCCAACGGCCTAATTTCACAGGAAGACACTTGTTAGCCCTTTTTTCACTTTTTCCCTTAATGTGAAGATGTACAGGCACAGGCATACAAGCAGATGCAGAGGTTTAATTCATTCCTGGAGGTATTTTGATTCAAACATAAATACGTTGGTTCCAGTAAATGAATTAAAGTCAGTGTACAGCTACAACATTTGAAACACAAAATAAAAAATGATTTTGACAAAGAAAGGAGCCCCAAATTATATATTAACTACTGTAACTAATTTACATTGAAGTCAGACAGTAAAAGAATGCAACACAAGCAAAAACTTACACCCCAGTAGACTGTACCTCTATTCTTACCGGAATTGGTGATTATCTTCCTTTGACAGTCAGAACGAACAAGAAGTGTTGGAGGTTAAGCTAAACTGCACCCTGGCAAAACTAGCTAAAAGCACGGTCAGTATAAAAAGGTTTCATTTCTTTTCTTGTTCACAGCTGAATGTAAATCTAACAAGCAGTAACAAAATGTGAAGATGCTAAGATCTGCAGGACACCCTGAACTGAAACAGGCACAAAGGTCAGCCCAACTTGGATCTATTCTGCTAAGATATCCCATCTGACTCAAGACAACAAAAGTCTTTGCAGTCTTTCATCAGCAAACATCTTGGCGACCTCTTTTATTAGTAAAATATATGAACCTTGACCTGATGCAAAAATTCAATATTTTCCCCAAATATTTAAAAAATTTATTCAACGTCCCTAGAGGAGTCAGGGAGTCTGCTGGATGTAATTTGACATCTGAATTATTTTGAGGCCAATATGGAAAGCTATTCAGAGCCTTATTTGAAGATGTGTCAATCAAGATATCACTTATGCTGCACAGAAGTACTTCCAAGATCTCCACAGTGGTGATATCCTTCAGACAACTGCAGATAAGGTGAAGAAAACCTTTGATGAATCTGTCATATTTTAATGCTAAGAGGCTTTGATAAGAAAAATATTTTAATACCTTCTTGCCTTTCCTTTTAGCACCATCTGTTTCAAAATTCATTGAATCCAATAGCCACAAAGCCTGTGACAATATGTAAAAGGTCCTCCCTCTCATTTTTTTTGTGCAGCACTGATTAAGATTTTAAATTATGTTGTTAAATCAAAATGGCAGGCCTGTCCTCAATGATGAGAAATTAAAGCTCTGCTCACATGTTTGCTTGTTGAAACAAGTGGCCTTTGCTGACTTTGGTGCGTGCAGGGGCCAGCTATATTAAGCACCCTTTCATCCATTTTAGATGAGATCTGGATGATTGAATTATGTGCGATTGTCAGCAAGATGTAGCATGAAATAAAAATGCTGGCACCAATTCCTTTTGATTAAATCCTATTCTATGAATATGAAGTTTGAATTTTACATTTTGTTTCTCTGCTGTAATTTCCTTGTAATAATGAAACCACTAGACATGAATAAAACCACAGAATGGGATATGTTGATACAGGAAAAGATGACCCATTCAGTTTCAGAGGCTTGTGATTTGCAGGCAAGTTATTTTGCCTAATCCAGTAATCTCCATACCGGGTTTAGGTGTGAGGGATTTCCTAGAAAATAAAACACTTTATTTCAAATGCAAATTTTCCTAGTCTAGTCCTTCTGAAATATATCACTTCAACACGGTAATGAACTTAGACACAGCCCATAATTCTGAGCTATCCCCCTTCTTCATTTGTTGTGGGAGAAAAAGGGATCTTTAATTAACTTCAGCATTTGAATAGGCACACAGTTTTCATCACGGGTAATTGCCTTTGATTGCCTTCC
This sequence comes from Heterodontus francisci, assembly GCF_036365525.1. Lineage (NCBI taxonomy): Eukaryota > Metazoa > Chordata > Chondrichthyes > Heterodontiformes > Heterodontidae > Heterodontus > Heterodontus francisci. The sequence goes on along the minus strand of NC_090387.1, from coordinate 56,540,872 downwards.
TAATTTACTGTTGCTATTGTAATATTGCTTGGCATATTCACCAGTTTTATGCTTGTGACCTTCTCTGGTTTGCAGCATTTTGCATTAGGCATCAGAATCAGTTCAGCCTTTGTAAAAATTAATAAATTTATCAATTCAAAGGCCAAAGAAATTGTTGGAGAGTCTAAACTGGCTAAATAGCCAGGATCTGACTGGCAAAGGCACCTAACAGGCATATCACATGCTCTTAACTATACCTTCAACAACAATAATATTGTGGGCAGCTGAAAAAGGCATGCAAGCCATTAGCTGATCTTCTTTAATAAGTTAATTACCATAGTTTGTAGCACTAATTATGTATTTAAATGCCTATCTTACTCATAAGCAATGGGATTAATTTATAAACACACTAGCTGCACAGCCATTTAGAGATATTGCTTTGGTAGCACTTCTTGAGATGCTTTGCCATTCATGAAAGGAGTCTTGAGAGAAAACACTAATTTTAAAAGGCTGTGTGAGAATAGACATGACTATTCAAAATCATTAAAACCCCTACAGCATAAAGTTGTCATTGTCAATGGCTGCTGTAGTGGTGTTCCCTGCAGAATTTACAAAGAAAGATTTCAGCAAAATAAATGGCATGTGGGTTGCAATTTAAATTGCAGAACCACCCTGTTCACAGTAGAAAAAGCCTATTTATTAATTCATTAATTGATTGACGGCACTGTTTTAAACAAAATTCAAATTAATATTCCAAACAGACCAAGTAAAGAGATGAATGTCAATGACTTGCAGCTTCATCTTGATCTAATTTGCCTCACTCTGATGAATCAACCAACCACAATACAAGGATTGCATCAGGTGATTGTTGCTTACAATCTACTGGAAGGTCAGTTAATAAAGTAGAGGCTATGATAATGACAACTTTTTTTTTTACAAATAACAAACAAAAAGGGTGACATTCAACTTCGATGAAGTTGCAAAATGGGTGATTGCAGATTAGTCACTGGTTAAAACCCCATCCGATTTTCCTTTCTGTAAAAAGTAATGCGCCTTCTTCCCCACCTCCCTTGAAGTTGAATTTCACCCTCAAAACTATTTTAGAAATTGCTATGGCACTTGAGTAATAATGTTAAATTGAAAGTAAGGTGCAAGGTAATTAAAATCTTAGGTCCTTCATGAATCCCAGCCTGTAAGGTTGAGCCTTCATGCCACATGTCTTCCTCTCAGTGCCAATATTACCACTTAAATAGAGTCCCATGCAGTGTTTATACTTAATCAAAAAACCCGACTCTGTGGTAACATGCCCTCATGCGAATGTTAGGGGTACACTCAGCAGAATTTCATATATAAATACCACAAATGAAAATAAAAAGATGGCGAAGCCTGTAAATCTGAAACAAGAACTAAAAATACAGCTGAGTATCTGTAAAAGAAGCAACGCTAACATTTCAAGTTCCTCAGTACTACGGAAAAGTTCAATACAAGACATTAACTTTGTTTTTTCTCTAGATGCTGACTCACTTGCTGTTTATTTCCAGCATTTTCAGTGTTTTCAAACATACAAACAACTTGACCAAGTAGCCAGGTTCACCCTATCCACAATCTTGTCTAGCATCAAATACACAAATATTATTGTTAACTTTTACCAAATCGGCTATAACAGTCCAAAAGTGTATGTGGAAGTCAAAATATAGAGGATAAGGATTGCAAATTTTCTAAATGTTAACATTTGTAAAGTTTTGTTTTTTAAGCCCCAATAGTAGCAGAATAAAAACACACATTCTAGAAAGTGAAAATGCTCAAACAATGCATCTCTGCTGGTTACAAATATTAAAAAAGAATATAGTTGTGAACTAACCAAATGTTTATCAAGAGAAAGAGACTTCAGCTGTGTAATTGCTGAGTGATAGCACAGTACAGTTGAACTGTAACAGGTGAACAATATGTCACAAATAGCCAAATTTGGGTGATTTCATCTTATAGCAGGACCCCTTCAATCAAGTCTGGTGCTGGACCCAAAGCTTATGAGGTCAAGGCGGGATGTCCTAAGAGCACAGTGTTTCCTAAACTCTAAATTGAAAGCTACCAGAACACATTTTCACAAACACACACACACCTGTGAGCCACATCACAAAAAGATGGGAAAAAGGGCTGCAATAGCCTCTGATTTCCACAAATCTGCATACTTCTCAGGTGCCATGTTTTACGACACTATAGCTTGTCATCCTAGAGTGCTCCCTGAACAAATTACCTGTCATATCTGCAGATAACATCTGAATGCTCGACCTGACAACTCATCCCCCTCAACCCTGACACACAACACAAACCTGTCTTTCCTAAGAACAGGAGATGCAAGGTGGAGTCTTTGACTGATAAAGGGAGTTTATTTCAGGCAGCCTTGGGTTGGTCTTTGGGGTCAAGCAATAATCACAGACGTGGAGGGTTGATTTTGTGCCTTTACAGCAAGTTCAGCCAAGCAATAGCTCTCTAAGCTGGACATGCCTTAAGAGGATTTTGAGTGCTCATAAAGCTGCAAGATGTGTTCAGAATTGTAAAACTGCTAACTAGCCATTCATTTCACTTGGTGCTTGGCTTTTTGAATATCTCTCAAATCCTATATAAAAAATCATATATAATCTTATAAATTGTGGCCTCCAACATTTTATGTCAACAGTGCTGTAAGTAAATCATACAATCAACAAATTTTACCACCACCATCTGATTGGGAAGTGTACCTTTTCAGGGCTTTCTTTCTATGTAAAAACACATTGTGCAAAAATAGAATGTTATGTAAAAAAAAATTAAATTGGACAAAGGAAGAAAGTTTTGCAAGCTAACGAGTGCTCCTTTCTATTTCAAACAATGGAAGTTATAAACAAGCTATAAAAACAGAGCCATTGAGTAATTTTAAAAGAAACACAAAGCTTTTAAACATAACATGAAGATAGCAAAAATATTTCTTTGGATCTGATTGGGCTCATATTTCCACCCAACCCCCACCCCTATTGGTTCACTGCTGTCACCAGCAGTAGATTAATTTCCCACCTGTTGATAATAGTGAAACCACACTGTTGCCAGATTTCCATCTCTCTACCTCTGTACCAACACCAGGGAACTAACCAAAGGGCATAGTTAAAACCACAGGAAACTGGCACTGATGGTGATCCATCACTGATGTTCCCCTTGGATTGGGTATGTTACTGTTGAGTAGATTGTGCAGAACAAATAAAAATTGGTCTTATCCCTACTACTGTGTACTTTTGCCTTTAAATGGCAAGGTAGACTTGTCTGCATCAATTTTCTCTTTTCCTTTTTGGGGTCTCCTCATGCTATACACCATAGTATCAACATCCTGGGGGTTACCATTGACCAGAAACTGAACTGAACCAGCCATATAAACACTGGCCAGAACAGCAGGTCAGAGACCGGGAATTCTGAGGCACCTTCTGACTCCCCAAAGCCTATCCACCATCTAAAAGGTACAAGTCAGGAGTGTGATGGAATACTCTCCACTTGCCTGGATGAGTGTAGCTCCAACAACACTGAAGAAACTTGATACCATCCAGGACAAAGCAGTCCGCTTGATCGGTACCCCATTCACCAACTTAAACATTCACTCCCTCCATCACTGACACACAGTGGCAGCAGTGTATACCATATACAAGATACACTGCAGCAACTCACCAAGTCTCCTTCGGCAGCATCTTCCAAACCCATGACCTCCACTATGTAGACAGACAAGGGCAACAGACATATGGGAACATCACCACCTGCAAGTTCTCCTCCAAGCCACACACCATCCTGACTTGGAATTATATCGCTGTTCCTTCACTGTCGCTGGGTCAAAATGCTATAACTCCCTCCATCACTGACGCACAGCAGCAGCAGTGTGTGCCATATACAAGATACACTGCAGTAACTCACCAAGTCTCCTTGGGCAGCACCTCCCAAATCCGCGACCTCTACTATCTAGAAGGACAAAGGCAGCAGACGCATGGGAACACCATCACCTGCAAGTTCTCCTCCAAGCCACACACAATTCTGACTTGGAATTATACCACTGTTCCTTCACTGTTGCTGGGTCAAAATCCTATAACTGCCTTCCTAACAACGCCCTGGGAGTACCCGCACCAGATGGTCTGCAATGGTTCAAGAAGGCGGCTCACCACAACCTTCTCAAGGGCAATTAAGGATGGGTAACAGGTGCTGGCCTTGCCAGCGATGCCTACATCCCATAAAAGAATAAAAAAAATTGTCATATTTATAAATGAAGGGATTCCTTCTCCAACAATGTAAAAGGATATATCTCCAGGAAATTGGAAAATAAAGGTATCATGACGAATATGGGATGACAAAAGTCAGTCCATCTCCTTTTTAACCTTTGCTATTCTTTGGAAGAATGAGTGACATCTTATACAGGAATTTCTGTTGTCAAATCAAAATAGCCAATTCATTACATGAGTACATGGCTTCTAAATCTTGGAGTTAACTGGCCATGCTGTGTGAGCTTGTTTGATACAAAAAGATCTGCCCACTTGTTCTGTCATTTCTAGTAGGTTATTGTGGGATGAACTTTCACCAACATACGGGACAGGTACGGAGGCGGGCAGGCAGTGTGCCAGTACCATATTGTCCCCAGGCCATCTTCCTGGTGGAGTGATGAGGATCAGAAGGGCTCCCTGCCTGCTAGTGTCAGGTAGCCAATTAAGGGGAGTTAAAGGACTATTAAAGCCTATTGTCAGACGCAGACTGTAATTTTCCAGCACTCCAGGCAGGCTTTGAGGCCCTCTCCACTTGCCTGGCCATAGCTGCGGCTTGGGGCAGTATAGCAGAGGTGAGATGTAACAATTTTTAAACTTAAATGGCAGCCCTAGAGAGGGAGGGATAGAGACAGGAGAGAGAGAGAGACCCTGAAAGAAGCATCCAAGAAGCTTTCCAGCTAAGAGGCTGAGAGAATTCCAGCAAGCCAGGAGGGGCACACCCTGCTGTAGAATTCTACATCCACACTTATACAGCAGTGAATCAGAAGTGATCCACTGTCTTCAACTGAACTTTTAACCAAGAGAGAAAGCTACAAACACCTCAGGCCTGCAACCTACGAGAACTTGACTTCTGAGAGAATTCAACAGGTTTACTGTGATCCCCACCCAGCACCAACCACCCCCGCCCCCCCACCGAAACCAATCCCCACTTATAATCACTTACTGCTTTTCCTCTCTATCTGTCTCGTGTGTGTGTGTGTGTGCACGCAAGCGAATACATTGCAACAATTTCGGGTTAAGGCATAATGATCAATAAATAATTGATTTTCTGTTTTAAACCTACAAGAAAACCGGTCATTGTTTGTTTATTTTGACAAATAAAACACAAAGGAGTTAAGCCCTAATAACAAAGAAAAGCTTGCTGAAGTCAGGTGGGAGTTGAACAGTGGAAACCACGCAAACCCCTCACCATGTGGCCATAACAGTGCTGAGTCCATTTTTTAATCTAACAATTTAAGGAATTGGAGAGAGGGTCCCTCAAGATGGAGGCGCTTCTCTCTCTCTCACCTGAACTGCAGGGTGCTGCTCCTTCCAAGCTGGAGAGCCTACTATTGGTGAAAATGACTGCCAGGTGACTGTTTCCCGCACAGTGCGGGGTCATGATCCTTATTTAACCCCGACATCAGGGTCCGGCCCCAAAACCCTACCCTGAGTTTAATGAAGTCTTAATAATGCATTAGAAAAATCACTGTATGATCAGACAGTCAACATGATTTTACAAAAAGGAAATAGTGTTTGAAAAACTTATTTGAGTTCTTTGAGGATGCAACTAGTAGGGTAGATAAAGGGCAGCCAGTAGATGTAGCATACTTGGATTTCCAAAAGGCATTCAATAAGGTGCCACATAAAAGGTTAATACACAACATTCAGGCTCATGGAATTGGGGGTAATATATTAGCATGGATGGAAGATTGGTTAATGGACAGGAGCAGAAAGTAGGGATAAATGGGGCATTTTCAAGTTGACTGGCTGTAACTAGTGGAGTGCCACAAAGATCAGTGCTGGGGCCTTTGCTATTTGTAATATAAATTAATGACTTAGATGAGGAGACCAAGAGTAATGCATTCAGGTTTGCTAACAATACAAAGCTAGGTGGGAATGTAAGCTGTGAAGAGGACACAAAGAGGCTGCAAAGAGATATGGACAGGTTAAGTGAATAGGAAACAAGTTGGCAGATGAAATATAATGTGAGGAAGTGCGAGGTTATTCACTTAGGTAGTAAAAATAGAAAAGCAGAATATTTTTTAAAAGGCATGAAACTTTTAAATGGGTAACGTTTAGAGAGATTTGGGTGTACTTGTACTAGGAACACAAAAAGATAGAAATCACAGAAAATTTGCGACACAGAAGGAGGTCATTCAGCCCATCGAATCCGTGCTGGTCGATGAAGAGCTACCCAGACTAATCTCACCTTCCTGCATTAGGTCCATAGCCCTGCAGGTCATTGTTCTTCAGTAGACATCTAAGTACTTTTTAAATGTGATGTGAGTTTCTGCCTCTAACACACTTTCAGGCAGTGAGTTCCAGGTCCCTGCCACCCTCTAGGTGAAAAAATGTTTCCTCATCTCCCCTTCTTACCAATTACTGTAAATCTATGCCTCCTGGTTTTTGACCCCTCTGCTAAGGTAAATATGTTGTCCCTATTTACTTTATCTAGATCCCTCATAATTTTATACACCTCAATTAAGTCACCTCTCAGCCTCCTCTATTCCAAGGAAAACAACCCCACGCTATCCAATCTTTCCTCATTGCTAACATTTTCCAGTCCTGGCAACATCCTTGTAAATCCTCTCTGCACCTTCTCTAGTGTAATCACATCTTTCCTGTAATATGATGACTAGAACTGTACACATTACTCAAGCTATGTTCTAACTGGTGCTGAATACAGTTCTAGCATAGCCTCCCTGCTCTTATATTCAATGCGTCGACTAATAAGGGAAAGCATGACATATGCCTTCTTAACCACCTTATCGACCTGTCCTGCTATCTTTAAGGATCTGTAGACACACACTCCAGGGTTCCTCTGTTCCTCCACTACTCAGTATTCTCCCAATCATTTTGTATTCTCTTGCCTGTTCCACCTCCCAAAATGCATTATCTCACACTTTTCCAGATTGAATTTCATTTTCCACTTAGCATGCAGGTACAGCAAACAATTAGGAAGGAAAATGGCAGGTTGGCCTTCATTGGTTGGCAAGGGGTTTGGAGCACAAGAACAAGAAAGTTGTGCTGCAATTGTATAGGGCTTTGGTGAGACCACTCCTGGAGTAATGTGCACAGTTTTGGTCTCGATATCTAAGGAAGGATATACTTGCCTTCGAGGCAGTACAGCGAAGGTTCACTAGATTGGTTCCTGGGATGAGAGGATAGTCCTATGATGACAGGCTGAGTGAATTGGGCCTATCCTCTCTGGAATATAAAGGAATGAGAAGTAACAGCTAAGATTTTGAAGGGGCTTGACAGGGTAGATACTGACAGGTTGTTTCCCCTGGCAGTGAATCTAGAACTTTGGGGCATACCCTCAGGATAAGTGGTCGATCATTTAGGAGTGAGATGAGGAGAAATCTTTTCACTTAGAGGGTTGTGAATCTTTGGAATTCTCTACCGCAGAGGGTTGTGAATGCTCCATCATTGAATATATTCAAGGCTGAGATAGACTGATTTTTGGTCTCTTTGGGGGAATCAAGGAATATGGGGAGTAGGCAGGAAAGTGAAATTTAGGCAGAAGATCAGCCATGCTTATATTGAATGGTGGAGCAGACTCAAATGGCCATATGGTCTACTCCTGTTCCTATTTCTTATGTTCTTACTGCCCTCGGTCAGAAACCTGGGTCATGATCTTGGATCCTGCCCATGCATTTTCTAATTGTTGCATTTATCTGGCCCTGCAAGGACTAACTTGCTTTGGAATTAAGTTTTAAAAGCTAACTACAGTTGACCTAGCACAACACCTTCCAAACCCACAACCTCTTCCACCTAGAAGGGCAAGGGCGCAGATGCATGGCAACACCACCATCTGCAAGTTCCCCGCCAAGTCACACACCATCCTGACTTGGAATTATATCGCCGTTCCTTTACTGTTGCTGGGTCAAAATCCTGGAACTCCCTCCCTAACAGTACATGGATGGTAGCGGTTCAAGAAGGCAGTTCACCACCAACTTCTCTAGGGCAAGTAGGGATGGGCAAGAAATGTTAGCCTTTCCGGCAATATTCACATCCCAAGAACAAATAACAAAAGCAGCTGGATAAATTATATTGCCTAGGCCAATACAGTATTCATAAATGAAGACATCTGTGCCAAGCTCGGCCGACAACGGTGCCTCCATCAGGATACATCTCCAGCTTCCAGCTTGAGGCTTCTCCTGAATTGAGTCCACTTGAGGTGTCTATTTTATGAGAAGGTGCAGCATAGTTGCAGGGAATAAAAGAAAGTGCTCTGCCATCCCCTTTTCTCACCAGATTTAGTAAGAAGTCATATAGAGAACTGCACAACAAAATCAATATTGGTGACCTTAGAGCATGGAAATTCACTTAGGCCATTTTTAAAGAATCAAATGGGGGCAGGGAACAACATTTGTGCCTGAGCATCACAGTGCTATACAGCACAGCTGGTGAAAATTGGTCCGGGGATCTCCCAGTCTGTGGCCCAGAAATGTATAAGACAGGTCACTGATGCGTCGTTGGCCAGGGCCAGCAATTATGTGAACTTAGCCTGTGATGATGCCAATCAGAATCAGGTTCGGTTCTCTGGCTGGCTTCCCACAGGTCCAGGGCATCATCAACTGCACACACATGGCAATCTGTGCATTTCCAGATCAACCATATTCATGAAATGCAAGGGCTTCCATTCCATTAATGTGCAACTGGTGTGCAAACACAAAAAGGTATTTCTGCAGATGTGCACGTGAATCCAGGGGAGCTCCCATGATGCTTTCGTCCTGCGGTAGTCCAAGCTCCCTGACGTCTTTGAACCTGTAAACACACGGAAGGGGTGGTTGCTGGGTGACAAGGGATACTCCACTTAAACCGTGGCTGATGACATCTGTCAGAAACACAACCAATGAAGCCCAACAGTGCTACAATGAATGCCATTTGACCACTAGATGTGTGAGCAAACAAGCCATCAATATGCTGAAGATGCATTTCAGGTACCTAGCAACAATGAATGGGGAAAATGGGTAAGTGGTGAAAACTAATAAAATTTATGTGATTCTACTAAAGAACAGAAATAATGTTTTCTTATACATCCATGTGCATTTCCTTTTGCAACTACAAAGATTTACTCTTCCTTTTCCTACCACTCCTATGTGGAACAACCCCTGTGGCTACAATAAAGGTAGAGGCAGGCTGCTCAGATCGCAGATCTGACTGCTGAGATGCTCTTGGCCGACAAGCTCTGTGTTTTGGAGCCCTTGCGGGCCTCACCAAAGACTGCTCCACCTGCACCTGTGTCATCAGGACATGAGGCAGCATGTCAGGTACAGACTGGGAGGGGGAGGGGCGGCAACAGGTGAGAGGTAGAGCACTTATCACAGCAGTATGTAGCTAAATATGCAGCTGTACTCACCTTTCCTGACCTGATTCAGTCATTAAAGCACTTCCTGCACTGAATCCAGGAGTATGTCACAATGCTCTTGTTGCAGACCGCCTCAGCCACCTCCAGCCATGCCTTCTTTGTTGCAGCAGCAGGCTTCTTCCTCCCATTGCTGGGGATGCGTATCTCTCACTGGCTCCTCATTTCCCCCAGCAGAACATCAAGGGAGGTGTCATTGAAGCGGGTTGCAGCCTTTGAGCATTCTAAACCCGTTTGTACACTTCCAAATCTAAACTCCTCCAAATTCCATCTTCAGATTGACCCTTTAAATACTGAAGATGAGGTCACTTCATGTGGGTTCTCATTATGCCCGCTGTCACGTAATCGATGCCAAATCCAGAAGTAAAATAATAATGAGCTGGCTGTGTTAAAATCCTACTGACAGGACGTGCTGAACATATTTCCAGGTTTCCCACGTGACATTGGACTCCCTCACCCCCCACGCCTGCACTCCCAACTTGCCTCTGAGTCAAATAATCTCTAATGATGTAAATAATGTCTGTCTTGCTTGTGAAAGGGAGTCTAAGCTTGTGTGGGCTGTGAGAGTTGGATCCAGGTGATCAGAAGAACTAGTGCTTTCCACGTTCTGTCCCCTTAAGGAGCTAAATGGCACTAATCTAACACAAAACTTGGAATCAGAGTGACCTAAGAAGTAGTGAATCAGCAAATGTATGCTGTGTGTCTAAGATGATTCAGTATCTAGCTTAATATGGACAATGTCCCAGACACTGCAATCGCTATCCCTGGCTATGTTCTGTCCCACTGGCAGGACAGACCCAGCAGAGGTGGCGGGACAGTGGTCTACAGTAGGAAGGGAGTTGCCCTGGGAGTCCTCAACATCGACTCCGGACCCCATGAAGTCTCATGGCATCAGTTCAAACATGGGCAAGGTTACCTCCTACTGATTACCATCTACCGCCCTCCCTCAGCTGATCAGTCAGTACTCCTCCATGTTGAACACCACTTGGAGGAAGCACTGAGGGTGGCAAGGGCACAAAATGTACTCTGGGTGGGGGACTTCAATGTCCATCACCACGAGTGGCTCGGTAGCACAACTACTGACCGAGCTGGCCGAGTACTTAAGGACATAACTGCTAGACTGGGTATATGGCAGGTGGTGGGGGAACCAACACGAGGGAAAAACATACTTGACCTTGTCCTCACCAATCTGCCTGCCGCATATGCTTCTGTCCATGACTGTATTGGTAGGAGTGACCACCGCACAGTCCTTGTGGAGACAAAATCGCGTCTTCACATTGAGGATACCGTCCATCGTGTTGTGTGGCACTATCACCGTGCTAAATGGGATAGATTTCAAACAGATTTTGCAATGCAAACCTGGGCATCCATGAGGCACTGTGGGCCATCAGCAGCAGCAGAATTGTACTCAACCACAGTCTGTAACCTCATGGCTCGGCATATCCCCCACTCTGCCATTACCATCAAGCCAGGAGACCATCCCTGGTTCAATGAAAAGTGCAGGAGGGCATGGCAGGAGCAGCACCAGGCATACCTCAAAATGAGGTGTCAACCTTGTGAAGCTACAACACAGGACTACTTACATGCCAAACTGCATAAGCAGCATGCAATAGACAGAGCTAAGCGATCCCATAACCAATGGATCAGATCTAAGCTCTGCAGTCCTGCCACATCCAGTCGTGAATGGTGGTGGACAATTAAACAACTAACTGGAGGAGGTGGCTCCACAAATATCCCCATCCTCAATGATGGGGGAGCCCAGCACATCAGTGCGAAAGATAAGGCAGAAGCATCTGCAACAATCTTCAGCCAGAAGTGCCGAGTTGATGATCCATCTCGGCCCCCTCCTGAAGTCCCCAGCATTACAGATGTCAGACTTCAGCCAATTCGATACACACCGCGTGATATCAAGAAACGACTGAAGGCACTGAATACTGCAAAGGCAATGGGTCCTGACAAAATTCCAGCAACAGTACTGAAGACCTGTGCTCCAGAACTTGCCGCACCCCTAGCCATGCTGTTCCAGTATAGCTACAACACTGGCATCTACCCGGCAATGTGGAAAATTGCCCAGGTATGTCCTGTACACAAAAAGCAGGACAAGTCCAACCCGGCCAATTACCGCCCGATTAGTCTACTCTCAATCATCAGTAAAGTGATGGAAGGTGTCATCAACAGTGCATCAAGCAGCACTTGCTTAGCAATAACCTGCTCAGTGATACTCAGTTTGGGTTCCGCCAGGGCCACTCAGCACCAACCATCTTCAGCTGCTTCATCAATAACCTTCTTTTAATCATAAGGTCAGAAGTGGGGCTGTTCGCTGATGATTGCAAAATGTTCAGCACCATTCGCAACTCCTCAAATACTGAAGCAGTCTGTGTAGAAATGCAGCAAGGCCTGGACGATATCCAGGCGAAGGCTGATAAGTGGCAAATAACATGCGTGCCACTCAAGTTCCAGGCAATGACCATCTCCAACAAGAGAGAATCTAACCATCTCCCCTTGACATTCAATGGCATTACCATCACTGAATCCCCCACTATCAACATCTTAGCGGCTACCATTGGCCAGAAACTGAACTGGAGTAGCCATATAAATGCCATGGCTACAAGAGCAGGTCAGAGGCTAGGAATCCTGCGGCGAGTAACTCACCTCCTGACTCCCCAAAGCCTGTCCACCATCTGCAAGACACAAGTCAGGAGTGTGATGGAATACTCTCCACGTGCCTGGATGGGTGCAGCTCCAACAACACTCAAGATGCTCAACACCATCCAGGACAAAGCTATATCGCCGTTCCTTTACTGTCGCTGGGTCAAAATCCTGGAACTCCCTTCCTAACAACACTGTGGGTGTACCTACCTCACATGGACTGCAGCGGTTCAAGAAGGCAGCTCACCACCATCTTCTCAAGAGCAATTAGGGATGGGCAATAAATGCTGGCATAGCCAGTGACGCCCACATCCCATGAATGAATAAACAAAAAAATGTGGAGTGCACACAGATGTGCATATTTGGACTAGTATTGCAACCTTCATTAACATTAACAGCTGATGCAAAGTTGCTGCAAGGCAGATTCAAATACATTGGGTATCTCTCAAGTCGCGCTCTAATCCCACATCAAGTAGGATAGACAAGCAATCATGAAAAGTGTTGTGATATTTAGATAAGAATTAATGAGGAGCCTCACTTGTAGCTGTTTGGATTATGTTGTAGAAACAAATCTTTGAGAAGTATTTAAATTGGAATGAAATACAGGCTCGTCTTTCTTTTATTTAAAGCTGCGGAGCATAAGTCAGGGGAACAGAAAACTTCAACGCTGCCTTATCATTTTCATCTTTATTGGTTTTGGACAATTTCTTCTCCAACTGAGCATCTGTCAGCTCAGTTTCAATGATCAAATACAGTTTATATTTCTGGTGCTTCACCCTCCACTGGAACTTTTGACAGAAATCACACAAAGATGTGATTGAGGGAAATGCACCAGAAACAATGAATGTCTCTATCTCTTCACACAGAATGGGAAGTCCAACATTAACCATGAAGCTCAACATTAAATGTGAAAAAACTGATAGAGCAACAGAACAAATGGCATGCACATCAGGAAAAAATTGCAGCTGAAGCTGCCTATCAAGATATAGCCTTATGTGATGCAGAAAGGGTAGGTTAGATGGTCCTCGCCAATGTATCTTTGAAAAGAAGTGATTTTTCTAGTTGATTTTAACTTCTCCATGCTTTATAGCATATTAGATTAGATTAGAGATACAGCACTGAAACAGGCCCTTCGGCCCACCAAGTCTGTGCCGAACATCAACCACCCATTTATACTAATCCTACACTAATCCCATATTCCTACCAAACATCCCCACCTGTCCCTATATTTCCCTACCACCTACCTATACTAGTGACAATTTATAATGGCCAATTTACCTATCAACCTGCAAGTCTTTTGGCTTGTGGGAGGAAACCGGAGCACCCGGAGAAAACCCACACAGACACAGGGAGAACTTGCAAACTCCACACAGGCAGTACCCGGAATCGAACCCGGGTCCCTGGAGCTGTGAGGCTGCGGTGCTAACCACTGCGCCACTGTGCCGCCCGCATATGATGACTGCTTGATGAAAAACCCATCTCGAGAATTTCCTTCACTAAGTATGTATCTCCTATTTGCTGCCCTATCAACAGCACAGCAGTGTTAACATCTGAGGCGAAGCCTGTAGTCTGAACTACCCTGCTCCCTAAGGTGAGCATATGTAGGCAAGAATCATTGCAACACACATATAGGGAAAGAACAGTGGTGGGAAGAAGGAGATTAAAATAATAAAGTTAATGAAAATTTGTCTGTTAAAACCGCAAAACTGCATCACGATTTTGCACAGAAAGACAGCTTAAGTAAAACTGATGTACATCGGCTCACTGCAAGTGCAGACAGGCAAATAGATCCGTATCTTTTGTAATCAATTCAGCTTGTCAAACATGTAGACAACTTCAACTCATTCGTCTTGGGTTGATGAAAACTAAAAGTAAGCAAAGACATGTACGAAAGCATTTTTAAAACAGCTTTGTCCTACAATATTAAGATATAATTTGAACCATTTCCCAAGTCTGTCTGATCTTGGATTTATGTCAATGTATAGAGACAGAGAGGGATTAACCCTTATAGCACCACAGAAACACATGACACTAGTTCTGCAACTATTTAAAGATCAGAAATTGCCAGGATATTCAGTTTAGTAATTGATATGATGTTTCCAAAGCCAAAAGCCTGATTAAAGGAAGGATAAAAGTGCTCCATTTATTAGGCTGGCAAATAAAGATATATTGATAGGTCTGAAGTACAAGTACAGGCAGGTCACTTTTGCTTTACATCTATGGGACAATTCACATCAGTGTTTCACTTAAGAAGTCATGCCTTTATCCTTCCAGATAATGAAACAGGAATCATTAATAATATGTTGCTTGTAATGGCTTCTTTATACTGATTTACCATTGTAGCAATTTTACAGCTCGCTTTTGTGAACAGCATTATTATAAAGACTTAAGGACAAAAACACATTCCTAGCATATGGGAAATTAAACTGCTTACATGCTGCCCTATGTGTTACTCAGTTCTCCTTCATTCTTCCTACAGCAGCTTGCATTCGGTGGCACTGCTGGGACAGAGAGCTACCGGCCCGCTGATTGGCCGGCAGCTCGATTAGGTGGGACTTCCCGCCTCAAGCAGTGGAAGTTGCGGAAGCAGGTTCGCCATCGACTTTTCAGTCGGTGGACGGCTCCCATCCGCCAAGGATAAAATCCCGGCCACAATCTCTTTGTGTCCCAAGGGCTCCAGCAAGATTATGCATGGTGTAGTTATATGTCTAATACATATTGCTAGAATTGCTCAATTGAGTGCTTCAGCCTATGGTATCCAAATCTGATGTTTGAGGAGTTTGAAATTATGCTCAAAACTTGTAGCTGAAAGTTCCTTTAAGCACGTGCTGCATTTGTGTAGTAACTGCAGACACAAAACCTGTGAATATTCTGAACACACCTGCATGGCCCAGAAAGAAGTGTGGGGTTACAGTTTCTGCAGCCAGCTGTTGGTGCCAAGGGGAAGCAGCTCAAAAGTGACCGAAATGTCAAGAAGGATCAGGCTTGTAAATGCTAAATAATTTTAAAAGACAGAAAATTCAAAAAGATCATTACAGCAGATGTGAATCCACTTGGAGAAATTAAGGTGGAGAGAGACTGTTGTAGATTCGATTCAAGAAAAAGATGAAGAGAATATAAGAACAAAATTAAGGTGAAAGCGAAAGGAGAGAGAAAGAGGGATTAAAAATAGAAAAATACAGGCATCTTATGGTCATGCAATTTTGAACGGCAACTGAAACATAAATAGAACAATGCCTTTATAAAAAGGATATGATCCCCTTGCTCCACTTTATCACTCTTCCTATTTGTGATTTTCTCAGGCTATGTCATAAACTAATTATGACCAAAAGATTAGACAGACAACCTGTCCTCATTCCTCCACCAATGTCACACTCAACCAGCAGTTAGTAGGTGTGTAGGAGTTGCCCAGGTACAATTTTTTGGCTCTATTGTTGGGAAGTATTTGTCTCCCACTTGTCATTTCCCTACAGTGAGACATCTGAGATAGGAAACTGAGCGGTGTGGTGATGGGAGTGAATGAGATAATAGTGGGGTAAAGAATGCTTGTGGGCACAAACTCCCATTCCACCACTTCAACAGAACCATGTTACAACACCAGCTTGTTTTGTAATGATACCAAGTTTACTTTTATGAAGGGAAAACTGAAGGATGATAGGACTCCACAAACGTAGTTAAGAGCACATCATGAAAGATTAGTTTTGCACAAGGGTACCTTTCTGATATATGAAACAAAGATCTTACATTTCGCAAATAATATTCAACCCCTCCACTCCAGGCGAATATTGGAAGACCTCTGGCTAATAATGCACTTGGATAATAAAAAATGTAAAAAGCATTCTCTACAGTGCACAGCACAGCTCTCACTGTCGGCAGCAAGAATGTACATCTCTCTAGAATGACGAAGTATAGACTTGTCCTGGAATTGAAGCAATATTAGACAATATGGGACAACTTCCCAATAACCTACTTGACAGAATCACCACTGCCCTCCCCGACCACATCCCTGGTCTAGAGACCAGGCAGGATGATTGAAACAGCAAAAGAGCAGCAGTCGGTTTCAAAGTCTCACTGGGGTCGGTAACCAGCCCAACCCACCTCCCTGCCCATTTGCCCCCCTTTCAACTCAATTCCCATCAGGCACAATGCCACCCAAGCCATCACACACCATATACATGTGTAGAATATTAATGCATGAAGATAATCATAGAATCTTACAGCACAGAACGAGGCCATTGGCCTGTTGTGCCTGTGTTGACTCTTGGAAGGAGCTATCCAACTTAGTCCCACGCCCAAGTGTTTTTACCTGTAACTCTGAAAATTAGATCTAACCAGTGATTTAACATGACTTCTTTGTTTTTGTATTCATTGGCCCTATTTACAAAAAGCCAAGTATCCTATACGATTTCTTAACCTTACCAGCTTGCCCTGCCACCTTTAAATGTTTATGAATATGCACCAACAGGTTCCTCTGCACTTGCAGCTCATTCAAAATAGCACCATTTAAATTATACTGCCACTTCATGTTGTTCCTCCAAAAGTGCATCACTTCATACATATTCGCATTAAATTGCATCTGCCATGCTCCTGCTCATTTCACCAGAGTGTCTCTATCCTCCTGAATTCTGTTACTATCTTATTCACTAGAGTTGCCAAGTTTTGTATTATTAGCAATCTTCAAAATTGTACTCCCTGTACCAAGTCCAGGTCATTTATATACCAAGAAAAGCAATGGTTCTAATCTGTTAACTAATTGAATCCCTTTTGTAAATAACATAGTTACAGTTCATTCTTTCTTCTTGTTTGGGTGCTTCTTTAATCAATGTTAGTGACCGGATTAAGACTGAATGTAAAAGATTGTACAGCTTTTTAAACAACTGTCTGCATCTGTCCCAGGTTCATTATTGGTTACATGCATTTCTTGAGATGCCTTCTTTATCATATACAGACTCTAAGCAGTAAGTACTATGGTTACAAGAGTACTCAGTGCCGAGGTATTCTGTGACAAGTGACTTTCCTTCTGACTCTCTAAAGCCATTCCACCACTTACAAAGCACAAGTCAGGAGTGGTACACACCACTTGCCTGGATGACTGCAACTCCAACAACACTCAAGTAGCTCAACGCCATCCAGGACAAAGCAGTTTCATGACTGGCATCTACCACCTTAAATATTCACTCCCTCCACTACCAGCAGCAGTGTGTACCATCTACAAGGTGCACTGCAGCAATTTGCCAAGACTTCTTAAACAGCACCTCTCAAAGTTGTGACCTGATCACCTAGAAGGACAAGAAGAGCAGCAGGAGCTTGGGAACACCAGCACCTCCAAGTTCCCCTCCAAGTCACATGCTATCCTGACAAGGAGCTATACCGCTGTTCCTTCATCATCGCTGGGTTAAAATCCTGGAACTCCTTACTTAACAGCACTGTAGGAATACCTACACCAAACAGATTACAGTGGTTCAAGAAGACAGTTCATCACCACCTTCTCAAGGGCAATTAGGAATGGAAAATAAATGTTGGCCTCATCAACGATACCCACATCCCGTGAATGAATAACATTTTTAAAATGAGCACAGTACACTGCCTGAGTTCAACATTTTTGTTAAAAAATTATCACAATTTTTTGCCTGGTCTGACCTATAACAAAATAATGTTTGAAGAATTACATTCGCAACTTAGTAAGAATCTAGAAAAACTGGTCTAAGTTAAACCAAATAGCAGTATCACCCAACAGGTATCGTCCATCTGAAATGGAAGGCAATTACTTGTAGATCTGAAATGGAAGGCTGCACCCCAACCCAAGTTGTTCCAGTACAGCTACAACACTGGCATCTACCCGACAATGTGGAAAAATGCCCAGGTATGTCCCATCCACAAAAAGCAGGACAAATCCAACCTGGCCAATGAGCGCCCCATCAGTCTACTCTCAACTATCAGCAAAGTGATGGAAGGTGTCATTGACAACGCTATCAAGTGCCACTTACACAACAATAACCTGCTCCCTGATGCTCAGTTTGGGTTTGGGCCACTCGGCTCCTGACCTCATTACAGCCTTGGTCTAAACATGGACAAAAGAGCTCAACTCAAGAGGTGAGGTGAGTGTGATTGCCCTTGATATCAAGGCAGCATTTGACCGAGTGTGTCATCAAAGAGCCCAAGCAAAACTGGTATCAATGGGAATCAGGGGGAAAATTCTTCACTGGTTGGAGTCATACCTAGCACAAAGGAAGATGGTTGTAGTTGTTGGAGGTCAATCATCTCAGCCCCAGGACATTGCTGCAGGAGTTCCTCAGTGTACTGTCCTAGGCCCAAACATCTTCAGCTGCTTCATCAGTGACCTTCCTTCCATCATAACATCAGAAGTGGGGATATTCGCTGGTGATTGTACAATGGTCAGTACCATTCGCAACTCCTCAGATACTGAAGCAGTCCGTGTAGAAATGCAGCAAGACCTGGACAACATTCAGGCTTAGGCTGATAGGTGGCAAGTAAAATTCATGCCACTCAAGTGTCAGGCAATGATGTCTCCAACATGAGAGAATCTAACCATCTCCCCTTGTCATTCAATGGCATTACCATTGCTGAATCCCCCACTATCAACATCCTGGGGGGGTTACCATTAATCAGAAACTGAACTGAACTGAAACTGATGGGGCAGCCATATAAGTACACTGGCTACAAGAGCAGGTCAGAGGCTGGGAATTCTGCAGCAAGTAACCCACCTCCTGACTTCCCAAAACCTGTCACCATCTACAAAGCACAGGTCAGGAGTGTGATGGAACACTTTCCACTTGCCTGGATGAGTGCAGCTCCAACAACACTCAGGATACTCGACACCATCCAGGACAAAGCAGCCAGCTTGATCAGCACCCCATCCGCCACCATAAACATTCACCCCCTCCACCACCGACGCACAATGGCAGTAGTGTATATACAAGGTGCGCTGCAGCAACTCACCATGCCTCCTTCGACAGCATCTTCCAAACCCACAACCTCTTCCAACTAAAAAGACAAGGGCAGCAGACGCATGGGAACACCACCATTTGCTAGATCCTCTCCAAGCCACACACCATCCTGACTTGGAAATAATTGCTGTTCCTTCACTGTCACTGGATCAAAATCCTGGAACTCTCACCCTAACAGCACTGTGGGTGGACCTACACCAGATGTACTGCAGCGGTTCAAGAAGGTAACGCACCATCATCTTCTCAAGGGCAATCAGGGATGGGCAACAAGTGCTGGCCTTGCCAGCAATGTCCACGTCCCATGAAACAAATGAAAAAAAAAGCCATTTCCAACAATCAGTATCATGCTGCTGAACAACATTAACAAGTTTCCAAGAGTTCACAGAACATATTGGGGCTGAACTCTTTGAGATGATCTTTTGATTTCGCCTAACTCTTTATGAAATAAACATGGTACAATAGTGGGGGGAAAGGGAGGAAGAAAAATACTTTTCTGTCCTTTGCTTGTGTTAAGTGGAAACAAAGAATTATAGTGTATGATAAGCACAACAATACTAAGGAAATATGATGAAATAATAGTAAGGAAATATATTAACTGTTTTACCTATTGTTACCAGCAACATTTCCCCCCACATTTACCTGCAGACATGAGCTGATTCCTTAAAAGTGAAATAATTTCTTCCAAGTCAAAGGGTAGAGGCATATCAGGGTTTCCATTGCACCAGTGAGGACGACATTCTGGCTGCTCATCAACTGGTAGATTATTGGCAAGTCTGGACTGACACCTGGAACGAAAACACAAGAGTTGTCAAAAGTACAAAGTTAAAGCAATTTCGTCATTGTAACCAGATCAAAATAAGTTATATAAGGACTAAAGTCAAAAGAAACTTTAAAAAATAATTGCTTATTAAAGTAATTCAATCATGAAACACAATCTAAAATATCAGGGAGATAAATCCTTCATCTTTATAGTAACAAACTTTAAGCTAGTTTTGAATTCATTAAAAATATTTGCCAACTGTTATTGCAAGTCAAGCATGTCGTTGGAAAACAAAGAGCATATTGTTGCACAATCCCCTGAAGCAGGTCTGGCTTATATTGTCTTATACATGTTGTAATTTTCTCATCAGCGTCATTAAGTTGGGGGATAAAAACTGTTTTAACTTGTAACTTTTGACTTTGGTTCTTCAGTAAATTACTTAATCTGACAGAAAAGATCTTTATTCAATTGTAAGACATTTGTCTTACATGAAATATACGAGACCTATGTTAACATGTCAGATTTATTAAAAGTATTTTGAAAATAGCACAGTTCAAAAATTTACTTTGTGACTTGATAACCCAAGATGAAAGTCCGCTACAAAACAGATCTTCAAAGCTTTCTCATTAGAATGCAAAGGATGTGGTGTATTTCTTTTAATCACAGACTGTGATACTGCGAAAGCCCCAGCTGTAGTACTGTAATCTCCACAGCATCAGAGATTAGAAGTCAATTTACTTCAGTCTATTGAACATCATGAATTAAATCTCATATTCTTTGCTCCTTTATGACAACTATATCTCTTCAAAAAAATTAATGCACAAATATGAATTAATCAATATTTGAACTGTCATGGATAACTGAGTTTTAAAACAGGCAAATTATAGAATAGGACTGTTACTAATATAACTATATGAACAGATGCATATTTAATACTGTGTGTACATTTAAAGTGACTAGACAATCAGTTTTGTTAAGTGTGTCTAATTGCTTCACAAACATCTACACGATTTAGTCTAGCGGTACATTACATGGTGAGCACAGTATTAACATATAACATACCAATACATCTTCAGTAGCCTACATCATTTCAGGATAATAGCATCTGTTAACATGCACTAAACACTATTATGTAGCACATCACTTCATAAATAATAAGATTATCCGACCTCAGGGCCCTGAAAAGAGTAATGTGTTTAAACATTCTCATTATTTATTTAAAACAAGAATTAAGGGAACAAAAGCTATGTAGGACAGCTCAGTTACTATAAATGACTGAGTGCATAGCAGAAGTAAAATTGCAATTAGAACACTTCTATGTCTGGATAAAAAAAGAGAACTTCATACAATTTTTCGGGCATTTTTGAATTCTTTGTTTTTTTAAAACCAGAGTCAAACCATTGTTGGAGGAATCTTAGGGCTGGTTGCAATACTTACGAAGCTTAAATTAGCTATTTTTGTTAAGGTGTGGGTTAATTAAGGTTTATGAGCAGTCAATAAAAGGTTAATGTAAAAGGGACAAGATGCCTTTCAGCTCAGCATCACTGCGCTAAACGACTTCAACATTGTGCTTGGTCTTCAACATCGTGCTTGGTCTTCAACATCAATAGTTTTTCATAGCAAAGCCATTCATGTGACTTCTAAAGCTGTGCTATCTTTTTCAGATGGCCTGTAGTTCAAAATTATTACAAATTCAAGTCCACACAACAAAAATTGATCCAATTAAGTGTTTTTACCAAATCAGCTACATCCTTTCTTGTTACAAAGTTGTTTCCAGTTTCTGTAATAAAAAGGGATGCCTGGCAAGTATAGTGCACCATTTGTATGCTCACCTCAGAGGTGAAGCTAATGGAACAGTATGGAGCTTTATAACAGCTCTAACAAATAAAGTACAGAATACTTGTCTGAATAGCTGTGGTAGCAGTTAAATGCTGGGTAATTTTTGCAAGGACAAACCTTTATAAATAATGCTGTAGGCCAGTATCCGGCAAAGTGCTAAAATAATGCCAAACGTATCATTGGAATCTTCTTTTGGGCCTCCTTATCTCGAGAGACAATGGATACGCGCCTGGAGGTGGTCAGTGGTTTGTGAAGCAGCGCCTGGAGTGGCTATAAAGGCCAATTCTGGAGTGACAGGCTCTTCCACAGGTGCTGCAGAGAAATTTGTTTGTTGGGGCTGTTGCACAGTTGGCTCTCCCCTTGCGCCTCTGTCTTTTTTCCTGCCAACTACTAAGTCTCTTCGACTCGCCACAATTTAGCCCTGTCTTTATGGCTGCCCGCCAGCTCTGGCGAATGCTGGCAACTGACTCCCACGACTTGTGATCAATGTCACACGATTTCATGTCGCGTTTGCAGACGTCTTTATAACGGAGACATGGACGGCCAGTGGGTCTGATACCAGTGGCGAGCTCGCTGTACAATGTGTCTTTGGGGATCCTGCCATCTTCCATGCGGCTCACATGGCCAAGCCATCTCAAGCGCCGCTGACTCAGTAGTGTGTACAAGCTGGGGATGTTGGCCGCTTCAAGGACTTCTGTGTTGGAATACCGACAGCTAAATGTCTGAAAGATCCACCAAAGCTTCAAGCAAGAATAAAGTTGGGCTGGATTGTGGCATGCTGAAAATATAATGGCAGTGAGCCAATTACAGCATATTGAAAGGCTGGCAGTATAAAAGTGGGTATGCAACTCTGTTTATATACATTAGGAAATGACAGTGCCATTTCTTAATAAGATGAATGCAGTCTCATAGTTACATTTAAAGGACTCAGAATTACAAGATCAGCCGTGCTTTACTCCCCTGTGTCAGACAGAGCATGATGCAGCACCTCAATACAGGCACACCTTTTAGCCAGTCTCATTGCACTGGAATGACAGCATGAGATTACGCTGATATTTTAAATGCAGTGGAAACACTCTGCTCAGCTGACAAGTTAAGCTGCTTAATGGCTAAGCCTATACCAACTGCAACAGGCAGACTGGCACTGGCAATGGTAGAATCTGCATGGTGGGGACCATGATATGATTTAACAGCACACTAATTATAACCAAGCTAACAAAAGGCAAACACTTAGGAGCGAGACGGAATGGAAATAATAGGTTTTGTATAATACGGTCATCATCTGTCCTCAACGTGACAAGACACTACATATGCAATCAATTACTGACTAAAAAAACCCAAGTATTCTCATACACACACACCAATCACTTTAAGAAGGGGTCTTGCCCTCACCATAGCTTTTTAAAATCAAACATTTACAACTTTTGATCAACTTTAACTTCCTTCTGTTTTTCTTTTCCATTAAGTACTGTTGACTTTAAAAAAAAAGTTTAAATAGTAAGGATCACTGGGGATCTTGGCCAGTATGAATTACTGAGCTCAGTCAGCAGTGTGAGAGAATTGAATGAATATTAGCCAAGATACAAATGCTAACCGAGGGTACTTCAGTGATCTTGTATTTCTAATGGTGTACATTTTATTCCAGTTCATTTGTACTGTCAGGGTCAATAAATCCTACAAGTTAGTGTCCCTAATGGGGTTACGAGCATTCACTGCTCAAGTAGCACTTAGGGGTGAAATTCTTCTTTTAATGAAAAATTGGGCAATGCCTGTTTTCTTCACAATTAATGATCCACTAATGAAGTTGCAGGAATGTGCCCCTTTAACATGTGCATTTTCTGAGAATGTGATTTCGTTAGCAGCTGTTAATTATGGAAACAGGTTTTCTTCTGTTTTTTGTTAAAAAGCAATTTCATCCCGCAATATTCTATGTAAAACAAAGAGAGATAGAAAAGGAATTAAAAAGGGTATTAAAGTTAACACTAATCCTTTACAATGATTAAAGAAATAGTGCCAAAGCAGGGGCCCAAATAAAGACATGCATTGGGGTTTAATTCTAAACTGTCAAATATTTGATCTGATTGATAGTATGTTTTTGTGTGCACCAGTGAATTGATTTTTTAATTTTACCCTACTGTGCCCAACAGTTCGTCTTAACTTGACAATCATGGTCTTGAAACTATCAAATTCAAGCTGCAAGGATCCATTGAAATGGAAAGTCTTCATCTATAACGTACTCTTTCACTCAAACGGAAAATGACCAGACAATTTGGTAAACCAGGCAAACTGCCTTCCTCAAAAGAAATACATTAATCATGGCACACTTAATTGATTTGATCACACTGGATCATTGGTTTGTCCAGACATACCAACTAAGGATACTGAGTATTCTGGACAAATAAGTCCACTATACATGGGCTGCAATGTATGCTTTTCTGTTGTCATTTGCAAAATGCAGATATAATTGAAGTCAAAATTAAACTGTTAA
Source organism: Heterodontus francisci (assembly GCF_036365525.1). Lineage (NCBI taxonomy): Eukaryota > Metazoa > Chordata > Chondrichthyes > Heterodontiformes > Heterodontidae > Heterodontus > Heterodontus francisci. The sequence goes on along the minus strand of NC_090387.1, from coordinate 56,516,571 downwards.
AAGTAACAAAAATAATAATATGTCCTATAGCACACACATGGAAATGCGTCTTATATGTGTCATAAAATATTCTACTGTTACATGCATGCGCCATGGAGAGGTCACTCCATAGTTGCCTCACAGCGACTGAAACAACACGGAAGGCAGCAGTTACGGGTTATAAGTCCAGATAAATTGGCGTAGAAACTGGGCGCCACGGGTTGCCTTTGTCGGTGGGAGAGGTCATTGCACCTCACTGGACAGCTACCGCCCGCCTCAAACCGGGCAGCCCCCGGTCAATAAGGTTCTGTCCCGCCACAGTCTGCCTGCTTCAATGGGTGCTTGGAGCTCAGGGTCATTGCCCGAAAGGTGGACTGATACACCGCACCAAACAACATGAAAAAAGGAAAGAAGGTACCAGCCCTTCGCTTTGCAAGCTGGAACGTCAGAACTATGTGTCCTGGCCTGTCGGAAGACCTTACACAAATCAACGATTCTCGGAAGACCGCCATCATTAACAACGAGCTCAGTAGACTCAATGTGGACATTGCAGCACTTCAGGAGACTCGCCTCCCCGCGAGTGGCTCTCTAGCAGAGCAAGACTACACCTTCTTCTGGCAGGGCAGGGATCCTGAAGAACCAAGACAGCATGGAGTGGGCTTCGCCATCAGAAACTCCTTGCTCAGCATGATAGAGCCTCCCTCAAATGGCTCGGAACGCATACTGTCCATCCGACTGCTCACCACCTCTGGTCCAGTACACCTACTCAGCATCTATGCTCCAACACTCTGTTCCGCACCTGAAGCTAAAGACCAGTTCTATGAACAACTCCATAACATCATTAGCAGCATCCCCAACACCGAACACCTATTCCTGCTGGGGGACTTTAATGCCAGGGTTGGGGCCGACCATGACTCATGGCCCTCCTGCCTTGGGCGCTATGGCGTTGGAAGGATGAATGAGAACGGGCAGAGACTGCTTGAGTTGTGTACCTATCATAACCTCTGCATCACCAACTCGTTCTTTCACACTAAACCCTGTCACCAGGTTTCATGGAGGCACCCAAGATCACGTCGTTGGCACCAGCTAGACCTCATTGTCACAAGGCGAGCCGCCTTAAACAGTGTTCAAATCACACGCAGCTTCCACAGTGCGGACTGCGACACCGACCACTCCCTGGTGTGCAGCAAGGTTAGACTCAGACCAAAGAAGTTGCATCATTCCAAGCAGAAGGGCCACCCGCGCATCAACACGAGCAGAATTTCTCACCCACAGCTGTTACAAAAATTTCTAAATTCACTTGTAACAGCCCTTCAAAACACTCCCACAGGGGATGCTGAGACCAAGTGGGCCCACATCAGAGACGCCATCTATGAGTCAGCTTTGACCACCTACGGCAAAAGTGCGAAGAGAAATGCAGACTGGTTTCAATCTCATAATGAAGAGCTGGAACCTGTCATAGCCGCTAAGCGCATTGCACTTTTGAACTACAAGAAAGCCCCCAGCGATTTAACATCCGCAGCACTTAAAGCAGCCAGAAGTACTGCACAAAGAACAGCTAGGCGTTGCGCAAACGACTACTGGCAACACCTATGCAGTCATATTCAGCTGGCCTCAGACACCGGAAACATCAGAGGAATGTATGATGGCATGAAGAGAGCTCTTGGGCCAACCATCAAGAAGATCACCCCCCTCAAATCTAAATCGGGGGACATAATCACTGACCAACGCAAACAGATGGACCGCTGGGTTGAGCACTACCTAGAACTGTACTCCAGGGAGAATGCTGTCACTGAGACTGCCCTCAATGCAGCCCAGCCTCTACCAGTCATGGATGAGCTGGACATACAGCCAACCAAATCGGAACTCAGTGATGCCATTGATTCCCTAGCCAGCGGAAAAGCCCCTGGGAAGGACAGCATTACCCCTGAAATAATCAAGAGTGCCAAGCCTGCTATACTCTCAGCACTACATGAACTGCTATGCCTGTGCTGGGACGAGGGAGCAGTACCCCAGGACATGCGCGATGCCAACATCATCACCCTCTATAAAAACAAAGGTGACCGCGGTGACTGCAACAACTACCGTGGAATCTCCCTGCTCAGCATAGTGGGGAAAGTCTTTGCTCGAGTCGCTCTGAACAGGCTCCAGAAGCTGGCCGAGCGCGTCTACCCTGAGGCACAGTGTGGCTTTCGTGCAGAGAGATCGACTATTGACATGCTGTTCTCCCTTCGTCAGATACAGGAGAAATGCCGCGAACAGCAGATGCCCCTCTACATTGCTTTCATTGATCTCACCAAAGCCTTTGACCTCGTCAGCAGACGTGGTCTCTTCAGACTACTAGAAAAGATCGGATGTCCACCAAAGCTACTAAGTATCATCACCTCATTCCATGACAATATGAAAGGCACAATTCAACATGGTGGCTCCTCATCAGAGCCCTTTCCTATCCTGAGTGGTGTGAAACAGGGCTGTGTTCTCGCACCCACACTTTTTGGGATTTTCTTCTCCCTGCTGCTTTCACATGCGTTCAAATCCTCTGAAGAAGGAATTTTCCTCCACACAAGATCAGGGGGCAGGTTGTTCAACCTTGCCCGTCTAAGAGCGAAGTCCAAAGTACGGAAAGTCCTCATCAGAGAACTCCTCTTTGCTGACGATGCTGCTTTAACATCTCACACTGAAGAATGCCTGCAGAGTCTCATCGACAGGTTTGCGTCTGCCTGCAATGAATTTGGCCTAACCATCAGCCTCAAGAAAACGAACATCATGGGGCAGGATGTCAGAAATGCTCCATCCATCAATATTGGCGACCACGCTCTGGAAGTGGTTCAAGAGTTCACCTACCTAGGCTCAACTATCACCAGTAACCTGTCTCTAGATGCAGAAATCAACAAGCGTATGGGTAAGGCTTCCACTGCTATGTTCAGACTGGCCAAGAGAGTGTGGGAAAATGGCGCACTGACAGGGAACACAAAAGTCCGAGTGTATCAGGCCTGTGTCCTCAGTACCTTGCTCTACGGCAGCGAGGCCTGGACAACGTATGCCAGCCAAGAGCGACGTCTCAATTCATTCCATCTTCGCTGCCTTCGGAGAATACTTGGCATCAGGTGGCAGGACTATATCTCCAACACAGAAGTCCTTGAAGCGGCCAACATCCCCAGCTTATACACACTACTGAGTCAGCGGCGCTTGAGATGGCTTGGCCATGTGAGCCGCATGGAAGATGGCAGGATCCCCAAAGACACATTGTACAGCGAGCTCGCCACTGGTATCAGACCCACCGGCCGTCCATGTCTCCGTTATAAAGACGTCTGCAAACGCGACATGAAATCGTGTGACATTGATCACAAGTCGTGGGAGTCAGTTGCCAGCATTCGCCAGAGCTGGCGGGCAGCCATAAAGACAGGGCTAAATTGTGGCGAGTCGAAGAGACTTAGTAGTTGGCAGGAAAAAAGACAGAGGCGCAAGGGGAGAGCCAACTGTCCAACAGCCCCAACAAACAAATTTCTCTGCAGCACCTGTGGAAGAGCCTGTTACTCCAGAATTGGCCTTTATAGCCACTCCAGGCGCTGCTTCACAAACCACTGACCACCTCCAGGCGCGTATCCATTGTCTCTCGAGATAAGGAGGCCCAAAAGAACATCGGGCTGAATTTTACCTTGGGTGGATGGGAATTTGCCACCGACGTGAAAGTTGGCGAACCGCTTTCGCCGAGCCTGGGGATCTGTCCCGTATTTTACGGGTCCCCGGGCTTTAGCTATCCCAAGGCGGGACTTCCACCCACTTGAGGGAGGAGGATCTGCCGGCCAATCAGCGGGCCAGCATGCTTTTAGTCCCAGCAGTGCCACTGGGAGTGGTGGCCACTGCTGGGGCTGCAGCCCAGCCGATGCCATGGGCCCTGGAGAGTGAGTGATTTGGGCATGCCTCACCAGGGGGAATCGGTCACCATGTGCCTGACTGCCATGCCCCTCCCCCCTGGGGCACGGAAAGGCTGGCAGTTATCGCTGGGCGGCCTTTCACGTCCCCAACACGCCTGCTTGCCATGGGTTAAATGCCCGAGGAGGCGGACGCGGGCCCTCAAGTGGCCACTTAATGGCCTTGATTGGCCTCTGGCAGGCCGTTTCCCCCCTACGCCCGAGTGCTGTAAAGACGACCGGAGGCAGGAGCGGGGCGGGTAAGCCTCCCGGAGCCTCGGGCACAATTTTACGCTGCCCCCATGCCTCCAACTGAACCGCTGGGGCAGCATACAATTCAGCCGATTGTTGCTTCTTATCTCTATATCCAAATTAGTAAAACTGCAGAACTAGGCTGCTGCTACTGGATAAACGGGAAGAGAGCACTGAACTTCAGACAAGTTTTTACAAGCTTTTCCAATACTCTTTAGTTCATCTTTCTTCTTTTCCTCTTGCAATGTAATTACCCATTCCCTCGTTTTAACTTCACTTTGAAATGGCCCTTTTCTCGTCCATTGCACTTTGTTTTCTTCTGTCACTTTCATAAATGTCTGGCTTTCTTGTATCTTTTTCCTACTAATCTAGTGTAAGTGATTAGACTAATACTAGTACACCTAGCAGTGCCGAACTGGGCATCCATGAGGCACTGTGGGCCATCAGCAGCAGCAGAATTGTGCTCAACCACAATCTGTAACCTCATGGCCCGGCATATCCCTCACTCTACCATTACCATCAAGCCAGGAAACCAACCCTGGTTCAATGAAAAGTGCAGGAGGGCATGGCAGGAGCAGCACCAGGCATACCTCAAAATGAGGTGTCAACCTGGTGAAGCTACAACACAGGACTACTTGCATGCCAAACTGCATAAGCAGCATGCAATAGACAGAGCTAAGTGATTCCCATAACCAACGGATCAGATCTAAGCTTTGCAGTCCTGCCACATCCAGCCGTGCATGGTGGTGGACAATTAAACAATTAACTGGAGGAGGTGGCTCCACAAATATCCCCATCCTCAATGATGGGGGAGCCCAGCACATCAGTGCGAAAGATAAGGCAGAAGCATCTGCAACAATCTTCAGCCAGAAGTGCCGAGTTGATGATCCATCTCGGCCCCCTCCTTATACAGCACCTTCCAAACCCGCAACCTCTACCACCTCGAAGGACAAGAGCAGCAGATGCATGGGAACACCACCACCTGCAAGTTCCCGTCCAAGTCACACAACATCCTGACTTGGAACTATATCGCTGTTCCTTCACCGTCACTGGGTCAAAATCCTGGAACGCCCTTCCGAACAGCACTGTGGGCGTGCCTACCTCACATGGACTGCAGCGGTTCAAGAAGGCAGCTCACCACCACCTTCTCAAGGGTAATTAGGGATGGGCAATAAATGCTGGCATAGCCAGTGACGCCCACTTCCCATGAATGAATAAAAAAAACATAAAACAGGGCAATATCAGTGTGCATTGTGATCAAAACATTTGCTTGGATCAGTCTCAGTGCCAAATTTATACCAATACCATAAGTATGGCATGAAAATCCCACTATATGAGGCTGCTTACAATAAAGTTATCATTGCGTGTTCTTATAGAGATATTTAAAATGATGAACCGATGGGACAGTGTAGATAGAAACATATTGGGCGTTATTTTATCCAGGGCATACCGTTTTCGACGGACACCACTTCCGCTTTTGTGTCAGAGCCGGTTCCCATGCGATTAATATTAAAATTTAAAGGGCCAGCGGTGCACACGGGAGACACGTGATCACGTGGCAGAGGAATCTTCTCATTGGTGAAAGCCGCCATCAATTAACAATGCAGCAGCTACAGTCGGGATATAAAAGAGCCTCCTGGACAAAGAGGGAGGCTCTGCATCACCGCCATAACATTCCTGCCCAACTCCATAGCCTAAGTCATTTATCTATTTTTTTTGTGCGACAGATCTTGTCCCTCACCCCCACTAAAATTTCTTCCCCATCACTCCCTACCTTATTATTATTTAATGTCATTGACCAACCCCCCCAATCACATCTAATGTCTGTGAGCAGACATGGACCAGCTCCATGGTTCAGCAATACCTCCTTGCAGGTTCTCCTTCAGGCTGTTAGGGAAAGGTGGGAGATGCTCTTTTCCCCCAGACGGCACCAGAAGACCCTCCCACCTGACCAAGGAGGCCTGGATGGAGGTGGCAGAGGAGATGAGCAACTGTGGGGTCCATCTAAAAACATGGGTGCAGTGTAGGAAACGGGTCAACGATCTGCTCCAAACCGCCAGGGTAAGTGTCAGCGTTGCATCATACCAAAGGGTCTCTCATGCGTTCATCAACAAGCAGTAGCAGATGGCGAGGCATGAAAGGCCAGATATAAGTGTAGAAATGAATTCAACCTGGTGATGGTATATGGGTACATAGGTTGAACGCAAGGAAATGTGTAGCTCTCATATTGTGATAAAGCTTAATGTGATTCTGTTTGTTCTCCACTGCAATCCTGCACGTTCAAAGAGTGAAATCCCTTGTCATTCACAAATGCTGCTGGCTGGTCCTATGGAGCTCTAATGGCCACATGAGTGCAGTTGATGACCCTTTGCATTCTAGGGAAACCCAATTTCCTGGCCACCTGGTTGTCATCATCTGTGGAGTAATTTATTAAATTATTTGGACGACAGAAGGGGGCATTGGTCACCTCCCTTATGCATCTGCGTGTGGCAGTCTGTAAAATGCCACATGTCACACGTGGAACCCTGGAAAGCACCGCTCGTGAATAAACTGAGCGCTGCTGTCACCTTTAGGATACTGGCATGGGTTTGCCACAAAGTCTACATGGCTACAAGTCTTATTGTATAATCCCATATATCGCAGTGACCACTTCCAGAGATAGCCTCAGCCATCTCTGGCTTTGCCTCTCCGACATCTGCAGGTAGTGAGTGAGTTCTTGTCCTGAGGACGCAGTGACGTGCCAGTGCTCATCTTCCACGGTGCCTTCCCTGACTGGCTCGTTACTGACCAGCTTCCCCCGTCTTCCTGCTGTTGGCATTGCGGAGCAGCAAGAACCCTCCTTTATAGCATCCTCTCCTCCTGCTCCTGACGTTCTAACAATATTGGGTGTATGAGACCCATGTTATTCCAGCAATAGAACAATGTGAAAAAGAGAGACAATGAAATAGAACCACATTTGTCCATTGTTTTCAACCATAGAACTGATGAGCAGTGAGTTGATAAACTCTTCCCATTGTCCACGCCCACAATTCCAACCACCTCACTCTGGCCTCCTCCCATTCGATCTGCAATCCTTGTAGCCTCACGTGCGTTGGGAGAAATTCGGAGAAAATGGTGCGTGTAAGGTTTCAGCTCGAAGCTGTGACCCTCCACTCTCCTCCTGTCACCCTCATGTTTGTCCCCATCACCCTTGACCCTCCCAGCATCACCTTGTACCTTCCATCTTTAACATTTCAATCACACTCCATTACCCTGGCCCCTGTCACTGTCCAGTTGGACATGTCCTCTCTCCCCCCTGAGCCTACACCTGTCCTCGTTGACATGCCCCCTCTGATCCTAGATCCTCCAAGCATTAACCTTAGCATTCTTGTTAGATCCCCTGACTCGCCCTACCAGACCTTTGTTACCCCAACCTCAGGCTGAACCTGCCTCCTACCGAATCAACGCCCCCCCCCCCCCCCCCCACCCCGTCACTGTGATCGTTTCCTCTGTCAGCCAGCACCCTGAGGTTGACCCATAGGAACCCAATGCGGACACTACTGACCCCTCCATGCAGGCTCCTCGTTTTCCTTACCTTGACTGACTGCTTCCGCACCTCCTCCCCCCCACCGGACCATACCCAGGACACCAGGCCTTTCCCACCACTCCTTCATGCACCCGACCCCACCCCCGCCCCCCCAACCCTCACTTGCCTTTCCCTAGCTTCCAGCCAAGTGCCATTCACCTGTAGCCCTTCTTTGTGCCGCTGAGTTCAACAAAGAAAACTGCTGACCTTAGACACAATTGCAAAAAGCCGACTGTTGCACGCCACCTTTAAAAGACTGTGAACAGGATGCCATGAGTTTCCCATACACCGCTCAGTTAATCAGAAAGTAGGATTTAATGACAAATAATTCTAAGCTAATGAGTATTCATGGCATACAAAGGTATTAAAAGTTGGAATCTACGATGGGACAGCATGGGGCCTGACCAACCACAAATACACCACTGACTTAATTTCTGATTCTCAACCCACTGTCAGGAAAACTCCTGCCTTATTATGTCATCCCACCCACCACGTTTCCCACTCTTACAGGCCCCATAAAATACCGCCTACTGTTTCCAGTAGTTGAGCAGTCGAGAATAATGGGACATTGATAAAAGATTAAATATAAGAAATTTAGGACAGGAGGCAAGGAAAATTAATTTACACACTGTGTTATGAGGCTGTGGAATGCACTGTCGGAGTTAGTGATTTAAGCAGCGATCATGTCCACTTCAAGAATAGGTCAGGTGGCTGAAGGAAGGGCAGCGGGTGGGGTAAATGGGGAATGGAAAATGATAAGCTCATGGGATTAGGGCTCCTGATCGTGTGCAGGATAAACACTAAACACTAACACAGACCAGTTGGGCTGAACTGCGTGGTTCTATGTTATAATTTCTATTACAACACATTTCCTACATTACAACAGTAACTATACTTCTAAAGTACTTCAGGAACAGACAGGAGGAGGAAGACCATTCATCGACATCCTCTCCACATTGATAGAGGATGCAAAGGATATTGTGGCCTGGGGACACATTAGGAGTTTTGTGACTGGTGAGGCTGAAGGAGCGCGCTCCACAGAATGTTTGGCCAGCACTTAAATACCTACCTCTGCGCACATTGTGTGACAAATTGGTCCTGCTTTGAACTCACACTCATCTCTCTCTGCTTATGCTTGCCACAAACTGCTAACTCTTATCCCTCTCTTCCCATTCTAGGTCAAGCAGAAATAGAGGATCTTCTTGGATCGGAGGAAGGTGTTGGCAGCCTTCTAGAGTGTACTCAACTTTACTGTTGCAGAAACCAGCTTAGAAACTGGCAATTGCATAGTTTAGAGAGTCATGTACAAGGATCTACGCTGGGAGATTCATTGAGTACGAGAGCAAGGGCAAGAGGATAGGACGGCCCAGGAACCAGCTCACCTGAGGGTACAGATGATGACTTCTGGGGTCCAACTTATAAAAGACTGATGGTTGTGCGAGACAAGCTACTCATTGCATTGGACTGCTTGCTAGCGAGTCTGTGCACAATGTCAGGAGATTGCAAGAGGGGCGCAAAGACAACGCAGTCTACATTGGAGCATGTGGTCAGTTCTGTGAGCACTGCAGCTGGGCTGGCAGTGTTCCTGCCTCTGGTGACAATTCTGATGTAAGTTCAGACTGCTGCCATCTTAGATCTAGGTTCCACACCTCCTCTCGTTTTCAAAGCACAACAGGAGACTATGGAAAGGGGTTTCCAAAGCATTATTTTACTCCTGAGTGTTCTTTCACAGAGTAGTGTGAGTGCTCTGGTTGATCCCCATTGCAGTGGCATTAGCACCATGGGAGTGACAGTTGCCAGCATGCTTGCTTCTCTGCCAGCCAACTACTGAACCAGTTCCAATGCTAGTGAGAGAAAGACAACTCTCCTCTGGCTGTTGCCACAATGTTGTGGCTGTAAGTTGGGCACTCTAAGACCACTGCTCCTCAGGGTCGCCCATCACAGCCATCTCACGTGCTTATGTGTAGGTGCAGCCTTCCACCTCCTATGCTGTTGTCACTGGGGAAGCAGCTCATCAAAGCACTAGAACAGGCAAATAAGCACAAAGGACAGGCACTAGGGGATTGCATTAGGGTGATTTTTAGCTCTCAAGAATCACTGAAAACAAACTTGAAATGAATTGTGATCAAACAGTTGCTGCTGTGCTACATTTTGTTTGCATTGATATTCGTATTCAAAATTAAGAGTTAACCAGCTGGGTATAAATAACGATTGTGGAGGCAGAAGGAACTGCTAGTGCATTACAGAGAGGAATAATTCAATAGGAACTGTTGCTGATTCAGAGCCGTGGTAGCTGGCAGCATTGCTGGCCCTTGATCTTCCTTGGTTGCATGGTCTTTCTCTTCATCTTGCTCCAGCTTTTGGCAATGTGGCTCTAGGGACTGCTCTTTATGTACGGCCTGCGCCCCTCCCCGCCTTTGCCCTCTTGCACCATCAGGTGCAGGTGCCCGCTGTCTCGCTTGATGCTGCTCTGCCTCATCCTCCTTCACCTACAAAAGGCAGGCCAAGCAATGCACACATTTTGTCACAATCAACAGGTAAAGCCCATGCGCAGACAAAGTGCAAAAGCTCCAAAACGTCACTTGCCAAAACTTTTCCAAACAAATGCTTTAGCTACAGAATCCAAAAATACTCCTCCAATCCCACAAGTAGTCTAACACGACTAATCAAAGAGCTGAGAATCCCTTTATAAATATGGCTGATCCAGCTTGCTTGCCAGCTGTCGCCATGTAGAATCAACAGGTGGGTCTAAGAACCAGAAAATATGGCGTTCCCACAATTCAATATTGCAAGTGTCCTTCAATGAGCAAAGGACCCCTACTTACATAGTTTAATGGCTTCTGCGCTCCATGTGGCAGTCACCCAGGATGGCTAACAGTCATTACAACAACTTATATTTATATAGCGCATTTAATGTATTAAAACATCCCGAGGCACGTCGTAGGAGCATTACAAAACAAAATATGACACTGAGCCACATAAGGAGATATTAGGTTCGATGACCAAAGGTCTGGAATGTCTTAAAGGAGGAAAATGAGGTAGAGAGGCAGAGAGGTGTAATGAGGGAATTCCAGAGCTTGGGGCCTAAGCAGCTGAAAGCCAGGCCACCAATGGGAGAATGACTAAAACTGGGGACGCTCATGAGGCCAGAATTAGATGAGCGCAGATATCTTGCAGGGTTGTGGGGCTGGAGGAGATTACAGAGATAAGGAGGGGGCGAGGAAATTGAGGAATTTGAAAATAACGATAAGAATTTTAAAATCAAGACGCCGCTTCACCAGGAGCCAATGTAAATCAGAGAGCACAGGGGTGATAGATGATCGAGTTAAGACACGGGCAGCAGAGTTTTGGATCCTCAAGCTTACAGAGTGTAGAATGTGGGATACCAGCCAGGATTGCATTGGAAATAGTTCAAGTCTAGAGGTAACAAAGGCATGTGTTACGACCAGGTGAGAAAGGTGTCTAGGGATCTTTTACCGTCTTCACCCGGTCTTATTGTAACAGAGTTTAATTTTTAACACACTGTGTTTTGAGCTCCCCCTTTGTGAATCCTTGTCAACAGCTTTCCAATTATAAAGCAAAGAAATGAGCATAAAAAGGCTTTCTTTGGTGTAAAGGAGAAAAGTGAAATTTATTAAACCTTAAATTTAAACTCTAATATGGTTCACGCCTACGGACATACCGACATGCACACGTGATACACTCATGCAAATAGAGACAGCAAAGAGAAGGAAAATAAAATGGAGAGTTTTGAGGCAGTCTCTAAAAGGGGGTTTCTTGTTACTGTTTCTGTGTTACCAGCTCGGTGTAGAGTCCTAGATTGTAGAAAGCTCTTACTTTTCGTTGGAGCCCAGTATTCTTCTTAAACCTTGCACACTGTAGGAGACTTTTCTCTCTTGGGGTTCATATGTCTTTAATGGTTTCCGAAGCTGGTGAGAATGAGATGTGAGCAGACAGGAGAGAGGTGCTCTCGGTCCAGGAGGAAAGTGCTTTCTGACTTCAAACACCGTTTTCTCCAATTTAAAACTCTCAGTTCAAAACTCTGCAACAGCCAGTTAGTCATGTGACTAAATGCTGGACTGACCACATCTGTGTTTGTGGATTCTGCAATCTTAGCAGTCAGCCTGTAAAGCTTGCTCCCTCACCTTCAACGTCTGGTAATCAAAAGTCCATTGTTGGTTGAATGTGTCAGGGCATGGTCCTTTGTCACTTGTTCCAACACTGTCTGTTACTATGCAAATGTCTCTCCAGTCAGGGGCTTGCAATTTTAAATTTTAATGTTCACGTGGCGAAATAATGTGTGCCTCAGTCTTGGCAGGTGGGGGGCTTGCCTGACACATGAATGAGGGTCAAAGTAGTAGATGAGCTGAGTCAGAGGTTAAGTGGGCGATGTTACGGAGCTGGAAATAGGCAGTCTTAGTGATGGCATGAATATGTGGTCAGAAGCTCATCTCGGAGTAAAACATGACACCAAGGTTGCAAACAGACTGGTTTTATATCAGACTGTTGCCTGGGAGAGGGATGAAGTCAGCAGCAAGGGAATGGAGTTTGGAGTGGGGACCGAAAACAATAGCTTCAGTCTTCCCAGGGTTAATTGGAGGAAATTTCTGTTCACCCGGTACTGGATGTCGGATAAGCAGTTTAATAATTTAGCAACAGTGGAGGAGTCAAGAGAGATGGTGGTGAAATAGAGCTGGGTGTGGTCAGCGTACCTGTGAAATTTAATGTCGTGCTTTTGGATGATGTCGCTGAGTAACGATTGACAATCTTTTGGGCAGGTTGAGTGTGGGATACCACTGCCTGAAGTTCATTCCTGCTACAGTCATTCAGTGCCCAGAGATAAGAGGCAATGCCAATTTCTCCCCCAGAGTCTTTCAGAGGTAAATAGTGATTTGCTTTCAGAAGTTAAGCCCTCTGAAAGACAGTATGGTACAAAAAGCTAGGGATGAAGAAATGCTAATGAAGTAGATAATTATTAATTCTGGAAAGCATCTTGGTTGAAAATATGCATTAGCAGGTTTTGGCAAGAAAAGCAAGCATGGAACTCTGGGAGTACAAGTGCTCAGAGGCTATTGTGAATAAGACAATTGTCACATCTCTCATTTGGCAACAAAGAACCAAGGCTGAGGTTACTGTGTTCTATCCCTATTTGCATACACTTGGAGAATTTATACAAACACCGGTGTCAGATAGAGACTTTGGCATCTGATTTTGGTATATTATAGAATTATTGCCTTCTGACACATAGCTAGCAAATGATAAACTCCATGGGCTGGATTTTATAGACCTTCTGACGTCGGGGGTGGTGGGAGGGCGGGGGGCGAAAAATGCCTCTGAGAGATGCCACACTCCCTGACACCGTGAAGACCCAGCCCCATATTGCGGGGAGGCCGTGTGGAGTCCCCCTTGCCGCTTAGCAATGGGAGACAAATTAACATAGATAAATGTATTTAAATAAATGAATTAAGTACTTACCTGCTCCCTTCGTACGTTCCACTCCGATATTGTTGCCGGTGGCCGGCACTCCTGCACCTTCGGATCTCCATCCAACGATCCAAGGCATAACACTGGTGGGGAGGGGGGGAGCAGGTAAGTATTTCAGTGCAGGGGGTAGGGGTGGGTAGGTGGAGTGGGGTCAAACTCTTCCGATTGGTGTCGGGGATGGTGGGAAGGGGTAAAGATTAAAGTTTGTGAACTTTGGTGGGGGGCGGGGGAAGGTCAGGTACACAAGGTATGTACTTTGTGGGGGGCAGAGGGCAAGGAATGAGTGTATGGTTATTGGGGGGTGGGAGAGGGGCTAGAAACATTTATTTCATTTTTTAAAATAAATTTTACTGCACTGTCGCTTTAAAACTTTAACTTGTACTGTAGGGCTTGAAGTCTTTTAAAAGTGGCGTCAGTGCCTGTGCAGTGGTACCTGGCGCCGTTGCTGCGGACGGACTGCCTGCCCCCTCCACGTCATTTGGAGGGGGGGAGGAGTCTGCCTCAGACATCTAAATGAGCCACCACGTTAAATATCACAGTGGCTCTGCGGAGCTTGGACTGCGCGTTCGGGCCGCCATTGTTTATGGCCGGTGCCGCTCACAGCGGCAGCAACATATACCTCAGTAATGCTGATACCAGTTCAATGCTATCCATAACCAAGGCTAATGTCAGAAAGTTAGCCCACTACAGTGCCAACCCATTGCGCTACCAATGATACTTTATTTTGTTTAGCGGTACAGTTATATTGCCACATGCGAGTTGCATTATATCATTTTCTGTTTCACAACAGAGCAGAAATAGCAATATAATGCCACAGCCAGTTACTGATCTGAACCCAGTATGAAGCAGTGTAGCATCCCCAGGAGGAGGCCATGTCACACCACTTGGGGTTAACATCACATGCAGTTCAATTCCTATTCAATGTCAACTCGAGTTTAAAAGTAGTCAGGGAGACTCTTAGAACTATAGAAACTTAAGATGAGATTTTTTTAAACCATGTTTTAAGACAATGGATGCTGAAAGCACTCATGCACATGGATAAGTAGAGCTATGTCCTAGCCTCAAGAGTCCATTTTGGATCCAGAGAGTATAAATCAGCATTGGCAGGCTAGAATCAATTCTGTAGCTACAGTATAAATGCAAGCTAAAATTCAAATCACTGCAGGTGATTTCATTGAATTTAAAATCTCTCACATACAAAGAACTGCGCTGTATAATTGCAGGCTGCATTTACAATTGGATAGATTTATAAAATATATACCCTTAAACAGACCACTAAAAAAGCAACAGGTGCACAGTAGCCATTGTTTAGCTAACCTGGCTGCATGTCTATCAAACCATTTATGAGAAACAAATTAGGTAACATACAGTTTTAAATCCTTCTTTGCTAAAGGCACTTGTCTGGTCCATGGCAGCATTTAACACATTGAAAATTTACGACTAGCAATTAAGGTTTTAGGCTGGCAAGCAGTATGCTGAAAACATTTTATACCCAGGCCTATTTGTCTCACTGTCAGTAACATGACTGAGGTGATATATGGGACAAAATGACAGGTGAACAGTAAGTGGCACCTGATCTTTGACTCAAGTCACATGATAAGGTCACCTGAAACTTACTCAGTTCCCATTTGACCAGAGGCAACAATATGAAGGTCAAACAGGTTTGCTAATTATATGGATTATGTCTGGAAACACCTAGATACAAGCTATAGCACTAGCTTTAGGGTACACAGGCTTGAGTTACCCAGCTTTATGAAGGGACAAGAGCAGAAAGCTATATGCAAAAGATCTAAAATTTCAAAGACTTATACATTAACCTGTCTTTACAGTGCTACACATATTGTTTCTTCAAATAATTTATGAACACAAACACATTTAAAATAAATTCCTTTCCATTATATTTATAACAGTATGCCAATAGTCATTAATTATAAATTTCACACAATATCAAGGAATACAACTCCTGTTAATTTTTATTTTCAACTGCATAAATGAGTTAGATTACTAGGAATGACTGAACAGAGAAAATTGTAAGACACAGGTCGGAATCAATTACTTTGTGTTAGACTAAGATTACATCCTGGCAATGGGACCTTTCACTAAGGTCATTCAAACATATGATCTGTACACTTTTCTCTGTAAATCTCTACACATATGCAGCAATGGTCCATAAGTTTTATTCCAATAGTACAATTTTCATTAACAGCCTCCAGTTACTATGCTGCTTTGCCCAATTGTCATATCTCAAGGTCACTGTATATCTTCCAAGTATTACCCTGTAGCCATTGCCTTACCTTTCTTCCCCTCATTATTCTGCTTATGATTTCCATTGCTTTGCCACCATTTCCAACTTTTCCTAACAGTTCCTATCTTTAATCATTCTGCCTTCGTTTTTCTTTCCAGATTATTCTGTCTTTGACTTTTACGCTTGTCCCTTGCAGTATTGTACTTGACCTTGGTGCCTCAAAACCTTTGCCACTGTTTTCATGTTGCTGTTACCCTTGCTCTTTCCTTTCTACTTCTCATGCCTGTTCTTACCTGTCACTCAGCCAATAATAGTCTTTCTGTCAAGAGCCTTGCTCTGTCTCTGTCTTTCTACCTGGATCATTTCATTACTCACCTAACACCCAAATAGGTCCTAATAGTAACTACAAGGCATTTTTTCCCCAATATCATGCATTAATTTTAGCTTTCACCTGCCTCCATTACTAGATTTCCAATTTAATTTCTCCCTCCCTCCCTTTCCTAATTTCCCATATTTTGATTATGGCTGTTCAGTCATGTTCTTGTACTAAGCAGCCTTCTATGAACTGGAATGCATGCCTGCACCAAAAGTTGTTCCGTAACCAACCGCTAAGAGGTCCAGGAGAGTGGCTTGTGCTGAACTGACCATGCTGTGTGCCAAAGGCACAAATCTATAGCCAGGATTCAGCAGGGCATATGCACCAAAGCATTCATGACTCCACTCAAAATGGTGGAAATTTATTCCATTTTCAATGTTTAATAAAATTTCTACCCAAAAATCAGAGGATCAACTTTAAATGATGAGTTTTTGCAAAATAAGCCAAATTATGATGGACAATGGAATTCACGAGCCTGACACTAGCTCAATTTATATTTAGTAACCACTCACTCATTTTTTTACCCTAATGATTTCACCACCCTCCCCACCACCCCGCCTCACCCAAAGGTGTTGCTTCTTGGTGGAGTTGCACAGAAAACCACTTGGATTCTGCAATAAGTCAGGAAAATTTAGCAAGGGTTCTCCCCAGATTGCTATCTAGTAACCCCTACTCTATGTATGTGTGAGAACCCTGGCTATATTTTCCTGAACTATCGCAGGGGCATTGAATCTAACTGTAACTGTTCTATTACTGCCCTGGCTGAGAGAACCTAAGATTGAAGGAATGATTTTAATTTACTCGCCCCACAGAAACCAAGTGGGTGGGCAATTAAAATTGGCCGGATGACTTACGTGTGCAATGTCCCACACTGGTTCTGTGCCCCCTGTTTTTTACGTTAATCTGCTCTTCTGAGCAGGCAGCAAAGACACGTCTGAACTGTTCTGATGAAAGGTTATTGACCTGAAATGTTAACTCTGTTGCTCTCTCCACAGATACTGCCTGAATCTTTCCAGCATTTTCCGTTTTTATTTCAGATTTCCAGCATCCACAGTTTTTTGCTTTTCCATTTTGCAGCAGTAGTCGTTAAATAGTAATCAGGAGTGGGAGCCCAAAGTGAATTAGTTTGTGAGCTTATTTTAATACCAGCAATTAAAGGTACAGTTCAATCATTTACACGCACAAAAAAATTGGATGACCAATGTGATCTCAACTCCAGCTAACACCTCACACCATAAGAGGCAATACATGGCTAAGAAAGAAGAACTTGCATTTATATAGCCCCCTTTCACAATCTCAGTGCCGTCACCATCATGAATAAATTGTTCTGTGGCTGGTTTCCAGACTCCTCCATTAAAACCTTAACATCTCCAATTGACTTGGCTGGTATAGAATCATAACATACTCATAACTACAAGTTCAGAAGGGTGGAAACAGAATAACACTGCTGCAATGTTTTTCTAAGGTAAAATAATTAAATGCCCCAAAGACAAACAAGAATATAAAGTTCTTGATGACATTCTGCATTAAGACTAATTGGGTGCCCCTTTGCATAGCTCCTCTACAGTTCCAGTTGGAGCTGCAGGCTGACAATTCCCTGGGTCCTGCTGGACATACGAACATGCCAATTAGGAGAAGGAGAAGGCCACTCGGCCCCTCGAGCCTGCTCCGCCATTCAGTAAGATCATGGCTGATCTGATTGTAACCTCAACTCTACATTCCCACCTACCCCCCAATAACCTTTCACTCCCTTGTTTAGCAAGAATCTATCTACCACTGCCTTTAAAATATTCAAAGACTCTGCTTCCACTGCCTTTTGAGGAAGAGAGTTCCAAAGATTCACGACCGCCTGAGAGAAAAAATTTCTCCTCATCTCTGTCTTAAATGAGCGACCACTTATTTTTAAACAGTGACCCCTAGTTCTAGATTCTCCCACAAGAGGAAACAAGAGGTTATGCTTCAGATATACAGGTCTTAAAAGAAGTGGCTAGTGAGAGAGTTGATGTGTGGTTTTGATTTTCCAAAATTCGCAGGATTCAGGGAAGGTTCCATTAGATTGGAAAATAGCCAATGTAACTCCTTTATTCTAAAGGGAAGGAGACAGAAAGCAGGAAACTACAGGCCAGTTAGCTTAACATCTGTCATAGGGAAAATGTTAAAGCTATTATTAAAGACATTATAGCAAGGCACTTAGAAAAATTCAAAGTAATCAGGCAGAATCAACATGGTTTTGTGAAAGGGAAATCATGTTTAACCAATTTATTGGAGTTCTTTGAAGTAGTAACATGTGGTATGGATAAAGGGGAACCGGTGGATGTACTGTACTTAGATTTCCAGAAGGCATTTGATAAGGTGCCACATCAAAGGTTATTTAGAAAGTAAAAGGTCATGATGTAGGGGGTAACATTTTGGCATGGATAAAAGATTGGTTAGCTAACAGGAAACAGAGTAGGCATAAATGGGTCATTTTCTGGTTGGCAAGATGTAACGAGTGGTGTGCCACAGGGATCAGTGCTGGGGCCTCAATGTTTTACAATTTATATAAATGACTTGGACAAAGGGACCGAAGGTATGGTTGCTAAATTTGCGGATGACACAAAGATAGGTAGGAAAGTAACTTGTGAAGAGGACATAAGGGGGCTACAAAGGGATATAGATAGGTTAAATGAGTGCGCAAAGATCTGGCAAATGGAGTATAATGTGGAAACATGTGCAATTGTCCATTTTGACAGGAAGAATAAAAAAGAAGCATATTCTCTAAATGGTGAGCGGTTGCAGAGCTCTGAGATGCAGAGGGATCTGGGTGTCCTAGTGCATGAATCTCAAAAGATTAGCATGCAGGTACAGCAAGTAATTAGGAAAGCTCATAGAATGTTATCGTTTATTGTGAGAGGAATTGAATACAAAAGTAGGGAGGTTATGCTTCAGATATACAGGGCATTGGTGAGAACACATCTGGAGTATTGTGTACTGTATTTGGTCTCCTTATTTAAGGAAGGATGTAAATGCTTTGGAAGCAGTTCAGAGAAGTTTTACTAGACTAATAGCTGGAATGGGCAGTTTGTTTTACGAGGAAAGGTTGGACAGGCAAGGCTTGTATCTGCTGGAGTTTAGAAGAGTAAGAGGCAAGTTGATTGAAGCATATAAGATTCTGAGGGGTGTGGACAGGATGGATGTGGAAAGGATGTTTCCCCTTGTGGGAGAATTTAGAACTAGGTGTCACTGTTTAAAAATAAAGGGTCACCTATTTAAGACAGAGATGAGGAGAATTTTTTTCTCTCAGAGGGTCGTGAGTCTTTGGAACTCTCTTCCTCAAAAAGCAGTGGAAGCATGGGCTTTGAATATTTTTAAGGCAGAGGTAGATAGATTCTTGATAAGCAAGGGAGTGAAAGGTTATTGGGGGGTAGGCAGGATTGTGGAGTTGAGGTTACAATTAGATCAGCCATGATCTTATTGAATGGCGGAGCAGGCTCGAGGGGCCAAGTGGCCTTCTCCTGCTCCTAATTCGCATGTTCGTATATACATATGTTCGTATGTCCAGATATTAAAACCATATCTGAATGGCTAGCAGGTTTGAGTGAATTTGCCTCAGTTGACTCTTTGGAGTCAATATGACCAGCATGGGCTCTGATTTTTTGCATGTAAGATCCAACAGTGGCTGCAGAGCCAAAGTCTAAGAATATAGTACAAAGGAATATGTAATCCAGTTTGTCAAGTGCAGGCTCATATTCTTAACTTACAAAGACATTTTTCTTTTTGGAAATAACCCAAAGCAAGCTAATCAGGTTGTAGGCCTAAATGACAGATATCTGCCACCAAGTAACTAGTCTGGGAGAGAGACAAAAAAATCGGACAGGGAATAAAACGGGCTGTCAATTCGCCTGTTTTGCACTACTGCCCAAGACCAATTGCAGCACCATAGCAATGCAAAAAGAGAAAGAGACAGAATAAGTATGATTGCGTCTTAGGATTGCACATGCATTGCAAAAACTTCTATTTTGTGAGTTGTCGGACACCAGACCTACAATCTTTTATTCTTTTTGGAGACGACAAAGGGAAATTCTTTCTCTTTTGCTAAAGTCTCAGGGAAACCATGCTCATCAGTAAAAACATGAAAATTAATAGGTTGGTGTAGTAACAAAGTGCCCAATCCCTTTTCTGCTGATCTCAGCCACACTGCAGCAAGGTGTGAAAATCAGATGGGGTGTCTCATACAAGTCACTCTTGTTTGGTTCCTGGTGGCTTAAGTGCCATCAGTTGCAGCCTGGAAACACAAACTCAGTCTGACCATCTGAGGCACATGAGTCTATATGACTGTGAATAACTAGTGACAACTATTGGAGGGAGAGAGAATGAGGCACTCCCTCCCTAGGAAAATCAACATGTTTTGTAAAAATCAGAATTCCTCCGTTCCTCGTTTTTAGCACTCCCCTTTTATCTTTTAGGCAGCCATTTTTAAAAAGAATATAAGTATGATTTTATGTATCTAGATTGAGTATTCCCTTCATTGCCTCCAGTACAAATGTGACATTCAATTGTCTATGAATCTGCTGGAGAAAGCTACCGGAAGTATTGACATAAATTGAGCATTACAAGATGTTGTACACTGTAATTGTGGGGAATATTGTTAGCTATTTTAGTGTGATTAGAACATTCTGGTATAAAGTGGATAATGTCACCAAAGTTCCTAGATATAATTAGGAAAATTCTATGTAATTATAGTCCTGTGTTCTGTTCCCCCTGTGACAGTGTAAATGTCATACATAAGTATAAAAGGTCCATGTGACCTATTAAGTGATTCCTGGGAGTTCAATTGTGGTTAAGTGCCGTAAAAAGTCAATTTAGTGTATTCAGCCTACAGAATAGTAGAGAGTTGCTGGAAGTTTTGAGGCAGCACTTACTGTTGCTCTGAATGACCACTATTAATGTGTGAGTGTTGACAGGCTATTCTTTCCGGGGAGAGGATACATTACAGCTGAGCTCAATCTTGCCCTCACCTGGTGTCACAGATGTATCTGCAGCAGGGGTCTATAAGAAACACTCAATCTGTAAGATTAATCATCATAAGACACACACATTTTAGGACAGTCTGGTAAGATTTACAGGGCATATACCCATTGCGGTATAACCTGGTGTAGCTTTGTCAGCTGTGGCTTAGTTGGTCGCACTCTTGCCTCTCAGTCATAAGGTTCTGGGTTCAAGTTCCACTCCAGGGCTTGGGCACAAGAAAATCAACGCTGACAGTCCAGTGCAGTACTGAGGGAGTGCTGCACTGTTGGAGGTGCCAACTTTCATATGAGACATTAAACTGAGGCCCCTTCTGCTTGCTCAGGTGGATACAGAAGATCCCATGGCAATATTTCGAAGAAGAGCTATCCCCAGTGTCCTGGCCAATATTTATCCCTCAATCAACATCACAAGAACAGATTATCTGGTCATTATCACATTGCTGTTTGTGGGAGTTTGCTGTATGCATACTGGCTGCCATGCTTCATACATTACAACAGTGACTACACTTAAAAAGTACTTCATTGGCTGTAAAGCACTTTGAGACGTCCGGTGGTCATGAAAGGTGCTATATAAATGCAACTCTTTCTTTTTCTTGTATCAGCTCGAGATAGACACCTTTCAAAATTTAAGAACAAAGGCTGATTGATCTCTCATGGTTCTTAGACAAAAAAACCCTTAATGAAGCCTTTAGAAAACTGTTAGCAGAGTTTTGTTTGCTCCGAATGATTTAGACACTGGGAAGAAAAATGGTGGGAAATGATAAGTGAAGCATAGTTTTTGACAAACACATTGAAATCTGGCAATTCTAGTTTCTGACATGTCTGTTTAGTTGAATGATATTTCTGAAAGTGTTCCACCTGGCTGAATTAGTCACTGTGATAGGTTATTTTCAGCAATTTCACTTAAAGAGGGATAACCTTTGTGATATTCGAAGATGTTTAAGGCTATACATTGTTCACCTAAATCAGAAACTTGTTGGTAGGCTCAAACCTGGGAAAGTTTTAGAAAGCACTTGAAATAGGTTAGAAGGTTCCAGCCAATCTTAGAAAGTTGAAAGAATGTAAAGTATGAAACTTGAAGAAAAAAAGTTTTTAACCGTTTACAGCAACAATAGAAGTAGAAATTGCAAACTAAATAATGGTAATTTAATAACCTAAGTTCTGGGCACCCATTGAAAGTACAATGTAACTACAACAGCAAATTATAGTACATGCAAGGTTAGAGTCATAGACTCATAGAGTCATAGAATTATACAGCACAGAAACAGACCCTTTGGCCCATCGTGTCTGTGCCGGCCATCAAGCACCTAACTATTCTAATCCCATTTTCCGGCTCTTGGCCCATAGCCTTGTATGCTATGGTGTTTCAAGTGCTCATCTAAATACTTCTTAAATGTTGTGAGAGTTCCTGCCTCTACCACCTCTTCAGGCAGTGCATTCCAGATTAGTTCCAGGTTAGTTAAATCTAGGAAGAAAAGATGACTGAAGAAAGGTGTTTATGATTATGGACAATGACTTGCGACAGGTTATGATAAAGCATCCAGTTGGACGCAGAATTTTCCAATACCATAACAGCCTGCTTCTCAAGGAAAGAGATTTCATGATTTTATACTCACGTTACAAAGAGGCAGCCTTAACACTGGAAAACCATCCATATATTGAACACAGCTCATAAAATTAACCTTACTATGTCCTTATCAAACACAATTGAGATTTTGTGACACAAATAAATTCTTGTTGCACCTGTTTCTGTTTTGAAATAATTGTATTATTGCATAGGTAGTTAAATTAAGTCGTGATAGTTAATGCATTTTTGTGCTCAACTCTGCTTCTGATCCCTTTGGCAGTAGGGGATAATCGGCACTCCATTCAGAATTTGGCTATTTGTCCTACTTTGTACGTCTTTCTGGTTTCTGCATCAATCAATCCTCATAGTACCACTTCTTGAATTCAGGTGATCCTCCTGGATTAGCAAAACCTTTCCAGCAAGTTTCAGCTTTTAGCATGCCTATTTTAATACAGTTTCTTTATCTTGCAGTTATAGCATGGAGCTTTTCTGATATCAGATCAGGCAACAGGTCTATATGTAATCAGCAGTAGGGGTGGAAGTCCAGGTAGCAGAAATCTGTGGAGCAGATGGAAAAGTTTGCGGTTGAAAAGTGTTGTAAGTAGGGAGGTGGAAGCATAACATGGGTGTGTAGTGAGAAAGAGCAATGCAGTTTGGTGCACAGCCAGGGAAGGAGGGTGGTTGGGGAAAAGGCTGAATGTTTGTGTGATAAAAATGAAGTATTTTTGTCCGTGGTTTGTAGGTTTCCTCCTGTACTGCATTTCTTACCTTTGCATTAAGTATATATGATGTACATCAAGCCAATACTGTTGATTATTTAATAATGTAGGAAAAACAATCAAATATATCCAAATGCCATAAACAATTAGCCTGCATCAGACAATGAAACAACATCAGCTAACCAGGATGGCTCTAGTATGGATAGCACAGATGGCCAATGGCATGCCGTTATCTATGTCCGATGGAATTTAATGTTCGTTGTTTCCATGAAGTCCCTAAGCTTTGCAGATTGCCATCCCGAAAGTGAGGCTGTACTTTTAAAGATTTAATGGCTATTAAGAATCCAATACTTTTAATTAACCAGTTAGTTATGGTTTTGACCAGAGTGCAACATATATGGAGCCAAGATGTTACTCCATAGATAGGAACACCTCAAGAAAGACTAACTAGTAGGGATCAGGTCAGGTGGCTACTCTTTTTCTGGGAAGTGTTTGACTACCATTTATTTGAAAAATCTGCAAAGAAAACCATTTAAAAGAAACTCAACTTACTGGTTTTCTGTCTAATCCTTTTGTGAACTGCTTCAAAGGTACTAATATATTATTTGGACTAACTCGATATTACTTCTTCTTGGTGACTTAATCCTTGAATAAACTTGTTTGGGAGCTTAGTCTACTACAAAAATATCTGGTGTAACTGATATTAATTGTTCTCTGAAGTGACAAATAAACAGGTTCATTGTTCGCCTTTGGCGCTCTATCTGAGATTACTAGGTCTTACTTTGTAGGAAGCAGAGACTTGCCTATGGGAGTTGACTTGTGTGTTAAGAAAAAGTATTTGGAGAAGGTCAAATCATAATACTCGGCTGTATTTTTAAAAGCAAAATTCCATTACAACAAAGGACCAGGAGTAGGCCATTCAGCCCTTTGAGACTATCCATCCACATAATTAGGTCATGGTTGATCTGTACCTCAACGCCATTTACCTGCGCTCATAATTTAACCCTTTTATTCCTGGTATCATTCCTCATAATTTAACCCCTTTATTCCTGAATCAGCACCCCCTCCAAGGCCAATATACCCTTTGTCAGATGCAGTATCCAGAACTGAATGGAGTACTCCAGATGGGGTCTGACCAAGACTTTACATCTCTCGAAACTTGCTCTTTAGTCTCATTATATGACTATGTCTGAGTACTTACAAAGTCCTGAAAGCCATGTAGGTCAGATCAAATGTTATGGACGGGGTCAAATTATGCAGGGGTAAGGCTCAACTTGGGATGCTGGGGGGAAGTGGGTGGGGGTGAATGAGTACTCTTTAATAAACTTCACTTTAATTACAGGTAATAGACTGCACCTTCTACTGGCAGCGTAGGGATCCTGGAGAACCAAGACAGCATGGAGTGGGCTTTGCCATCAGAAACTCTTTGCTCAGCATGATACAGCCACCTTCAAATGGCTCGGAACGCATACTGGCCATCCGACTGCTCACCGCCTCTGGTCCAGTACACCTACTCAGCATCTATGCTCCAACACTCTGCTCCCCACCTGAAGTTAAAGACCAGTTCTACGAGGAACTCCATAATATCATTAGTAGCATTCCTAATACCGAACATTTGTTCCTGCTGGGGGACTTTAACGCCAGGGTTGGGGCCGACCATGACTCATGGCCCTCCAGCCTTGGGCGCTATGCTTTGGAAGGATGAATGAGAATGGACAGAGACTGCTGGAGTTGTGTACCTATCATAACCTCTGCATCACCAACTCGTTCTTTCATACTAAACTCTGTCACCAGATTTCATGGAGACACCCAAGATCACGTCGTTGGCACCAGCTGGACCTCATCGTCACAAGGCGAGCCTCTATAAACAGTGTCCAAATCATACGCAGCTTCCACAGTGCGGACTGTGACACTGACCACTTCCTGGTGTGCAGCAAAGTTAGACTCAAACCAAAGAAGCTACATAACTCCAAGCAGAAGGGCCGCCCGTGCATCAACACGGACAGAATTTCTTATCCACAGCTGTTACATAAGTTTCTAAATTCACTTGAAAAAGCCCTTCAAAACACTCCTGTAGGGGATGTAGAGACGAAGTGGGCCCACATCAGAGACGCCATCTATGACTCAGCAATGACCACCTTTGGCAAACGTGAGAAGCAGAATGCAGACTGGTTTCAATCTCACTTTGAAGAGCTGGAACCTGTCATAGCCTCTAAGCGCACTGCACTGTTGAACTACAAGAAAGCCCCCAGCGAGTTAACATCCGTAGCACTTAAAGTAGCCAGAAGCGCTACACAACGCAAGCAAATGGACCGCTGGGTGAAGCACTATCTAGAACTGTACTCCAGGGAAAATGTTGTCACTGATACTGCCCTCAATGCAGCCCAGTCTCTGCCAGTCTTGGATTAGCTGGCCGAACAGCTAACAAAGTCGGAACTCAGTGATGCCATTGATTCTCTAGCCAGTGGAAATGCCCTGGAAAGGAATGCATTACCCCTGAAATAATCAAGAGTGACAAGCCTGCTATACTCTCAGCACTCCATGAACTGCTTTGCCTGTGCTGGGATGAGGGAGCAGTACCACAGGACATGTGCGATGCCAATATCATCACCATCTATAAGAACAAGGGTGACTGCGGTGACTGCAAAACTACCGTGGAATCTCCCTGCTCAGCATAGTGGGGAAGGTCTTTGCTCGAGTCTTTTTAAACAGACTCTAGAAGCTGGCTGAGCGTGTCTACCCTGAGGCACAGTGCGGCTTTCGAGCAGAGAAATCTACCATTGACATGCTGTTCTCACTTCGCCAGCTACAGGAGAAATGCCGCGAATAACAGATGCCCCTCTACGTTGCTTTCATAGATCTCACCAAAGCCTTTGACCTCGTCAGCAGACGTGGTCTCTTCAGACTATTGAAAAGATTGGATGTCCACCAAAGCTACTAAGTATCACCATGTCATTCGATGAAAATATGAAAGGCACAATTCAGCAGAGCAGTGCCTCATCAGACTGCTTTCCTATCCTGAGTGGCATGAAACAGGGCTGTGTTCTCGCACCTACACTGTTTGGGATCTTCTTCTCACTGCTGCTCTCACATGCTTTCAAGTCTTTGGAAAAAGGAATTTTCCTCCACACAAGATCAGATGGCAGGTTGTTCAACCTTGCCCATCTAGGAATGAAGACCAAAGTACGAAAAGTCCTCATCAGGGAACTCCTCTTTGCTGACGATGTTGCATTAACATCCCACACAGAAGAGTGTCTGCAGAGACTCATCGACAGGATTGTGGCTGCCTACAACGAATTTGACCTAACCATCAGCCTCAAGAAAATGAACATCAGGGCACACTGGAAGTGTTTCAAGAGTTCACTTTCATAGGCTCAACTATCACCAGTAACCTGTCCCTCGATACAGAAATCAACAAGGGCATGAGAAAACGTTCACTGCTATGTCCAGACTGGCCAAGAGGGTGTGGGAAAATGGCGCACTGACACGGAACATAAAAGTCCGAGTGTTTCAAGCCTGTGTCCTCAGTACCTTGCTCTACGGCAGCGAGGCCTGGACAACGTATGTCAGCCTAGAGCGAAGTCTCAACTCATTCCATCTTCGCTGCCTCCGAAGAATCCTTGGCATCAGGTGGCAGGACCGTATCTCCAACACAGAAGTCCTCGAGGCGGTCAACATCCCCAGCATATACACCCTACTGAGCCAGCGGTGCTTGAGATAGCTTGGCCATGTGAGCCGCGTAGAAGATGGCAGGATCCCCAAGGACGCATTGTACAGCGAGCTTGTCACTGGTATCACACCCACCGGCCGTCCATATCTCCGCTTTAAAGACATCTGCAAATGCAACATAAAGTCTTGTGACACAGACCACAAGTCGTGGGAGTCAGTTGCCAGTGATCGCCAGAGCTGGCGGACAGCCATAAAGGTGGGGCTAAAGAGTGGCGAGTCGAAGAGACTTAGTAGTTGGCAGGAAAAAAGACGGAAGTGCAAGAAGTGAGCCAACTGTGTAACAGCCCCGACAACCAATTTTATCTGCAGCGCCTGTGGAAGAGTCTGTCACTCTAGAATTGGCCTTTATAGCCACTCCAGGCACTGCTCCACAAACCAATGACCACCTCTAGGCGCTTACCCATTGTCTCGAGAGACAAGGAGGCCAAAGAAGAAGAAAGAAGTCAAAGCAATTTCCTCAGATAATTACCTCAACCCGCCTTGAGTGATTTTCTTTTAAAACCTTCACTCATTACCGTATCTATGTTCGCACTGAAAGCTGTCCTTTCTTTGACGAACCATGTACTACTCCCCAACTCTTTTCTGATAAAACTTGATGCTCTGCTTTAAATTTCTATTGGTCTGAATTGTTTAAAATAGCCTTTAATAAACCAATTTTTATAGGCCTATTCAAATATCCAGCAACATCCAAGTTCCCTATAAGCTACACGTTTGATTTAATCTGCAATAGCATCCTTGCACTGAGTGAAATACATCAAAATTTCTTGCAATTGGGCATTTGATCAACAGAGCAGAATCCATTCTCTTTTATCAGGGCACAGAATCATACGCTATTCATTTTCAAACAGCCTATATTAAACACTATCCAGAGCTGTTAAACTTACCTTAATGAGTGTATTATATTTCATATGGCCAAATATTACTTTTTGAATAATTCTCACCAGGATATTATTAGGTTTGAAAAAAAATGTAATTTTACATTTTAATTAAATGGAAATCACCATATGCACAATGTAAAATATAACGTACCTTATTTTCAAAGCATACATAGTGACCTAAACTTGCCATTTTTCATAGAAGTATTTAAAATGATTAATAATTAGTTCTGATAAATAAAATAGCACATACGTTGAAAATTAGACAGGATGCTTTAATGTAATAAACTGATAGGAGATTTTATTGAAAGTTCACATTCTCCACTGTATTTACTATTTGTTACTAGTAAGTTCAAAATAGCACCTTACTTAAAACTGTTGTGTCCATGAGTTAAGTAATTTAAATAGAAATTTGAGACACACTTTCTCACCAGTATATTTTGAGGTACGTGATTCGAAATCTATATGGTTCCTTTCAGCTTTGTTTCAGCCTCAATGATTCACTATTTCACTGCCTGAGTATCAAGATTTCTAAGTTTGGTAGCAACAGCTGTTCAAGAGAAGGTCATACAGAAATAAAAGGACAACACCTATTCATTCAAAATGTCACTATATAAGAGCATGGGAAAACTAGTTACATTGCAAGTCACCTTTTCAACTCCCACACATACGACTATTAATGGAGAAACCTAGTCACTAAAAGTACATTAAGGAGCCAAGGTCACAAGGGAAACAAAACAGAGCTTGCTGTTATGTGAAAGCAAAGAAACAACTTGGTCTCTTGCAAAAACCTTTCGACCTTGCAAAGTGCACCTATGAATGTTAAGCTCCTTTGGCAGACCACAAAGCTCCTGTTCACACTTCTTCCGTTAACAGTGCTTCACTGCAAAGAATACTGCTAGGGCCTTTAAAAACAATCTTCTGGGTCATATAATGTTACACCAACCTGCCTTTTGATGGATTATGTACATAGCAAACTTGGGATAAATACTGCACTCAGCACGTGAGATTGTTGGTTCAGCTTGGAAGTGGCAAAGTCAAATCAGGTTACAGCACAACACGGAACACACAAACCTCAAATCAAAATTTGGCTACTGCTGGAAAATTATTAGTATTGCAAAGTGGATTTGTCATCACTTATGTACAATACTTGCAATTAAGATACAGCTATCAGGAATGCTAAAAAAAACAAATAAAGAATTCTATTGAAACTGTACAATTAATAACAGTAAATAGCATATTAGAACATTACTTTTTTTTTAGAACATTACAGCGCAGTACAGGCCCTTCGGCCCTCGATGTTGCGCCGACCTGTGAAACCATCTGACCTACACTATTCCATTTTCATCCATATGTCTATCCAATGACCACTTATATGCCCTTAAAGTTGGTGAGTCTACTACTGTTGCAGGCAGGGCGTTCCACGCCCCTACTACTCTCTGAGTAAAGAAACTACCTCTGACATCTGTCCTATATCTATCACCCCTCAACTTAAAGCTATGTCCCCTCGTGTTTGCCTACACCATCCGAGGAAAAAGACTCTCACTATCCACCCTATCTAACCCTCTGATTATCTTATATGTCTCTATTAAGTCACCTCTCCTCCTCCTTCTCTCCAACGAAAACAACCTCAAGTCCCTCAGCCTTTCCTCGTAAGACCTTCCCTCCATACCAGGCAACATCCTAGTAAATCTCCTCTGCACCCTTTCCATAGCTTCCACATCCTTCCTATAATGCGGTGACCAGAACTGCACGCAATACTCCAGGTGCGGTCTCACCAGAGTTTTGTACAGCTGCAGCATGACCTCGTGGCTCCGAAACTCGATCCCCCTACTAATAAAAGCTAACACACCATATGCCTTCTTAACAGCCCTATTAACCTGGGTAGCAACCTTCAGGGATTTATTCACCTGGACACCAAGATCTCTCTGTTCATCTACACTACCAAGAATCTTCCCATTAGCCCAGTACTCTGCATTGCTGTTACTCCTTCAAAAGTGAATCACCTCGCACTTTTCCGCATTAAACTCCATTTGCCATCTCTCAGCCCAGCTCTGCAGCCTATCTATGTCACTCTGTACCCTACAACATCCTTCAGCACTATCCACAACTCCACCGACCTTAGTGTCATCCGCAAATTTACTAACCCACCCTTCTACACCCTCTTCCAGGTCATTTATAAAAATGACAAACAGCAGTGGCCCCAAAACAGATCCTTGCGGTACACCACTAGTAACTAAACTCCAGGATGAACATTTGCCATCAACCACCACCCTCTGTCTTCTTTCAGCTAGCCAATTTCTGATCCAAAGCTCTAAATCACCTTCAACCCCATACTTCCGTATTTTCTGCAATAGCCTACCATGGGGAACCTTATCAAACGCCTTACTGAAATCCATATACACCACATCCACTGCTTTACCCTCATCCACCTGTTTGGTCACCTTCTCGAAAAACTCAATAAGGTTTGTGAGGCACGACCTACCCGTCACAAAACCGTGCTGACTAACGCTAATGAACTTATTCTTTTCAAGATGATTATAAATCCTGTCTCTTATAACCTTTTCCAACATTTTACCCACAACCAAAGTAAGGCTCACAGGTCTATAATTACCAGGGCTGTCTCTACTCCCCTTCTTGAACAAGGGGACAACATTTGCTATCCTCCAGTCTTTCGGCACTATTCCTGTCGACAATGACGACATAAAGATCAAGGACAAAGGCTCTGCAATCTCCTCCCTAGCTTCCAAGAGAATCCTAGGATAAATCCCATCTGGCCCAGGGGACTTATCTATTTTCACACTTTTCAAAATTGATAACACCTCCTCCTTGTGAACCTCAATCCCATCTAGCCTAGTAGCCTGAATCTCAGTATTCTCCTCGACAACATTTTCTTTCTCTACTGTAAATACTGACGCAAAATATTCATTTAACACTTCCCCTATCTCCTCTGATTCCACACACAACTTCCCACTACTATCCTTGATTGGCCCTAATCTAACTCTAGTCATTCTTTTATTCCTGATATACCTATAGAAAGCCTTAGGGTTTTCCCTGATCCTATCCGCCAATGACTTCTCGTGTCCTCTCCTTGCTCTTCTTAGCTCTCCCTTTAGATCCTTCCTGGCTAGCTTGTAACTCTCAAGCGCCCTAACTGAGCCTTCACGTCTCATCCTAACATAAGCCTTCTTCTTCCTCTTGACAAGCGCTTCAACTTCTTTAGTAAACCACGGCTCCCTCGCTCGACAACTTCCTCCCTGCCTCACAGGTACATACTTATCAAGGACACGCAGTAGCTGCTCCTTGAATAAGCTCCACATTTCGATTGTTCCCATCCCCTGCAGTTTCCTTCCCCATCCTACGCATCCTAAATCTTGCCTAATCGCATTATAATTTCCTTTCCCCCAGCTATAATTTTTGCCCTGCGGTATATACCTGTCCCTGCCCATCGCTAAGGTAAACCTAACCGAATTGTGATCACTATCACCAAAGTGCTCACCTACATCTAAATCTAACACCTGGCCGGGTTCATTACCCAGTACCAAATCCAATGTGGCATCGCCCCTGGTTGGCCTGTCTACATACTGTGTCAGAAAACCCTCCTGCACACACTGGACAAAAACTGACTTATCTAAAGTACTCGAACTATAGTATTTCCAGTCGATATTTGGAAAGTTAAAGTCCCCCATAACAACTACCCTGTTACTCTCGCCCCTACATATTTTCTCTCTCAATGGATTCACAGCAGGTCTTCTAAGGGGGTCATTAATCCCATGATCTGGAAGTTGTATTTTTGTTGATAATCTGCCATTCACAGAGCAATGTTACCCAAGAATTAAGATTTCTCTGTACTTGGAATAATCTTCTTACTAAAAGTGCCCCAGTCGCAAACTACAACACCACTCTCTTTAGATTGCTGAAAACTGTGCTTTGAGCAGTTTTTATTCAATTAAATATTGTATCCTACAGAAGTTCATACGCTTGTCTGCATAGCCTCACACCACTTACATGTCATCAGGCAAATACAATAGATTAGTCATTATCTCATTCAGGATACAGGATTAATCTGATTTATTCTGTAATGCAAAGGCTAAAATATTAGAGGTCAAATTCAGAAAGGTGGCATGGGAAGGATGGAACAGCATGGGATGGGATGGGGGTGGCAAGGCAGGAGTGGGAGGAAGGGGATAGCATCCGAGGGGTGGTATGGGAAGGATGGAATGGCATTGGATGGGGATGGCATGAGAATGATGGAATGGGAAGGATGGAATGGCATGGGATGAGGATGGCATGTGAGGGAAGGGGTGGCATGGGAGGGATGGTTGAGATGATGGAATTGGTTAAGAATATTAACTTGACTGCAAATGTTTTGTAGGTCTCTGCTAGTTTTAGCTTAAAATATTGTAGCTAACAATATGCCTTACTGGCTGTGGCTGTAAATAATGCACAAGGCTCATGTTAAATTGCATTTTACTCTGCTGAAAAAAGGCAAAATGGCAAAGGTACCAGATGTAACTTCTGAAAAGCAAAACATAGCTCAATTTCAGACAAAGTAATGGACCTGGTATTGCTGAAGGTTGATAATAATCAAAAAGCAAAGGCTGTTTTGTACATACGGCACTCACCGTGGCTAGGAGAGTGGAAAATGTATGAAATAAATACAATGGGCACAGCGGTGGATGTAAACAGCACGACGGCTCATTTAAATGGCCGGGGCTGACCGCCCACCCTAATGATGTGGAGGGGGAGGTCAGTCAGTTCCCGGCAATGGCGTCAGCAGCCTTTGCGCAGACATTGAAGCCTTTTTTTAAAGGGCTTCAATCCCTCCCAATTAATTTCAATATTTAAAGAAATAGGTTTCAAAAAATTTTAAAAACATTTAAATTGCCCCTCTCCCACGTACACAATAATCATGCAGTGCATTACTTACCCTCTCCCCACCAAAACACTTCCCCTGCCCACCTGACCTCCCCGCCCAAATACATTAGCTTTAAACTCTAACCCTTCCTACCTTCCCCTAAACCAATAAGATTAGTTTGACCCCCCCACCACCCCCAACAAAGAAAAACTTACCTGCTCCCCCCTCCCCACCAGTGTTATGCCTCGGTTCCCCGAGCAGCGGGGGAGTGGGGGGGTGTGGGTGCCGCCACGAAGCCTTACTGCCACTGGCAACATCGGGCCAGGCCTTCCTGGCGTTGAAGCCCGTGCCTCTGCTGGAGGCATTTTCCAGCTCCCCCTCACAACCCCGCCATGACCCCCGACGTAGGGGGACGGGCTGTAAAATTCAGCCCAATATTTCAGATCAATATGAGTGGTGATTTCACAATGTCCACAGACAGCCAAAGAAAAACCTGGACTATCCTTTTCAGCAGGTTTGATAATGATGTTTAAGGCCCTAGGATGCAGGTCATCAGACCCAGGGGACTTGTCAGCCTTTAGTTCCAATGGTCTTCTCAGTAATCTTTCCCTGGTAATTATTTTAAGTTCCTCCCTCCCTTTCACCTTACGATATAAGTATTTCTGGGATGTTATTTGTGTCTTCTATAGTGAATACAGACACAAAATATCTTTTCAATGCTTCCGCCATTTCCTTATTTCCTATTATTAATTCCCCAATCTCACGCTCTAAGGGACCAACTCTCACTTCAGTTACTTGCTTCCTTTTTAAATATATGTGGAAACTCTTACTATCTGCTTTTATATTTCGAGCTAGTTTTCTCTCATACTCTAATTTCTCTCTTTTTTTTAGTCATTCTTTGCTGGTTTTTAAATTCTGTCTAATCTTCTGACCTACCACTAATCTTCGCAGAATTGTACACTTTTTTAAAAAATGTGATACTCACTTTAACTTCCTTAGTTAGCCACAGATGTTGCATCCTTCTTTCTTTCTCACAGAATGTATCTGTGCTGAGTGTTATGAAATATCTCCTTAAATGTCTGCCACTGCATCTCTAATGTCCTACCTTTTAACCTAATTTCCCAGTTCACTTTATCCAGATTTGTCTTCATACCGATGTAAAATGCCTTTATTTAAATTTAAAACACGAATCTTAGACTGACTCTTCTCACCTTCAAACTGAATGTGAAATTTAATCATGTTCCAATCCTACCTAGAGGCTCCTTCACTTTGAGGTCATTAATTAATCCTGTCTCATTGCACATTACCAGGTCTAGAATAGCCTGCTCTCCGGATGGCTCTAGAACAGGGTTGTTCAACATATGGATGCGGGCCAGAATTCGGACAGTCAAAGGTTTCCATCCAGCCCATCAAGCCATTGGCTTCTTCCAGCCCACCAAAACTTTCACTGACTGACAACGGTTGCAGCTCCTTTATTGACATCGTGGAGGTGCCTCACTGCACATGTCCTCCTTTACAAAGATGGCAGACGCTTTTCAGTACCTTATGTTCTGGCTCATTTCGTAAGGCAGCATTGCCCAGGCAAGCTGCATTTCTGCTGATGCTTCCTGCCCGAACTCCATTCCCATTGCGGCCTTCCCGGCTTTGAGCTTGGGCTCCGGGCCCAGCACTGGCTCTGCCTGTATATGGACCCAGCTTGGGCCTTGGGCCCTGGGCTCTTCATCTCCAGCACCGTCATCGACCAGGAGCTGCCTGAGGAGACGGCAGGGCCCAAGCGCGGGAGTTGGGAGTTAGGGGCAGGGTGTTGGGTTAGCCAGGCCCCAGGACCCGAGGGGGGGGGCAGGGGGTGCGGTTAGCAGGGGGGTTGACACAGAAAGGAGGGGCGACACAGTGGGGCAGGGGTGAGTGACACAAAGAGGAGGGGTGGCGACACAAAGAAGAGGGTGTGATACAGAGGGAGTGGGAGAGAGAGAGAAAGGCAGAGACACAGAGAGAGACAGAGACAAACAGGGAGATGGACAGAGACACAGAGAGAGACAAAATGAGAGTGACATAGAGACAGAGAGGGAAACAGCGAGAGGGCGACAGAGAAAGAAGGGGACAGAGAGAAGGGACAGAGGGGGGGGGGGACAGAGAGAGGGGGGGACAAAGAGAGAGGGATACAGAGAAAGAGAGAGGGCTAGAGAGAGAGGGGACAGAGAGGGGTGGGACAGAGAGAGAGGGGGACAGGGAGAGGGATCAAGAACATTCCTGACAGATGACAAGATGGACAACTATCCAGAATACTCTGCATCACTACATTAAGTGACAGCAGACATTTTCTAATTCTGCAAGCAAAAAATGACAGGTATCTCACTAAATCAATGTTCAACATAGTGACGAGAAAGTAAGTTAATAAATTAGTCTTCTCATTTAAAGCTTGTTCACAAAAATGCATATTTTTTGTGGTTTTGATTAATAGTAAAATAAATCTCGAATACCTTTATCTTTCTTAAATTTGCTCACTGGTCCCCTATGTAGAATAAAAATTAAAATACGGCTCCTCACGCAAAAAGGTTAGACACCACTACTCTAGAACGTGCTGCTTTAAGAAGTTGTCCCGAAAACACTCTATGAACTCATCTTCCAAGCTACCTTTGCCAATCTGATTCGTTCAATTTATGTGTAGATCACTCATGATTATTGCAGTATCTTTCTTATAAGCCCCCATTATTTCTTCCTGTATACTCCATCCTACAGTGTAGTTACTGTTAGGGGGCCTTTAAACTACTCCCACAAGTGACTTCTTACTGTTGCTATTTCTTATCTCTACCCAAACTGATTCAACATCTTCATCTTTAGAACTAAGGTCATCTCTCACTACTGTACTAAGGTCATCCTTAATTAACAGAGTGACCCCACCACCTTTTCCTAGCTTTCTGTCCTTCCGAAATGTCAAGTACCGTTGAATATTCAGGTCCCAGCCATGGTCACCTTGCAGTCACATCTCTGTAATGGCTATGAGGTCATACCTATTTATTTTTTTTTGAGCTGTCAATTCATCTGTTTTGTTACGAATGCTACATGCATTCAGATACAGAGGCCAGGATTTTATGAGTGCCACACATTCCCGACGGCGGGACTAGAAGTTGGCGTAATTTCCACTTCCGCTGTATTTCCCATGTCACACGGGATTTTATGTGTTAATGAACCGTGCGGCGATGGGCCCGTGAGACACGTGGGATCATGTGGCGGGGGTGGCCTTTCATTAGTGGAACCTGCTGTCACTGGCGCAAGCACAGATATAAAACATTCTGTGCTTGCAGCCTCGAGGATCCATCAGCCTTCCTTTCATGTAAGTATCTTCAGATTAACTGAAATTGAGGCTTTTACGTAATTCAAAATGTTTTTGCCTCCCTTATTTTGTCAAAGTCACCACCAACTTCACATCATTTATTCTCCCTGAAGCAAAAGTGAGTCAGATGTCAGCCAGTACCCTCAATTTGCCCCACAGCTCCCCGACGTTGACAGCACTCTCTTTAGGCCCTTGCCAAATATCTTCTGACTGTAATGCTCTAATCCACCCACCACCCCCACATGCCGTTTCAGCATCAACAGCAACCATTCAACACACTGGACGCTCCACTCCACCCTCCCCTGCTCTTCCATGCACCCGATCAACTCCACCCTTCCTTACCATGATCCACCATGTAGCACCCCACCCCACCCCACCACCCCCCCCATGCCTTCGCCGCCATCACCCTTGCTGGTGCTGAGCCTGGAGGGAAACATCCATTCCAATGCTGCTGTTAGTTTTACGGATGTGTTAAAGAAAGAACAACACAGACCTGAGACTCAACTGCACAAACCCAACTGTTGCACACCACAGTAAAACAACCGTGAACTGGCTGGCATGGGAATAGAGCTCGCCGTTCACTTAATCTGGATGGCAGGACTGAATTGCAATTATGCATAGGGTAATGAGTATTCATGTTATTTAAAAGAATGCAAGGCTGCAATCTGCCACTGTGCTGGGGGAACCCCGGAATGCCACAAACACGCCACCAACTTAATTTTTCTAACATATCCTGTCATCGGGAATCCCAAAAAAAACCTCCCGGATAAGTTGTTGAATGGGGTCCTGTTCAGGTGGATGTAAAAGATGCCGGCAAAATTCGTCTCTGAACTATCAGCACCAAAATTAGATGAATTTGACCACTTTTGTCTCATTTGTTGTTTATGACTGATGTGTTGCCTACATAACAACAGTTACTACACCTCAAATGTACTTTAGTGTTTTGGAATGTCCTGCAAAAAGTGCTATATAAATGCACATTCTGTACCTAATGTTGTATGACAATATAAATCCTTGATAATACAACTCCCCCACTATTCTTCTGTAAAATTGATTACACTTCAGGGAAAAGTTGGCTTTTGTCCACCATTCCTTTTCACACACTTGTATGTAATGTTTCCTAAAGCTAGAAATAGATTTCTACTGAAAATAGTAGCAAAACAGTGTGAATACAGTACAGTGTGCATGAGAACACAAGCTGTGAACAGCAGGTAAGTTTACATGTAAATGTTCAAAACACTCTCAGCTTCCTATAAAGCAGACAGCTGAATGTGTTGAGAAAAACTGGAAACAAAACTGGAGTACTTTAGCTCTTAATTGAATCACCTCTGAATTAGTAGTTAAAGCCATGTTGCCTATATATCAGGTAGACACTTCGAATGATTGCTTGAAGTAATGCCATTGAAAAATAAGTACAGCGATTCTGATCAGCTAACATTAGTCGGACTGAAAGTTGACTTGGTAGAATTGGAATGGGACAGATAATGTTAGTTTTCTCTTTATTGATCAGAAGAAGACAAAGATAAACTGAGCAAGCTACCTAGTGGTGCAATTCACTTTGTAAAATATTGCATTGGAACAGAGTGTCATGAAGATGTCCAGGAAAAGCAAAAGAGTTCCAGTGTTCCAAGAATTGGTTCACGGTGTTAATAAAGGGTGGATACTACAGAGAGAAAGGTGAAATGTTAGATATATAACTAAGCACCAGCTCAAGTATCCTTGGCAGCACTGGAGTAGAATGACTCCATTAACCTTAATGCTATGAGATCTATCACCTCATAAACATATGACCCGACCTCCACAACACGATTTCTTAATTATTCTAAGTGTTAACAAGGCAAATGCCAATAAGATTTGTATGGCGAGTGATAACTGATTAGAAATGTTAAACACTTGACTTGCAGCCACATATTCCTTTTGTACACAATAATTTAATTAATAAGTTACTGATATGTAACTAGGTCAGAAAATCTGATCTTGTGTGATCATGGAAGAAAGCAATATTGGAAAACCATTGCTGTCAAATGAGATTTGATCTAAATGATAACTTACTTTCAAGTGATTAGAGGTTCAGCACATAGAAAATAACTTCTTAAGGGAAACATGGCTTATCAGGGCTGATTTTATGTAGGCACCTCTGTATTACACAATAAAAATTCTCTGACAAGAATAAAGAGCTAGGTCATATTGATTGCAGATGCAAGGACTACATTACTTATTTTCAACAAAAGATGTATTTTCTGAAAATGATGGGTACCACAGTTTGCTTATATTGGAGAACTGTTCCTACAATCTTTTTATACTCATTTATTACAGCCTGGTCATATCAGGATTGTTTTTTAAAATTTTTTTATTTTATTTTTGTCTTTTGTGAAGCCTCTTGGAATCCTACCTCAAAAGGCTGGTCTCTGAAAGAACCAACACCATCTTGTATGCATTGCTGCCTTGTCTTTAATACAACAATCCCTACCGAGGCAGCAGTGCAACAAAAATATACCACTAGTAGTTCAGACCCTGAAAGTATCTGCCTCCTTTTAACCTAACTCACTTACACAACAATATAAAACTGAACTCAGAACCAGGACAAAGATGATGGGCACTATCACAGATCTTCCAACTGCCGTACTCTACCTTTCAGAAATGAAATCAGTTTGGCATTGCTCCAAGGGAGACTCTGCTCACACAGGTTCCAACATATTATTAATTAGTCATTCTCTGGAAATTAACACATTAAAGACTGCGGTTATATTTCTGCACCCAAACAAACCAAGTAACATGCCATGGCCACACCAGCTCGCAGACAGTGATGTTTTGCAATGTTTCTCTGCCAATTTAAGAAGCCAGCATAAACAAAAGACACTTTTCATTATGATGCTAGCCAGCACCGAGCAAAGATTCTACCTTCTACACCCTTTGTGACTAGTCTCTCTTAAGCATTCATTGAAGCTTGGGATTTTGCCACCTTTTATGACTGAGGCGGGAGGAGTGCACTGGTCTTTCTCTAGTTCCACTTCTCCACAGTTCGCAACATATATTTAAATGTTCATCCAGTTACCGATAGGGCCAATTATATACTCTTTTTATTTCAGAATAAAATCCACCAACCAGGTTTCTTTAATAAACAACAAAATTATCAATTTATTATAAAACAAGACGTAGTCAGTAAAAATGCAAAGCATTAACACACAGATTGAAATATAAAAGTTCCCTTCTACCTTAGCCCAACTCACACAGACACACACACACACACACACAGGTTAATGAAAAAAATAGAGGTTTTCTCTGCAGAGATCTTTCTACAAAACGACAAAAAAAAACTCTGTCTAAATACTTGTTAATTCTTGAAGGAATCAGACATCAGACCAGTGGAAGCCATTCAAAGAGGAAATAGAGAGAGTTCAGAGCCAACATGTACCCGTTAAGGTGAAGGGTAGGACCAACAAGTCCAGGGAACCCTGGATGTCAATGAATGTGGAGGATTGCATCAGGAAAAAAAGGTTTATGGCAGATTCAGAGTGCTGAAAATAGCAGAGGCCCTACAGGAGTATAGAGAGTGTAGGGGGTACTTAAAAAAGTAATTAGGAGAGTGAAGAGGGGACATGAAAAAACACTGGTGGCCAAGATAAAGGAAAATCCTAAGGCATTTTATAAGTATATTAAGGGCAAGCGGATAAGCAGGGAAAGAGTAGGGCCCAGTAGGGACCAAAGTGGCAATCTGTGTGTGGAGCCGGAGGATATAGGTAAGGTTTTAAATGATTACTTTTCATCTGTGTTCACAATGGAGGAGGACAATGTAGGTGTAGAGATCAGGGAGGGAGATTGTGATATACTTGAACATATTAGTATTTAAAGGGAGAAAGTATTAGCTGTTTTAGTGGGATTAAAAGTGGATAAATCCCCAGGCCCAGATGAGATGTATCCCAGGCTGTTAGGTGAGGCAAGGGAGGAGATATCAGGGGCTCTGACACAAATTTTCAAATCCTCTCTGGCCGCAGGAGAGGTACCAGAGGACTGGAAGACAGCAAATGTGGTACCATTATTCAAGAAGGGTAGCAAGGATAAACAAGGTCATGACAGGCTGGTGAGTCTAACATCAGTGGCTGGGAAACTATTGCAAAAAATTCTGAGGGACAGGATTAATCTCTACTTGGAGAGGCAGGGATTAATCAGGGATAGTCAGCATGGCTTTGTCAGGGGGAGATTGTGTCTAACTAACTTGATTGAATTTTTCGAGGAGGTGACTAGATGTGTAGATGAGGGTAAAGCAGTTGATGTAGTCTACATGGACTTCAGTAAGGCTTTTGATAAGGTCCTGCATGGGAGATTGGTTAAGAAGGTAAGAGCTCATGAGATCCAGGGCAATTTGGCAAATTGGATCCAAAATTGGCTTAGTGGCAGGAGGCAGAGGGTGATGGTCGAGGGTTGTTTCTGTAAGTGGAAGCTTGTGACCAGTGGTGTACCACAGGGATTGGTGCTGGGACCCTTGATGTTTGTGGTGTACATTAATGATTTAGATGTGAATGTAGGAGGTATGATCAGTAAGTTCGCGGATGACACGAAAATTGGAGGTGTCATAAATAGTAAGGAGGAAAGCCTTAGAATACAGGACGATAT
Source organism: Heterodontus francisci (assembly GCF_036365525.1). Classification (NCBI taxonomy): domain Eukaryota; kingdom Metazoa; phylum Chordata; class Chondrichthyes; order Heterodontiformes; family Heterodontidae; genus Heterodontus; species Heterodontus francisci. The sequence goes on along the minus strand of NC_090387.1, from coordinate 56,476,051 downwards.
AGATGGGCTGGTAAGATGGACGGAGCAGTGGCAAATGGAATTTAATCCTGAGAAGTGTGAGGTGATGCATTTTGGGAGGACTAAGAAGGCAAGGGAATATACAATGGATGGTAGGACCCTAGGAAGTACAGAAGGTCAGAGGGACCTTGGTGTACTTGTCCATAGATCACTGAAGGCAGCAGCACAGGTAGATAAGGTGGTTAGGAAGGCAGATGGGATACTTGCCTTTATTAGCTGAGGCATAGAATATGAGAGCAGGGAGGTTATGATGGCACTGAATAAAACGCTAGTTAGGCCACAGCTGGAGTACTGAGTACAGTTCTGGGCACCACAGTATAGGAAGGATGTGATTGAACTGAAGAGGCTGCAGAGGAGATTCACCAGGATGTTGCCTGGGCTGGAGCATTTCAGTTATGAAGAGAGACTGAAAAGGCTAGGGTTGTTTTCCTTAGAGCAGAAAAGGCTGAGGGTGGAACATGATTGAGGTATACAAAATTATGAGGGGCATTGATAGATTAGATAGGAATAAACTTTTTCCCTTAGCGGAGGGGGCAATAACCAGGGGGCATAGATTTAAGGTAAGGGGCAGGAGGTTTAGAGGGGATTTCAGGAAATTGTTTTTCACCCAGATTGTAGTTGGAATCTGGAATGCTATGCCTGAAGATGCCATCGCTGAATCCCCCACTATCAACATCCTAGGGGCTACCATTGACCAGAAACTGAACTGGAGTAGCCATATAAACACCGTGGCTACAAGAGCAGGTCAGAGGCTAGGAATCCTGCGGCGAGTAACTCACCTCCTGACTCCCCAAAGCCTGTCCACCATCTACAAGGCACAAATCAGGAGTGTGATCGAATACTCTCCACTTGCCTGGATGGGTGCAGCTCTAACAACACTCAAGAAGCTCGACACCATCCAGGACAAAGCAGCCTGCTTGATTGGTAACCCATCCACAAACATTCACTCCCTCCACCACCGACGCACAGTGGAAGCAGTGTGTACCATCTACAAGATGCACTGCAACAGCGCACCAAGGCTCCTTAGACAGCACCCGCGACCTCTTCCAACTAGAAGGACAAGGGCAGCAAATGCATGGGAACATCACCACCTGCAAGCTCCCCTCCAAGTCACACACCATCCTGACTTGGAACTATATCGCCGTTCCTTCACTTTCGCTGGGTCAAAATCCTGGAACTCCCTTCCGAACAGCACTGTGGGTGTACCTACCCCACATGGACTGCAGCGGTTCAGGAAGGCAGCTCACCACCACCTTCTCAAGGGAAATTAGGGATGGGCAATAAATACTGGCCTGGCCAGCGATGCCCACATCCCATGAATGAATAAAAAAAAGCGGTGGTAGAGGCAGGAACCATCACGACATTTAAGAACTATTTAGATGAGCACTTGAAAGCCATAGCATACAAGGCTACGGGCCAAGTGCTGGAAAATGGGATTAGAATAGGTAGGTGCTTGACGGCTGGCAAAGTCACGATCTGTTGCTGTGCTGTATGACTCTATGAAAAGGAGAAGATATGGAATGATATTGGCTGTCCCTTTTTTCTGGCGTCCCAACTACATGTAGATGGCTGTCACTGGGATCATTTTGGAGCAGTTCTCTCACGGCAATGTCGAGGATTTGTCTGACATGCTTCCTCGGAGAAATGCGGCATCAAGGATTTCAGCTATCAGACTGGATTCGCAGGGTTCCTCAGAGAGTTGGAGAAAAGATGAACTGATGAGTTCTCTCTTAGCAGGCTGATCCCCAGCTGACTCATAACAATATTCAAACCCAAATCAACTCTTGACCGCCATAAATCTTGACATGTTACTTCTCTGTAAACAACTCCCATAGTCAGAAGGCACCGGCTGTTTACTTAGCTGAAGACAGGTGACTTCCAGTAAGTGCTTTTAAACAAAGTCCCAGTGACCTTTAAAAAAAAACAAAGTCCAGCATCTATGGAATCACTCCAGTCCTTGAAAAGAATCCATTTCAACAATTTTAAAACAAGAGTCCTCACAAAAATATTTAAAAAAATCAAAGTTCTTTCATAGCACACCTAATCAATCAGTTTCCAATAAATGACAAATTGAATGGAGTAAGGCAGACTTAGGGTCAAGTAAGAATAGGTCCCAGTCATGCATGAGTTTTTCAAAGAACAGTTGCAGCACAGGAGGCTGTTTGGCCCTTCAAGCCTGTGCCAGCTATCTGCAAGAGCACTAAAATAAAAGCAAAATACTGCAGATGCTGGAAATCTGAAATAAAAACAAGAAATGCTGGAAATACTCAGCAGGTCTGGCAGCATCTGTGGAGAGAGAAGCAGAATTAACTTTTTAGGTCAGTGACCCTTCTTCAGAACTGACAAATATTAGAAATGTAAAAGATTTTAAGCAGGTGGGGGTGGGGCAAGAGATATCAAAAGAGAAGGTGTTGATAGGACAAGGTCACAGAGAATAACTGTCCAGAAGGCCATGGAGCAAAGGCAAACGGTATGTTAATGGTGTGCTGAAAGACAAAGTGTTAGTACAGAGAGGGTCTGAATAGACTGTAAAACACAAAGCACTCCAAGCACAAATATTAAATAAATGTTTGTTTCTACCGTGCCTACACACTGTTCCTGTTTTAAAATTTTTTTTTTAATGGTTGTGCTTGGAGTGCTTTGTGCTTTACAGTCTATTCACACCCTCTCTGTACTAATGCTTTGTCTTTCAGCACACCATTAACATACCGTTTGCCTTTGCTCCATGACCTTCTGGTCAGTTAGTCTCTGTGACCTTGTCCTATCAACACCTCTTTTGTTATCTCCTGCCCCACCCCTGCTTTACTTGCTTAAAACCTTTTATATTTCTAATATGTCAGTTCTGAAGAAGGTTCACTGACCTGAAATGTTAACTCTGCTTCTCTCTCCACAGATGCTGCCAGACCTGCTGAGTATTTCCTGCATTTCTTGTTTTTATCTGTAAGAGCAATTTGGCTGGTTTCACTCCCCTGCACTTTCTCCGCAGCGTTGCAAACTTCTTCCCCTTTTGAAAGCTAAACTGAAGCTGCCTCCATCACCCTTTCAGGCAGTGCATTCCACATCATAACCACTCACTGCATAAAGACATTTTTCCTCATGTTGCTTTTGCTAATCACTTTCAATCCATGTCTTCTGGTTCTCGACTCTTCTGCCAATGGGAACAGTTTCTCTTTACCTCCTCTATCCTGACCCCTCATGATTCTGAACGCCCCTATCAAATCTCCCCTCAACCTCTTCTTTTCTAAGGAGAACAATCCCAGTTTCTCCAATCTACCCTCATAACTGAAGTCCCTCATTCCTGAAACTATTCTTGTAAGTTTTTTCTGCACCCTTTCTAAAGCCTTCACATCCTTCCTAAAGTGCACTGATCGAATTGGATACAATACTCCAGTTGTGGCCCAAACAGTGTTTTATAAAGGTTCATCATAACTTCCTTGCTTTTATATGTGCCCCTATTTATAAAGCCCAGGATCCTGTATGATTTTTGAACACTTTCTCAACCTGCCCTGCCACTTGCAACAACTTGTGCACATAAACCCCCAGGTCACTCAGTTCCTGCACCCCCTTTACGAATGTACCCTTTAGTTTATATTACCTCTCCTCATTCTTCCTACTAAAATGTATCACTTCACACTTCTTTGCATTAAATTTCAGCTGCCAGTGTCTGCCCATTCCACCAACCTGTCTATGTCGTCTTGAAACTTGTCACTATCCTCCTTGCAATTCACTGTACTTCCAATTTTTGTGTCATCTCTAAATTTTGAAATTGTGCCCTGTATACCCAAGTCTAAGTCATTCATATAAACAAAAAAACAGTGGTCCTAGTACCAATCCCTGGGAAACCCCACTGTATATTTTCCTCCAGTCTGAAAAACAACCGTTCACCACTACTCTCTGTTTCCTGTCCTTTAGCCAATTTCAGATCAATGCTGCCATTGTCCCTTTTATTCCATGTGCTTCAACTTTGCTGGCAAGCCTATTATGTGACAATTTATCAATCGCCTTTTGGAACTCCATATACACATCAACCGCATTACCTTCATCAGCCCTCTCAGTCACCTCATCATACAGCTTAATCAAGTTTTTTTTTAACCAAATCTTCACGTAGAATCTATAATACCTTGAAGATAAAAGATTGCATTATTTTAGGTTGTAATTTTCACACCGACTCTTTATGTTTCTAGGTCAATCACTGTTCATCAGCATCTCCTGGGAAGATGCCAATGTCAACTGCCAGGCAGCTGTTGGAGGGTGCTTCAAAATGGTCCAGTGAGACTCAGCTACTGAATTCCACCCTTCCTGCTTGAAGCTTTTCTTGATATGATTCAGATCATCAATGCACCATGTGGGTAACCACATGCACAAAACCACATCCTACTTTTGTCTGACAGATCACACCAAGCTAACACAACGCATCACTGTGAAGTCCTAATTTTATTTAATTTTCATTAAAATCTTTGGAAATGTGGAGGACACTTTAGTACTTTGATTGTATTATTTGAGGTACCCCTTGTCATGCTCGGCCCCCACCTGCCAAGAATGAGGCACGTTAATTTTGTTATGAACATTGATTTTAAACTGCTACTGGAGTGAAGAAAGGACTTGTTAAACAGATCAGCCGTGGCTAGAAAAGACATTTGCATATTAACAGACAGTGTTTGGAAGGACAAAATAGCCATTCCCTGACACATTCAACCCACAATGGACTTTTGATTATCAGATATTGAAGGTGGGGGAGCTCGCATTCCAGGTTGAATGCTAAGATGGCCAAATACACAAACAGACATAGTCAAACCAGCTAGTCACATGACTAACCTGCTGGGCAACCTGAGTTTTTTGAATTTGTACAAACAGTTTGCAGCAGAAAATTTGTTTGCTCCTGGACTGAGAAGATCTCTCTCCTGTCTGCTCCCATCTCTTTCTCACAAGTCTCTGAATCCGCTGAAGACACATGAACCCCAAAAGAGAAAGGTCTCCTACAGCAAACAAGGTTTAAGAAGAATACTGGGCCCCAACAAAAAGCAAGATCTACCTACAATCAAGGACTCTACAGTGAGCTCGAAGAACCATAGCAAAAACTCTTCAGATATTGCCTCAAACTTTTCCACTTTATTTTTCTTCTGTTCTTTTCTGTCTCTTTTTGCATGTGTGTATCACATATGCATGCTAGCGTGGGCGCGTCATGTATCCGTAGACATCAACCAAATTAGAGGATAAGTTTAATAAATGTCAATTTTTCTTCTTTAAACCAAAGAAAGCCTGTTTGTGCTGGTTTCTTTGCCTTATAATGGGAAAGCGGTGAACAAGGATTTACCAAGGGGGAGCTAAAAAACAGTGTGCTTAAAATTAAACCCTGTTACAGTCAGACCAGGTGAAGGCTGAGAGGGAACCCTAGACACCTTTCTCACCTGGTTGTTAACACCCTCATCTTTCTCCTGATGTAACTGGCCAAGAACTTGCAATTCCCTTACAGGACAAATTAACGGGGCCCAATTGTTAATGTTGAAATCTTTTTTGCTTCTGTAAGCAGGAAAGGTTTTCAGTGCTTCATGAACTGCTAATGTGAATTAGTCATCTGTCACATTACCTATTCACAATGAACTTTGGCCCTGGTACCATTGGGCCTGGCATTGGCAGCTTGCTAAATGGGGTTGGCAGAAAAATCGCATCCTTATGAGCCCTTAAGAGCCAAAAATTAAAGGGGATGCGTACTTATGAAGGTTACATACGAAGCAAAAATTGTTGCAGGCTCTCCAAAAGCTGAAAATATCTTACATGCATTTTTCAGTTTTTGGGAAGACATAATGAAAAGGCAATTGATCAAGCAGCACAGTATCAAAACCCCCTGTTTAAAGTATGGAGCAGTCTTACTGATTTAGTGGCGGCTATGAAGAGGGTTGTCCTGTTTGGCAGTCCAGGGTGATGTACCCAGAGAACAGCAGTGGCAGGAGGAAGTGAACAGGCTAACAATCTGTACCTTACCCATACAACACTCAACTGAATGCCCCTTTCTGTTTTCATCAGGCACCCAGAAGGTTATTCTGAATATTGGTCTTCCCATTTTAATTCCACACAGCAGGCTGTAAGAAGTCTATTCTTGCTTTGGTGTACAGGTTTACCACAGCAGAGAGGGGAGTGAGAAGTATCAGTTCCCACATTTCATTTCACATATACATGTGCTTTATCTCACAGTTGGATGAAAACGGGATCTCAAAAAATATTTTTAAAAATCTGAAAGCAATCCCTGAAAACAATCTGAAAACAGACTGCATTTTACAGGACTGTTATTCTGGCTTAGAGTTTGGTCATATGGCATAAATATACCATTCTAAAAATGAACAATATAGTTTAAAAATCTAGTGCTTTGTTTACAAGTAAAATTAAAAATAAAATTAGATTCTTCAACCATTTCATTCACATTAAAACTTGACTTGATGCCAATGCTAACTCATTTACCACTGATCACAGTCTCCTTTCATATTTTCCTTACAGTGCTTCCAGTTTTTATATTTTGAATACACCTACACATCCTCTTAACTTTACATCTTGATCCTATTGGTAAAATTCAACATGCTTCAGGGTTTTATACCAATGGGTAAATTTGATTATAATATTTCCTCTGCAGGGGCAACTATTGACTTACAATGAAAGTGTGACAGTACAGGGGGAAATAATGCATTTTGCCCCAGGCAAGATGACATTCACATGTGCAAATGCACTGCCAATGCTTTTGAAGGGAGAAATACCAATGTCAGATACCACCTTGCTTAATCACCTAACGAGTAAGAGCGTGTCTGCACAAACAAAAAGATAACATTTATGAATAAATACAACATACAGCTCACCTGTCTATTGAAAACATCCAAAGAGATGGGTTATAAAGACATGGCTGAATGAGATTTATCAAAGGCACTTGGTAGATTAGTAACTCCCTGCAACCCACCCTCATTCTTAAAACTTCTTCTATAATTAACAAACTTGTATTCAAAATCAAATGCAAATGAGTAAAAACTCAATAGCATAAATGTATAAAATCTCAGTTTAGTAGTTTCAAGACGATTACTAATTGCTATTATTTTGTTCGCAGTTTTTCTAAGTTGTACACTTTAGTAACAAGATTGGTTTACAACAACAAATAACTTAATGCAGGGCTTATATTAGCAAACTGTGCACTACTTTGCATTTTCATTTTATTTCTCAGAAGTCAGAAGTGACAGTCCTGGCTGATCTTCTTCCTCCCCATTCTGGAGACAGTGAGGCCAACTCTTGTGGTCCACAATAGCCCGAGGAAGCAGCAGATTGTTGGGGACAGACCAAGGATCAAAAATGGTATCATCCTCATCTTCACGAGACTCCAAAGGTGAGCCACTGTTTCTCTGCTAATTTTAACAGTGCAGGAATCAAATCCATTAAATCAGACATTATGGGTTATAAATGTTTAAGAAATAAAGGAGTGATTCTCATCTAGGTTTAATTCATAGCAAAATTTAGATACATAACACAAAGAGACAATTAAATTAAAGCAAATTACAAAGAGTTCAAGAATAAGAGATTAGAACTTTCTACATTGTGATTAAGATTGCTCATTGAACATCACATTATTGTGAGATCAGGTTACAAAATAATTTCAGAAATGTTTAAAATCTTTTGAAACTTCAGAACAGAAATTTCTGTAAGGCTCAATAACACACCACACATTATGCTTACCTAATGAGCCAACAGGAGCAGAAGTGCCAGAAGGCATAAATCTAACTAGTATTTGATAAAAATGGCAATAGGAATATCACCTCTGTTTTAAAATGTTCTTAAGGCAACTTGAGAAGTAATAGCAATGAAGAATAGAGTGGTTACAATTATCTTTAATGGACAGAGCAGCAGGTTCACAACAATGAATCAATGGCATCATGTACACACTGCAAAGTGGAAAAGTTAGAAGTATGATAAGAAAAAACCCACCCAGATAAAGCTTGTTTTAAAATTGGGGTGGGGAAGTTAATTTTCAACATCATTCCCTGGGTAGTAATCAGGTGCAGCAAAGTGGGTACTCATTATTGAACCTATGTTATTTTCATTACATTGAAATATATGGAATGCAAATCAAATGGAATCTACAACAGGCGGGAGACCTGCTCCACCAGTTTACTGCCCAGCTGGTGAAGTTGAAAATTATCCTATGGATTTTAACACAAGAACCACCATGAAACTCTACAGGCCATATTCAACTTTCAATCTGATACTCAAGGCCACTTGTTGACGATTGATGCAGTAGCTCCTAATGCCTCAGCGAATAACTACATTGCATGTTACTGAGCTGTAAAGAACAGAAGCTTTCACGCTGATTGAAGCTGAGTTTATAGATTTTTGATGTGGCAGCAATGGGACTTAAAATTAGCTTCAGCCTCCCTGGTATGGATGAGGGGAAAATCAACCATGGTTCTTGTTTCGAGGCTGGAAAATGCATGTGCAGACACTAGGGATGAGTTTTAACTCACTCAAAACCCATCCACTTGCAGAGTTAAAATTGGGCCCAGGGTGAGATCAGGATTAGGTTCTACTGCGACGTACACCATGGTCAAATACCCCCCTACTAATACTGGCCAGCTTAGCTCACACATGAAAGATTTCCACAAAGTTTAATTAGTGGTGAGGTGCTGGGACCTGTGCATTATTTTGAAGTATGAATCAGCACCAGCATGGTATAGAAAGCAAGAAAAATGACTTGGGGAAGGGAAGGCAGGGTTAGAAAAGTTTGTTCTACATAAGAGCAACCATGGGACAGCACAGTGGCGCAGTGGTTAGCACTGCAGCCTCACAGCTCCAGCGACTCGGGTTCAGTTCTGGGTACTGCCTGCACGGAGTTTGCAAGTTCTCCCTGTGACCGCGTGGGTTTCCGCTGGGTGCTCCGGTTTCCTCCTACAGCTAAAGTCTTGTAGGTTGATAGGTAAATTGGCCATTGTAAATTGTCCCTAGTGTAGGTAGATGGTAGGGAATATGGGATTAATGTAGGATTAGTATAAATGGGTGGTTGTTGGTCGGCACAGACTCGGTGGGCCGAAGGGCCTGTTTCAATGCTGTATCTCTAAATAAATAAATAATATAATGCTATACCTATAGTGGGTCTTAATAAATGCATATTGAATTCCAATTTGCCCTTCAAATGCATCCCCATAATCCATAGGTTCATGGAAGTACCCAACACTCCTTTGAAAATAAATTAGGTATTTATTGGAATTAACATGCATAGGGATTTTTTTTCAATTGAAACAGAATTTTCTGAAACAGGTAATGATTTTGAAGTTGTGCTGTATGCCCTTTCTGGTTATTGCATAATGGTCATAATAGAAACATAGGAACATAGAAAGATAGGAGCATGAGTAGGCCATTCGGCCCTTCGGGCCTGCTCCGCCATTCAAAAAAGATCATGGCTGATCGTCTAATTCAGTACCCTGTTCCCACTTTCTTCTTGATCCCTTTGGTATTAAGAAATATATCTATCTCCTTCTTGAATATATTTAATGACTTGGCCTCCGCTGCCTTCTGTGGTAGAGAATTCTACAGGTTCACCACCCTCTGAGTGAAGAAATTTCTCCTCATCTTGGTTCTAAATGGCATATCCTGTATCCTGAGACTGTGATCCCTGGTTCTGGACTCCCCAGCCATCAGGAACACCCTTCCTGCATCTAGCCTGTCTAGTCCTGTTAGAATTATATAGGTTTCTATGAGATCCCCTCTCATTCTTCTAAACTCTAGTGAATATAGGCCTAGTCGACCCAATCTCTCCTCATACGTCAATCCTGTCATCCCAGGAATCAGCTGAGTAAATTTTCTTTGCACTCCCTCCATGGCAAGAACATCCTTCCTCAGATAAGGAGACCAAAATGGCACACAATACTCCAGATGTGGTCTCACCAAGACCATGACATCCTTGCTCCTGTACCCAAATCCTCTTGCAATGAAGGCCAACATACCATTCACCTTCCTAATCGCTTGCTGCACCTGAATGCCTGCTTTCAGCGACTGGTGTACAAGACACCCAGGTCTTGTTGCACCTCCCCATTTCCCAATATATCACCATTCAGATAATAATCTGCCTTTCTGTTTTTACAACCAAAGTAGATAACCTCACATTTATCCATGTTATACTGCATCTGCCATGTATTTGCCCACTCACCCAACTTGTCCAAATCACATTGGAGCCTCTTTGCATCCTCCTCACAGCTCACTTTCCCCCCAAGCTTTGTGTCATCTGCAAAGTTGGAAATGTTACATTTAGTTATCTCACCCAAGTGATTAATATATATTGTGAATAGATGGGGCCCAAGCACTGGTCCCTGCGGTACCCCACTAGTCACTGCGTGCCAACCTGAAAAAGACCCGTTTATTCCTACTCTCTGTTTCCTGTCTGTCAACCAATTCTCAATCCATGCCAGTATATTACCCCCAATCCCATGTGCTTTAATTTTGCATACTAACCTCTTTTGTGGGACCTTATCAAATACTGAAGAGGACAATTTTATTTGCATTTTTCTAAACAAAATCATTATTCATCTGATCAACAGCTGACATTCATTTCTCAGGCACAGTGCCTCCTATCTTAGGCAGTTAGGAATGGTTTATTATTTCTCTACAAATCTACAGTGTGGATTGTAAAACTAAATCATTCGAATCAGACCCAAGATTTAGTGTCTTTGATGGATTCTTTCACATCTACATCCATTCTTCCCATCCATGGGGTGACCTCTCTTCCAACAGAAAGAAACCCTACTCATCATAGCTTCCTCTATTTTCCAACATATATAAAATGTTTTTTGCATCAAAATTCTGTTATGCGTAACTGGGCTGCACAGCAGCTTATACAGGTTAAGGTTTCTTTTTGTAGACTGTTGTTCAATGTAAAACATGAAATAAAATTTTATTCATTAAAAATAATCAACTGCATCTCCTGTGGAACTGGTTATGGTTTTTGAAAAATGAAGCATGCAGCAACTATGAAGCATTCTATTTTGAGGCTCCTTCTCAAGCCCTTTTAACCTGAAAATCCATAATGGTAAATTCACTCCTATCTAATCTTCTGCACTTATTGTGCTGGAAGTTAATAAATGAGCATAAGTTCATCCTGTCTAGCAAGTAGAACACCCTGACAAGAATGTACCCTAGGCAAAAGCACCTGCCTTAGTTTATTATCCATAAATCAGTTTACTAGAGCATTTTTCACAATCTAATCTTATAAATGTTATTGAATTCTCCAAAGAATAAGTATGTGCTGGATGATTTTTTTAATTTCAATTGATCACTGTTGAACTGACTCTAAATACTCTTTATTCAACCATTTGGCAGTTTAAGTAATTTATTTTTCTCTGGGTTTGAGCTAACAGGCACAGTGAAGAATTTAGTTGCCCTCATTCCTTCAAGTCATATCACCAGAACGTTAGAATTTACTTATCGTGCAAAATTAGCCATAAGCCTTAAAACTTGAGGGTCTCCCCAAGAATACATCACCAACTGTAACCTTTGAAAACTGTAACTTTCCCTCAAGCCAAGTGGTCATTTAAATTTAACAGTTAAACTCTGGTTTCTCCCGACTAACATTGTCAAAGTAGTCTAATATATGCTGTCATTAAATATCAAGATTGCCGAAATCATGAATCACGAGGTGCTCTTAAGAGTTAAAAATACAGTATCCTTCATTCAGTTATTTAACTTTTGCCTTTAAGAAATAAATGGCAGAAATAAACAGTGCGCCATTTTGGGCATGATTGTTTAAAGAAAGGAGGCTGGAGCCACTGATTGGAAGTAGATTTCCTAAGTTAATATGGAGGATGAGAGATTCTTTTGTGAGGAGACAATTAATTAAGGCTATACTCATAGAATAAAAGTAGGTAAAGGGGATCTGATAGAAGTAGAATAAAATTAAAGTTAGAACTAAGTTATTTAGGAGTGAAATCAGGAAGCACTTTTTCATATAAAGTGTCGTGGAAATTTGAAACTCTGGGCCAGATGTTCAAACGGCCGCAAGGACAGAATAGGTGCAGGCGCAATTTTAAAATTCATGTCCCAGAGGTCATTTTGGGTTCTGATGCCGACAGGACAGTTTGTAATTTTCAAAGCATTGATGCGGGGGGGGGGAGGGGGAGGGAATGGAAAACCTGCTCGTCACCAATTAACAGCCCCTAAAACTCCTTAAGGAGCTTGTTATGGGACTTGTCTGGTGCAGAATGGAATTTTTAAACTTTAATTTGGTGAACTCAAACACTCTGGTGCACGTTCGTGCACAGCTGTCAGGTTCACTGCAGGGCCAAATAAAGTTTATTTGCCTTTGTCTTAAAATTGTTTTCTAATGGACCTTCTTGCGCTGGTGCTAGCACTGGACCTTCATTTTTCCTGCATGGCCCCTTTCATCCTCGTCGACGCTGCTGGCCCTGTAAGGAGCTGCCTGCTCTCATCGGCTGCCGCCTGCCTTTGCTGCTCACGCTTGGCAGGCAGTTCCCGCCTCCTGGAGATGCTCAGCACCCCTAATTGAGTGCCGAGCTTGCCTCCTGCCCAATTAGGGCATGTACATTTAAAAATAGAGTCGTAAGAGTGACACAGCTGAGGCACAGGGTCGCAGGACCTGGAATTCATCTGGGCGTCGGGTTCCCGACCCAGATTTGAAAATCCAGCCCTCTCTCCCAAAAAGACTGGTGCTGGGTCAATTAAGACATTCAGGACTGATATCGATAGATTTTTATTCGGCAGGGGTATCCAGGGAAATGGAGCAAAAGCAGGCAAATGGAGCTGAGGTATAGATTAACGTCGATCTAACTGAGTGACAGAATGGGCTCAAGAGTCTGAATGTTCCTAAGTTGCTAAGTGTGCCAAGTTTTGAAAGGGTTTTGAGTGGGTAAAAAGTGAAAGATTATTTCCATTTGGTGGGGAATCAGAGGGGTAGCTTCAAGTTGAAAAGGACTGGGAACTTAATATTTCTGGTTATAACATTTTCAGGAGTGATGGGGAGGATGGCAATGTTAGTGAAGGATTCTATCATAACATTAGAACAGAACAATGTCATGGTGTGTGCATCAAGACAAAATCCATATGGATAGAGTTAAGAAAAACAGAATGGTGCATTCATGGTGCGTGTTACAGGCCACCAAAAGGCAAAGGTGATCAAAATGGTGATATGCAGATCATTCAGAAAGATGTGTAAGAACATCAGGACCATGATACAAGGCAGTTTTAATTATCCCAAGATAGACTTGCATGTGGTTAATGTGGGGAAAGCTTTTAAAAATGCATCCAGGGCCATTTCCTAGATCCAGCAGAGAAGCATTGCTCGATTTAGTGCTGGGAAATGAAGTGGAATAATTACATGCTGTGACAATAGGAGAAATATTAGGAAATAGTGGCACAACATAATTTAATCCAATGTAAGAATAGAAAAGGATAATGAAGAGTCAAAAGTAAGGATGCTGAACTGCAAAAATCAGAGTTCAGCGAGATAAGAAGGGTTCTGAGTCAAAGCAACTGGGAAGAAAAATTAATAAATAAGTCAACAAATCAGAAGTAGGACATCTTCAAATATGAAATGGATAAAGTATGCAATAATTATATTCCTATAAGGTGAAAAGGGAGTGCAGCAAAGGATAGAGTTCTGTGGATAAGTAGAGAGATTAAAACTAAACTGAAACTTAAAAGGGAGGTTGACTAACAATACTAAAGAAATCAATGAGGAATGCAGAAGGTGTAATAGGAATGAAAAGGGAGATTATAAAGGACGAAAAGGGAATATGAGAAAACAACATGCATTTATATCGCGCATTTAACATTGAAAAACACCCAGATGCTTAGAAGAAGCATAATCAGACATAAATTGATAGCGAGCCAAAGAAGGAAATATTAGGAGGGGTGACTAAAAACTTAGTTAAAGAGGTAGATCTTAAGGGTCTTAAGGAAGGTGTAGAGGTTTTGGAAGGGAATTCCAGAGCTTAAGGGCTAAACAGCTAAAGACAAGGTTGCAATGGTGGAGGTGAAGGGAATGGAGGATACATGAGTGGCCAGCAATGCACGAATGCAGAGTTCTCAGGGTTATAGGGCTAGAGGTAATTTAAGAGATAGTGAGCTAGCAGATGATAAGGAAAGAAATAATAAGGGCTTTTTTAAGCATTTAAAAGTAAAGCAATTGTTAAAGAGAGAATAACATTGCACAGAGATGAAGGAGGGTTAGTCTAATTGTGATGGAAGAATATAATGCCAATACTAAATATTTTAAAACAGTGTTTAAAAATGATGGTGGAAGTGAGAATGTGGGTGTACTATAGAACAATAAGGAATAACTGTAGAAAAGGAATTCGTTCTCAAAAAGTAGCAGAGTTTAAGGTGGATATGTCAGCAGGCATGATAGCATATACTATGGGCTGTTGAATGGAGTCAAAGAGAAGATAGCACAGGATCTGGCCACAGTTTTTCAATTTACGTAAAATACTCAACTTGTGTCACAGGATTGAAGAGTAGCCGTGTAGGGATTAACTGGATAATATTAGAACTGGATAAAATCCTTAGAATTCCTACTTCAAGACAAAATTAATAGGCATTTGGAAATGCATGGTTTATCAAGTACAATCAGTATGTATTTGTACATAGAAAGTTGTGTTTGGCAAATGCAATTGATACGTTAGAAAAATTCAGCATGTGGTATAAGATGAATATAGCTTCATGGATAGAAAGTAGCTTGATGAACAGGAAACAGGAGTTATGGCAAATGGCTGTTGCTTGGTATGAAGAAGGGTCAGAAATGGTATATCCCAGAGGTTAGTGCTGAGGTCTATGTTTGTTCTCAGTATATAAAGATGATTTGGACTTGGACATAGGGACCAGAGACTTAAAACTAACTTATTATCCACCACCTTAAACATTCACTCCTTTCACCATCAGCATAACTTGGGAGCAGTGTGTACGATCGACAAGATGCACTGCACCAACATGCCAAGGCTTGTTTAACAGCACCGCCCAAACCCACAACTTCTACTACCTAGAAGAATAAAGACAGCAGGTGCATGGGAACACCAGCACCTCCAGGTTCACCTCCAAGTAACACACCATGGGTTAAATTTTTGGAGACCCCAAAGATGGGAACAGAGGCAGGGGGCCCCTGAAAATACAGGCGAGGGGGGGGGGAGGGGCTGTGCCAATTTCAATGTGCCGATTGTGGCGCTGGCAATAATGAGCAGCATAGGGGGGAGGGAAAGACAGGAATCCTGCTCGCCCTCTAATTGAGGCCAATTGACACAGTTTTGAAGGTGGTTAAGAGCTTGTCAGAGGCTGACTTTTTAATTTTTAAAGGGTGGATAGTTTGCCTGTGCCTTTAGACACCGACCAGCAGGTGGGTAAAGAATGGGGAGCCAGCGATGGAGGCGAAACCTAATGCCCTCTGTCCCCATAACAGCATCAGTGGGGACTGGATACTTGATAAGGGGGTTTCTTTGGCACTGCACAGGTGACAGGGAGAGTAGGCATTCAGCACTCAGGGTTTGAATGGGGTCGGCACCCCCCTGGCTGCGCAGAGATACATGAGCAGGAGGCTAGGCTGCCAAGAACATTCGGGTGACTACCTGTCCAGAAAGAAGGCTGCAGCTGGCAATGGGGGCACAAATGTCAGATTTTGGGATCAGTGGCAATGAGGGGCAACAACTTTGACAGGAGGGAAGAACCTCAGGCATCAGGAGGGCACAGGAGAGAAAAGAAGAGCAGGAAGGCAATGGAGGCCAAACCCTCAACACAGGATCATCCACTGAAGATGGAGCTACCTGGAGATGATCAAGAATCAGTGCTGCAGGAGACCTTGACTCTCCAGGCAGATGGTCACAGACATCTGTGACCTCTTCACCAAAGACCTCGCAGCACTAGTCACCATGCCCTGCCAGTGGCCGTCAAAGTCACTGCGGCCGTGAACATTTTCACTTCTGGCTCTTTCCAAGGATCAGCTATGGACTTTAGTGACTTCTCATTAATGGCTGCACACCACTGCATCTCACTGGTCACTGATATCCTCTTTGTCAGAGATGGACAGCACATTGATTTCACGACAGACACGGCCTCGAAGAGACAGAGGGCATTAGGTTTCGCCTCCATCACTGTATTCCCCCAGGTGCAGGGCATCATCGACTGCACCCATGTGGCCATCAAGGCACCCAGTGACCGGCCAGTGAGATTCATCAACAGGAAGGGCTTCCACTCCCTCAACGCCCATCTGGTCTGTAACCACAACAAGAGCTTCCTCCATGTGTGTGCTCACTTTCCTGGCAGCTGCCATGACTCCTTTATCCTCTGCCAGTCCTGGCTACCACAGATCTTCACTCCAATGCCCAAAGTGCATGGATGGATCCAGTGGACAAGGGAAATCTCTTGAAGAGATGGCTACTCACCCCTCTACGGCAGCCCCTGGCAGAGGCACAGAGGTGATACAACCAATGCCACCGCTTAGCAGGACAACCATTGAGTAGGCTATTGGGATTCTGAAAATGCGATTCCGCCTGGACCAGTCGGGTGGCACCCTCCAATACTCTCCTGCAAAGGTCTCAGTCATTGTGGTGGTCTGATGCGCTTTCCATAACATGGCCCGCCAGAGAAGGTTGGACCTCAACCGTGTCCGGCCCATTCCCCGCACCTCTACCCTCACCCCTTCCCCTCCCTCCCAGAACCGTGACAGGGTTCCCCTTGTCCTCATTTTTCACCCCACTAGCCTCCATATCCAAAGGATCATCCTCCGCCATTTCCGCCACCTCCAGCGTGATGCCACTACCAGTCGCATCTTCCCCTCCCTTCCCCTGTCAGCATTCCGAAGGGATCATTCCCTTCGCGACACCCTGGTCCACTCCTCCATTACCCCCACCACCTCGTCCCCGTCCCATGGCACTTTCCCTTGCAATTGCAGGAGGTGTAATACCTGCCCATTTACCTCCTCTCTCCTCACTATCCCAGGCCCCAAACACTCCTTTCAGGTGAAGCAGCGATTTACTTGTACTTCTTTCAATGTAGTATACTGTATTCGCTGCTCACAGTGTGGTCTCCTCTACATTGGGGAGACCAAGCGCAGACTGGGTGACCGCTTTGCGGAACACCTCCGCTCAGTCCGCAAGCAGGACCCTGAGCTTCCGGTTGCTTGCCATTTCAACACTCCCCCCTGCTCTCATGCTCACATCTCTGTCCTGGGATTGCTGCAGTGTTCCAGTGAACATCAACGCAAGCTTGAGGAACAGCATCTCATCTACCGATTAGGCACACTACAGCCTGCCGGACTGAACATTGAGTTCAATAATTTCAGAGCATGACAGCCCCCCATTTTACTTTCATTTTTAGTTATTTTTTTCTTCCTTTTTTTTACATTCTTTTTTACAATCTTTTTTTTTGCATTTAGTTCATTTCATCTTAGTTTGTTCAGTTTGCCTACCCACTGTTTTTTTTCAGGTTTGCAATTGCTGCTGTTCAATATTCAGTGTATTAACAGCTAATCTGTACGAATGCTTTGTCTTTCAACACACCATTAACATATTGTTTGCCTTTGCTCCGTGACCTTTTGGTCAGCTATGTGGCCTGGTCCAATCTAGACCTCCTTTGTTATCTCTTGCCCCACCCCCACCTCACTTGCTTATAATCTGTGACTTTTCTAATATTTGTCAGTTCCGATGAAGGGTCACTGACCCGAAACATTAACTCTGCTTCTCTTTCCACAGATGCTGCCAGACCTGCTGAGTGGTTCCAGCATTTCTTGTTTTTATTTCAGATTTCCAGCATCCACAGTATTTTGCTTTTAATTAAGAAAGGAGGAGGAATTGGAGGCGGAGGGAGATGACGCTGAACAGACAGGTGCCCCTGCTGCACAACTAGGTGGACTTCTCAGCCATCCTTCAGAAAGGGGACCTCCCACCTCTCCCTCACGGCCTCCAGCATTAGATCCATGTCAGCATCGACAAAGCGTGGGGCTGCCCTCCTTCTCCAGCTCCCTGTGACAGCTCACTTCCTTCTAGTGCAGTGGAATGCTTTGGCACAAACCGCAGATCTCTCCCTCAGGACAACCAGTAGCCTTAGTGATGGCTGCCATGAGGAGTCTGAATGAGTCCCACACTTCTTCTGACCTGCCTTCGTTCTGTCCCCACTGACTCGAAGTGGACAGGAAACCCTTCTCCATATCAACTAAGGGCTCACCCCCGTGAAAATCTGAACTATAATCAGTTTCCCACCAGAGGCAGGTTTCTGACCCAAAAACAAACCCAGCTCCTATTTCTCATCTTTGTGGCGAAAATTGACCATTGTGCTGGTCAAAATCCTGGAATTCCTTGCTGCCTTGCCAGCAATACCCACATCCCATAATAGATAAAAAAAAGTGAAGGAAGCGTTGCACAAGTGGCCAGAATATTGAACAAGGGAGAGTTGTGTGGGGGAGGTGGGGCTGGGGGGTGGGAGGCGGAGTGTTGGTGAGCACAGGTGATTACAGAGATCGAGAAGGTAGAAGCCACGACGGATTTAAACATAAAAATTAGAATTTTACATTTGAGGTATTTGGGGACCAGGAGCCAATGTAGTTCAGCAAAGTTAGGGGTGATAGACACATAGGAATTGAATGTAGACAGCAGTGTGTTGGATGAGCTGATAATGGAGGGTAGAGAATGGGAGGCCAGCCTGGACAGCATTGGAATAGTCGAGATGAGAAGTAAGAAAGCCATGGATGAGAATTTTAGTGGCAGATAGGCTGAGGTAGGAATGGAGGCAGGCAATATTGCAGACATAAAAGTAGGCAGTCTTTGTGACGTAGAGGATACAGGGTTAGGAGTTCAGCCTGGAGTCGAAAGGACCCAAAGGTTGCAAGCAGTCTCGTTCAGCCTAAGACAGTGGCAAGAAAGGGGAATGGAGTCATTTGCAAGGTATGGAGTCTATGATGATGATTGGAGACAATGGCTTCCGATAGGAAATTTGAAAATTGTGGCTCACCAAGGCTGGATGTGAAACAAGTGATCTGACGACATGGAAGGGATTGGGAGAGTTAAAAGAATTAGGCGGAGGTAGAGCCCAGTGTCATCAGTGTGGATATAGAAGCTGACTCCATGTGCACTAAACCTGGAATCATAGAATCATACAGCATATAAGGAGGCCATTTGGCCCATCATGCTCATGCCCGCTCTTTGAAAGAGCTATCCAAATAGTCCCACGCCCCTGCTCTTTCCCCATAACCGTCCAAATTTTTCCTTTGGCTATTTATCCAATTCCCTTTTGAAAGTTACTATTGCTTCTATCACCCTTTCAAGCAATGCAATCTACATTATAAAAAATTGCTGCCTAAAAAATTTCACAATTCCCTTCTCGTTCTTATGCCAATCATCTTCTATGGTCCTATGGTAAAGGGGCAACATAAAGATGAGTAAGAGGACAGGCTGATGATAAATCTCAGTTTATGATTGGTAGGTAAGAGTAAAACTAAATAAAAGCAGTCCCACTGAGTTGGACAATGGAGGAGAAGCATTAGTGAGGATGCTGTGGTCAACTGTGTCAAAGGCTGCAGTTAGGTCAAAGAGAATCAGAAGGGTTAATGCAATAAGATCACAACTAGAGAATGTCAGTCTTGGCTTTAAATTCATGTTGGCACTGTGGCGGGGCAGAAACTTGATTGCAGAGATTCAGATAAGGGGTTGTGGGAGAGATGGGCATGGACGGGAGATTGCAAGATGTTCAAGGATTGTGAAAAGGAAAGGGATGTTGGAGTGGGACAGTAGTGTGAGAAGACAGATGGCTGAAGCTGATACTTTGAGGAAGGGTTGATGACCGTGGTTTTGAAAGGAAGGGGGTCAGTGCCTGAGCAGAGGGAACCAATTACAATATCAACTAGCGTCGGGCCATGAAGGGATGTTGGGCAGTTGGCAGTTTAGAGGGAATGGGGTCAGAAGGTAGATTTCATAGACACATAAACTCGGAGAAGGCAGAGAGGTGACATGAAACAAACTACAGAAAGAGACAGTTTTAAAGCAGGAAGATGAAATGTAGGGTTCACTGCACAGGCTCCAGAATGGGCGGTGCCTCTGCTGATTGGTCTTAAAACTGGTGTTGGAGCTGATCAAGCAATAAAGCTTACATCTGTAGAAGACATTTGGTAGAAAAGCTGGAACTAAAAGACAGGTTTAAAAAAAAAGCATAGTCAGCAACAAGAAGGGATGAAGCACAGGGAGCTGAATAAACGGTCTCTATTTTGGTGATAAAGAAGTCCATGAGTTCCACACACTTATTGTTAGAGGTAAAAGTGGAGGAAGCAGGAGAGATGGTTAGTAGTAGAAAAAAGCTGGTTACTGTTTTTGCTCTCCAAGTATTAGACAGTTTTGGCACAGAGTCAGTACAGTGGAGCTTGATGTGGTCTAGCCAGACATGGTGATGGATGTTTAAGCCAGTTGTGCACCAGATGTGCTCAGATCTGTGTCCCTTAAATTTGAGGCAGTAAAGTTCGGGCCCAAACTGTAGTATAACATAATATAGTAAACATTAAGTTGTTACTGGGCAGATTATGTAAATAGACTGTGTGCATCATCACAGGAAGTGATGTAATATAATCTCTACAGAACCTTGTGGAGAGCAGTAGATGAAACTTTAGATGCAAGACATGTAGAATAAACTCACATTATTTTAACCTTCAGATTCTTACATATTCTGTACTAAGCCTTAATAGTTATCAGAATATTACACAAACCAAGTGTACAAGAACAGTAAAGGTTTTACTGGGGACAAAGGCATTAAAGGTGGAGAAGAAAAATACTAAAGGGTACAGTGAAAATCACCAGAAAATGGAACTACAGTGAAGAAGTTGGCATCAACAATTGCTCAATGTGATGCACAGCATCTTCCTATCCTGTTTTTATGATTCCAATCTAGCGCAGACCGCCTTACAATATTGACCTTAAACAATGTTTATATTAGTAGTAACCATTGGGTGAACAAACCAGGACCCAAAAGGTGTTCTGCCTAAACATTTTCTTACCTCTCCTTCTAACTACTGATCTTACAAATTAAAAGTACAATGCAAATATGGTTTAAGATAACATGGTTTTAAATGTACTGAATACATAACAGAGAATGTAAAGAGAAGCTGATACAGAAAGTATGGCCTGCATACTTAGACCAAGAAATGTTTTTTTTTAAAGTTTCTCATTATTGTTGCTCCTGCCTAGCACAGATGCTGAACCAAGTTCAGTTTAATTCCATCCGACTTCAATGTGTCCAAATTACAGTAGAAGGAAGAAGACAACAAGCTGTAAATATAGAAAGAGACAGAAAATCATTGAGAATCATGCCTTTATGAATATTTGATGAGGAAAGGTTAGAGCTACTGCTGGTAAATTACTAGAAATTATGTACATCATGTGACTCTGTCAGCAAAGGTTAGTATAAATGGGTTTGGACTTAGTTGAAATGACAGCAAGGATTACAAAGATTTGTCCTGTCTGCACTGCAATTAGTCTGTGTGTGTTTTAAGGACAGAAGACATGTCATTAGGATTAAAGCAACACCAGTACTTCAGAAATGAAGCCATTTGTTTACTGTAATACCATCAGAGGTTTACTTTCAAAAGCACAAACATTTCTTCTGCATTAATCTACATCTTGAAAACTACCCACAGACATGCTTTAGACTTTAGAAGTGATTGGTGTGTGAGTGATTGGAATTGGCGTGCTCTGCGGAATCTGATCGCAGGCGGCCTGAGAGTCGGGGTCCACTGAGACCTGATGCTCTTGCTGCTCACACTCCTCCCACACTTACAGCCATGTGAAAAAAGGAAATTTAACACATCAGGGAACCTGCCAACTTATCAGATCAACTAATCAATACCATTGACTAAAAGCACTGTAGCTGGTCTTAAGTAAAACACAAGGTAAGATCCACAGGGCCTTTACTAACATATTACCTTTATTCCACTGCCTTTGCTGCAGACCCGAGGGGCACCTGACTTTTCTCGCCATCTCTTCCACTCAACTGCCTTTTACCTCTCTCGGTCAAAATAATGTACCCATGGTTGCAATCTGCGACCCAGGAAAAGCCTTAGCCACAGCCATAGTCTCAAAGGCACCAGGAACAGTGATTTAAATCATAATACAGCCATCCAGCTGTAGCTATCCCATCATTACCATAGTTCAGGCCTGTGTAAATCTGTGCACTGTTCTTGACATTGCAGAGACTCGGTGGGATACAAATGGGTTCTTCATGTACAATCCTTGCTCACAGAGATTTGATTTACCTGCACTGAATTAACTTTCATGCTGTTTGACATTCACCTGGCTTTTCTGGAAGACAGACTGACAAATTTCAACTGAGTGAATTTAATGCTCCAAAACACACTACACCCTGCTCCTGTTGTCTTAGAAGTTAACTCTAAAAAGCAGTAGTCAACACAGTATGTACTTAATTTGTCAAATGTAACACTGTAAATGAATAATAATCAACAGCTAAGCATTACCATTGAAGACAGAAGAATTCAAGGTGCATCAAAAATAAAATCTTTTTTCTTGTCATAGGACAAGCATGCCTTAGGAACTGAATCTGTTCAATTTGGATACTTTGAACAAATTGGGACAGTTCTGGTTTAAATTCAGCAGAAATCATAGGAAGACATTTGGTTTTCACTAAAGGAGTTCATTATCTGACAACCGATATGACTCAGAAACTGATATGCGTATTTAAATTTTTCAAAGAACTGCCACATAAACTGAGAACAAAATGTTGTATAACTGTTTTCTACCATCTCAGTATCCAAGTAACAGTATTAGGTTCAGTGGATTTACCTGGATGGGCACTTGGTCTAATTGAGACTGAGTTTAAAGGATTCTTTGGATTAGGTCTCTACACAAAACTTACCCTATAATTACAAAATTAACCAGATGGAGCTAAAATCAGATGTCTTTAATAAAAATAAAACAAAATCATTCATTTAAAATAAATTTAGTTCCGGAGTTAGTCTAGTTTAGCAATTCAGAGCGCATGCAGAACACGTTCTTCTTTAGCAACAGTTTGTGGCTAGTGAAAGCATGAGCTGTACTTTAATAATGATGTTGAGTATTGTGGTCTACCGTACAAGCAATATCATCCTCAAATTGCCCTTGTATAAGCACGCAATGACTCAAATACCCCAAGGCAATTTTGGCACCTTGCTGAATAGATTCATGGTCTTGTCAGTACAGCTTATAACGTTCTGGCTGGCAGACAGCAGCAATGAGCATTGAAAACAGGATAAGTAATAGAACCTCCAGTGCTCCACAACTCTGAGCAGAACTCAAATCTCAGTTCAGAATTTACATTCTTTCACAGTTTGCATAACTGATCATTGAAGACACATCTTAATTAAGTGTTTAACAACAGATGTTCAAAGCATGGAATCTTGATGCTGCGCACTGCATCAAGGAATAAGTGAAGGATGGTTACTTACTGAAAGCATGGTAACCTTCAGTCTAAGATGACAGCCTCCCTCGCATATCACGTCTGATCCTATAATCAGCTATGCCCACAGGGGAAGGGTACAGCTGCACCTTAAAAGTTTATTTGCTCATGAAAAATCATGTTTATGCAATAAGTAACTAACCTACTCTGGTAATAATCTTGCCTCGCTTCCATTCCACATCCAATCATAACTCTTAAACTTTCAGTGACTAAGAAAGATGAAGGGAAAACGAGTATGGAGAAGACTATCGGCTAGAGAACGACATTCAGAAAGCCACCTTTCCTTCTGCTTTAACTTTTTTTAAATCTACCACACACCATGAATCTTTATTCATTGGTAGGTCCATCCAGGAAATGGAAAGATCTAAATTTATATTACTTCCCAAATGGTAAGGATGGATATCTGCTTGTAAAATCTGTGGGAAGAGGAATCAGTGAATGACAAGAAAATGAAAAGGTAAAGCTCTGAGAAAACACCATTCTGGAAAGCTCAAGTATACAGTTTCCCAGTAGAGAGCTCTCATGTTCCCGGTGATGAAGTCCACTAACACAATATTAATTCTTGTATTAAAGGGAACTGGTTTGATTTATATGGCGGTATTTGAACCTCTGCACTTTCGTCTCACACCGTCTTAACACAGTTGAAATCAGATGCAGGAAGGCTGGCCACTCCAGAGGTTCAAATGCCTAACTTAAATGGTGAAGCTGCATCCTGATGATGTCATTGGGGCATGCCGAGCCAAGGGTCTCCCCCATCACCTTGCCAGGGCCGTTTCTGTGGGTATCTGACTGCGGTCTGACCACCACGAATTTCCACTCCCGCCTGCTGGCGTTGATGTCATTTCCACTGGCTTCAGATGAGAGTTAGTTCCAGCACCTGCAAACGGGGCCCGGGAGTTAAACATGCCAAGGAGTCAGACAGATTGCTGCCTGCTTTGCCTCTGCACACCCGATTCTCGTCCTGAGTTAAAATGGGGCCTGTAAATTCTTGCACCAGAACAAATGCCCAGGGTTCTTTAAGTAATATTACAGGTCCTGTATCCTCTAATTTAGTTATGTAACACATATTTACGGGTATGGCATTGTTGATTCAGAGTAGAAGTGAGTGATTGTTGTCTTAAGTGTTGCATTAATCCTATTTGCACAAAGTTGATATCAATTTCTTGTCAACTAGTTTGAATTTAGTGAGTAACGGGAAATATCATTATTCTACCCCTTTTAATGTAAGTATATTGACATTTTTAGACAAATCTTTAAGTTTCTGGCAACTGGTGTACTTATGAAGTCAAAACCCACTGATTAATGAATACCAAACAAAATCTAAGTATTAGTTTATCAATAACAGGGAAACACAAGCATCTTGTTCTAATTATATTATTAAATTCTAATTCACTATCTTAATTTTTTTGGATGGGAAGGAGCAATATTCTGTGAGAGGGTTAAGATTTTTGTAAAGCTATTTTCTCTCCTTGTTACATCACATATTACCCACAGCAGAGTGGGCAGGCAAACCAGGAAACACCAGTACAGCTCTGAAACAGACACATAAAGGCACATCAGAGTACTTTTAGGTTGATTCTCTCTACTCCTCTTTAAGGTGTTTGACTTCCACTCAGCATTACCCAAAGCAAAGTCACTAAAATTAGGACTTTTGTGCCCAGCATGTCATAGAGAGATACAGAACTGAAACAGGCCCTTTGGCCCACCGAGTCTGTGCTGAACAACAACCACCCATTTACACTAATCCTACATTAATCCCATATTCTCTACCACATCCCACCATTCTCCTACTACCTACCTACATTAGGGGCAATTTACCTATCAACCTGCAAGTCTTTGGCTGTGGGAGGAAACCGGAGCACCCGGCGGAAACCCACCCAGTCACAGGGAGAACTTGCAAACTCCACACAGACAGTACCCAGAACCGAACGTGGGTCGCTGGAGCTGTGAGGCTGCGGTGCTAACCACTGCGCCACCCAATGCATTACACAATCATGCTTTGTTTACCAAATGCATTTCAGAATTAACAACAGATTCCTTGATCTAATGACATATGAGTCCTTCCAAATTTCACATTATACAACCTAGTTAACTAGTCATTAAAATATCCAGACTGCCAAATTTGCTATTGGACAATAACTTCATAGGAGGCACTAACTCAAGTTACAAGATGTTTATGTCCAAGTGTTGTATCATCCATGAGATAAGTATCATGACAGACCTACTATCTTGTAAAGATGTATCTATTACAATATAAATCTAGTATTAATCACCAGGAAGCCAGATAATGACATCAGTTCCAATACTTGAAACAGTGGACTTCCATCAGCAAAAATGGGCTAAGCGCTTAATATCCTGAAACCATTTCCCTGGCAGTGATATTAGGCCCTGCAGAGGTAATATACTGGTAAGGTTTTGGTTGTCATTTCTTGGAGGCAATAGTGGATCAGTTGCTGCTATAGCTTCATGAGTTATCAGTTGTCTGTATGGTTAACTGTGCAGGTTTCTTTGCCAATACTGGTTTATTTTATGTGAACATCCTTGAAGTTACAGATAGTCCAAAAGGAAGCAATCAGAGTGGTGAGCATACTCCAGATTGAGTACCATGATAAATACCTGTCATTTCCCCAATCAGAACATAAACCAATATTGAAGTAACATTGCATATCCAGTAATGGAGTACACTTACTGGTATTTACACAACTGTTGTTCAAATTTGAAATTTCCCTTTCTCGAAGAGCATAGTGAGGTACCTGAGGGTGCGAATGGGTCAATTCTTTCTTTCAAACTACAAGAGCTCTGGAGTTGAACCACTCACTTTAATTCTGCAGAAGCAGGACTTCATTGAATTGGACTGTAACAATGTAATTTAATAATAAATCTCCATGAGGACAACATCAAAAAAGTCCATGAACAGATTACCCCTCCAGCAAAAAGTGGGGTATTTCTCAGAGGAAACCAATGGCATAACTTCAATATGGTTTCCAGCACTCAAACATTAGAGGTGAACTTGAAACACTTGCCTCCGAACCTTGACAAGTAAGTTTTTAGATTTATTCAGGCCCTGCAAAGCAACATCAATGCATACTTCACAGTTAGACCATAAATGAGATACTTCCCCATTCATACCTATTACATAGACAACTTTACCCACAAGACCACTGGACATTAGACATGCTCCACTGGATCATCAGATTAAAAAATATAACTTGGGAATATCATACTCCTTGTGGGAGGGCACTGATGGGCAATACTTTCAGGGTAAATGGTATGATTAAGTATGGATGAAGTTGGTGCTACAAGACAGACTGATAAATATAATCTCAGTGAGCTTTATAGCCTCTTCAAACTTCAATAAATCGTCCATCATCTTCCAAAATTCTATAGATTCTGGAGTGGTTCCTGCAGATTAGAAGTTCGCAAATGTCACCCCACTATTTAAGGGAGGGAGAGAACACAGGGAATTACAAACCTGTTAGCCTTATATCAGTCATTGGGAAAATGCTAGAATCTATTCTAAAGGATGTGATAAATGGACACTTGGATAATAATGATCTGATTGGGCATAGTTAACATGGATTTATGAATGGGAAATCATGTTTGACAAACCTGTTGGAGTTTTTTGAGGATGTTACTAACAGAATTGATAAAGGGGAGTAGGTGGACGTGGTATTCTTGGATTTTCAGAAGGCTTTTGATAAAGTCCCCCACAGGAGGTTGGTTAGCAAAATTAAAGCACATGGGATAGGAGGTAATATGCTGGCATGGATTAAGGATTGGTTAACAGACAGAAAGCAGAAACTAGGAATAAATGGGTCCTTCTCTCGTTGGCAGGCTGTGACTAGTGGGGTACCGCAGGGATCAGTGCTTGGGCCCCAGCTGTTCACAATATATATCAATGATTTGGATGTGGGGACCAAATGTTGTATTTCCAAGTTCGCAGATGACACAAAACTAGGTGGGAATGTGTGTTGTTAGGAAGATGCAAAGCGGCTTCAAGGGGATTTGGAAAGACTTTGTGAGTGGGCAAGTACGTGGCGATGGAATATAATGTGGAAAAATGTGAGGTTATCCACTTTGGTATGAGGAACAGATGTACAGAGTATTTCTTAAATGATAAGAGGTTAAGCAATTAGGAAAGCTAATGGTATGTTAGCCTTTATAGCAAGAGGATTTGAATACAGGAGTAGTGAAGTCTTGCTTCAATTGTACAGACCTTGGTTAGACCACACCTGGAGTACTGTGTGCAATTTTGGACCCCTTACCTTAGGAAGGATATTATTGCCTTAGAGGGAGTGCAACGAAGATTCACCAGACTTGTTCCCGGGATGGCGGGATTGTCCTATGAAGAGATATTGGGGAAACTGAGCCTGTATTTGCTAGAGTTTCGAAGAATGAGAGGTGATCTCATCTACAAAATATTTAAAGAGATAGACAGGGTAGATGCAGGTAAGATGTTTCCCCTGGTTGGGGAGTCTAGAACCAGGGGACATAATTTCAAAATAAGGGGAAGCTACTTAGGACAGAGATGAGGAGAAATTTCTTTACTCAGAGGGTTGTGAATCTTTGAAATTCTCTACCCCCTAGGGCTGTGGAAGCTCAGTCATTGAGTATGTTTAAAGCAGAGATTGACAGATTTCTAAACACAAATGACATAAGGGGATATGAGAATAGTGTGGGGAAAAAGGCATTGAAGTGGATGATCAGCCATGATTATATTGAATGGCAGAGCAGGCTTGATTGGCTGAATGGCCTACTCCTGCTCCTATGTTCCTATGTCCTTCATCTGTGATATATAGAAACTCTCACAGTTTTAAATGAAAGCACCAGAAATTTTCCTCGATACCTGAAGCAATACTTAATATTTTGTCCTATAATTTCGTGTAAAAGACACTAGCTGGCCTCTCCTCTAATTAGTTTTTATAGAACTGAAAACGGATTGCAGTTATATGGTTACATGCTTCATTTCCTTATCTGTGATATTCATGCTCCAAATTCTGCATCACTTAAGCAGTTCCTTTATTATGTACCCCAGTCTGAAAAAAAACTAGGTGGTGCCAGTTAGCTGAGCACATCTGGTAAGCAGGTAGATAAGCAACAATTCTTATGGATATGGTACACATCCGAGTGCCCTGCACATACGATAAATTAATGAATTGAGTTTTCTTAACTTCCTGTCCTCAGTAATTGAAGTGGAGGATCAAGATTCAGCATAATAATTTATTTTAAATGGACTGGTGTCTTCAGAGGGACAGCGCCAGAGGTACAGTCAGAGAGACAGAACTCAATGAAGAGATAAACTGGGTCTCAACTCTTCTTGCAGTACCCTGTGCAATTGGCCTATCCTGAAATTAAAGTATGATTATCTCTGAGGTTACTCTTTACTTTCTTGATCAACCCAGAGATCAGTGATCCTTGGAAACCAGAGGGATCAGGCACTTAATATTTGCCTCCAGATTAGGAGGGGAGCAGTATACAAAGAACATCAACAATGTGCACCTAGAGAGGTCTAAATGACATCCCTACCAGAATATCTTTATCTATCTTCTGTCTCGCTCCCCACAACCAGACAATACTTCCTGCTGATGTCATACCACCCACTTATTTAACTTTTGGGGTAACTTCAGGATATCATGTGTGAATGAAATAGTGTAAAAGGCACATATCTAGTGCTAGTAATACAAGATGGAAAACTAATATGGCATGTGAAGTAAGCTTACAGAAGCATAGAATCTTACAGGACAGGAGGCTACTGTTCAGCCGTTGCACCCATGTCAGCTCCTGAAAAGAGCCATCGAACCCAGTTCCACACCCCAGCGCCTCACCTGAATCCAGTCAGAAAAACATCCATTCACGACTACTCTCTGCCTCTTATCCAATTAGCTGATTACGCATCCAAATTATCACCGTCCCTTTAATCCCATGCACTTCTATTTTCTGAATAAGTCTATTATGTGGTACCTTAGCAAGTGTCTTTTGAAAATTCATATATACATCTACTGTACTATTTTCATCACTCCCTCTGTTACTTCATCAAATAACTCGATCAAGTTATGCAGACACAATTTATCTTTATCAAATCCATGCTGGCTGCCCCTTATTACCTCATGGTTCATCAAGTCAGAATTAATTTTGTCCTTGACATTAGTCTCTAGTAGCTTTCCCATCACTGACATTAAAGTGACTGACCCGTAGATACCAGGTTTATCTCTCTCCCCATTTTTGATAATTTGCAATCCTCCAGTCATACAAAGACTGACAGGAAAAGCTGTATCAGAACAACGGACTATCTTTAAGGAAGAGATGCTTCAGGAACAGGCTAGGTACATTCCAACGAGGGCGAAAGGTAAGGGAACAAAAAACAGGGCTCCTTGGATGATAAGGGAGATAGAGATTATGATGAAACAAAAAAAGAGGGTGTATGAAGCATGTCAGGTGAATTCTTCAAGTGAGAAGCAGGCCACATACAATAAATTGAGAAGGGAGGTGAAGAGGAAAATAAGACTGGCACAGCGAGAACATGAGAATAGAATGGCAGTCAACATAAAAGGGAACACAAAAATCTTCTACCGGCATGAAAGTAGTAAGCAAGTAGCAAGAGGTGGAGTGGGGCCTATTAGGGACAAAGAGGGTAATATATGCTTAGAAGCGCAGGGCAAGGCTAGAATACTGAATGAATACTTAGTATCAGTGTTCACTAAGGAAGGGGAATCTCAGAAGCTGAGAGAGTAGAGGCAATGAAGGGGATAAAATTTGAGAGGGCGGAGGAGGTGTGGCAAACAGTGAGGGTGATATAAACCACCTGCAACAGGCCATAGATAGGCTAGCAGAATGGTCAGACACGTGGCAGATGGAAATTAATATTGACAAGTGTGAGATGATGCATTTCTACACTTTAGGAAGGATGTGAGGGTCTTTGAGAGAATGCAAAGGAGATTTACCAGAATGGTTCCAGAGATGGGGGATTTTAGTTACAAGGTTAGTTTGGAAAAGCTGTGTTTGTTATCCTTAGTGCAAAGAAGATTGAGGGGAGATTTGATAGAAATATACAAGATTATGACAGGCTTAGATAAGTTAGACAAAGAAAAACTGTTCCCATTAACTGATGGTACAAGGACCAGGGGATACAGATTGAGGGTTTGGGGGCAAGAGATGCAGGGGGAATATGAGGAGGAACTTTTTAACACAATAGGTGGTAATGACCTGGAACCCACCCACAAGGGTGGTGGAAGCGGAGAGAATGAATGATTTCAAAAGGAAATTGGATGGCCATGTGAAGGAAATAAACTTGCAGGGCAACGGGGATCGACCAAGGGAATGTGACTGACTGGATTGCTCAGTGGAAAGCCAGCATGGACTCGATGGGCTGAATGGCCTCCTACTGTGCCATAAATGACTCTATGAGTCATATGGCACCATTCTCACATCCAAGGAAGCCTGAAAGATTGTGCCTAGAGCTTCTGCTGTCTCCACCCCATAGTACATGCTACTGCTCAAGATGATGCCCATATTCCTCCATCTATGTCAGTTGCCAGGTACATCAACAGGAAATACTTCTGGCCTATGCTTAACCTTATATATGGCAAAAATAGGGAACAGTAAAAAAAATTCCATCATTTCCTACATTGCAGCAGTGACTACACTTCGTAAGTACTTCATTGTCAGTAAAGCACTTTGGGAGGTCATGAGGTTGTGAAAGGCACTATATAAATGCAGGTTCTTTCTTTGTTGTGTTCTTTATGTTAATGGGGTTTCTCTCGTGGAAAATAACATTTTTATGCCTTGTGGTTATGTCTGACTGTAAGCTCAGGCTATTCAGAGAGCTGAAGTAATGAGGAAATGGTGGGCTCACTATTATCATTTGTGAGGATTTAATTTGACTAAGTAGTTTCATTTTGATCAACACTAAATTTAAACTTCCCTTAATAAAATAAAAAAGACAGATGAAGAAATAAATAGAAAAGATTAAATACCTTTTATTTCAGACCTTTCAATTTGAATTAAAGAAATATGAACATTTCTCAATAAGTAATATTAGCCAGAGAGAAGCATTTCTTTTGCACTTAATACTTGTGTGTTAAATTGCTCAGTTCCACTATTTCAAGTGATTCTCAGTATGAATTATTCCCACTAAAACTGCTAATTAAATTTCATCAACAACTTGCACTTATATAACACATTTAATGTAGAGAAATACTTTACGAATCACAGAGGCATAGACTGGATGCTGAGCTTTTAAACAACTACTAACTTTTTAAAGTTTAAATGATACAAAGCTCAAATGTGGTTCCCGTGACATAATGATTTGTCAAAACAATAATCATGATGCCCAGAATACCTATTCATTCAGAGTTAGAGAAACATGCCACATAAAGTACAATATATTTCTTTAATTACATTCTTTCTTGCAGAAATGTAGTCAAGATTATCATCAGAACCAAGCTCTCAGCAACAAAATTTGTCTATCTCTTTAGGGCTTTGAGACGTTAACCAAACTGGCAAATTTATCTATACTCTATATTTAAACCAACACAAGTTTTTAACAGTATGGACATGGCTACACTAAATTTCTGTTCAAATATATGTTCCCATTGGGATTTAATTTGGTGTCCAACGACCTAGTCATTGTGATTTTGTGATTTTAATAGCTGTGGTGGTCTGTGGGCATACCTTAACAATCATTCTGTAATAAAACTGTTATACTTCTGACAATCATAATAAAAATGATGATAGAGAATGGGAGAAGGAAGCGATTCATTCAGAGACCATTTTATTCACACTGCCTTTTGCTTTTGAAAATCATTCTGCCGGCTCGGAGTACTAAAATACAGAGCAAAGAAGTCAGCCAACTCATTGAAAATCACGGCACATTGACAGTCACGGAGGCAGACCTTTGTTCAATGTTCACGTCTGTGTATAATGACAGAAGGCTCAAAATGCTGCCTTCTACTAAAGAGCAAGTACATGATCCAGCACGGTTAATCAATAAGTTAATGGAATGAATCGATAGCAAAGATTTTTAGGAGATCTTAATTAAAGAAACACTTGCAGAAACAAATGATGTATTCAATCTATTGATGGCATCAGGGTGAGGGGTTAAACAGGAACAAAACCATCAATGTTATTTTGCAGGCAAACATTTTGCTAAGCAGCCAAAATAGCTCATAGGCCTCAAAGCCTGCCCATTAATCAGTCCCCTGTCAATTTCCACCTGAATTGTACAGGCAAATTAGTCCATACTAAAAAATTTTAATTACTGAACAGCAGGGTAAAATATGATGATGAAAAATAGATGCAAGAGTCTGCATCCGTTTTTTTTCCTCTCTGTAGAAGAAGCCGAGTCCCTTGAATAGGAATAGCTCAGCTGACATAGCCTCTTTCCAACTGAGAAGTGTATAACTAGAATAATTAAAGAACACCTAAATTGATGGATCCCATTAATGCAGAGGAATTCTCCTGTGGATGGTCTGCACAAACATGTTAAGTCAATATTTTTGATTCCCCTTGATGGTTCTGCACCAGGCACTAGTTTAAAGAGACATCAATCTGTGATGTCAGCATTTATCTAATGAACCTTCAAAAATCAATGTTCAAAATTGCCTGCTACATGTATGCACACAATTTGTTCATTCTCAGAGGGCTAACGGCATAAAACTAAAACATCAGAATCGTAATAATCACCAGCTCTAGTGACCACAACTGACTTTCGAGTTAGCCATGGGGAAATTATCTACACAACCAGAGTCCAGGATTCCTTCTTAGTTCAAATCTGTTTTCAGTGCCTATTTCAGTGTGACTACAGTAAAAGGGAGTCTTTAGTAAATTATTCAGCAGTCAAACAAACTGCTAAAATAGATGCATCACAGGTGGTTAAGAAGGCCAGTGAGAGCTAAATGGGGCAAAATATTCAACTGTAAATAATGCCTCATCTGCAAGTTTCAGACACAATGCTATGCAGCATTTGATACAGCTATTTTCTAGGGACATTTAAATCTATTCGAAATTTTTTTAGTGCCTATAAGGCTCTGATAGGGGTTAAATGTCAACATATCACTTGCATATAAAATGTATGTGAGATTGACAGAGACTGTGATGTGGCAGCACACTGTCCAAAGGCTGGTGGCTTTTCTTTTTCTTCTCAGCCAATGCACAGCATTATAAAACCATATAAGACTGCATTATTTACTCTGTACCATAAGAAAATTCCAGCTATATTACTTCTGAATTTGGTCATAAGTAATGATAATTTACAACTGTGTTTTGCAACATGTCGCAACAGTCAACTCAAATTAGTTTACATTTCTTTAACCAGTTTTTTTAAAAAATGCATGGCTACCTCCAACATAGCTGCAGCATCCTTCTTGGCTGGTTAAGATTGCTCAAGGCATCATATATATATGTATATGAAAGAATATTTTTGGAGGATACGTATCAAAAATATATAAGAAATATAACAAACAAGCAGTCAGCACATAAATCGGACCTTTTTGAATTTGAACAAATAAACTGCAAATAACATAATGAAAAGACATATAAGTGTTTCATCTACTTTTCTTGTCTTTCTCAATAGGGAATGCTTAACATGAACCTCCTGATTTCTAACAAATCAGAAGCTTTTCCACCGATGAAGAACTACCACACTGCTCAAACTACAAAAGAAAGCTTAGTCTCTTCAAAAGCCATTTAATCTGTTCTAACGTAAAGAAAAGGCAGGCTAACTACTGAATTCATTGCTCCTTTAGGCATATCTTTATCCTATATGCGCGATGGTACACACTGCTTAATGTATTATGGTAGGCAGTGTATAATTAGATCTGTACATAATTTTTTTTTACAAATGAACACTTGGTTTACTTACATACCTGTATCTATATTTGTTGATAATTTGCATATAGATGGCTTTATTTAGTAATTTAAGAAGCCAAGGACTACTTTAGTTTTGCGCGATTTTAAACTATAGTTTTAATACTCTGTACAGTCTTCTTCTAGAATTAGCATGAAAAACAAATTGGTTGAAATTTACTCCCATTCACAGTCAATGGGGAATATTCCAGCCAAGGTCTATGTTTTTAAAGTCTCAAATCATAAGATAAATGACACTCCTCTAGCACACACCAGGGCTTGGGTCCTGCTGCACAGAGGCCCTAGAGAAAAAATGATGAAATAGCAACCCAAACCCATTAATGGGAACTGTAGAGTTGATTTTAATTATTTTGTAATTCATTCTTTAGTAGATGTATACTTTTAGTTACCATTATAAAGAGTACAAATATCCCAACAGAGACAAAACTGTTGTTGAAATTTCCCTGAGCAGGGTATATTTTTATTGCATTCATTGTATAAAAGGCATATTTCTATGCAGCTAAGGGGGAAAAAAGGATTACAGTGACTGATTTTTATGGTTTCTTGTACAGCAGGGCAAGGAATGAAAGTGGATAACAACATTAGTGAAACCTTTAAGTGCTGCTCACTTTACCCAATCATAAAGATTTACCCAAAAACAAATCAATGGGCTCTGAGAGACTGTGGATTTAGTGTACAGCATCAATCCCATTACAGCTGCTTTCTAAGGAGCAGGCTTTACTTTCTGAACTCAGCAGAGAGCTGTTCAGCAGGACACACAGTGCCCCCTGGAACTGCAGGACGTAAAGCAATTGATGGGATGAGTCATCTGGCATGATCAGTCATTACCAATGGAAATCTCCGCTCTACCAGGCTTTTCTCTCCCCACCCCCCACTCACCCCCTCCCCTTCTATATATCCATCTTTGCAGCATCTTCATGCTTTTAACTGAACCTCTAATAGTTTCTGTCAGTACAGGTGACTGGGTACCACTCTGGACGGTCCCTAGCCACTTACACACTCAGTTATCTGTCTTCATGGATTTGTCCTGGACGTCAGGACTCTGATGTACAATGTTTATTGTCAGGGTGACAAAACAATCTCTCACATGCCACAGATGATTCTCCATTCACAGACTGGGTACCCACAGAGCCATGATGACACATTCTATCTGTGTACCAGTGTTTTCTGTTAGGTGCTATATATCCCCTGGTAATCTTGCTTGATTCACAGAAGGAATTTAACCTCAGTTTCCTGGTACCAAGAAAACAAACCTGAGAGTAATTTTAAAAAAAACACCTGCCACTGGTGTCAAGTGGTGGAATATCAAGACTTTCCTGAGCTTCACTGGCCTCCGAAGCTGACACGGCTTGATGGGAAGTTTAATGTAATAGCCTGTGAATGCCAAAAGGCCTGTTGTCAGCAATGAAGTCTGAAAGTTAGCAGAATTAATATTATAGTACAATGGAACTGCCCTCAAGGGACAGGACTGCCAAGGCAGGACAGAAAAAATGGCTTTAGCAGTCATTCCAGTATGACATTCTGTCAACGCTGCTAAACAGAAATAAAAAATCATTGAAATCACTGCATGCCTTTTATGTGGCCTTTTTATCTAATATAAAGTAATGACATTGACGCTAGAAGCCCCACCTTGGCTGGGACAAGGCCCACAAGGGAAAAGCACTCCATTTTGCATCGTTAAATGCAATAAGAATGAATGCAACCCAGAGTCTGTTTAGCGAAGAGTGATGCCTGGTTTGTAGCACATCAAAGGCCAATAAATCTCAATGCTTCAACAACAGATGAAAATGGTTATCTCATCATTGCAGCACTGAAGTGAAATTTTCTCTGCGCTGGAGTATTTTTATGCATGATTTATGTCAGGGGTAGGGAATTATTTAACAAAGTGGCAGATAATGATAAATAGAAAGCATAGAGGAGCCGAGGCAAGGGAAAGGGACTTCACAACTACATAGGGTAGAATATAAAACAGCACAGGGCGACGCCTAATGGGGCGCTTATTTAACACTAAAGATTACCCAGAGTGCACTGCCCACCCAAGCCCTGCGCTCATTAGTGCTCGTAATTAACTTTATGACTGTCAATGTGAGCACCACCAAAGCTGACAGATAGATGATAATGATGAGGGCAATAATAAATCTGAAGAGGAACAATTGACACACAGACACACACATACAACAAAATGATGCTGGTGATGAAGAAATGTTGACATCAAATCTAATTAAGGCTGAAACAGCAACTACTGCACAATCCAGAGTAATGTAATGTTATTACTAGTGATGTGCCCCATTGGAACACCAGATCAACACAGTGCATGATTTAGTATTTATAGTTTGGTGTCATATTTAGTAAGGACAATATCAAAGGGGAAATGATGGGCGCCATGACCTTTTCAAGTCAAAATTCTAATGATAAATATATGCTTAGCGAGGCAAACCAGATTATGCTTAAAGAGTTTTAAAAACTGGTTGATATGTAACACATTTATCAAATGTTTTCCCAAGAATGTCACCAAGAGGGAAAATAGCAAGGCAGAGAGGAGACTTTTTTCTGTGAATTATGCAGCAGTAATTGTCAATCATAACTTGAGTTGAGCTAAAATTGCACCGTTTTCATATTGAAATAGCATAAAGCTATTGTGGGAAAGCAATGGCTTCTTAATGCAGTGTAGATGAGTCTAATATTTGGATCATTTTTCACTCAGTTACTAGGTGGATAGTATTTCCTGCTCACAGCTGTCTTGACCTTGAGCAATCTTATGACCTAAATTTGCACTTGCTCTGAGCAAATATCTGCAAAACACGATTTCTCATATTTTTGGTATGCATAAAAAAGTGAAATATCTTTTATCATCTGTACTGTCAAGCTTAGGTTATAAAAAAATATTAGTTTAGCTTCTACCAATTTTGGTTCATTCAGCAAGCAAGACACCCGGATCTGCTAGGCGGAAAATATTCTAAAATCAAAACCATTTGTCTTGTGTGCAGTATGAATTACAAATAAACCAGACAACACAGTCCATTGTGGATAGCA
The DNA here is from genome assembly GCF_036365525.1 of Heterodontus francisci. Taxonomy (NCBI): domain Eukaryota; kingdom Metazoa; phylum Chordata; class Chondrichthyes; order Heterodontiformes; family Heterodontidae; genus Heterodontus; species Heterodontus francisci. The sequence goes on along the minus strand of NC_090387.1, from coordinate 56,438,695 downwards.
AAGAAACAGTGAAGGTTTATTGTGCTGTACACAATACTTTCTGGGGCAAATTCATTCATGTGAGTCTTTAATATTACTTGTAAATTATAACTGCTGATTTTTGTTTCTTGATAATGCCCCGTTATAGAAGAAAAATCTAAGTCTTCTCTCTAATTTGTACTGAAACCTACGTAAAATAATGATCAAAAAACATAAAACTATCAAACTATGTATGTATAAATTGACACTTGAACTGCCTCTATTAATATATAGCATACTGCTTAAACATGTGTTTTAAGACAAGTTTGTCACATTTCAGGTGTCACACTGTAATGTATACAAATTTCTGTGCTACACTTAAAAGATTTTCTTTTACTTAAGAAAGCCAGTCATTTCAATGGTTAGAAACACTCCCGAGCCAGCAGAAAATCTTCCAGTTGACCTCAAATGTCACACTTAAAAAAAAGCACAAAAAATGGAAAAAGACTTATTAAGGTTTCTGAAGGGAACCTTCATTAGAATGTATCCCATCTGTACATTAATCTATCTTTTTTTCTTTGACCAACTTGCTGTCCACTTCCAGCACTTTCTGTTTAATTTCAGATTTACTGTTCTTTTCAAAAAAAAATCTTTGGCCATTAATAGCTCTTATGAACAGAAAAACATCATATAGGTATCACTGAGAGAGGCTTGTAAAACATTTGTACACCAAAAAGCTTTATCCTATGAAGCAGCAATCTACTTACTTAAATGACAGACTCCAACAACTATCAGTGCCTAAAGCTTTATGTGACTGATGTGGGCAAGAGACCACTTTGCGTTCTGAATACTGAGGTTTGTCACCTTGGTATAATACTGCAGTACGGTTAACAGTTTACTTTGACTGCAGAACCATTCTGAGCTTTTTGTTGTTGTATTCACCCAAAAGAATATGTGGTGGGGGAGAAAAAGCATTATCCCAGATGCACAATTAAGTATGAAGATTATCTTACTCATGCAGAAGACATATACAGTAGGGTCCATTTAAAACCTTCTTTGAAAATATCAAATCCTGCTTAAAGGGAAACTCCAGGCTCTAAACAACTCATAGTCAGTAGACAGAATTTGCCTTCAATATCTTGTCCCCAGCAGCAATTTGTTCCTTATCACTTTATCTACACAGCAAAAACAAGTTTCAAAGTGAATAATTTCCACTGACTGAGAACAGCCATTTGCTTCTTGGTAGAGACTCTTGATACCAGATGATGACGTTGCACTGTTTGCTATTGCTGCCTATAATACAGGGAAACTATAAATGTCAACTTAATAGGGCTTTTTAAATTAGGGAGAGCCATCAAATAGGTTTCTACTCATGATTAATCAAAAGAGATTTCTCTGTGTTTGACTATTAAGCATTTGGCAAAAGTAAACAATTTAAACAAAGTGAACTCCTAGATTTTCAAGTGATTTCTGCTAGCAATAAGTAATGTGACATCATAATCAGACAACAAAAAACAGTTTGAGATCTTACTGTCAATACTCAGTAAGAGAATATCCACTTTCAAACTTATTTCCCTTCAGTAAGTGAGATGGAGTAAAGGCATTTGTGCTGGGAGCTGGATATTGGAAGACACAATGGCCCAGATTTTGCAGTCAATGATAAAGCAAGGGCACTCGCCTCTGACCTTGAAGAATGCTGCCACAAAGATCTAGCAATCTCTGTGACATGATTTTCCCCTTTCCCAAAGGCAGTTTAAATCTAGCAACAAATCAAGAGGATGTCTTGGTGTGCAGAAGCAGTGATATCAGAAAGCAAGAAAGGAGCCAATCACATTGAAGTATTCTCACACACAGCAAACCAGGAAGTTAAAAGCACTTATCCTTCACTTTTAAATTTTCAGCTCATGAAATAAATCATGATTAGATTTGGAAAGACGCTAAAATAAGGACAAAGAGAGAAAAAGTTTGTTCACACAAGTGGTGCTACACAGATTTATGTTGATTCCCCGGGGCCAGACAGCATCGCGGACTGTACAGGTAGCGGCCAAAGGTGCTGTTTGCCTCCAGGAAATGATGTAGTTTGCAAAGGGCCACTTGAAGCAGCAATATGCGAATTAATTTTCCCCCAAACTTTAAATATATTTTTTAAAATGTGGAATTTTTTTAAAAATGTGGAATTTTTTTATATTATGAAGAAGTTTGACAATCCACAAATATACAATTAGATTTTCAGGGCCACTGAGGATATATAGTGAAATTATGAAATTAGTATGTCATTGAAAACTCAGTTAAAGCTCACTCAACAAGATGTAACTTCTTCAAGGGTTTTTTACAGTGAGATTAACAGCATAAAAGTAGAAGTTCACGTCAAGTCATAAGATTTTCCATTGATTACAGTCTGTGGGGTACCTTAATAGCGCATCCTATGGAGAAGTGTGAAATCACTGACAGCAACTTCTGGATTTCCTGATTATTCTGTGCAAGATTAGACTCCAGAAATTGCTGTCAGTTTCAGTAGACTAATGATGGTGAAATGCTGACAGTTTTGCCATTATTGGCAATGCCAAATTTGGGCAAATGGTTATCGGCAGTGTTGAGCTTTTCTTTAGGATAAAATCTTTTCCAGGTGCTATTGTTTTTCATTTATATTTCATTTCATTTATATTAATTTCATTTTCATATATTTCCATTCATTGCAATCTGAAACCTACTTACGTTCATCTTTTATGGACTGTCGTTTAAAAGGGGCAAGCCATTTTATCAGTTATAAGACAGAAATGCAAAATGACAAGTCAGAGATGTCATAACATTACTGTCATAAACTGTGGCTGGTGCTAAAGAAATACTGTACATTATTGAGAGTGTGTTTTAAAGTTCAACTAAGCACAACAAAGCAATGCAATTACATATCTGCTGCAGTGGTTGTGATGGCAGAACTGAAGCAGAATTTTGGGAGCAGCTTGAAAATTCACTATAACTACAGTGAAGTCCCTTTAAAGTCAAGTTCCTTGACCTTTCAATGCGTTAGTAATTTGTTCATCAAAATGCTTTGGGCTTCGGAATGGAAACAGAATTTTTAAGCAAGCAGTACTGAGCTGACAAGGTCCAGTAAGAACCTCTGTTTAAAAATTGCATAACTTGGCACTGAAGTAGTACTACAACACCCTGAGGCACTGAGTGATGGGGTGTGGCTTTGTTTACTCAATCCCATACATGATGTGTTCCCAATCTCAGCCATGCCATCAAGGGAAGGTGTCCAATTGGCGAGCAGGGAAGGAGAAATCAGAGTCAGAATCAACCAATCTCATTATCCTTTTCCCAGAGGTCACCTGCACACCTAGATGCTTGTTGCATTGGCAGGCCTGCCAGACTACTTCCTGTCACTGTCAAAGGGCATGGAGGAGTCTGGCTTCAACATGGTAAGGGGCATCATGCAGAGCTTCAAGCCCAACCTTTCCACCGTGGAAGTGGTAGTCAACTCCATGACATCACGAGTGGACTTAGCTGTGATACAGAGTCTGGTGTCCACTGTTTCAGCTTCTATTGCAGCACAGGTGGAAGCCACCTAACATCTCAGTGCTGCAATGGAATTCAGATGGAGGTCATGAGATCCATACTTGCTGCTATGCAGGCTCAGACTACGGATCTTAGTCCTCAAAAGGGCATGAGGACTCTCGCGACAGTCCAGCAATCTGCGCTGCAGCAGATTACTAGGATTGTTGCGGTGCCGCCGCATGGGATTGGCAGTGGCACTGTGGAGTACGAACCTGCTGCGCTCTCTAAGTATGATAGCATTTGTGCTCCCACAACGGTCACTCCGCCAATGCCCTTGCTTCTCATCCAGCTAAGACTGCTGCTGCCCATTCCAAGATGCTGCAGTTCGAAGCTCAGCCCTCAAGGCCAAAGCTGCTCGAGGGCATCCTGCAAGTCCATCTGCAGTCTCCCCCCCATGAAAGTCATCAGCCTTCCACCAGCCATGTAGAAGCTACTGGGTAGCACTGTGTAGGAGGATTAGGAGAGGCAAAGGCACCTGCAAGATAGGCACTATGGGAATTCACAAGGGTGAATAATTCATTTCTGCTTGTATAATTGGATGTGTTGTTGAATAAAGATGTTAATAAAAAGGGTTTTGTGGGTAACCTTTATTGCTGGATGGTGGCCAAGAGGATGCTGTGATGGGACGTCTAACATGAATGTAATGGCAGCAAATGGTGGATCCATAGTGATCAAGAGAAGTAGTTTTATTGAAACCGAGTCTGACCAAGCTCTCTCTGCTCTCTAACAGCCTGTCCAGAGTTAAGGGGTCCCGGATGCATCCTCCCTGTCTGCTCCTCTTGTTCCTCCCTCTCTTCCTCCCAAGGTGGCCTCCAGATTCCTGGAGGCAATGGTTGCACCCTCACGATGATTATGTTATGGAGGGTGCAGCAGACCACCACAAACTTGGACACCTGCTCCAGTATGTATTGGACGGTTCCTCCTGAGCAGTCCAAGCATTGGAAGCATTGCTTCAGCATGCTGATTGTCTGTTCCACAATGATCCTGACGGCTCCATGGCTTTCGTTATACATGCGCTGTCTTCGTGTAGTTGGGTACCGGGTCGGGGAGGAAGGTTGTGTCATCAGTCACGTATACGGGGGTAGCCTTTGTACCCAAGCAGCCAACTTCTGGTTCTCTGTGGAGGCCCGAGGATGGTGGGAACAGCTGACTACCTCAGAATGAATGTGTTGTGGTTGCTGGCAGGATAGCAGGCATCCACTGGATGATGCATTGTGAGTGGCTGCATACCAACTGTATGTTGTTTCCTATTCTGTTCCCCGTTGACATGGGGGCCCGCATATCCATATGCATGCAGTCCATGGCTCCATGCACCATCGGAAACCCTGCCATCCTGGCAAAGCCACAAGCTCTCTCATCTTGCTTCTTCCTGAGGGAGAAAACTATGCAGTCACCTCTCCTCATGTATATGGTGTCGGTCCCATACCACATGCATCGATGGAAGGCATACTGGGAGATGTTCAAGATGTCGCCCACTCTCGTCTGAAAAGATCCTGATGCACAAAAGTTCAATGCAACATTGACCTTTATGGCCACTGGCAGCACCATCCTCGCACTGGTTCGAGGCTCCAGGTCATTTTGAAGGACGTGGCACAGTGCTGTGGCCACCTCCTTGTCGAAGCTGCATTGCCTCAGGCACTGCTCCTGGGTTAGATGGAGGTAAGATCTGCTCTTCAAAAACCAGTGGTGGGAAGGGTCTTCTATAGGCAGCCCTCCTCCTTCTCCCACTTTGCTGAGCTTCCCCTCTGTAAACTTCTAGCCATTTGCTGGTCATGTTGCTGAGGCAGAGGCACTGCAACCACAGAACCCAGACTTCGATCACCAAATCCTGTGTCCTCCCTGATTTTATGGAGCAGTTCTCCAAATCCCCTCCAAAAATAAAATATACTTCCACAAGCTCAGCCTAAAAAGAAGTAAATCAAAAGCACCTCACTTGCATGTTGGTGGTTGGTCCTTTAAATAACAGCTAATGTGGATCCCTCATGTTATTGAATACAGGTACTGCTATGAGTAATTAGTACTGGCATTCAATGCACATGTGCAGACCAAGTTTGTTAAACAAGTCAGTTAAGCTGGAACGGCTGGCTGGCATCATGATAGCTAGCACCTCTTCTGATGCTTCCAGCACACGCACAGCACGGCTATGCTAGTGCCCTTCCCAGCATGGGGGGCCATGTGGGCCATGCTGGAAGCTACTGTAGGTCTTCAGGACTTCTGTAGTGCCGGCACCAGCAGCGCTACAAGTCCCAATTTCGTGGCCCTAATGTCTCGATGAATACAATACATCCCTCCTTTCCTTTTCAACCGAAGAACAGCAAATAAAAAGATGTTCCAAAGCACTTCATAATCAATGTTATTTGTGAAGTATCGTCATTGTTGTTCTGTATCCATAAACAACAATGAGTTCAATGATCAATTACTCCATTTTTAGTGGCATTGGTTGATAGCCAAATGTTGGCAAGGACACCAGAACTTTCCTTCTTTGAATAATGCCACAAGATCTTTTACGTTCACCAGAACAGGTAGACAGGGCCTTGGTTTAACATCTCAGAGATGCAAATGACAGCACCTCCAACGATGCAGGTCTGAAACGTCAACCTGAATTATGTGCTCAAGTCCAGGAATGCCTCTGACGCAGTGGTGAGAGTGCACCACTTAGTCAAACTGACACTTACAGATCATCATATTTAACAGCTTCTTCTACCTTATTGTTTATCCCAGGGAACCACAGTTTGATTCTGAGAAGGGGGTCTGTCTTTCACTGCCCCTTGATAGCAATGTGGGAGAAAGGTATCACTTGAATAGTGCAGTTCCATTAGGATCACTATATCCTCACTCCTTAGAATGGCATTATCCTCAGTGACAGATACAACATAGTAAAAAGCAGCCACATCTGCCAGTAGTTGGCTTTCTATACTGTAAATACTGTATTACCGCTCGCAGTGCAAGATCCTGTTATGTAGCTTGCTTGATGTCAGTTGTAGTGATTGCCTTAGGTGCAGAATGCTGAGCTACAAAATTAAATGAATTCCTCAGCTCACTCTGTCTAATGACTTGTGGCATTTCACGGATCTGGCTGTCATGACATGTGGTTAGCAGGTTATCAGATCTAGAATGATAGTTAAAATCATGTCATAAGGGTAAACATGCAGCAACAAGAGCAGGAACCTAGAAGGTTTATAGATTATGGGTCTCAGAGAATATGGGGATCTAAGGTCTGCGATCTGTAAGTACGATAAATTGTTAACCAATGAAATCACTGCATAGCCTATATAGTTGGAAATGCATCACACTCAAGTTGACCATAATGCTGCTTTAAGGAATGGAGCTAGCAATAGACACAGATGGTGAGTCTCACTGCATAAAGAACAATCTTTTGGCACAAGGACCAGTATCGACACATCTTAGCTGGCCTATATCATGCAGACCCCCATCTGTCACGAATGAGGCATACTAATTTTGTCATATGAACATTGATTTTAAACTATTGCTGGAGTGAGGAAATGACCTGTTAAACAGATCAGCCGTGGCTGGAAAAAACATTTATATACTAACAGACAGTGCTTGTGGAGACAAAGGACCATTCCCTGACACATTCAACCCACAATGGACTTTGATCACCAGACACTGAAGGTGAGGAAGCTCACATTCAGGATGACTGCCAAAATCCACAAACAGACATGGTCAAACCAGCTAGTCATATGACAGAGTTCTGATGAAGGGTCACTGACCTGAAACGTTAACTCTGCTTCTCTCTCCACAGATGTTGCCAGATCTGCTGAGTATTTTCAGCATTTCTGGTTTGTGTTTCAGATTTCCAGCATCTGCAGTATTTTGCTTTTATTTTAGTCATATGACTAACCTGCTGGGCAACCTGAGTTTTTTTGAATTGTACAGACAGTTTCAGAGAGAGTCTGTTTGCTCCTGGACTAAGAAGACCTCTCCTATCTGCTCCCATCTCTTTCTCGCAAGCCTCTGGACCTACTGAAGACACGTGAACCTCAAAAGAGAAAAGTCTCCTACATTGAACAAGGTTTAAGAAGAATACTGGGCCCCAATGAAAAGGACTCTACAGCGAGCTCAAAGAACAGTAACCAAAACTATCTTCAGATATTGCGTCAAACTTTTCCACTTTATTTCTTCTGCTCTTTTCTGTCTCTATCTGCATGTGTGCATCGTGTATGCATTCTAGCATGGGCGCATCGCGTATCCGTAGGTGTTAACCGAATTAGAGTTTAAGTTTAATTAAGTTCAACCTTTTTTCTTTAAACCTAAGAAAACCTGTTTGGCTGGTTTCTTTGCCTTACAACTGGAAAGCAGTGAATAAGGATTCACTAAGGGGGAGCTAAAAAACGGTGTGTTTAAAAATAATCCTGTCACGGTAAGACCAAGTGAAGGCTGAGCGCGAATCCTAGACCCCTTTCTCACCTGGTCGTAACACCTATTCGCAGCTAAATAAGCCTTAATTAGATGGTGATTGCATGATCTGAAGTACAGCATGATCATATTTTGACTGACTATATTTTGTGTGGATCTGTACCTGGGTTATCTTTTTTCCTCAAACATTTTTGTAGAGTTGGATGACTGATAGCACCAGGAGAAGTGATTTAGTTTGTCGCTTACACAACAGTCTCTGGCCAATCATCAATAGGGTAGCAGTGGGGGGGGGGGGGGGGGGGATGGGGTGGTGGCACAGGTAGCTTCTACTATCGTAAAAAACAGATTGGAATTGACTTGGCTTGACTGTGGTTTTGCCTCATCATGAAGTGGTTTGCAGTTGACTTAAACTGATTGATACAGACCTGTTGCTTAGTTTCCATAACTGCTGTGCGACAGTCGATTAGATCAAATGCTCTGGCTGGTTCTCTCAACTTCTCTAAGGACTGCATGGTACAAAATATTAGACAAACATCATTCCGCAATCTGCATTTTGATTTCAAAACCTGCAACAGCGAAATTACAAAAGGTCACAGATCTGAAATGTTAACTCTGTGTCTCTCTCCACAGATGTTGCCAGACCTGTTGAGTATTTCAGTATTATCTGTTTTTATTCCAGCAAAATTACAATTTGTTTTTTGTTAATGTATGTGTGTGTGAGAAATACCTACAGATTTATTCTTATGTTGTGCAGCCCATCAAAATATCATTGATTCATATGTTTACTTTGGAGTCAAATGATCAGTTAAAGAATTCTTACCCTTATTACAGTCTGTCCAATTTCCAACATTAGATAGCATGTTACATATAGTGGCAAATTTTCTTTCACATAAAGCAAAAGCATAACTCTTTTTTACATAATATTATTGATATCAATATCTGACATGGTATTTTCAAACAATTTCATGCATTTCTCTCACCTTGAGGGAACTGAAGTAGGATCATTTTATAAGTTGAAGGGCTGTATACAGCACTCCTGAAGCCCTATTATTTGTAGAATTGCTTTGAGAAATTGATAGTTATAGATATTTGGGTTACATTGGATCTGTGGTTATTGACACACTGCAGTTATACAGGCCTTAAATTGAATCCTACCGGTGAACTGCGGAAGCAACTCGCAATCTTTGGGCCACGGGAATGTCAGCCAACTGGTATGCCAGTGGCAGCTGCAGGGAGTGAGATTGAGGGAGGGAAGAGCCCAGGCCAGTGGTTCACAGTATTTGTGCAGAGCCAGGAGCAGAGCACCCCTCTCCTTTCGTCCCCACAAAAATATAAATGTAAAACATTTTTGTGGCCATTTCCTAAGTATCCAACGATGGTCTCTTTTAGCACATGCTCCAAAACGTGTGTCTCTCAAAATTGAAATTTGGCTTGTAACTGTATCATTTAGGAGCCTGATTTGCCTGGGTTATAGGCAGGTGCTCCAACTGCTCAGACATATGTCAGCCCCATATTTTCCATTCACCTAAAATAAACAAATGACCTGCTCCTGTAAAATTCAGAATTACTTTTAACAAAGGGACTCAGTTGCACAAGGTAGTGCATAGCTTTGGTTGGGTGCAGTGATTGAACTGGTGGTGGGAGTGGAAAATTATGCTTAAGAGAAATTTAAGAGGAAGTGAGACAATTAAAACAGAATGTCAGAATAGGTGGTTGAAGATTCTGAAAGCCTTTGAAAAAACTGAAGCACATCTGAATCCATTGGAAGCCTTTGCCAAGACTGAAGGGAGAAGAGAGTAAGAACTGAGGCAAAAAATGAAGGGACAAGAAAGCCAAGATGCAGCGACAAGTTTGTAGGCAAGCATCTGAGTCGTGTAGAACGGAATTAGCATCAAATGTCCTGCCTGAACCCCTGAAGTATTAAAGAGATTGATATGCAGGTAAAGTAACACCAACCCTCAGTACAGCACACAAAGTGACCTGCTGAATGTGGTACCGACCTCAGGGCTACCATCCCACAGCTCCTACTGTCACTTATATAGCTATATGGGGGTGAATGTTACAAGAAATAAGTCAGAAAGTTTGCCTGTGCCCCACAATCTTATTTATATGAGCTGGATTGGGTTCCTGGCAGTCCTTAAAGGGGTCTGGAAGGATAAAGGGCTTTTTGGAAGGATAATTAAGATACAGAATATTTGTAGCAGATTTGAGGTGGTAGTCTGTAAGAATCCATTTCGTTTTGTTTGCCAAAATGGGTTGTAATTTCGAGGAAAATTGAGAGCAGTCTCTCAATCTGCTACACCGGGGTCAACAACCTTAATAACAATAACAACCATTTAAAAGATTTAGTCAAAAATGCAATATCTTAAGAGCCACAATGCTGTTACTCAAATGCCAATAATAATGAAAAACAAGTCAGACACATTTATGGATTTCTATGCAATACCTTTTTACTGACGCCCATAAATGTACATGATGTAATAATATCAAACAGGATATTTGAATATCACTGTTTTAAAGAATTATACAAAAAAGTTATTGAATGATACTTTCTCACAAGTACAATGTTAATAAAAGCTTTTAAAAAATGAAATAAGCCATTTCATTACCATCAATGATTGCGAGTGACTCGTGTGATTGGCTAGCGGGCGATATATAAGCCATTAACGTGATGGTGCACGACCCCATTTTGCTTGGCAAAACGGTGCAACTGTAACTTATGACTTTTGATCCAAGCAAGCTTTTGACAGAATTTCATATTTTTGCAATTAAACATTTCACAAGTTCTAACTGTTACCTGTTAAAACATCCATCACCAAGGAGATTTTTAAATATCTGATATTCTTTTTGAATTAGAAACATATTTAGATAACAATTTTCTAAAAATTGATAATGAGAAAAAATGGGTTCGTTCAATCAAGGTTGGGAGCTGCACAAGTCCTTAATGAGCTGAAGCTGCAGGTTGCCAACTCCTGTACTTGATTGTGCAGCCCCGACTAAAATGATAACGGATTATTTGGTGACAGTCATATGACCATCTTCTTCAGTTAAAAATGCATAATACTTCCAAAGAGTGCATTGTAGCATCAATTCATTATTAGCTTGAAATAGTAGTTTAAAATCTGGAGATTTTTGTAACTATTAATTAATTACCTCTAGATTTAACTATTCACAGCAAAAGCCTTGTGTACTGGCACCAACCTGGGCTCAAAGCAGCTGTTAAGGGGACTCTGAAGCATTCATTATTAGCCTGCATCCAGTTTTGAAAAAAACTCATTAAACAGTGCTAAAATATACGTAATCAAATTGGAGTGGAGCACTAAGAACTTCACAAATAAATATCTTAATTTCAGACACACTGGGCAGGATTTTGGGTCAAGACTCCGACGTCCGGGTCAAATGGGGGTCCTGGCCCCGCACTGTGTCAGGAGCAGTTACACGGCAGTGATTTTCTCTGAATTGGCCAATTAGTAGACAGAGGGCATGCTCGCTGTCTAATTAAGGATGGTGGGCGGGCTCTCAAAGCTGGAGGGTCAACAGGAGGCCCTCCATCACAGAAGGAGCTTCAACCTGCCATTGCAGATAAGGGAGGGAGAGGGTGCCTCCATCTTGAGGTGCGCTCTCTGCAATTTTGAAAAATCTAACAAAAAATGGCCACGGTTGCTGGGCCACCATTGTGGCTATGGCCAGGTAGGTGGGGAGGACCTCAAAGCCTGTCTGGAGTGCTGGCCACCAGGCTGCTGCCAGGAGGCCACCTCCAGCAACTGGCTTGTTCCCGATGCCATGGGGAGCCCACAGGTTGACTGGAAAATTCCCGTTGGGGTCTGATAATTGGCCTTAATTGGCCTTTAACTTACCTTAATTGCCTACCCACTGCTTGAAGAAAAAGGCCCAAAGGTGGGATGGTGCTGACAAGCTGGTATGCTGGCTGGTGACACAAAATAATGCGCCCGCCTGCCTCTGGACTTGGGATGAAAATTCTGCCCACTATGTATGAAGTGGCAGACAAACTAAAAAAAAGCAAACTATTTTTTAACATTAGCAGCTATGGGATGATATGTTTCTGATAAGAAAGCTAGTACAGAAGAGAAAATAGTGCAAGTTAACTTGAGAGCCCCCATTCTATGCCTGAAATACAGGCCTGTACAAAAGATAATAATTCTGTTTCTAACAAAATCATGAGTAAAGTTAATGACAAGTGCTGTCCTGGCAAGTGCACTGTTGACAGATTTGTTCAGTTCAGTGCCAGATTATAAAGACGATATCACTTCAAATCATTGCACCAAACTCGTTTTTGTAATTATAACATCAAAAAGCAAATTGTTTACATCATATACTAGTTGATACTCATTTTTTTGGAAAGCTTATTACAGCATAGCCTGTTGCACGAGTGTTATAAATCATCAGTAGAGGTACACTGGCTTGCTTTTATTTTTAAAGGGACATTTAAAATTTGTAAGCTCCTTTGAGTTAATCTGATTTATGACACTTTTTTTAATCTACTTTTTGATCACCATCAAAGAACAAATCATAGATGCAAATCTGTGATGTTGCAGCTTTGAATCAAAAGTAACTTTTCTGATCAAACAGTAAAAATCTTCACAGTACTTATAGTATTTAGGCATTTTAGTTGTTTCTGGTGTTCATTTTTGATAGTGACAGCAGCATTATTTCAGTAATACAGTGGCATCTGGCTTGTGAAAAACCTGCAAACACTTTAATTAATTGCAGAGAGATTACATGGTCTTCCAACCGTGTAGTTTGTCATCAGTGCACATTACAGATTTATATTAATGTATCACCACAGTGTCAGTAATCATTTAAACAGGATAAGAAATGATGCCAAACAGTAAAGCTGTATTGCCATACATCAACAATGATGTTCGAAATATTTTACCTCAAAAGCCACTTTAAACAGATCCCATTTTGTGCAGGTTTAGAATGCTGACATAAGAGTTTGCACATAACCTCCGACAGAGAACAGATAAGCAGAATTTAAATAAAATATATTGCTGTATTAATCAATTCAAATTCCCAAGCACTAAATAATCCATCTATATATTCATCACAGTACACTTGTGTGGAGGATTGCGACATATGTGCTTCCAGAAGTGTCCTCGTTGTCTAGGCGAGACTGGCTGGGATTTCATTTCAGTACAAAAAAAATAAAGAATGCAGTAAATGAACTCTTAACCTGCACAGGTTATGCAGCAGTTTGAACATTTGTTTCACACTATTTTAGCAGGCTTGAATCCCAATATTAATCCTAACAAAATGTGCAACTATTTTATTTATCAATTCTTAGGCCAGGAAGCTAAGTGAGCTGTTTTATAGAGAAGGTTAATTTTATGATAGAAATATATAATTACTTTCATGTTTATATGAAGTTATTCATTTCATACCATGAGCAAATCAGGCACTCTAAGGCAGGATGTGGGGAAGACCACTAAGAAGACTTTGTCAGCCTGCATCAGTTCGAACTTTAGGGGATGTAATTAATTCTGCCAGTTGTTTCAGCTTCAGTCAGCCTCAATGACTACTTCTCCCAACATGTTTTTTTATTTGTTCTTGGGATGTAGGCATCACTGGCAATGCCAGCATTTATTGCCTATCCTTAATTGCCCTTGCGGCACAGTGGTGCAGTGGTTAGCACCGCAGCCTCACAGCTCCAGCGACCCGGGTTCAGTTCTGGGTACTGCCTGTGTGGAGTTTGCAAGTTCTCCCTGTGTCTGCGTGGGTTTCTGCCGGTGCTCCGGTTTCCTCCCACAGCCAAAGACTTGCAGGTTGATAGGTAAATTGGCCATTGTAAATTGCCCCTAGTGTAGTTAGGTGGTAGGAGAATGGTGGGGAGGTAGTAGAGAATATGGGGTTAATGTAGGATTAGTATAAATGATTGGCTGTTGGTCGGCACAGACTCGGTGGGCCGAGGGGCCTGTTTCAGTGCTGTATCTCTAAATAAAAAAAAATAAGGTGGTCGTGAGCCTTCTTGAACCGCTGCAGTCCACGTAGTGTAGGTGCACTCACAGTGCTGTTAGGGAGGGGGTTCCAGGATTTTGACCCAGCAACAGTGAAGGAACAGTGATGTAGTTCCAAGTCAGGATGGTATGTGACTTGGAGAGGAACTTGGTGTTCCCATGCATCTGTTGCCCTTGTCCTTCAGCTGGTAGAGGTTGTGGGTTTGGAAGGTGATGCTGAAGGAGCCTTGGCGAGTCTGATAATGTAGTCATGAATCTCAATGGAGGCTGCTGTTATGGGATACTTCCTCTATTATAATTAGGAAAATAAAAATGGTTGCATTTAAACTTATCACCTTCTGATCATATCAAAGTATCTCAGAGTACTTCTCAACATTCACTGTAATATTGGCAAATACAGCCTGCAGTAACAAAGAAAAGAATGATCAGTTAATTGTTTCTGCAATGTCTCAGCTCATCTGCTGCTGAAACCATCACTCATGCCTTTGGTACCTCTAGATTTGACTATTCCTGGCTGGTCTCCCACATTCTACTCTCCGTAAATTTGAGGTGCTGCCCGTGTCTTAACTCACACCAAGTCCTGTTCCCCTATTACCACAGTGCTCGCCGACCTACATTGGCTCTTGATCAAGCAACATCTTGATTTTAAAATTCTCATCTTGATTTTAAAATTCTCATTCTTGTTTTCAAATCTCTCGATGGCCTCGCCCCTCCCTATCCCTCTAATCTCCTCCAGCCCCACAACCCTCCAAGATATCTGCACTCCTCTAATTCTGACCTCTTGCGTATCCCTGATTTTAATCACACCACTATTGGTTGCCTAGGCCCCAAGCTTTGGAATATCCCCCTTACACCTCTCTGCCTCGCTTTCCTCCTTTAAGACACTCCTTAAAACCTAACTCTTTGACCAAACTGTTGGTCATCTGACCTAATATTTCCTTCTGTAGCTCAGCGTCATACTTTGTTTTATAATGCTTCTGTAAAACGCCTTGGCACGCTTTATTACGCTAAAGGTGCTATATAAATATGTGATTGTTAAGTTGTTGTTGTATGAGAGAGGAATTCTAGGCAGGAGACTGGGAGAACTCTCAGCTCTTCCTCATGGATCTTTAACATGTACATAAATCACTGGAACAGGCACACAAGACCTTGAATTAACACCTCTTCCAAAGAATGGTATTTCTGACGCTCCAGAATTACTGTTTAGGAGTATCAGCTCAGATTATAAACTCAGGCTATAACTTTCTGATCCAGACTACCTCCAAACTAACAAAGAGAATATTGTTGCTATTATTAACAACAGTATTCAATGTGTCAAGGGAAGTAACATATTTTGTAGACTTTTCCTGAAGTTCTTAATGATGTGCATGATGGCATCAAATTCTTGCATCCAACATAGTGCAGCAATCAGCCATCTGCAAACACTGTACTGACTTTTCTGATGTCCTCTCTGTCAGACTTCCCACATCTCTCCCCTCTACCTCAGGAGAACTACTCAGTGCTGAAACCTCAAGAAGTTAATGACTGTAAGCCTGAAATCTTTAATCTAATTTCTTCTAAAAATGAAAGATTATTCCATTAGTACTATCCCAATGGAGTTCATATCTAGTCCATTGGTTTCAATAAGGACAATAGTCTATCAATAAATGAGTCTCCACCATAGTAAAAATTGGTTGCAAATTAACTAAACCCAGTCCTTGTCCAATATTTCTGGTGGTGATGGTGGTTGGGGGACGGGCTGAGATAGGGCGGCACAGTGGCGCAGTGGTTAGCACCGCAGCCTCACAGCTCCAGGGACCCGGGTTCGATTCTGGGTACTGCCTGTGCGGAGTTTGCAAGTTCTCCCTGTGTCTGCGTGGGTTTTCTCCGGGTGCTCCGGTTTCCTCCCACAAGCCAAAAGACTTGCAGGTTGGTAGGTAAATTGGCCATTATAAATTGTCACTAGTATAGGTAGGTGGTAGGGAAATATAAGGTCAGGTGGGGATGTGGTAGGAATATGGGATTAGTGTAGGATTAGTATAAATGGGTGATTGATGTTCGGCACAGACTCGGTGGGCCGAAGGGCCTGTTTCAGTGCTGTATCTCTAATCTAATCTAAATCTAATCTAGAACATGTGTTCCTTCCTCACAACGTTTGGATTAAAACATATGTTTACCAGTTGCTGATTTACACCAAGGATATTGACTGAAGCTGTAAATCTGGACTTTTTTTCCCTCACATCTATCCATTGGTTTTATCTTGTGGTAATGTGCGTGGAATGAGGGAGGTATACAGGCATGCAGATTCCACTTTGGTGGAATCCCAATGCACCTTGACCGGACATGAGTTCTGGCCACTGCATTTGCCTTGCCTGATTCAGATCAATTTCATAGGCATAGGCTAATTTTTTTTTGATTTTAGGGAGATGGAAAATATGTGGCAAATAAAAAAGGCTCACTCTCCTCAAATGATTGACCTGTGATTGATTGTACAGTCTAAGGCACCCCCTTGATTTATAACTGGATGCCAACATGCACGGAAGTTCCCAGCAGCCAGTATTGCCCGGGCACTACTGATGGGAATTAAGTCAGATTATTTAATCCCATCACCTGCATGCCCACCTGTACTTGGGCAGATGTGCTGTATGTCCCAGTCACCTTTCGTGGAAAATCCTGGATGTGACAGTGGACAGCAGACAGTTGGCTTAGTGGCCGCAATTTTATGCCACCCCAGCAAGCCGGATGGTGGCGGTGGGTGGGGGGAGGTCTGGAGGGGTGGCGTAAAATTGAGTGGGAGGCTCCGCGAGGCCTTCCCAACCTGCTCCCGCCTCTGCCTCACTTTATGTGGGTTGGGGGTGGGGGGGGGGGGGGGGGGAAGGGGAGAAACGGACTGCCCCCCCCCCCAAGCCAATCAAAGCCCTTAAGTGGCTACTTAATGGCCACTTAAGGGCCTTCGCCCGCCTCTACGGGGATTTTACCCGTGGCAAGAGGGCGTCCTGGACACGTGAAAGGCTGCCCAGTGAAACCTGGCGGCCTCTCAGCAGAACGTGGGGCAGGGGCCCGGACAAATGGGCACATGGTGTCCATTTGAGGCCAACCCCACTTCCCCAACCACCCCCAGGACCCGTGACGCCCGCCCCCCCCTCCCTCCTTTCCCCACACACGATCACCCTTGCCTCGCCGGGACGTAATCCATCACACCAGTGAGGTAAACCAAACTCACTTGTAGTCCTCGCTCCATGTCCTCAGCTGGGCAGCAGTCCCAGCAGTGGCCACCGCTCCCGGTGGCGCTGCTGGGACTAAGACCTGCCAGCCTGATGAATGGACGGCAGCTCAATGAGGCAGGACTTCCTCCCTCCAGCGGGTGTAAGTCCTGCCTCAGAACACTTAAAGCCTGGGGTCCCGTAAAATGCGGGTCGGATCCCCGGGCCGTGCAGAAGTGGTTCGCCACCGACTTTTACGTTGGTGGCCACCTCCCATCCGCCCGACATAAAATCCAGACCAGTGATTCTGGAAGATGTTCCCACTGCACCACTCCAGCACTATGCTGGAGACCAGTTTAATTAAGTAGAAAATCCTTGCTTATGGTTTTTTGGGCATAATGGTGCAGTTCAATCATTGAAGCCTCTTTTTATAGCCTTGCCTGAAACTGTGCTGTGATCTTTGGAAAGATTCGAACTGACATTTTGATAGCTGCTACATTTTTTTTTGCATCTAGAACCTAATAAGAAAAAAAATTTCAATAAAAATATTGAATTAAAATATCAAATATTTGTCATTAGAATGATTGGTGTAAAAATAGATGCAGTCATGTCAAGATTTTTTAGATTTAGAGATACAGCACTGAAACAGGCCCTTCGGCCCACCGGGTCTGTGCCGACCATTAACCACCCATTTATACTAATCCTACACTGATCCCATATTCCTACCACATCCTCACCTGTCCCCTGTCCCTATATTCCCCTACCACCTAGCTATACTAGGGGCAATTTATAATGGCCAATTTACCTATCAACCTGCAAGTCTTTTGGCTGTGGGAGGAAACCGGAGCATCCAAAGGAAACCCACGCAGACACAGGGAGAACTTGCAAACTCTACACAGACAGTACCCAGAATTGAACCCGGGTCGCTGGAGCTGTGAGGCTGCGGTGCTAACCACTGCGCCACTGTGCCGCCCAAGACAAAAGCTTTCTCTGTTAATTTTGGAAATAGAACAAATGTACCTGATACCATTGATGGAAGGGGAAGAATGATGACGAAAGTCATGATATGTAGAGATATATATGTATATATATAAAATCAGAATGGAGCCTGCAGTCAGAGGTGTAGTGAAAAGTAATAGGGGAATCTATATCCATTTTGTTTGCCCTGAAATGTTATATATGGAAATGCAAACACAGAAACAAGCCTTTCAGCCAACCATCCTGTGTCAGTGTTTACCCTCCATGTGAGCACATAGTTCTAATGACATTTACTCACCCTGTTCCCATATCCCTTCAACCCTTTTTATTTCATCCACCTATCTAATCTTGAATATTAACATAGTTTCTGCTTCAACCACTAGTCATGGAAGTGAATTCAAAAGCCTGACAAGAAGTTACGAGGCAGGTAGCCAGTTAAGCTCATTAAGAGCCATGTTGAGGGCACTGAAAGGAGGGTGAGTAGGATTTTCCAGTCAGCCTCCAATTTCCCAAGGCAAGAGTGGAGCAGTTTAACTGACTGGAGGTGGACACCCTGCTGTAGGCCAATGGGGAGGGGGTGGGGGGGGGGGGGAGGGGGAGGGCATCACTCCAGCAGGCCTACAGGGCCTCCCTGCAGCCAAAGGCCGCCTTGCAGAGGGATTTTTTCCCCCACCCTCCACCCCACGCCCACAGTCGTGCCCTGGCTACTTTTTCTGCTTATTTAAATTTTTTTAAAGTTGGAGAGGGGGTGCCTCCATGTTGAAGCACCCTCTCAGTTACTTACCCTTTATTGCAACCTGCTATAAAGCCTGGCCTCCTGACCCGAACCAGACCAAACCCACCCATATGTGTCGGGTTCGGGTCGGGTTGCGTCTGTATTCGGCATCCAGCATTCGGGCTCGGGTCAGGTCGGGCTGGACTGTACCGTTTTGGTTCGTATAGTTTTCATTTTAATCTACGAGTTTTTCTGTTTCATTAATAGGTTGCTTATTTTCGGGTCGGGTCGGGTTTTAAAAAAAATTAAAGGACTCGGGCCCGGGTCGGGTTCAGGTTGGCTGTTGTCGGTCGGGACCAGGTCGGGTTTTAATTTTATACCCAAGCCAGGCTTTAACCTGCTACTCCTCTCAAGCAGGAGAGCCACTGATTGGCCCTCCAGTTTAGAGAGCCTGTCTGCACATTTAATTGGACAGGGAACCTGTCTCCATGCCAATTAAGGGGGCGCCTCCGTGAAAATCCCAGGTCAGTGACGGTTTCCCCCGGAAGCAGGTTCAGGACCAAGAAACAGTCCTAACTCCTGTTTCCCACCTCCAAAATTAGTCTTTTGTGTTTCCTGGAAAACATGCCTCTAGGTGAGGACAAGATCCTGCTGGGCTTTAGCTTTTCCAAGCTGAAACGTCGACATACTTAATTTGCAAGATTTAGGCTGCCGCACCAATAGAACTGTGCTTGAGCAAGTCAGCACTTTCAGGGAAGGACAGGATAAAATCAGACACTTGTGTGGGTTATTTTTCACATCCATGAAGTTGACTACAAGTTGTGTTTTTTCACCCAGCATTGTAGTGCTAGCTAAGAAGAATTTTATGTGATAACCAAATCTAAGACCATCACATGGAATTATCTTGCAAACTTACAACTGTTGGGCGAGCATTTCACTCTGCCACTCCTTGGCATGTAATGAACGCACATAACACAAAATTGTACCCTTCCAGTTCATCACTTTCCATCCATTACCTTTACTAAATAGAAAATCCCAAGATGGGAGGGTGTAATCTTGTGATATGTGCTTATGGCGTACACCAAGGAGAGGCATAGCACAATTGTTACCCTTAAGGCAACACCATTGATTTTTAAAAATCCAACAGCCATAAGCTATGCGGTCACTAAGGCTCTATGACTCTGCTATATAAATGGCCCTCTGATAACTGAAGGAGGAATTCCACATACAAATAAGAATATTATTAAACAGTGAAACAATGAAAAACACATTTGTTTATTCTCAGATTAAACTGATTTAAGGATTATAGAAGTGTCAAGTCTGCGATCCTTGACATTTTCTGTGGAAGTTTACAGATTTTTTTGATGTCTTGAAACAGAAAATAATTGCATAATTTGATAAAGACATTCAGAATTTAAAAAGTGAAATAACATTTTGATATAAGAACTGCCTGTGGTTCAATATCAAATACTGCTTATTAGCTGACTGGCTGTTTGTCCCATTAATTTCTATTCTTACCCATTAAAAATGGTTCACTGGACAAAGCAAATAGTTTTCCTGCTACATAAAATATCAGCCTTGGTTATTTGAAACTACATTTCAAGATTGATAAATACGTACATGAAGTAATTATTTATTTAGTTGGTCAATCCACAGCTACATTTATCTTAGAGACAATAACAGTCCTTATAAGTATAATCAGTTTTGTGTAAAATTAATGTTTTCATTAAGTGTTTTCTTAGACTGAGCTGCCGAATGAGTAATTACATGGACTGTGTTGCAAAGATTTACAAATAGTCTTTAATCCCCATTTCATACAATTCCAGATTTAATTGTGATATTTCTTTGGAAACTCATTATCCATCTCTCTCTATCTGTCCAAGTCCAACCCTACCATTATCCCATGTTTGTATTAAATCCAAACAACATATATGTATGTACTTTATACTGTTAAGAGTTTTCAGCATCAGTGTGTCTGACAACAAATGCTTGCCAATATATCAGAGCCCTCAATTATCAAAGATGGACTTGATGTCCTGTTGTAAATGTGCACGCATCACCATGATAAACAATACACGAACATGCTAAAAGCATTAGAAAATTTGTAACAAACACGGATCACGAAAAATCAGCCTGTCATCTTCAAATTATTGCATGCCTTGCCAGAGGCACTACCCAGGTGTTGCGACACACCCATATAGTAAAGATTAATAAGTACACAAAAAGTCATAACAGTTTGCTCATATCTCAGAAATACCTTGACTGTGAGCCTATCCTATTTAAAAAATTTTATCTGCAAACGAGTCCAATGAAACTTAGACTAACAGTGTTGGTATCAGATTTCCTTTTAAAGATTACAGAAACATGAAATAGTGTTGATGTGACTCTTCAAAAACGTTAACACTAAGTTCTGAAAAGGGAATGACATACGTAAGTGCATAAGTAATTAAAAGCATAAACTACTTCAGTGCAATACTTGAAATGAAACACGCTGCCCAAGATCTACGGTTTGCTATTTGTTTTACTTTTGCTGTGCCCCCCCACCACTTAAATCTGGGCTGATCAGCTCCATTTAATTTTCCTTGAACTGGAATAACAGGAAAATGCATTACATACTCCTCAACAACTTCTGATGCCAAAGCTGCTTCTAGGAGGTACACTTTGATAGCGAGCAAGGCATATTAAGTGCTAGTCAAGAATAATCATTCCCCTCTTGAGAAATCCCACCTTACTGCCTGACTATGAATTGCCAAATTTTTGCATTGGCGGACTCAGGTGTCACATTTGGCACAGAACCCATTATTAGAGCTGTTGGCTGGTACTTTAAACAGCATGTATAATGGAACCTTAGGTTTTGCACTGTTTTGGAAAAAAATTTAAATTACTTGACATGCAGGATATAATTAAGGCCAAATAAAATGTACACATTCTGTCCTTGTTCTGTTTTAAAATGTATTGCCAATACACCTTGTCCTTTTATCGAAGTATAATGGAAAACTTGAACCAGTATAAAGAAGCTAAGGGCAGTACATTCATGTAAAAACATTTTTCTTAAGAATTTACAAACAAGAAGATTTCTAAAAGGCAGTTACTTCCCCTCTTTATGTATTTGCTGCCCTAGGTTAGCGTTAACCAGTAATTTTACCATTTCTATCTCCAGCTAAAAAAAGGCCCTAATTTGTTCCCATTACTTTTCCCAAAAGCTCGTTAACTGGACAGTGTTGGTATTTTGGGGTATATACAAAGTGGGCTGGGTCTCCCAATTCAATTCTCGCCTCACGTTAACCAAGAATTTCAGCTGAGATCAGGAAACTCACCCATGTGGGGACTCTCTGGTTCCAACCTCTGTGGCACAGCAGGTTAGTGCAACAATCCACAATGCCACCAGGCTGCCTCGTTAATTTTTAATGTGTTATATTCTTAGCTCACATTTTCTACCTGCACATTCACCACAGGAAAACTGAGGTTTTGTCAGTTTGCTTAAATGGACGTCAAATATTACCTTCCATAAAACATCATGTTATGGTTTTGTTGACTGAAGTGTCTCCAGCTTTACTCAGTGTCAAAGGAGCCATTATTGCATCTTGTATCTTTTCCCAAAAAACATTACTTAACAAGAAAAATATGTCGATATTCTGTGAAAGCTTTCATTTATGACATCACATTGAGCTAACTGCTGCAAGCAGTGCTGTAAATAACCACTAAGAATATGGAACTGGGCTCCTTTTTTTTTTAGGAGAAAGGACCAATGTGTGTGCCAGTAGATGCAACTAGACTTTACACAGCCTCAAGTAAATTATGTTGTAGCAGTTTTTTTTTTCTATTTTATCTCCCTTCTATCCTAGTGACCCTTCCAGCCCAAAGCAATTACTACATCTGTTCACATAAATCATCTCTCAAATTTGTCAGACAGTTTTATTTACCTCTTTTATTTGGGGAAATTACAAAGATGACTGTGTTACAATTGCTCTCTGAAAATTGCTTTCACATATTACAACAGAGATGACTACACATTGGTGTTAACCTGAAACCAGTTATTGTTCTATGATAAACATCAATATGTAGATGCTTTTGGATCTCATGCTGTAATCAAGGATGGTATCCTCGTGGTAAGGCTGTAGCAAACTGATCAAAAACAGGTGTTAAGCCAAGTTAGTGTTCAGCTTCTAGCAGCTGTCAACTAATGATAGATTAGACAAATCTGATTGTTCTATCAAAACATGCATCTCGCATCTTGATCAGGTAGACTATTGAATTATGATTAATTCACATGAGTGTTGCTGACAGATAAGATGCCTTATCTGTCGATGTGAGGCAGTTGCTTGCCTGAAGCGAAAAGACACCAGAGCTGCTGGTAAAATAAAAAGTATCAAGCAATGTTCAGTTTGAAATTAATCACCTACATGCACCTCCTATTGTATCAAATCCATTTAACTGTGAGAAACCGATGATGACATACAAACAGATAATAGGAGGATAAGATTTCAAATATGTATAAAAAAACAAGTAGACAACAGTTTCAAAAGGACTTTTGATGGGTTTTTTTTATGCTGAAGTGAAGCGGTCTGAAACAGACTACATGAAAGGATCTACGATAAATGGAAAGAACTGAACTTTCTTCCAAGCACCTGCATTTCCTGTTCCTTACAAACTCAAAAACATCAAACTTTCGCCAAGTCTATTTACAGTAATTGTACAAGATAGTGGTAGGGGATTCTATGGTTAGAGGAACAGCTAGGCTTTTTTGTGATCGCAGATGTGATTCCAGGATGGTATGTTGCCTCCCTGGTGCAAGGGTCATGGATATCACCGAGCGGCCACAGAACATTCTGGAGGGCGAGGGTGCACAGCTGGAGGTCGTGGTCTACATTGGTACCAATGATATAGCAAGTAAGAGAGACAGGGTCCTGCAGGCTGAGTTTAGGGAGTTAGGACCACAAGGGTAGGAATCTCCGGATTACTCCCAAGGGCACGTGCCAGTGAGTATAGTAATAGGAAAATAAATCAGATGCATACATGGCTGGAAAGATGGTGCAGGAGGAAGGGCTTCAGGTTTCTGGGGCATTGGGACCGGTTCTGAGGAAGGTGGGACCTGTACAAGCCGGATAGACTGTACCTGAAGAGGACTGGGACAAATATCCTTGCAGGAAGGTTTGCTAGTGCTGTTGGGGATGGTTTGAACTAGCTTGGCAGGGGGATGGGAACCTGAGCACAGTCTTGGATAGGACAATTTCAGGGCAGGGAACAGGATGCAGAAAATTAGCAAAATTAGCGAATGACTCTGAAAAGCAGAAGAAGCAAAGGTTAAAAAGCGTGCAACCCAGGAATTTAGCAGTGTTAAAGGGTATTTATTTAAATGTAAGGTATATAGTAAATAAAGTTGATGAGCTGAGGACACAGATAGACACATGGTAACACGATATCATTGCTATAATGGAAACTTGGCTTAAAGAGGGGCAAGAATGGCAACTCAACATCCCTGGATATAGAGTTTTCAGGTGGGATAGAGAGGTAGATAAAAAAAGGAGGGGATGTAGTATTATTAGTTAGGGAGTCAACAACAGTTTTGAGGACGGATATATGCTAAATGAATCATCAAACAAGGCCATATAGGTGGAGCTCAGAAATAAAAAGTGGGCAGCTACATTACTGGAAGTGTACTATAGACCCCCAAATAGTGAGAGGGAGATTGAAGAACAAATACGTAGGCAGATTTCTGAGTGCAAAAACTTTAGGGCAATAATAGTTGGGGATTTCAACTACCCCAATATCAACTGGGATGCAAACAGTGTGAAGGGCATTGTCAGGCAAACCCCACCTGCCAAGACTGAGGCACACATTATTTCGCCACATGAACATTAAAACTTTAAAAATTGCAATCTCCGACTGGAAGATCATTTGCATAGTACCAGACAATGTGGAAACAAAAGGAGTCAATCCCTGTTCCTCCAATACACAGAAGTGGTCAGACCAGCTTTAGTCACATGGATAACTGGCTGTGACAGAGAAATTTGAACCTCCAACCAAGGATGTGAAGAGCCTGTTCCATATAAGGAACTAGTAACATGACTAACCTGCGGGGCAACCTAGGAGTTTGTTTGAATTTGAACTCCCACCAAAGGGATTTGAACTCAGAGAACGCTGTGTGCTCATGAACTGAGAAGATCTCCTCTGCCTGCCTGTCTCCTGTCTGCCTGCCTTCATCTCTTCCCATGGAACTGAATCTCTTGAAAACACGTGAAACTCAAAGAGAGAAGGGTTTGCCACGTGAACAAAGTTTTAAGAAGATTACTGGGCCCCAACTAATCACAAGATTATAGCTTCAATCAAGGACTACAGCGAGCTCGAGAAACAGTAACAAGATATTGCCTCAATCTGTTCTACTTATCTTTTCTATTCCTATCTGCGTGTTTATATCGCATTTGCATGCTAGCATGAGCGCGTCGTATGTCCGTAGGCATGAACCGTATTAGAGTTTAAGTTTTTAAGGTTTTAATAAATTTCCACTTTCTGCTTTAAACCAAAGAATGCCTGTTTGTGCTCAGTTATTTGCCTGATAATTGGAAACTGTGAACAAAGATTCACAAAGGGGGAGCTCAAAACACAGTGTGTTTAAAATTAAACCCTGTTACAATAAAACCAGATGAAGACAGCAACATTGCTCACCAGGTCGTAACAGACATAGAGGGGACAAAATTCTTGAACTGTGTTCAAGAGAACTTTTTTAGCCAGCATGTAACATGCCCAACGAGAGGGGGCGCAATTCTAGATTTAGTCTTCAGTAATGAAGCTAGGCAAGTGGATGAAGTAACAGTGGGTGACCATTTTGGAGATAGTGACCATAATACAGTTAGTTTTAACATCATCATGGAAAAGGACAAAGATAAAATAGAAGCAAAGGTTCTAAATTGGGGGAAGGCAAATTTTATGAAAACTGAGAGGTGACCTGGTGAATGTGGACTGGATACAGCTACTTGAAGGAAAATCAGTGGCAAACCAGTGGGGGGGCATTCAAGAGCGAAATACTACAGGCACAGTGTAGACATGTCCCCACAAAGATTAAGGGTGGTACTGCCAAATCTGCAGCCCCCTGGTTATCTAAAAGCTTACAGGGTAAGTTAAAGCAAAAAAAAGAAAGCTTATGATGATCACAAAAATCTTAATACTTTAGAAAGCCTAGAGGAATATAGAAAGTGCAGGGGTGAAGTAAAAAAGGAAATTAGAAAAGCAAAGAGAGGACTTGGAAAATTATTGACAGGTAAAATCAAGGAAAATCCGAAAATGTTTTATCAGTGCATTAAAAGCAAGAGGATAACTAAGGAAAGGGTAGGGCCTATCAGAGATGTACAAGGAACTTAAATGTGGATGCAGAAGATGTGGGCAGGGTTCTTAATGAGCTTTTTGTCTCTGTCTTCATAAAGGAGAGCGTTGGTGTAGACATTGTAGTTAAAGAGGAGTGTGAAATATTAGATTCGATAAGCATAATGAGAGAGGAAGTGCTTGAGGGGCTGACATCCCTGAAAGTGGATAAATTGCCAGGACCGGATGGATTGCATCCCAGGTTGTTAAAGGAAGCCAGGGAGGAAATAGCGAATGCGTTGAGGATCATCTTCAATTCCTCACTAGATACGGGCGAGGTACCAGATAATTGGAGGTCTGCGAACATTGTACCATTGTTTAAAAAGGGTGCGAGGGATAAGCCAGGTAATTATAGGCCGGTTAGTCTGACCTCGATGGTGGATAAATTGTTAGAATATATTCTGAGGGACAGGATAAACTGTCACTTATAAAGGCATGGATTAATAAGGGATAGTCAGCATGGATTTGTTAGGGGAAGGTCATGTCTCACTAACTTGATTGAGTTTTTTGAGGAAGTGACAAGGAGGATTGATGAGGGTAGTGCAGTGGATGTGGTTGACATGGATTTTAGTAAGGCATTTGAAAAGGTCCCGCATGGCAGACTGGTCAGTAAAATGAAAGCCCATGGATACAGGGGAATGTGGCAGGTTGGATCCAGAATTGGCTCAGGGACAGAAAACAAAGGGTAGTAGTCGACGGACGTTTTGGTAGATGGAAAGCGTTTTCCAGTGGTGTTCCACAGGGCTCAGTGTTGGGTCCCTTGCTGTCTGTGGTATATATTAATGATTTGGACTGAAATGTGGGAAGCATGATTGGGAAATTTGCTGATGACACAAAAATTGGCCGTGTTGTTAATAGTGAGGAGGAAAGCCGTGGACTCCAGAATGATATCAATGTTTTGGTTGAGTAGGCAGAAAAGTGGCAAATAGAATTCAATCCAGATAAGTGTGAGGTATTGCATTTGGGGAGGTCAAATAAAGTGAGGGAATACAATATAAACAGGAGGATATTGAGAGGGGTAGAAGAAATGTGAGACCTTGGAGTGCATGTTCACAGGTCCCTGAAGGTGGCAGGGCAGGTGCATAGAGTGGTGAAGAAGGCATATGGATTGCTTTCCTTTATTGCCCGAAGTAAAGAGTACAAAAGCAGGGATGTGATGCTGGCACTGTATAGAGCATTGGTTAGGTCACAGCTGGAGTATTGCGTGTGGTTCTGGTCACCACATTACAGAAAGGACATAATTGCTCTGGTGTGTTTCGAGGAGATTTACAAGAATGTTGCCAGGGCTTGAAGGTTGCAGCTATGAGGAAAGATTGGATAGGCTAGGGTTGTTTCCCTGGAACTGACGAGGTTGAGGGGTGACTTGATTGAGGTGTACAGAATTATGAGGGGCCTAGATAGATTGGACAGGAAGGACCTGTTTCCCCTGGCGGGGAGGTCAGTTACCAGGGGACACAGATTTAAGGTGATTGGTAGAAGGATTAGTGGGGACATGAGGAGAAACATTTTCACCCAGAGGGTGGTGGATGTCTGGAATTCGCTGCCAGGAATGGTGGTGGAGGCAGAAACCCTCAATTCTTTTAAAAGTTACCTGGACATGCACCTGAGGTGCTGTAACCTGCAAGGCTATGGAGCAAGTTTGGGCGGATAGTTTTTTTCAGCCAGCGCAGACACGATGGGCTGAATGGCCTCCTTCCATGCTGTACTTTTTCTATGGTTCTATGAAGGTTTACACCAGCCTCAACTATTAGCTAACATTAGATGGCTGTCAGGTTTTGGGCAAACACGAATTGTACACTCAACCAGACATATAAAATTAGGTTTATATTCAAGACTCTTTACTAGCTGATTTCTCAAAGGTTGCAGTGACTAACCTACTCACATATATGCTCCAATCTCTTTTTTTCTGATAATGTTATGACAGCTTAATCACTTCCAGTCTGTGAGAAAATGGGAAAGATAATCAAACAGTACTAAGTATTTGCAAAATTTACATGAGAATCAATAAAGCCTTCTTTCTTCGAAATAGCTCAGGATGAGAAACTGCTACTAATTAACTTATTGTAACCTTAATACTTTACAAAAACGCTAATGTATTGTAATTGCATTTTTGACCAACAAGTGTTAACCTTTCCACGACTTACTTTTGCAGCTTTAATCGATTCAGTACTGCTGCCAAGGTCAAGGAGCTGACTAACTCCTTTCATGGCCTCTATGGCTTCTACTCATGGGGATAAAATGTTTTAAATGGAGTATATTCCAGAAACATCAATATATGATTACTGCAATGATTTGTATTGATCCCAGCAATGGAGTACAGCAAGCTTTATCACAATATGAATTATGACACATCTACCATCAAATATCTTTTTCCTTAATATATTTTGATGGTTTATGTGATGTAATATATGCAAAGTAATGATACCTTATGATAATTTACCCACATCTCCTCCTCAGAAAATGCAAATCAGTTCTCTATTCAAAGCCAAGCTAAAGAAAAACAAGACAAGTATTTGAATTCACATATGAACTGTCTTTTAAAAACAACAATTTAATTAGCTAATCTGACAAAGTTGTGTTCACTATACAGTCTGTATACTTTTATGCACAGGATCCTGCAGCTTAACTTTGGGATTTGAGTATTGAATTCTGTGGGTGGGATGCAGAAACATCTAGTTAGAAATCATTTGATTAAAGACAATTAGCCAGAATTTAATGTCGAAGCAGTGGCCCCACCCACCTGATGAAAAGTTGAGGGAGAGCCCACCTCTTCTGGGCCTGAAAGCCACGCCTCCAAGAGCTGCCACCCAATCAGAAGGTGGGCAGTTCTTCAGGCCCAGCAACGGCACCGGGAATGGTGGCCATTGCTGGGACTTCACCCAGCAAGAAGGGGAAAGATGGACATTGCCCTTTACAGAGGTAAGTGATGGTTGGGCCTCGCCAGGGACAACTGGTCTGGTGGTGGGATGGAGCCGGGAAACCGGCACACCGGTCAACGGCGTGAATTTTTGAGCTCACCCACTTCCGTGTCTGCCCTCTTCGGGGCCTAAAAATTCTGTCCATTAGATGATGATGATGGCTAATTCTTTGAAGAAAAGGATCAAGGGAATATACTGCTCTATGGGTGCTGGCGCACTTGCTGGTGGCTAAACAGTCCAATTCTGGACCTGTAGGCTCTTAAACATTTGGGGCACAAGGAGCCTGGGCAGAAGCAGCTTCCTTCCGTTTTCAACGTTTCTCTCCTACAGCTTCGCATCTTAAGGACTCAAACCTGGCGTAGCACTCCTGATTATTGAGTGCCAGTTGTTCCTGTCAGCAGCTTCCTGCTCCCACATCCGTTGTTCAATGTCAGCGAAGGAGAGTTGTTTCTACAGCTGGTCCTTGAAACATTTTCACGGAGCACCTCGAATCCACTTCCCATGGCACAGTTCTCCATACAGCTCTGCTTTTGGCATTCTGGTGCACTCCATGCGTGACACATGCCCTGTCCAGTGCAGCTGTCGTTGTAGGAGAATGTTCTCAGTGCTGTGTAAATTCACTCTTCTAAGGACTTCAATATTTGTATTGTAGTCCTGCCATTTGATATTCATGATGGAGCACAAGCAGTGTTGATGGTAGCTTAATTTGTTTACTGTACAGGACACAAGATTCTGAGCCATACAAGAGGGTAGCAATAACAACAGCTATGTACACCTTGAAATTTTTCCAAACTGATTTAGAGAGGTGACCAAAAGAGCTGTTGGATTTAGGCAAGCTATTGTCAATGTCTTTACTGATGGATGATGATGATGCCCATCAGAACTGTGTAAAAAAAAAGAGGAGGAATTGCATTTTTAAACAGAATTATTTCAATAGAAATTCTATGGTTATCTTTATTTTAATTTGCCTATATATTAAGTTGTTGTATTTCAAAGGAAGTCATTGTATGGAGCATTTTGAAATGCTTTGATAAAGCGAGACATAGATGCAAGTATTACTGTGTAATTACCAGTAAAATTAACATAAGACTGTGTTGCGAATCATTTTCATCAGCTTGATCTTTTTACAAAAATCAAAATCAAAGTTCTATGTTACTTGGTAATTCATGTGCATACAGTGAACAAAGATTTATAAAATTTGCCATGATTTATTGAAGCCGACTATACAATGTTTCAAAATGGAAATCAATAAACAATATTACTTGATGAGTTTCACATTTCCTACCTAAATATAGCATCAATTTAAATCAAAATTATTTCTCATCCCGATCTAATACACAAAACGGTATAGATTATATTTTGTTGCAGCTGCGTGTAAAAAATAAATTAGGATTTGTTTTTAAAATTAAATGTTATGAAAAAGTTAACACAGCTTGCTAAATTATATCTGGTGTGTAACTGAATCATACAGATCAGGAAGATCATGCTTTTGGTTCTTGGTTTGCACTGATTGAGTTGATCTCTGCTGTGATGGCAATAGGGGTATTTTAATTGGCCTCAATGTCGCTAGGCTACACAGCTGAAAAATCAGCAAGGGTTTTCACTCCTGACAATTATTCAATGACCTCCCTGCTGGACTACTGCAGAAGTGAGTGCAGGATTGGGATCAGCTGTGATACCCCCACCATTCAATAGCTTACCAACAGTCACTGTCTGGGCTAATACTTGACCAATGAGATTTGGGCAGAATGCTTAAAGGTAGCCGGCACATGTGAAATCTACATTGACAGGAGTGTCCTCCTTCAGTAGAGGAGGGAACACAGATAACAAGAGTATAACATACTGGGTAAATTCCTTAAGAACTTTCCAATGGGTATATTGTCAATCTTGATCTGAAAAACCAATGACCACTGTCACAATAGATCAAATGTAAAATTAGTTAATGCAATGCGACCATAGTTTTTCATCATACTTTGATGATACTTCAAGTAAGTTTAATGTGATTGTGTTTTATTCTTGTATTATTTTCCCCTATACTTTAGGGGATTGGAAACTATATCCATTTGTAAATCAACTGCTTACGTGTCTCATTTTATTTTACTCTATGTTCTCTGTGGGTGGCTTGGAAGGAACATCAGTGCCACAGAATATAGAGAGTCACTGCAAGTGATTAAGCCTTTTCAATTTATCTAACTGGAGAGTCAAACTCACATCTTTCTTTAATATTTAATAATTGGGGTTTAGGAACAAACTGGCAGGGCCAAATAGTTTTAAGATATCTGTGACAGAATAATCCAGGAAAATATTGCTAATACCCATTTATCCTGACGTCATTTCCCCCTAAACAATTATTGCATTGTAAAAGACATACATTATCAATGAGAATTTTATTAAGGCCATCTTCTGCTCCACTGCTGTAACTTCAGTAGAAAGCCCCTTTACAAGTACAAACAAGGTTTCCACTGAAGTTATGAGTGTGAAGCTGGACTTAGCACATTGAGAACACCGGTATTTTGATTATTTTGTGAAGAATATTTTTAGTGGATTGGTGTGTTACTATTAAAATTGCCGATAGATGTATCAGAGGGTAAGTCTCAGGTTGTAATTGCAATTTATTCCAATTATCTCAAGGATTTAATAGCACAAGATAGTGTGTCACGTACCAGCAAGTGTATAATTTATCATTTGTTGGTTTTTCTTCATGTGGTCCTGCAGTATTCCAATGTATAATCTTGTTGTATACATTTCCCAATGGTGCAACAAAACGTTCAGCAAATGCTGACTAGAACAAACTAAAAAGCAGTGCTATTGACAACCCGTCAGCTTTGCAGTAATGAACACTCTGTCTGTACTTTCACCTTATAAACTAACAGCTCTGAATTACGATATGGCAGAAGAGGGACCAGTTGCCACATTTATTACACTATCAATGCTGTTGCAAATGGAGTAATTCGAAGGTCAACAGGCAAGTCTGTGGATCTTGAATGTAAGAACAAGACTTGAGGACCGGGCAGCACTGCATCTTATAGAAGTGACAATTTTAATTTTGCTCAGTTATAAGTAACAATTTTGTACTCAGAACCACTTTTATTGGATTATACTTCACTTCTTTGCCTCATCCTTCATTCAAAGTGCTCTATACTGTAAATTATCAGACTTTTCTTTTTCTAATTCATCAACTAAGGCTGTCACTTGAAATTATTAAGTTTTAATCTTATGACCACTTTTCAAAATGATCGTAATGAAGTTTTTGGTGCAATTTAACACTCACAAAGTGAGAGCTTCCACTTTGGTTAGAAGTATAATTTAGAAGTGTAAATCCATATTCCGCTTCATGTCCTCCCTAACTCTGCTATCATTTAACTTTCCCTGAAGCTTGAAATGTGTGAATGAAGTGCCCAGGAGTTACAGGAAATTCAATTAATATTGTGTAAAGATATGGACAGGCAACTAAAACTTAGCGGCCAAGAGTTTCTACTTTGGGTGCAGTCAACGGTCTGGGTGCAAATTGTGCTTAATATTGCGCTAGTTCTTAGAAGTTCTTTTTGCTCAAGCTTCTGCTCAAAACTATTTGCATATCTGCAAACGTAAAGTCTTCCATCAACCAGCATAATTGGGTGCATTTTAGAACAATTTAAAAAAACTGTTTGCATTAAAAAAAATTCCATGAGGTTTATGACAAAGATAAACATTTCTAATCATAGCATCTAGTCCATCACCTGTGAGTACATAATTTTGAATAACTGAAAATGACTTAAAAAGACTATAATCATTTACTAGTTACATCGGTGTAGTCAATTTCTTAGTAAATTTTTAAAAATTAAAAGCTTTTAAAATGTGCATATCAGGGTCCTTGCACCTACAAAAATGCCTAATTTTAAGAGCCTCTTTCAAAGCCTGCAAAAGGGTGCAATTAGCCAAAATGTACAATGGTGATTAATTCAGTCTGGGGGCATGGCTAGTTTTGTGGGTGGAGCCAGCTTCAGTGCAAAGTTTTTTAGTGTCAAAGATCACAAAAGCTCTATTTGCACTCGAAGTAATTTGCACTTGAAATTCCTCATCTTTTGTGCTGGTTTGGTCAATTTTGGGTGACCTTTTTGAACAGGAACTCCAGGCCAGCATGTCAACAAACCTCCTGTCAGGTTAAGAGGTATTCATTGAACCATAAAATAGATTATAGAAGTGGTTTCAAACAGCTCTAATATTACCAAATAGTGGCACGGAATTTGCAGTTGTAATGATGGCAAAACTGTCAGCACTAACTATCTTTACTGTGTAGAATTAACAACAGCTTCTGGGTCTGCATATTAGCAGTTAAACATGGAAATCCAGAAGTTGCTGTCAGTAACATCCTGTCCTACATAGGGTACCCTGTTGATGTGACACAAACTTCAACTTATTATGCACTATTCTTGCTGTAAAAACCACTGAAAATGTGAAGTCTTGTTCGATCAGGAGTAACTGAGTTTTTAATAGCATACCAAGTCAGAATTACTGAATAATCTTTCTGGCCCCGAAAAGCTAATTTTATTAGTGTGGAGTCTCATTCCCTCAGAATAAAATTTAAAATTGCATGACTGTTAAAATCATGAAAATTACTTTTTTTTTTACAGTTTTTGATATTTCAGCTTCTTCCTTAGGTCCATGTGTATGCCTTGAGCTCTATTTTGCTTTCTGTACAATGGTCAAAATGTGAATTATAATTCCTGCTTTCTATTTCCTGCTTTGTCGGCTGTGAAAATTCTTCAATCGGATTGCTTGCTGCTTGCACTGTTGCTAGAAGCCACAAATGGTGCCAAATTCAAGGTCACAGCAGAATACAGGAAATCCATGCTTAAGGGCCCACTAAATCTTAGTGAACAGCTTTTTTACAGATCAATAGCTAGTGCCCTTCCTTTGCCGCTGACCGCAAAATCTGGGCCATTGTACCTTTTAAATAGTGTCTGATTTCACTGATAGCACTTTCCCGCTTTTTGATTTCAAATGTTAAAATGTTTTAAATACTACAAGGAGGTGAAAATATGGATACATTTGGAATTTTATAGTTGTCAAAGCACCTTTCCATAGGCTAATGAAAGCAATAGTGAATCAACATGCAACACATTATTCCTGAACCAAATAAAGGAAGTGAAGCTTTATGTCTTTAGGATGTGATTATGATAACAAGGTTCTGGCATGGAACTGCTGCCTTTCTACATGTGACTTATGTGGAGTTTTTTTTTATTCACTTACAGATATGGACGTCACTGGCAAAACCAGCATTTATTGTCCATCCCACACAACTGAGTGACTTGCTCGGCCATTTCTGAGGGTAGCTAAGAGTCAACCATGTTGAGTGGTTCTGAAGTCATATAAAGGTCATACTGGATAAGAAATCCAGATTTCCTTCCCTAAATGGACATTCATGAACCAGATGGGTTTTTACGATAATCCGGTAGTTTCATGATCACCATTACTGATACTAGCTTTTATTAAATTTCAGATTTTTTTAATTAATTGAATTTAAATTCCCCAGCTGCCATGCAGAATTTGAACTCATGTCATCAGATCATAGTTCAGGCCTCTTATAGAACGCACAGTGGGGAAGAGAGCAATAGTTAGTGCCATAAGAAAATTATATAGTTGCTCTTCATGAGCAAAGAGAATCTCCTTCCCATACCTTAGCATCTTTACTTTTTTATTTAAATTATTTTTCACTGTAGGAATCAAACAGTAGGAGCGCTTTAATAATGCCCCAACAAGACTTTGAAGTTTTGGTTTATCTCTGACAACCATGGAGACATAGATGTTGCTTTTCATTCTGACTGAGTGGCTAAATAAAATGTATTTTTTGAAAAACTTAAAAAAAGTGATTCAAATTTTTATTCATATGCTCGTAGGCCACTCTG
Source organism: Heterodontus francisci (assembly GCF_036365525.1). NCBI lineage: Eukaryota > Metazoa > Chordata > Chondrichthyes > Heterodontiformes > Heterodontidae > Heterodontus > Heterodontus francisci. Next base: position 56,403,790 of record NC_090387.1, on the reverse strand, counting down.
TTTGGATTTTGGTGGGCAGGTAGTTGCCATCAGCATAAGGGGTTAAAGTGTGCCAAGAGGGGATTCCTGGGGAATTTCACTTCATTTGGTTGACTGCCTCACAATAATTTTTAAAATTATAGCAGCAACAAATAAAATCCATCTTAAGAAAAGCAAAATTGTTGCTTTAAATCTCATTTTAAATTCAACAGTACCTTAAATTTAAACTTGAAACATATAAATGTAGAAAGTTTACAACACAGAAGGAAGCCATTCAGCTCCTCGTGTATGTGTTGGCTGATAGCTATCTTGCCTAATCCCACTTTCCAGTTCTAGGACCCTCTGATGCTGCTCTTTATTGTGTAACAAAAAACACTAACCTAACAGTATCCCTGACAAAACCTAGCGATGTTATTACATAATTTATATTGCAATGTTCAATCAAGTATTAAGTTCTAAAATGTCTGATTAAGCTGACAGTTTTCTGAAGGCTGTAACAGTCCTCATTGAAGTTAGTTTGATAATGTCAAACCATTACATAATCATACACAAATCGACAGCAATAAAACTACCATAGTCCATCAATAAATTACTGTCCTTACTTTGAAAGTCCATAAGGATGACTTGAAGTCAAATGACAATCTAGAATGTGAATACACTGGACGGACTGTTATGGTCAAGAGAGGAGGGGTTGAAGAGCTTCCCTCTTTTCCCCCTCCTATTTTGACCACAACAGGTTTAATTCTTTCTTAAAGTGGATATATTGGCCAATTCAGTAGGTGTTCGATTACTTACTTGCTATGATCATAACAGGAACCAATCGGACAGGTTTTCTTGAGTTTAACAAAGAAGGAGGTTAACTTTATTGTACCTAAACTGAACTAATTAAAATAATAAACTACTCACCAACTTACACACACACACACTCACACATACACGCGCGAGAGGTTTACACATGCACAAATAGGTTACAGAGTGGGGAAAGGTAGATTGGTTGAGTTAGATTCCATAGGAAAAAGGGGTATACAGTCTGTGGCCTTTGGTGATTCGCTGGCTTCTAGCTGAATTCAGTGGTCCCGAGGCTTTTAGTTTGAACAAGTACATGACTGGCTCGGTGGGTCTCTTGGAGACAGCAATGCAGAAGATTTCCTCCAACGAGGTTTCTGATTGCAGCCAGAGTATGCAAAGGTGGTCCGTCAACAGGCAGAGTTCGAAGCTTGTAAGCTGAAAAGGAGAAAGGGACCCCCATTTGGGTTCGCACATTGTCAGAGTCCAGAAGCTTCTCCTCTCACATTTAAAACCACAGAGGAGGAGGGGCTTGTCACATGACAGTCACCCAGTGATTCAAACATGGTGGCAGTGTTTCTCCTCTTGCAAAAAAGTACAGGTAGTTCCCTTAAACTTCCTGGGTCTTGGTTCTTGCTGGGATGAGCAGCCATTTTGTCTCTACCTCACAAGCCTTGTAATGTAAGATACAGTGTTGCAAATTAGATGGTCATCCTAAGCTACCAGCAAGGTCATACTTCTGTTCTCTCTTAAATTTCTTCAAAAAATATAAATTCAGATCTCCAGTCAATGGACTAAAGAAAATTATCATTCAACAAAGCATGTTGGCATGACTGGACCTCTACCGTTTTAGTGACCTGTGCTATTCTTGATATGGAGTGCTTGATATGGAGTGTTTATTGGAATTTGGACAACAAACATAAAAATATAGGAGCATCCTTCACCTCAATTTTTTAAAAGCTGCATCAATCCACCAGAACAATTCTAAGAGAGATCTAAATATGATAGCACTGTCACCAGTATTAGAATTTATATTTAAACTGTGACCAAATTGTCAAATTTCCAGTCTACAGACTGGGACAGTGACAGAAAGGGTTTTGTGCTAGGTATGACTCCAGTGAGTGGAGACATTTCCCCCCCCCCACCCCCGGTTCCCATTGACTTCAATACTACTAGGGCTCCTTGATGCCATACTTGGTCAGGTACTGCCTTGATGTCAAGGGGCAGTCACTCTCATCTCACCTCTGGAATTCAGCTCTTTTGTCCATGGTTGGACCAAGGCTGCAATGAAGTCTGAAGCCAAGTGGTCATGGCGGAACCCAAACTCAACAGGTTATTGGTGAATAAGTTTTTTTTATTCGTTCATTGATGGAATGTGAGTGTTGCTGGCTAGGACAGCATATATTGCCCATCCCTAATTGCTCTTGAGAAGGTGGTGGTGAGCCGCCTTCTTGAACCGCTGCAGTCCAAGTGCCGCTTGATAGCACTGTCAATTACACCTTTCATTACTTTGCTGATGATTGAGAGTAGGCTGATGGGTTGGTAATAGGCTGGATTGGATTTGTCCTGCTTCTTGTGGACAGGACATACCTGGTCAATTTTCCACATTGAGGGGTAGATGCCAGTGCTGTAGCTGTACTAAAAAAGCTTGGCTCGGGGCACGGCTAATTCTGGAGCACAAGTCTTCAGCACTACAGCCAAGGTATTATCAGGCCCATAGCTTTTGCTGTATCCAGTGCGCTCAACTGTTTCTTGATATCACGTGGAGTGAATCGAATTGTCTGAAGACTGACATCTATGATGCTGGGGACCTCAGGAGGAGGCTGAGACGGATCATCAACTCAGCACTTCTGGCTGAAGATGGTCACAAACATTTCAGGCTTGTCTTTTACACTGACATGCTGGGCCCTGCTTCATTGAGGATGGGGATATTTGTGGAGCCCCATCCTCCAATTAGTTGTTGAATTGTTCACCATTCACTGTATGTGGCAGGACTGCAGAGCTTTGATCTGACCTGTTGGTTGTGGGATCGCTAAGCTCTGTCTATAGCATGCTGCTTCCTCTCTTTATCATTCATGTAGTATTGTGTTATAGCTTCACCAGATTGGTACTTCATTTTTAGGTATGCCTGGCGCTGCTCTTGGCATGCTTTCCTATATTTCTCATTGAACCAGGGTTGGTCCACTGGCTTGATGGAAATGTTTGCATGAGAGATATGCCACATCATGAGGTTACAGATTGTGGTGGAATACAGTTCTGCTGCTGCTGATGGCCTAGAGCACCTCATGGAAGCCCAGTTATGAGCTGTTTGATCTGTTCTAAATCTATCCCATTTCACACAGTGGTAGTGCCACACAACATGATGGTAGGTGTCCTCAGTCTGAAGACAGGAATTGTTTCTACAAGGACTGTGCAGTGGTCACTCCTACAAATACTGTCATGGCCAGATGCATCTGCAACAGGTAGATTGGTGACAATGAGCTGAAACAGGTTTTTCCCTTGTGTTGGTTCTCACTATCTGCTGCAGGCCCAGTCTGGCAGTTATGTCCTATAGGGCTTGGCCAGCTGGGTCAGTCGTGGTGCTAACAAGCCACTCTTGGTGATGGACATTAAAGTCTCCCAGAGTACATTCTGTGCCCTTGCTATGCCCAGTGCTTCTTTCAAGTGGTGCTCAACATGGAGGAACACTGATTCATTAGTTGAGGGAGGGCAGTAGGTGGTAATTAGCATGAGGTTTCCTTGCCTATGTTTGAACTGATGCCATGAGACTTCATGGGGTCTGCAGTCAATGTTGAGGACTCCCAGGCACTCCCTCCTGACTGTATACCACTGTACCGCCACCTCTGGTGTGTCTTTCCTACCAGTGCAATAGGGCATACCCAGGGATGGTGACGGAGTCTGGAAAATTGGCTAAAAGTTATGATTCTGTGAGTACGACTATGTCAGGCTGTTGTTTAACTAGTCTGTGGGTCAGCTCTCCCAATTTTGGCGCAAGGCCCTAGATGTTAGTGAGGAGGATTTTGCAATGTCGACTGGGCTGGGTGTGTCTTTCTCATGTCCAGTGCCTAGGTCAATGCTGGGTGGTCCATCCGGTTTTATATTTGACTTTTCTGTAGGGGTTTGATACAACTGAGTGGCTTGTTAGGCCATTTCAGAGGGTAGTGAAAAGTGAACCACATTTCCATGGGTTTGGAGTCACATGTAGGCCAGATAAGGGTGACAGATTTCCTTCCTTAAAGGACATTAGCGAACCACGTGGGTTTTATGACGAAGAACAAAACAAAGAACAAAGAAAATTACAGCACAGGAACAGGCCCTTCGGCCCTCCAAGCCTGCGCCGATCCAGATCCTCTATCTAAACCTGTCGCCTATTTTCTAAGGGTCTGTATCTCTTACCTTCCTGCCCATTCATGTATCTGTCTAGATACATCTTAAAAGACGCTATCGTGCCCGCATCTGCCACCTCCGCTGGCAACGCGTTCCAGGCACCCACCACCCTCTGTGTAAAGAACTTTCCACGCATATCCCCCCCAAAACTTTTCCCCTCTCACTTTGAACTCGTGACCCCGAGTAATTGAATCCCCCACTCTGGGAAAAAGCTTCTTGCTATCCACCCTGTCTATACCTCTCATGATTTTGTACACCTCAATCAGGTCCCCCCTCAACCTCCGTCTTTCTAATGAAAATAATCCTAATCTACTCAACCTCTCTTCATAGCTAGCGCCCTCCATACCAGGCAACATCCTGGTGAACCTCCTCTGCACCCTCTCCAAAGCATCTACATCCTTTTGGTAATGTGGCGACCAGAACTGCACGCAGTATTCCAAATGTGGCCGAACCAAAGTCTTATACAACTGTAACATGACCTGCCAACTCTTGCACTCAATACCCCGCCCGATGAAGGAAAGCATGCCGTATGCCTTCTTGACCAGTCTATTGAACTGCGTTGCCACCTTCAGGGAACAATGGACCTGAACACCCAAATCTCTCTGGACATCAACTTTCCCCAGGACATTTCCATAACAATCCGTTAATTTCATGGTCATTATTACTGAGACTAGTTTTTTATTCCAGGTTTATTTAATTAATTGAATTTGAATTCCTATTGCCGAAGTAAAAAACACTTTTTACTTTTGCAACACATCATCTGCTTCAGGCAATGTTGCACCCCTATTCAAAAAAGAGGTAACTACAGGCCAGGCAGTTTAGTGGTGGGAAACCTACTACAGACTATTGTCAAGGACAAAATAAATTTGCATTTGGAGAAACATTTCTTTCAAGAATTTTCTAAAGGCAAATTAGGTCTGACTAACTTGATTAAGCTATTTGATGAGTTAACAGAGAGAGCTGATGAAGTTAGTGCAGCAGATGTTGTAAATATGGAATTTCAACAGGCACTTGATAAAGTACCACATAATAGACTTATTTGGAAAATAGAAGCACATGGGATTAAGGGGAGACCTAATAGATGTATTGAAAATAATTAGGGGTTTTGCTGAAGTAGATAAGGAGAAACTGTTTCCTCTCATAAGTGGGTCATGTAACCAGAGGTTTTAGTTTTAAAATAATTAGCAAACGAATGGGAGGGGAATGAGGATAAATTTTTTCACAGAGATAACTGTTGAAATCTGGAACACACTATCTGAAAGTGTAATGGAAGCAGATTCCATAGGAACTTTCAGAAGGCAAGTATTGTACTTTAAGAGGAATAATTTGTAAGGTGATGGAGAAAAAAGCTGGGTTGTGGGACTAAATTGGACAGCTCTTTCAGAGAGCCAGCACATGCTTGACCTGCCAAATGACCGCCTTTGCTGTAAGATTCTATGATTCTAAGTCTGCAGTATCTTAAGCATCAGCCTCCGCTTTCTCTTGTTTCCTGGATGTGTCAACTAGCACTGGTTCTTTAATTTGATGACAGTGCTTAAAAATCACACTGCTCCAAATCTTGTCTTTTCTGAGTTTGGACCTGAAGAAAGTCAATGGGAAGTCTAAACCACTGATCATAACTGCAGTAAGAAGTTCTCCTGATAGCTCAATTGGTAAAATGAATGTGTGACTAAGTCATACAGTTTAAGATGGCTACAGGATCTATTCCTGAATTGGGCTGAGTAACTTCAGGCAGATTGGCAGTAGGGCACCTCAGGGTCCTTAGGCGAAAAAAGGGGAAAAAGTTAATTAGAGTTTCTGCTTCTAATTGCTTTTCAGTAATTCCTCTTGGAAAGTTTTGGAAGTTAGGTGAGAACAAGAACAGATTTTACTAGCAGGCTCCATGATCAAATAGCTTGTTAAGACCACCTTTTAAGCTCAAACGAGAAGAATTGCCACTTGACATTGGAACCTATGGAGTCAAAATTTGATGTCAGGACAACAGAAAATTGGACAGGGAAAAATAAATGCTGAAATGATCGATAGTGATAACAGATTAACATGGTTTAAGATCAGTTGATGGAAAGGATCAGCAACTTTGCAAGCCCATTCTCTAGCCAACTAGTCGAGCCCTCTTGCAAAACCTTGCCAGTAGTTGTAGCAAAGGTTCACAGTAATGAAATAAAATTTTAAATGTACTGTTAATGTAAAAATAATCTACTGCCTAATGATTGTCAACAGTAGCACTGCTCATACTTAAAGTCATAGCTTAACTGGAAACCGTGGCCAAGTTCGTCTTTAGTTATTGAGGAACAAAAACTTTACTCAGCTTAACATCTGAAGACTGAAGCCATCCTTTGATTTCCCACAATACAATCAGAGAGTCATAGAATTGTTACAGCACAGAAGGAGGCCATTTGGCCCTTCATGTCCATGCCAGCTCACTGCAAGAACAACTCAGCTAGTCCCACTCCCCCACCTTTTCCCAATAGCCCTGCAATTTTTTTTCTTCAGTTAATTATCCAATTCCATTTTCAAAGCCATGATTGAATCTGCCTCCACCAGTGCATTCCAGATACTAACCACCAGCGGCTTAAAGTTTTTTCTCATGTTGCCTTTGGTTTTTTTGCCATTCACCTTAAATAAGTGACTTCTGGTTTTTGACCTTTCTGCCAATGGGAAGTTTCTATCTACTCTGTCCAGACCCCTCATGACCTCTATCAAATCTCTTCTCAACCTTCTCTACTCAAAGGAGAACAATCCCAGTTTCTCCAATCTAACTGAAGTCCCTTATCCATGGAACCATTCTCATAAATCTTTTCTGCATCCTCTTTAATCCTTCCTAATGTGCGGTGCCCAGAATTGGCACAATACTCCAGTTGAGGTCGAACCTTTGTTATATAAAGGTTCACCATAACTTACTTGCCTTTGTACTCTATGCTTCCATTTACAAAGCTCATATTCCCGCATGCCTTATTAACCGCTTTCTCAAACTGCCCTGCCACCTTCAATGAGTTGTGCACATATACCCCCAGGTCCCTCTGCTCCTGCGCCCTTTTTAGAATTGCACCCATTATTTTGCATTGCCTCTTCTCATTCTTCCTACCAAATTGTATCACTTCACATTTCTCTGCATTAACTTTCATCTGCCATGTGTCTGCACAATTCCACCAGCCTGTCTATGTCCTCTTGGACTCTATCACTATCCTCCTCATAATTTACAGCACTTCCATGTTTTATGTCATCTGCAAATGGTGAAATTTTTTGGAAAAATCTCCAGTCCTCTGGTACCACCCCTGTAACTAAGGAGGATTGGAAGATTATAGCCAGTGCTTCTGCAATTTCCACCCTTACTTCCCTCAGTATCCTCAAATGCATCTCATCCAGCCCTGGTGACTAAGCAACTTTGAGGAGAGCCAGCCTATCAAATACCTCCTCTTTATCAATTTTTAACCCATCCAGTGTCTCAACTACCTCCCCTTTCACTATGATTTTGGCAGATTTTTCCTTTGTCAAGACAGATACAAAGTGCTCATTTAGTACCTCAGCCATGCCCTCTGCCTCCATCCAGTCCCTAAATGGCCCCACCCCTCCTTTTGCTTCCTTTTACTATTTATGCCTACAGAAGACTTTTGGATTCTCTTTTTGTTAGTTGCCAGTCTCTTCTCATACTCTCTCTTTGTTGCTCTTATTTCTTTTTTCACTTCCTCTTTGAACTTTCTATATTCATCCTGGTTCTCACTTGTAATATCAACCTGACATCTATCACACGCACCCTTTTTCTGTTTCATCTTACTCGCTATCTCTTTTATCATCCAGGAAGCTATGCCTTTGTTTGTCCTACCTTTCCCATCATGGGAATGTACCTAGACTGTACCTAAACATCTCTTTAAAGGCTTCACATTGTTCTGTTATAGTTTTGCCTGCCAATCTTTGATTCCAATTTACCTCGACCAGATCCATTCTGACCCCACTGAAACTGGCCCTCCTTCAATTAATTATTTTTACTCTGGATTGCTTCTTGTCCTCCCAGCGCTTCAACTTTGCCCCGAAATTCCATTCGACTACTGGCAACACCTATGCAGTCATATTCAGCAGGCCTCAGACACCGGAAACATCAGAGGAATGTATGATGGCATTAAGAGAGCTCTTGGGCCAACCATCAAGAAGATCGCCCCCCTCAAATCTAAATCGGGGGACATAATCACTGACCAACGCAAACAAATGGACCGCTGGGTTGAGCACTATCTAGAACTGTACTCAAGGGAGAATGTTGTCACTGAGACTGCCCTCAATGCAGCCCAGCCTCTACCAGTCATGGATGAGCTGGACATACAGCCAACCAATTCGGAACTCAGTGATGCCATTGATTCTCTAGCCAGCGGAAAAGCCCCTGGGAAGGACAGCATTACCTCTGAAATAATCAAGAGTGCCAAGCCTGCTGTACTCTCAGCAGTACATGAACTGCTATGCCTGTGCTGGGACAAGGGAGCAGTACCTCAGGACATGCGCGATGCCAATATCATCACCCTCTATAAAAACAAAGGTGACCGCGGTGACTGCAACAACTACCGTGGAATCTCCCTGCTCAGCATAGTGGGGAAAGTCTTTGCTCGAGTCGCTCTAAACAGGCTCCAGAAGCTGGCCGAGCGCGTCTACCCTGAGGCACAGTGTGGCTTTCGTGCAGAGAGATCGACCGTTGACATGCTGTTCTCCCTTCGTCAGATACAGGAGAAATGCCGCGAACAACAGATGCCCCTCTACATTGCTTTCATTGATCTCACCAAAGCCTTTGACCTCGTCAGCAGACGTGGTCTCTTCAGACTACTAGAAAAGATTGGATGCCCACCAAAGCTACTAAGTATCATCACCTCATTCCATGACAATATGAAAGGCACAATTCAACATGGTGGCTCCTCATCAGACCCCTTTCCTATCCTGAGTGGCGTGAAACAGGGCTGTGTTCTCGCACCCACACTTTTTGGGATTTTCTTCTCCCTACTGCTTTCACATGCGTTCAAGTCCTCGGAAGAAGGAATTTTCCTCCACACAAGATCAGGGGGCAGGTTGTTCAACCTTGCCCGTCTAAGAGCGAAGTCCAAAGTATGGAAAGTCCTCATCAGGGAACTCCTCTTTGCTGACGATGCTGCTTTAACATCTCACACTGAAGAGTGCCTGCAGAGTCTCATCGACAGGTTTGCGGCTGCCTGCAATGAATTTGGCCTAACCATCAGCCTCAAGAAAATGAACATCATGGGGCAGGACGTCAGAAATGCTCCATCCATCAATACTGGCGACCACGCTCTGGAAGTGGTTCAAGAGTTCACCTACCTAGGCTCAACTATCACCAGTAACCTGTCTCTAGATGCAGAAATCAACAAGCGCATGGGAAAGGCGTCCGCTGCTATGTCCAGACTGGCCAAGAGAGTGTGGGAAAATGGCGCACTGACACGGAACACAAAAGTCCGAGTGTATCAAGCCTGTGTCCTCAGTACCTTGCTCTATGGCAACGAGGCCTGGACAACGTATGTCTCAATTCATTCCATCTTCGCTGCCTCCGGAGAATCCTTGGCATCCGGTGGCAGGACCGTATCTCCAACACAGAAGTCCTCGAAGCGGCCAACATCCCCAGCTTATACACACTACTGAGTCAGCGGCGCTTGAGATGGCTTGGTCATGTGAGCCGCATGGAAGATGGCAGGATCCCTAAAGACACATTGTACAGCGAGCTCGCCACTGGAATCAGACCCATCGGCCGTCCATGTCTCCGCTTTAAAGACGTCTGCAAGCGCAACATGAAATCCTGTGACATTGATCACAAATTGTGGGAGTCAGTTGCCAGCGTTCGCCAGAGCTGGCGGACAGCCATAAAGGCGGGGCTAAAGTGTGGCGAGTTGAAGAGACTTAGCAGTTGGCAGGAAAAAAGACAGAGGCGCGAGGGAAGAGCCAACTGTGTTACAGCCCCGACAATCAAATTTTTCTGCAGCACCTGTGGAAGAGCCTGTCACTCTAGAATTGGCCTTTATAGCCACTCCAGGCGCTGCTCCACACACCACTGACCACCTCCAGGCGCTTACCCATTGTCTCTCGAGATAAGGAGGCCAAAGAAAGAGCTTCTTGTCCTCCCAGCTCTTCAACCTTGCCCCTAAATTCCATTCACCTCCAGGCTCCACTACTCCAACAATCTCATCAGCCTTCCAGTTCTCCCCCTGCATAAACTACAATTTGTCTAAAATTCCACTACTTGTATCCTATTCCATATTGTCCTGCTCTCCTACCACCTCCATCCATTCCAATATCCACTGACTCTTTATTTCCAGCACATCGCATTCAAAATTCTTGTTCTCATCCACATGGCCCTCAGTAAACCCACCTTTACCCTATGCACTGCAGTCTCCATCAGCCCAATGTGCAAGCACTGTCCTGTGTTCTCCTAACTTCAGTTCCTTTGTATATTCCCTTTGCTTCACCTTTAGGCACAGAACCTTCAGCTTTCCTGCCCCATACACTACAACAATCTCCCTAAACCTCTCCACCTTGTTATCTCTCTCCCCTCTTCAGTCTCCTCAGACTTATCTTTTTGACCATGCATTCAGTCAGCTCTCCCAACTCTTCTCCTTTCACTGTTCAGTGTTTCTGTTTCACTTTTCTGAAGCACTTTGGGATATTTTTTTCTTAAATATTAAAGGTACTATATCAATATAATTTGCTGTTATTGTTTTTGAGTATAAAAGTATAATTCAACCATTTAAAGATGTATTGCAAGGTGACAGACAAAAATCGAATTTTCAGCCAGAACGTAAAGTTGGAAGAAGTGACTGCACATACTTGTGTTCGTTAGATACTCTACCATAAACTACTAATTCATAGCCTGTTAAAAGTAAAGATTTCAGCTGCCTTTACTGCTTTCAAACTTGACCAGCAACAAATGCCATTGCAGTTGAATTCATGTGGTGCTCAAAGAGGCCAATAAATGGTGCTCTTGTGAGCAGATGTCAAAGGAAGCTTTAACCATGTGGGCATTCCAATGTATGCGGAGCACATGGCCCAGCAAAGATCCTTCAGTTATTTAATAGTAGCTGAAAAGTCATTGTTTCTAACAATAGCCTGGTAGTAATTGTCAGAAAAAAATATTAAATCCATAAGACAGGATTTTATAATCCGGGGCGGCACAGTGGCGCAGTGGTTAGCACCGCAGCCTCACAGCTCCAGGGACCCTGCTTCAATTCTGGGTACTGCCTGTGCGGAGTTTGCAAGTTCTCCCTGTGACCGCGTGGGTTTTCGCCGGGTGCTCCGGTTTCCTCCCACTGCCAAAGACTTGCAGGTGATAGGTAAATTGGCCATTATAAATCGCCCCAGTGTAGGTAGGTGGTAGGGAATAGGGGATTACTGTCGGGTTAGTAATGGGTGGTTCTTGGTCGGCACGGACTCGGTGGGCCAAAGGGCCTGTTTCAGTGCTGTATCTCGAAATAAAAAAATAAATAATAAACAGAAGCAATTTAAATTGTCCCCTGATCATTTTGAACTGAACTGCAACTTCAGATTTGTATGAAATGTTGTCACATATAAACTACAGAATGGTGCAAAATTGATGTAAGAAGACAATCTGGCCTTGTTTTGTTCATTTTCCCTTGCATAGAGGTGGAAAGAATGAAGCCTGCTGTTCTATTTCATCCACATGAAGCACACAAGAGCGCTCTCATGAAACCTGTAAATCTAAAAGCAGATGGCAAAAGTACCTGTCCTAAGATGGTGGGTACATTTAAATGAGGTGATAATGTTGGAGTGATGTTATAGGGCACATTCCCCATATAGCATTACTCCATCAGTTTCATCTGAGCAACACTGCATGCTCAGAGCACTGGATCAAAACTGGCTCCAGTGTTAGGAGAATTGCAACATTGGCAAATGTGTAAACAGCTTATGCAGGATTTTCAACTAAAGGAGGAAAACAGCCAGCAGATCAGTTTTTTTTTTGGCTTTTGTACACTTGATTAGGAGCTGCAATTTTATTTTCTTCTTGTAGGCTGCCTGTGCCTTTAAGCTGCTGCAGCAACCTTTTCCTGCCGTCACCCACATTGGTGGATTCCTGAGCATGGGTGGAAATTGTGCTGAACTCAGCCATGGATCAACAGGGCAGAAGTCACATTGCTGATGGCAATCATGAAGGAGAAGAAAAGCAAGTCTAGGGAGTTATTCTGAAAGTGCAATAGAACACAGGATCATAGTAATTTAAAATACAAGGTATTCCTACATTCTCTCACTTTGTTGCTGGAGAAAATAAGTTATAAATTGTTAAGGGAGCTATGAACATTGAAAGCATGAGATGTATTTTCTAGTGAGGTCTGGGGGCATACCCCTTTCCCAACATTGTTTTCATATATTACACGATTTGGTGCATTTTCTTGTATTTCTGAGCCTACTGTAATTCTGTCTTTGCAGCCAAAAATTACTTATTCTGGAATAGTTATTTTACATAAAATTAAAAATAAAAGTATTTGAAGGGACTTTAAAGTAATTATACAACACTCCTTTTATTGAGAATCCAACCCCAATACAAAAATGCTATTTCGTAAATTGAAACCTTTTGCAAGTTTACATACAGTAATCTTAACCAGCAGTTCATTCAATATTCATCAGATAGGAGAAGCTCACTATTTGTCCCTGTCTAAATCAGCATGGGCATCCAGGGGTAAATATGCAACTGGGGCAGGGTTGAGGGGAGGGTACTAGGAGGGATTACCTCAATTAAGGGTATGCTGATTTAATTATGTTAAGTCTCTAGTCCTGCCCTTTAACTGATCTGATTGGTTTTGGCAGCCTTCAGTCTCATCTTACAACTGATTCAATTGGCCAACAACTTCCAACCCCAAGTATAAAAAAAAATTCTTGTGAAATGATAATAAGCTGACACACGGATATGACATGATGACTGTCCGCTTAAAACATTGGCGATTGTCATGTGCATAGCTGGTCTAGCAGGCAAGGAGGCCTCAAGCCTGTTCTCTGATATGTGACAGCTAGGACATTTTGTACTTAGGGTGCTCTTTCACAGGAAAAGACCAATTAAATCTCAGTTTGTCACCTCATAAATCAACCTAAACTGACAGCATCCATCACATAATGTGGATTTTGGGCAGAAGTTCTGGCCTCTACTCTGAGTTAACCACTTTGATTACATTTGCGTAAGATCGTTCTAAAAGAAAACAGATTAATAATCAGCAACAAGAGATTTCTCAGACTAGTTGAAGTGACATTTTTAAAAAGTTTCAGTCTGAAAAGCTTCATTTTGAAAATGTGGCTGAACGTGAAATTAGCTCCTCAAACTGCTGAGCAATACCAACTATGAATTTTATTAACTAAATATTAATACTGTAAGGATTTGCTTACTGAGATGCAGGAAATTCTTTTTCAGTTTGGAATTGAGAATTACAGGCCTAAATTTGCTAACATAATGTATTTGTCCTGGCAGTTAATCAAAGGGATTAGAGGTTTGGAAAAGTAAAGCCTACAGGTGATCCTTCAGGAAGCATACAGAACATTTATCTGAGAAATTCAAGTTCAAAGCAGCTCAATTTTCATATGGAGAATGTCTATGGTTAAAGCCTCAGGCTTGTTTCTGTGTGAAAGACTGTGCTAAAGCTGTTTGTACTTGCACACTTTGCAGACAAGCAATGAAGAAGCACATAGGTAAGCACTGCCAGTTCTATTAAATGTTGGTTAACAAAGCCTCTACATAGGTGAGCTTGTCCAAGCTACACATACAGCTTACTGAATCAAAGCCAAATGAGTAACAGACTAATTTTCTAATATCAGAGATCTTTCAGGAAAGGTCATCAACCTGAAATGTTAACACCACCTTCCTCTCTCCACAGATGCTGTCTGACTTGCTGAGTGCTTCCAGCATTTTCCGTTTTTATTTCAGATTTCCAGCTTCTAATGTATTTTGATTTTTGTAAAACTCAATTGTGTTCTGCTCACAGGAAAATAAACTAATCCAATGTTTTAGTAAAAATTGTGATGTAATTTTTGACCATCAAAGTTTGACATTTTCCCCTCCATTTTCCTCCATCAAGGGCTCTCACTTGGTTTTAGCACTCTTGTGCTCTGGAGTTAGTCGGTTTTTAGTTTAGAGATACAGCACTGAAACAGGCCCTTCGGCCCACCGAGTCTGTGCCGACCATCAACCACCCATTTATACTAATCCTACACTAATTCCATATTCCTACCGCATCCCCACTTGTCCCTATATTTCCCTAACACCTACCTATACTAGGGGCAATTTATAATAGCCAATTTACCTATCAACCTGCAAGTCTTTGGAATGTGGGAGGAAACCGGAGCACCCGGAGGAAACCCATGCAGACACAGGGAACACTTGCAAACTCCACACAGGCAGTACCCAGAATTGAACCCGGGTCGCTGGAGCTGTGAGGCTGCGGTGCTAACCATTGCGCGGTGCAAAATTCAGCTCGGTAGTGCCATTGTTTTGGCACTATATGTGCTGTGGGAGGTACAAAATGGCATCCCAGGTGTGCGTTGTGCTGGATACTATATTGGTGAGGGCGCTAGAGCACATGCAGTGAACGCCCACTGGAAGTATGCAGAGTAGGCAGATCAAGATGTCGATCAGCATGTAACACAGCAGCTTGAACTTGCATGATTTCTGTCTGAGCTTCCACTGCAGCACTCAGACTTCGGGTGGAGCAGCTTGTAATGCAATGGAAACTGAAATATTAGCCTCAAACGCTGCCTCACAGTTGGGTACACAAATGTGATGAAGTTGCCACTATTTCCATGCTGGTAAGGATGGGCTCCAAATTCTGCACAAAGCCTTGTGCCAAGTTGGTGCCAGACCCTTCCATGCTCCTTGACTCCTTGGCGTTGACTATATGCTTTGCGGCAGGCTTCCCAATGCACCAGGCATTTCGTTGTGCATATCCATCAATGTTCTTCTGTACACTGCTCCATCGAAGTGCTCATCTGAGTCCTCTGCAGCAGAATTCACGTGCTGCCTCGCCATCCAGCGAGATGGCACCTGCACTATCCTTTCCCCCTGCTCTGGCTGCAGGCCACTCGTGCCCGGTGTCTCTCTACATCCAGATTGCGTCTCTTTGCTCTCTTCTAAATTACACACAGCGTCAGTATCTGAGCTGGTGGCTGTTAGTGTGGAATCAAGTGACAGTGTGTCTTCATCAACGCTGTCTTCCTGCTGATCCTCCATTGCCTGGCCAGGGTACACTTTTTGAGTATCTGAAAGGAGAAAGGCTCAAGGGTACGGTTGTGATGTGGGGAGGTTGGGTGGGGGAAGGAAGAGGTACATACTTACACCATCTGCAGCTTGTAGATCAGAAGTAAGTGTGGGATGAGGTGGAGGTGGGATGTGAGGAGGAGGATTAGATGTCAGGATACCATTATCTGTGATTGGTTCGGCACCTCTGCTAGCCACAGCCTCAACAATGTATGTACCAATAATGCTGAGCACTGTCTCCACCATGGGAGGTATGCCTGTCCCACTGCAGTTAAGACCCGCTGCATCTGGTTGCATGCCACCGTGTCCTGCAAGATAGAGGGAAGCATGTCAATATTGTACAATCTATTTGCCCTTGAGAAGGTGGTGGTGAGCTGCCTTCTTGAACTGCTGCAGTCCTTGTGGGGTAGGTACACCCACAGTGCTGTTAGGAAGGGAGTTCCAGGATTTTGACCCAGCGACAATGAAGGAACGGCGATATAGTTCCAAGTCAGGATGGTGTGTGACTTGGAGGGGAACTTGCAGATGGTGGTGTTCCCATGCATCTGCTGCCCTTGTCCTTCTAGTTGGTAGAGGTCGCGGGTTTGGAAGGTGCTGTCTAAGAAGCCTTGGTGCATTGCTGCAGTGCAACTTGTAGATGGTATACACTGCTGCCACTGTGCATCGGTGGTGGAGGGAGTGAATGTTTGTAGATGGGTTGCCATTCAAGCAGGCTGCTTTGTCCAGGATGGTGTCGAGCTTCTTGAGTGTTGTTGGAGCTGCACCCATCCAGGCAAGTGGAGAGTATTCCATCACACTCCTGACTTGTGTCTTGTAGATGGACAGGCTTTGGGGAGTCAGAAGGTGAGTTACTCGCCGCAGGATTCCTAGCCTCTGACCTGCTCTTGTAGCCACAGTATTTATATGGCTACTCCAGTTCAGTTTCTGGTCAATGGTAGCCCCTAGGATGTTGATAGTAGGGGATTCAGCGATGGTAATGCCATTGAATGTCAAGGGGAGATTGTTAGATTCTCTCTTGTTGGAGATGGTCATTGCCTGGCACTTGTGTGGCGCGAATGTTACTTGCCACTTATTATCCCAAGCCTGGATATTGTCCAAATCTTGCTGCATTTCTACACGGTCTGCTTAAGTATCTGAGGAGTCACGAATGGTGCTGAACATTGTGCAATCATCAACGAACATCCCCACTTCTGACTTTATAACTGAAGGAAGGCCATTGATGAAGCAGCTGAAGATGGTTGGGCCGAGGACACTACCCTGAGGAACTCCTGCAGTGATGTCCTGGAGCTCAGATGATTGACCTCCAACAACCACAACCATCTTCCTTTGCGCTAGGTATGACTCCAACCAGCGGAGGGTTTTCCCCCGATTCCCATTGACCTCAGTTTTGTTAGGGCTCCTTGATGCCACACTCGGCTTGATGTCAAGGGCAGTCACTCTCACCTCACCTCTTGAGTTCTTCTGTGCTGTAACGATTCTATGATTCTATATCCTATGAGGTAATTGAACTTCCTGCAGCACTGCATCCAGGTCCTCGGGGCTTGACTCCTGGCTTTGATCTCGACAGCCATCTCCTCCCACTGTCTTCTAAGCATGTGTCTAGAGATCTTGTAGATACAGGGCAGCTCTTCCATTAAGGCCTCCAGTGCAGAAACTTTGGAGCCTGCTCTATACCATGTTGTACCATTCTTCTCTTTCCCAGATCAGAATCAGTTGTCGAAAGACTTCCAGCACCTGCTCCAGCCACATTCCACCTCCCCTTTAAGAGATGCAGGCTGGCTTTAAGAGGTGCCAGCAAGCTTTACGCGGTGCTGGCTTCACAAGATTTTGGGACCACTGCTGAGGCATGCAGCCACTCAACAGTATGGTTAGCGGTGTCTGCACACTACTAACATGTTAATCAGCCGGCAGCATGATGTTGGTGTGCTACCTGCATTACAACAAATGAGCACGGATTAACTGCCCATCACGATCCCTGCGCCCTTTTTCGGGGGCTAGCAAACTTAGCTTCCAATGACTTACCATTGCACTGAAGGCGTTCTTAAACAATGTTTAGAATTCTTAAAGCACTCTTAAACAATGTACACTACTGCTCAATGTGGGGTTGCACTAAAGGATAACTAAACACAGTATAGACAGCATGCTGTGTCCATACACTGAAGTGTGTGTAAGTATGCAATTGACTGCTCACAGCATTCTTGCACTAAAGGGTGCATGAGTGAATAATTGTGCAGTGTATGTCTGTGCTGTAGGAGTAAGTGATAGGGCAATGCTACCATGTCTTGGTGGAATGAGTTCTGTCTCTATATGCAGTTACTCAAGACTGAGTAATTTGGCTGCATCTCTATTCTGTATCCCTACGCTGGATGGCAAGTGTGAGTACAGTGTTTCTGTTTCTGAGCTGGAGGGCGAGTGAACTATTAGCACCCTCTATTAAAAAGCCATATTTCAAAAATAAAAATAGAACTGCACTTTTTTACAGCTTTGCATTGGGCTTTAAGTATTAATTTGTTATCCATTAGTTCCACACATTGATCAGTGACTGTGAAAATCAAATAATGCTATGAATATAAATGCATAGTACTATATTTAAACAAACTACAAATGAGGACCAATTGGTTTTAAAGTATCAAAATGTAAACTGTTACATATAATATTACTAACTGTGGACATAGTTATGAATATAGCATGGAGGAATGGCAGATTATTTAAGCACTTATCTTGAAGTGGGAAAACCCTTTAAATAGCAAGGCATGGTAAAGACAACGAGTCTATTATCTGTCAGGGTAAATCAGCCAAATTGTGCTTAATAAGAATGCTTCAGCTGCAGTATGTAGGTTTTCTTTTACTTTTAAAACACCTTTAAAGTTTTAAAATAAATTGCTATGTATTTAATATATTCTGTTATGCAGAAATTTGTTGAACGGATGATTAACATAAGGCAACACATACTGGAAAACACTATCTATCTTTCAGTCGATATACTGCATTTTCAGAAATGATCCATATATCATAAATTGGTTTAGGTTGCAGGCAAAAAAACAAGTACTTGTACAAAGGATTTCCAACATCAAGGGATATACTTGTGTTATGGCCACGTGGTGTGATATGGGTGGTTCCCACTGTTCAACTCCCTACCTGACAGCAGCAGCAAGTGTTTTGCTATTAGGGTTTAACCTCTTGTTGTTCTTTTTTTCAAATAAACAGAGAGCAACAAGTTTTCTTGTAGATTTTTAAAGAAACAGAAAATCAATTGTTTATTGATCAATATGCCTTATCTCGAAATTGTCGCAATTGCATCCACTCACTCATTCACTCGTGCGTGCACACAAGCACACACACACACAAACACAAACGAAGAGACAGATAGAGCGGGAAAAAAGGGTGAGTGGGGGCTGGGCGGATGTCATGATAAACCTGTTGAATTCTCTTGGAAATCATGTTCTCGATGGGTGCAGGCCTGAGATATTGTAGATTTCTCTCCTGATTCAAGGTTCAGTTGAAGATAGTGGGACACTTCTAGTTCACTGCTGTCTCATGTAGATGTAGGATGCTACAGCAGGGTTGCTGGAACACAGGCTGCTAGATGTTGTTTCTCTCTCTCTCTGGCTTTAGACTGTCTTTTGTTTAAATGTAAAGCTGTGTTACTTCTCACTTCCTGATAGGAGATGTTCTCATCTCTTCCCCATGGTGATCCCACAATGGCCCAGGACGTGGCCACTCCACACCTTCTTTGTTTCAGAAGCAGACATTCAACTCTGGAATGTATTAGAATGGGGTGCATTTGACACCTCTCAGCATTGAAGATTTGTCCTTTTGTCTTTGTCAGACAGTTTGAATACACAAAGGCCAATTTTCTTTTGGTGGCCATTTTGGGCCATTGTTCACTTTTTAAAATAAAGGTTCATTTTTTAAAAGACAGAGTCAGTTTTTCATAACTCTTCAGAGTTATGCCATTGTTTGTATCATCGCGCTCCCGGTGTGTGTGACACTTGGTAATAGGCATAGTGCAGAAACCTTAAGATTAGACTGGTTATGGGCAACTTGGTGGCAAGTGTGCACAAGCTTCATTTGCAATATCACAAAGTGGTAAAATGCAGGTTCAAACCTCCAGTTTACCTCATGAATTCCTGATTTGAACCATGCCATTATGGGGAGGTGCCAATTGAAGACCAGAAGTTCCCAATAGGAAAGGGAAGATAATTTGACAGCCATGTCCTCAGGTTGTTACATACTTCTTAAGACACTGCTACATTTGTGGCTTCTGTAGTTTGGGACATGGAAGACTAGTGTAATTGTCCCAAGTCCCTTTAATTACATTGGTAAATGCTGCTCCCTTATCCCTACAGCAGAATCATACATCCACAGTATCATGGGTCTATAATTCTTCTGCCAAGGTAAAGATCTGATTTAACAATGTAACCACAGTGAGCTGGCAGGCAAGCATTGATCTCAGACAACCAAAACTACAGAAGTGCTAGATGTAGAAGTGTCTTTGGTGGTTAAGTAGAGTTATAGTGGTGCAGCCTCAGGAACATGTGTCCAGTTTGACCCCTGGGCTGGAGAGGGTGTGTGGTGCACAGATACATCAATGCAAAAAGAAAGAAATCAATACAATTTACAGTTAAAAGCAGATTCTTAGGGCTGAATTTTCACCACGAAGGTGGGAAACAGCAGCCGGGTTTGGTTTTGGGTCAGAAACCCGTTTCCAGAGGGAAACTGATTAAAGTTCAGATTTTCATAGGGGTGAGCCCTTAATTTGGATGGAGATGGGTTTCCTGTCCACTTAGAGCCAGTGGGGGTGGGAAGTGGAAGCCCTTCCTGTTGATGGATCTCACTGGCCGGTCACTGATGCTTTGATGGCCACATGGGTGCAATCAATGACGCCCTGCACCTGGGGGAATCCAGCAATGGAGGCAAATCCCAATGCCTTCTGTCCCTGCAAGGCTATGTCTGTCGTTAGATGAATGTGCTGTCCAGCTCTGGCAAAGGGGGCATTAGTGACCAGCGAGATGCAGTGGTTTGCAGCCATTTTTGAGATGCCACTAAAGCTGATCCTTAGAAGGAGCCAGAATCAAAGAAGTTCAAGGCCACAATGTCTTTGACGGCCACCGGCAGGGCATGGCGACCCGTGCTGTGAGGTGCGAGGTCTTCAGTGGCGAGGGCACAGATGTCTGTGACTATCTGCTTGGAGACTCGAAGTCTCCTGTGGCACTGGTTCCAAGTCACCTCCAGGTAGCTCCGTCTTCAGTGATCAATCCTATGTTGAGCGTTTGGCTTCTGTTGCCTTCCTGCCTTTCTTTCCTCTCCTATGCCCTCCTGATGCCAGGGGTTCTGCCCTTCCTGCGGACGGTATTGCCCCTCATCATCACTGGGGCCAAAATCTGACAGTCATGCCCCCATTGCCAGCTGGTGCCTTCTTTCTGGGCAAGTGGCCACCCAATTGTCCTTGGCAGCCTGGTCCATTGCTCTTCTGTCCCCATGATACCAGGGGGTTGCTGATCCTGTTCAAAGCCTGAGCACTGAATGCCCACTTTCCCCGCCACCTTTGCAGCATCAAGAGCACCCTTTTACCAAGTGCACCGTCCTCCTTTGCCCTGTTGACATTCTTAAGGGGCCAGGGTGATGCCCTGGGGCAGCCATGACTGGCTCCCCACTCTTTATCCGCCTGCCTTCAGCTGGTCAGTTTCTGCAGGCGTGGGTAAACTATCCGCCCTTTAGAAATTACGATGTCAGCCTCTGACAAGCTCTTATCGAGCTTCTAAGCTGTGTTAATTGGCCTCAATTGGAGGAGAGCGAGGGAGTCCTGTCTTGCCCTCCCCACGCTGCTCATTATTGCCGGTGCTAAGATCATTACCTTAAAATTGACACGCTGTCCGGCACCAGTATTTTCTGGGCCCCTCTGCCTCCGTTCCCGTCTTCAAGGGCCCCCAAAAATTCAGCCCTTAGTGTTTTGCACAGTTAGGGGTGCAAGACCAGCCAGCATTTGCCAATTCTGGCTACCTCTGTGACATTTAAACCCACAGATCTTCTTATTACTAACGGACTCTGTTGGTGTTTGCAACTGTAGTCCTGAATTCAAAGCCTGATAAACAAAGTGAAATTGGAGCACTAATGCAAATACAGGCACAGCATGTCAGAAGTCCTGAGATCTGAGAGCATAAAAATCGTGCAAACAGTAAATCTCTCTTGGTAACAGCCTTCATATGACTGCATTGAAGGGAGAAAAGTGACACTGAAAAAGGAGCTCAATTAAATTGAGCCCTAATGTTTTCACATAATGATTTGAGAATGGGAAAAAAAGACAAGTCTTATAATTTAAAATAACTTTTTTTGTTTTGTACACTAGGACCATTTGAAATAATAGCAGAAATTCAGAAGATGACATACCTAATTTAAGACAAAAATCGGGCTACATATAGAAGTATCACAAAGTGCTGTTAAATAAAAAATTGTCATTATGGTCCACTGTGATATGAGATGTATTTCACAGAGGGACAGCATCATGACCAGAACAGTTTATCCTTCCTAGTTACTCCTGCAATTTTAATGTAATCAAGAGCTTTATGGCAGATCTAACTGTATGAAAACGAAGTGATAAGAACCCAATTCTTAGCCTGTAACAACCAGTAGTGAATCTGAAACAGTGGTTTCATTACTTTTTTCTGTTTTATTAAATAATGACTCACTAATGAATGCAATAATGTCATGCGGCAACTGGAAATTTTGTATTAAATCCCTGTTGAGCAGGATATCAAGACACGGTCAGTCAGATCTGGAGAAAAATTACATTAAAAGGTCACACAATATAATTGGAAATTTAAAGTACCCTCTTCTTCTGTGGCAATCCCCACCGAAAAGAATAATTTGTTAAGGATTTAACTACTCCACAGACCATGTCCACCCTGTGGCCAATCTACTGTCATATCTCCAGCTGGGCTACTCTGGGCCAAACAATGCTATCCCAAATATTGAATGACTCTCCCTTTCCTCTGTAGCGAGCCACCAGGCTTCCACTCATCACAACTGCACAGCAATGAACTGAGATTAGAAACCCTTCCAGAGCAACACTGCACCTGGGCCCGCCCCTGTCATGTCCCATTTGTAAATAATCTAATTCCAAACAATTTACTTGGAATTCAGTTGGTAAGCATACCACCAGATGTGGAACTGTGCCACATAGACCAGAAAGGTCCCGGTTTCAATTCCTGGTCTGTCCTCCTCTTGTTGATCTCAGTCAGGGTTGCAGTAGGCTTCAGTGCCCCTCCTTCCCCAACCCTCCAGGCTAGGGATTGGCAAAATCAGCTATCATTCGCACTTCCTATTACTATCCAGACATTCTTGTTGGAAAGTGTGTGTATGTGGACATTGTGTGAAGACTAGCTCAAGATCAGCTGTGATTCAGTTTAAAGTAATATCAAAAATTGATGGACATACTCAAAGAACTGAAACATTGGGAGGGAATTTTATCCCGGTGGCAGGAGTCTCAACATCTGGAAAAAGCAAAGCCGAGATCCCACATCACCTCTTCTCCGGAAGGTCTGCCAAATCTAGCGCCAATCAGGCACTTAAGTGGATAACGGCAGGCCTTCCACAGGATCAAGGATCCCCGGCGCCAGAAGTCCGGCCCTTGGAGAGCTGCCGGCCAATCAGAGGCCAGCAGCTGTAGTGCCACCTTGCAGGCAGTGGCTGCTGCTGGAGGAGCACCTACTGGAATCCGAGGAGCATCGCTGGAACCAGGCCTTAGGTAGGTCAGGGTGGGATGGGCCTTGCGGGGTGGGAATTGTGGGGGAGGGGGGGTCGGAAGCAGGGACAGGAGGGCAGCTCTCAGTGAGCCTCCATCTTGATGCCGGGTCCCTCGTTCAGGCACTAAGTGACTTTAAACAACGGCCCAACCCCTAGAGCCAGGAAGCAGCCCACACAGTTTTCCATGCCGTGCTTCCTGTGCAGCGACAGGGCTGCCCGCCACAAGGTTAATTGTGGCCGCGGTGGGAAAAGGCCCTTAATTGGGGGTTAATTGCCTAGTTAAGGGCTTCAATTAGCAGCAGGATGGGAAGGCCGTTCACAGGCCGGACTAGCTCCGGACTAAATTTTGGCAGAGGGAGGATGGTGGTAGGAATGTCCCCACCACCATCCCACCTGATTTTATGCTCTCCCCGCCTTCAAACCTGCTGTGGGGGAAAGCATAACATTCTTTCTGCACAGATTTGCCGAGTATTTCCAACATTTTCTGTTTTATTTCTATTTCCAGCATCCAGAGTATTTTGCTTCAGTTTAAAGCATCTGCAGACCATCATAATGATAGCGCTTACATGAAGAATGGCCACTTGGGTAAAGTAAAACAGGGTACACAGTGCCCACGAAAACAAAATCTAGCATGAATAAGTGCAGTTCGAAGGTAGCAGGAAGTGCAGGTGGCGGGAGGGGGCATGGGGCTGCAATTCATTACATGCAAGGTTCTGAAGATCTTCTTCAACAGTGGGATGAGCTCATTAGCTCTGTGTTCTCCGTTGTGCATCCTCTAACTGAAATGCAGGTTTGAAAGATTAAATTCATCCACATAGAGTGAGGAACAAAATGTTTTTTTCCAAATTGTGCTACGTAGGGGTGTAAAGGCAAGAGCATTGTCTGACTGAACACACCATCGTACTCAATGATGTGCAAAAACAGTTGTGTAATGTGAACAAATAGCACTTGCATGCAGCCAGTAAACAGACCAATTCATTTATTTTCACCCCCTCCAATTTTCTCACTCTATCTCTTGAAGGGAGTTTCTCATAAGGTTTCTGGTGCCAACATCCTTCTGATATCTCCCTCAGCATCCACTTGTGAGCACAGACAGTAAGCATCAGCAACCATGGGAGCGCAAAAGCTGAGCACAATCCTGTCCTTACTCAATGTCCATATGCTTGAACCTTCCAGCAGGATTCAAAGCTCAGCAGTGAGAGGGCAGTGGCTGATAATTTCCCTTCTAACCCAGTAGCTGATACCAACTCATTACCTTAACTCCCACCCTAGCCAAGGTCAGTGAAGTCAGCACTAAAACAGTAATTGAACCTGGGGCACTCTTCAGGACTACACTGATTTTGGGTGTTTAAACTGTCAGCAAATAAGGCATGAGAAATTTCAGATGATCCAAGTGAACTATGTTACAATGTAGTACTGTTGATAAAAGTGACTTGTAGAGTTGGTGGATGGTGTAATTGCAGGCTAAACTGTATTATTGTGCGAGACACAATGGTTGATTTCAAGGCTTATTTTCATCATGTATTTTGATAATATAAATCAGTGAGAATTATAATGATGCATCCTAGATCAGTTTTGTGACACCAATTAACAAAAAAGTAACTACACCAGATGTAACGTATCTTACAATGAATAGCAAACGAACACTTCCAACTACATCAAAGTTGATGCTCACATTTTTACTAGAACACTGTGCTCCAACTAGCACCAATCCATGCTTTGCTCAGTTGGGTTTTAGGTTTAGATTAGATTAGATTAGATTAGAGATACAGCACTGAAACAGGCCCTTCGGCCCACCGAGTCTGTGCCGAACATCAACCACCCATTTATACTAATCCTACACTAATCCCATATTCCTACCAAACATCCCCACCTGTCCCTATATTTCCCTACCACCTACCTATACTAGTGACAATTTATAATGGCCAATTTACCTATCAACCTGCAAGTCTTTTGGCTTGTGGGAGGAAACCGGAGCACCCGGAGAAAACCCACGCAGACACAGGGAGAACTTGCAAACTCCACACAGGCAGTACCCGGAATCGAACCCAGGTCCCTGGAGCTGTGAGGCTGCGGTGCTAACCACTGCGCCACTGTGCCGCCCTATATTCCATAAGACGAGACAATGAAATGTAAAACCACTCATGTCCATAACAAAGTGCACATGATCGGACTCTTGACTAGGAGACTTTTAGTTCAAACTCATATCTTGGTGACAGACGATGAGTTTCATCACTTGAGCCAAGTTGTTTGACTGAATACAAATAATTCTCTGCCTATGTGGATATGGAAAGAAAAATAGGACCAAAGACATTTTCAAATTGATAATTGAACTGTCCCACAGTACTATTCTTTGGAATTGAAACTTAGAGAGGGAGGGATTTTAGGAGAAAGTTCCAGAAAGTGACTGAAAGAATGACCAATGATGGAGAAAGAGAGAATGAGTAATCAGGAATTCCATATGTGGAGCATTCGAGCAGGGATATAAAGTTGAAAGCGATCATGAAGGAGGAACCATATTGTATTAGTTGAAACCATCTGGGCCACTTTGCATTAACTCTGACCTGATTTCTAATTTAGTCAAATACCAAAAAATGTTTCCTGCCTCAATAATGCTGCTTATTGACTATATGGTAAATCGTCCAAGATATTTACAAAAGGCAGCAGCATTTGTCAGCAGTTGGCTAAGGCCTAGTTATAGGTTTTGAGGAGATCATAAAATATTGCTGTTTTCACATTTTTGTGCTTCCTTGTATACTTGGATTGGCCCTAGCCCATAGGTAGATTAGTAGTGGGTCTAGTGTACAACAGGATGAAAGTTTGAAATCCACTGATACAAATAACAGAGGTGGCCCAAATTGCACCTCAGAAAAGTGAAAATAATGCAGCTCACTTCAAATGAAATCTAATAAGCTGTAAGTCCCACTAACAGACTAAATATTTCATAAACAAAGCAATTTCTATTCAGTGCAATATAAAATTGTGCTTATTAAATCCTCCAGTTAAAATTAAGACTTTGGGGTGTTCTCATTTAAGGCCCTGTTTTCACTTTTAGATCTGCTTAGGGTAGAATGCTCAGAGCTATAATGATGAGTTTAAACAAAAGCCTGTCCTGAGTCATTTTGGGCATAGAAATGTCTTCTGTGGCTTTTAATTAACCTCCTGACACTTGTGTTGACTTTAAATTCCGAATTAAAATTATGTATTCATACCTGTCTCAAGTTCTCGCATAAAACCAAAGAAAAGATGTAGCAAAGTTTTGCTCTGAAATGTGACAGGAATAAAAAGTATGACAAGCTCAAAACTTCTATATATCTATACATCTTTCCACAATATATTTAAAATCTTACATCTACACATAACTTGCTTGTGCCACTTGATTTCCTGTTGTCACATTTTTCTCACATTTGTTGCACCTATTTTTTCCGTTACAAATTCCACTGTCCACATTTATAATGAAAAACACCTACGTAAACACATCCTTGTGAAAGTGCAATCTGGGTACCACATACTCTCACAAAATGTTTTCTGAGACTTTCTTTCATCAGTAACTGACATTTCTGAAGTCCAAAAAAGTTCTGCCAAAGCCAAAAATTCAAGAAATGATATATTTCATAGTGAAATGATTACATTAAACAGTTGAATTAAGTTTGTGGTTTTTAATGCCTTCAAATACCTTTTTACTTGAAGGCATCATAGTCTTACAACAGCATGAACTTGGGGTTAATATTTTTTCCCAGAGCTGTGAACACGGAGCTAAATTTGATATGAGCGCATGTATCTAAAGGTTGCATCAGTAGCATAAGTCAGCTACATCGAGGAATAGTTTTTCTTTAACTTCTAGCAGGCTTTAACAATTATTTGAAGAAAAGTTAGAAATCAAATTTCAGGAAGCTTTACTGAGGTAAAATTCACAGTGATTTTTCAAGAAGAGACGCACTATGTGTTGGGTTGTGTATTTGCATGTTATAGATTATACATTATAGAGAGATACAGCACTGAAACAGGCCCTTCGGCCCACTGAGTCTATGCCGACCATCAACCACCCATTTATACTAATCCTACATTAATCCCATATTCCCTACCACATCCCCTCCTACATTAATCCCATATTCCCTACCATATCCCCTCCTACATTAATCCCATATTCCCTCCCATTCTCCTACCTACATTAAGGACAATTTACAATGGCCAATTTACCTATCAACCTGCAAGTCTTTGGCTGTGGGAGGAAACCAGAGCACCCGGCGGAAACCCACGCGGTCACAGGGAGAACTTGCAAACTCCACATAGGCAGTACCCAGAATTGAACCCGGGTCGCTGGAGCTGTGAGGCTGCGGTGCTAACCACTGTTAGTCAAAGAGAGAGAAAGACAATGACGGTGTTCTGATTTCAGAGGGTGGAACTTTAGTTTTGTATTCTACAAACATCAGAAAGAGAATGAGAGGGAGCAAAAGAAAGAGAGATCTTAAATTTGAGGTGTTTCTGGACTGGGAGCCAATGTAGGACAGCGAGCACAGAAAGTGATCCATAGTCACAACAATCCAATTTGCACGCCAACCAAAATTTAATTAGAATGGATCACTGACATGAATGTTGGCAGTAATACATCATGCACGCCATGGCGTTGAGGTGGACAGGTATATTTTGCAGGTGTATAGCCGAGCGTCCAATCCTTAGTCCCGATTTCGTGCTGCTTCTCTTCTATCGCAGCTCTGCTAAATCAGTGAAGAAAAGGAATGACAGAATGAAGGAAAAGTTGAATCAGACACATATGGAGAAGTTGAGAAATTTCAAACTGAGAAGGTAAAAGAAAAATTGTAACTGAGATGAAATCATTTATTTTATTTATAACTAACCTTTAAATTGCTGAATTCAATGGAGTTGGCAGGTCTATGGCTGTATTATCTATTTTTAAATGGGAAATTGGCTCGTTCGCAATTGCACGTTCAATGAAAAAATGCATCATAGTGATGTTTACTGAATGAAGTCTTTTTATTTAAACAAACTCCTGCAGTGACGAACTTTACTGCATGCATTCTAGAGTCAAAATCGAATTGGTAGTACTAAAGGTTATGGGGCAGGATCAAAGGAAAACTGTTGTACAAAATTTGTTTTCCAGCAACACCCTTCGCTGATCATCAACAAACATGGTTTCGAAACTACTTGTAGTACCAATAATTAATTTCCCCGCATGTAAAGCCCAAGTGTTTTACAGCTGACATTTTGTATCACTGCAGCACCACTCTGACTGATCTCACCAGTGTGTTGGGTGATCCAGTGTCATCAGTTTCCCACAATGCACACTCTTAAAAGCGTATGCTTTTGTTTGCAGAAAATATGGTACAGTCAGGAACAGAAGACAAATTTCACATAGCAATTGACCATTGTCTAATTTTAGCTTAGAAATGAATGTCACAATCTGATTCATACTGGATGAAGCACTCCATATATTTACTCTGCACTATTTCCCTGCTGCCCTCGTGTGTTTTCAGAGAATAACTGCCAGTAGTTATTCTGTACAGCTTCAAGATTTACCCATCGAGTTATTAAAGTTAAAGAAATACCGTAATCCTACAACATGGAGTGAGAAGATTTACTGAAATATTAGAGAATTACAACTTTCAATTAAATTGTTCTTATCACCTAGCAAGAAAAATGTCATCTATTATATTTAATTTCCATCCAATTCATTAAGTAAAGAGAATTGTTCAAGGTAATATTGACATTACATCAAACATGATCATTCCTAATAATGTAACAGAGAAACAAGGCTCACTTTCACTATCTTAAAAGGGTGACAACAGATAATTTAAATGGGAAACTCTAGGCCTCTGGTAAAACTAGCTTTCAAATGAAGCAAAATGTAATACATGAAAAATATTAAATGCAATTTACAATTGGCTTAAATTATAAAGCAGAATTAAAATATAAACTTGCCACAATTTTCTAACAACAACATGTAACATGGGATCATATTGTAATTATTGGTTGTGCAACAGGTATATATAAATACAACAAATTGTACTACATGAGTTTCAAAATGATGAAATTAAGGTTTTGGGTGAAGGTGGCCATAGACCATAGAAAAGTTATGGCACAGAAGGAGGCCATTCAGCCCAAAAGAAAACTCGCTGTCCAATCTAATCCCACCTTCCAGCACCTGGTCTGTAGCCTTGCAGGTTGCAGCACTTCAGGTGCATGTCCAGGTACCTTTTAAATGAGTTGAGAGTTTCTGCCTCCACCACCAATCCAGGCAGATAATTCCATACACTCACCACCCTCTGGGTGAAAAAGTTTTTCCTCATATCCCCTCTAATCCTTCTACCAATCACCTTAAATCTGTGCCCTCTGGTAATTGACTTATCTGCTAGGGGAAACAGGTGTCTCAAAAGGTCCTTCCTGCCTACTCTATCTAGGCCCCTCAAAATTTTGTACACCTCAATTAAGTCACCTCTCAGCCTCCTTTGTTCTAAGGAAAACAACCCCAGCCTATCCAATCTTTCCTCATAGCTACAACTTTCAAGCCCTGGCAACATTCTCATAAACCTCCTCTGTACTCTCTCCGGAGCAATTATTTATTTCCTGTAATGTGGTGACCATAACTGTATGTAATACTCTGGCTGTGGCCTAACCAGCGTTGTATACAACGTTATGATTCTGTAATTTTTTTTCCGGGAAGAATGCAATGTGCCTTTAAGGCTGGAAAAGGAGCAGTACTGCTTTAAGGCAGCAAGCTCCAGGGACTGTGATTCGAAGAGTGCATTCTGGTTGCCCCAGGATACAAGCACTCAGAGACTGAGGATTGAGAGATACAGTGTTGCCGATTAACATTTGAAACTAACTGAAAAACTGGCTTTTGAGACACAGTTAACAGATACACACACAGACAGCCGGCCCAGCATATACTGAAGGAAATTAGAGCTCTCTCTCGGTTTATTTAAACCCTACATATTATACTCTCGGAATTCTGATGTCAAGCCAGATTAATTTCTTAAAAGAAAATAACCAATTCCTTTAACTACTGAACTGTAATTGTTGAAATTCATCACTGGAAAAGGAGAACATCAATTCAACTGCTGAACTAGACTACAGACTGTTCTACTGTTGAAGAACCTTTATGTTTCCCCCATTGGTCAGCTGTGAAAACTTCAAACAACCTTGGACTATTCCACATTGGAAGATTTCACTTCGGCAGGAGCCTAAATATGCAAGGACACTCATTTTTCTATTTTAAATGTTGTTTATGTCTTAGTGTTTAAGAATCTAGTTTTTCTAATTAAACAGTTAATTTGTTGATCTAAGGACACCTGGTTTGGTTAGCTTCATTCGGGGGTTAATAGATGGTACAATTTGGCTGGGTATTTCTTTAATTTGGAAAGTTTAGAAATGATATGTTGGGCGATCTGTGGAGGGACAGGACTGAATCAACAGTGTGTTTCTCCTACCACAATCAGAATCGTATATCTTGATTGGGGGGCTTTGACTTGAGCGGGCGGTCTTAGTAACAGTTCCAACATTACATCCCTGCTTTTGTATTCTATACCTCGGCCAATAAAGCAAAGCATTCCATATGCCTTTTGCACCACTTTATCTACCTGTCCTGCCACCTTCAGGGACCTGTGGACATACACTCCAAGGTCTCTCACTCTTCCATCTCTCTCAAGATCCTTGATCCTTACATTTATTGTGTATTCCCTTGCTTTGTTTGCCCTCCTCAAATGTCATCTATATATTAAACATAATATGCATGTGCCACATCACTTCCAGGTGTAATGCTTTTTTTGCTGCCAGCTTTTCTATTATAAATTCCTATTTCGACTTAAACAATGGAAAGCAACTATGTGAAAATAATAGCATGAAGACAGCAGAGACAGGTAAGACAGACCATATTCTCCAATTTTCCTGGTGCAACATCACGGGCAATCAATGACTAATATATTAAAATTTTGTGTCGATGTACACTTTCGGTCAATGTTTACCATTATCAATTCTTATGTCGGCATATAAATGTGAAACATCAATGTAAGTTTGTCATGCTGTCATTACACCTTCCCGTCCACTGCATGTGCTGCTGCGCCAAAACCAGCAGCAAGGTACAATTAAAGTTTGCAAAAGTTGACAGAAACAATTTTCATTGTAAATGTAGGTAAAAATTTGTAATGAAAATATAAAAATACAGAATGTATGACTTTAACATGGGGTCTGAATAACATATCTGCCTCTAATCCAATTACCCTTTGGCCTATAGCTCCACATTTGCCTGATCTTGACTTTCCATATGAAACCAACTAATCAACCATTATATAAATGACCACACATGCACATATTTCTGTTAAAAATAGGTGGTAATTGAATTTGATTTTGTTAGCTCAAGTCAAAGGGACAGATCACATTTAAAAGAGGAAGAATAGTTGCTTGTACTTTTACTACAATCGGTTTGAAGCTTAAGTAGCACAAGACCACTTCCTCACAGTGGTCTTGCACAGCTTGCCAAAACTGCTTTGCAATGATTCACAAGGCCTAGTAGAATTGGGAAAAAAAGAGTATGGGTCTTATAACAGGTACACTGTTATTTTGAGTGGTTGAGCCTCATTTCCATAATTTCAGCGAGAGACAAAAACTTGGCAAATCTGGCATGGAGCCTGGCCAGTACAGGCAGAAGAAGTGATGGGGAAATGTTGTGGGGGGGACGGGGGGGGGGGGGGGGGGGCTGGAGGGGCAGGGGTGTGTGGAAAACAGACGATCCCAGAAGAAAGCTGTGGAGAGCTGGGGCACCATGGGTGCTGATTTTTTATGTTCAGAGAAATAGTAAGTCATTTTTATTCCCATAACTTGGCTGTTTTTAGGCTACTCCACACTTGGTATCACTGGGTACAGTGTGTGTGGTGCAAACTCCACCCACTGGTACTTCAAATGGCAAATGAGGTCCCAATACCTGCGTAGATTCTCAATTTGCATAAGCAATTCAGCACCCTCCAGTTTTGGGTAGGAGTGCTGGCCATCCATTTTGAAGCCTTCCTGAAAATCATGTCAGTGAGGCCTTAAGCACCAATGGCCAAGCAATTTTTTTTATTATTTTTTAACGGCCATCTGCTCTCTACTCCAGTGTAAACAGGATGGGCAGCAGCTAAATATTGCCCCCAGTGAGTTCTTGATTTCAGTCAAGATGCTGGGGACACTGACAGCAGACTGAGCACTTACTGTTCGGAAATTTGCACTATGTCACTTCAGTTGTGACAGACAGAAATGCAAACTAGATGTACTATGTTACCAGAAGAACACCTGAGACATTGTTCACAGTAAGCCGGGTGATATAATGTTTGATAGGAACAGGGGTGTAATATCACATAATACACAATATATTATTCTGCTAAAGTGGTGCTGTATTGCTTTGAAGTCTAATTGTTAAATAAACACTGGCTGAGGTCAGTCAGAGTTTAATTGCTATAAAAGTTAAATCCTGCAAATGCTGAAAATCTGAAACAAAAGCGGAAAATACTCAGCAGGTCAATGAGCATCTGTGGAGAGAAAAAGAATTAATGTCTCAGGTCTGTGACCTTTCATCAGAACCGGCAAAAGTTGGAAATGTAATAGGCTTTGAACAAGTGAAAGGGGGGGAGAGGGGCAGAAGAAGAACAAAGGGGAAGGTCTGTGATAGGGTGGATAGCAAGAGAAATTAAATGACAAAAGGTTTCATGGTGCAAAGCCAAGGAGAGTAGTAATAAGACAAGTAAAGGAACAAAAGATGTGTTAGGATGAGGTGTAAATGGCAGGGTAGCAGCCGTTTGAACACAAAGTAAAGGGATTAAGAGAAAAACAAGAGTGGGGGAGGGGAGGGGAGGACATGGACTACACTTTCTCACACCCCATTTCCTGCCAGGATTCAATTCCTTTCTCCCAGTTTCCTCATCTCCATTGCATCTGTTTGGACGATACAACCTTCCATACTAGCGCTTCTGATATGTCATCCTTTTCCCTCAACCAAGGATCCCCCACCAACATGGTTGACAAGTCCTTCAACCATGTCCAATTTATTTCACGCACTTCTGCTCTCACCCCTTCCCTTCCCTCCCAGAACCATGCTAGGGTTCTTCTTGTCGTCACCTTCTACCCCACCAGCCTCTGTATTCAATGGATCGTCCTCCGCCATCTCAAGCGTAATGCTACCACCAAACACACCTTCCCCTTCCCACCATTTTCAGCATTCTGAAGGGACTGTTCCCTCCACAACACCTTGGTCCACTCCTCAGTCACCCCTAACACCTGTCCCCTTTCAACAGCACCTTTCCATGCATGCACAGGAGATGCAACACCTGCCCTTTTTACCTCCTCCCTTCTCACCATACAGGGCCACAAACAATCCTTCCTAGTGAAACAATGATTTACGTACTTCTTTCAATTTAGTATACTGTATTCGCTGCTCACAATGTGGTCTCCTGTACAGTGGGGGAGACCAAACGCAGACTGGGTGACCGCTTTGCGGAGCACCATCATTTAGTCCACAAGTGTGACCCCAAGCTTCCTGTGGCTTGTCATTTCAATTCTCCACCTTGCTCACACCTTTCTGTCCTTGGCCTATCACAGTGTTCTATTGAAGCTCAATGCAAGGTCGAGGAACAGCACCTCAACTTTAGACTGGGCACTTTACATCCTTCCAGACTCAACACTGAGTTCAATCATTTTAGATTAGATTTTTAGATTTCATAACCTCTTCCCCTTTTTTTTCTTTCTTCGCCTTTTTTATGGCTGGTTCGTTCCACCACCACACCCACCGACCCCGGCACCCCTGTTTCTTTCTTAATCGCTTTACTTTGTGTTTGGATGGCTGCTATCCTGCCATTTACACCTCAACTTGTCACATCTTTCGTTTCTTTACTTGTCCCATTACCACTCTCCTTGGCTTTGCACCATGAAATCTTTTGTCATTTAATCTCTCCTACCCTCCACCTTATCATAGACCTTCCCTTTTGTTCTTCTCCCCCCACACCCCGCAGCTTTCACTTGCTCAAAACCTGTTATATTTCTAACTTCTGCCACTTCTGATGAAAGGGACAGACCTGAAACGTTAACTCTGTTTTCCTCTCCACAGATGCTGTGTGACTCATTGAGTATTTCCAGCATTTTCTGTTTTTGTTTCAAAGTTTCATTACTGTTCGGTTGGAAAACTGCAAATTGGAATATGCTTGTCAGTTTCAGGCTACAGTTCCTAAGCATCGGATCTGAAGATTGCTTTGGATCTGTAACAAAGTGTGATGTCCAGTTTGTGCAATAATTAAATAGCTAATGTTATCACGAAGCATATTTTAAAAGCAGAAATTTTACAAAGAACCATTAAGAATCTTTGCAGGCCAGGCAGTATATGTGGAGAGAGAAAGAGTTAACGTTTCGGGTCGATGACCTTTCATTAGAATTGGGAAAAGTTAGAAATGTAATAGGTTTTTAGTAAGTAAAAGGGTGGGGGGAGGGTAGAAAAACAACAAAAGATAGGGTGATAGGGTGGAAGACAGGGGAGATTGCCTTCTGATACATCTTCCTTTTAACTCAGCCGAGGATTCCACCATGCCCCCCGCCATGGTTGACAGGGCCCTTGACTGTGTTCCTCCCATTTCCTGAACTTCTGCTCTCACCACGTCCTCTCCCTCCCAGAAGCATGATAGGGTTCCCTTGTCCTCACATTTCATCCTACCAGTCTCTTTATTCAATGGATCATCCTCCTCCATTTCCACCACCTCCAGTGTGATAGAAACATAGAAAATAGGAGCAGGAGTAGGCCATTGGCCCTTCGAGCCTGCTCCGCCATTTATTATGATCATGGCTGATCATCCAACTCAGTAACCTGTTCCCACTTTCGCCCCATGCCCTTTGAGCCCTTTAGACCCAAGAACTATATCTAACTCCTTCTTGAAAACATACAATGTTTGGGCCTCAACTGCTTTCTGTGGTAGCGAATGCCACAGGCTCACCACTCTCTGGGTGAAGAAACTTCTCCTCATCTCAGTCCTGAAAGGTTTATGCCGTATCCTTAGACTATGACCCCTGGTTCTGGACACCCCCACCATCAGGAACATCCTTCTCGCATCTACCCTGTCAAGTCCTGTTAGAATTTTATAGGTTTCTATGAGATCCCCCCTCACTCTTCTGAACTCCAGCAAATATAATCCTAACCGACTCAATCTCTCCTCATACGTCAGTCCCACCATCCCAGGGATCAGTCTGGTAAACCTTCGCTGCACTCCCTCTATAGCAAGAACATCCTTCCGCAGATAAGGAGACCAAAACTGCACACAATATTCCAAGTGTGGCCTCACCAAGGTCCTGTATAATGGCAACAAGACATCCCTGTTCATGTAATCGAATCCTCTCGCTATGAAAGCCAACATACCATTTGCCTTTTTTACTGCCTGTTGCACCTGCATGCTTACCTTCAGTGACTGGTATATAAGAACACCCAGGTCTCGCTGCGTATTCCCCTCTCTCAGTTTATAGCCATTCAGATAATAATCTGCCTTCCTGTTTTTGCTACCAAAGTGGATAACCTCACATTTATTCACATTATACTGCATCTGTCATGCATTAGCCCACTCACTCAACTTGTCTAAATCACCCTGAAGCCTCTCTGCATCCTCCTCACAACTCACCCTCCCACCCAGTTTTGTGTCATCTGCAAATTTGGAGATATTACATTTAGTTCCCTCATCTAAATCATTAATGTTTATTGTGAATAGCTGGGGTCCTAGCACCGATCACTGCGGTACCCCAGTAGTCACTGCCTGCCATTCGGAAAAAGACCCATTTATCCCTATTCTTTGTTTCCTGTCCGCCAACCAATTTTCTATCCATCGCAATATACTACCCACAATCCCATGCACTTTAATTTTACATGCTAATCTCTTATGTGGGACTTTGTCGAAAGCCTTAGGAAAGTCCAAATAAACCACATCCACTGGCTCCCCCTCATCAACTCTACTAGTTACATCCTCGAAGAATTCTAGTAGATTTGTCAAGCATGATTTCCCTTTCGTAAATCCATGCTTACTCTACCCGATTCTACCACTGTTCTCTAAGTGCTCTGCTATAAAATCTTTGATAATGGACTCTAGAATTATCCCCACTACTGACGTCAGACTGACTGGTCTATAATTCCATGCTTTCTCTCTACCTCCCTTTTTAAATACTGGGGTTACATTAGCTACCCTCCAATCTGTAGGAACTGTTCAAGAGTCAATAGAATCTTGGAAGATGACCACCAATGCATCCACTATGTCTAGGGCCACTTCCTTAAGTACTCTGGGAGGCATACCATCAGGCCCTGGGGATTTATCGGCCTTCAATCCCATCAATTTCCCCAACACCATTTCTCTACTAATACTGATTTCTTTCAGTTCCTCTCTCTCACTAAACCCTGTGTTCCCCAACATTTCTGGTACGATATTTGTGCCCTCCTTTGTGAAGACAGAAGCAAAGTATGCATTTAGTCGGTCAGCCATTTCTTTATTCCCCATAATAAATTCCCCTGTTTCTGACTGTAAGGGACCTACATTTGTCTTCACCAATCTGTTTCTCTTCACATACCTATAGAAACTTTTACAGTCAGTTTTTATGTTCCCCGCAAGCTTCCTCTCGTACTCTATTTTCCCCTTCTCAATCAATCCCTTGGTCCTCCTTTGCTGAATTCTAAACTGCTCCCAATCCTCAGATCTGTTGTTTTTCCTGGCAAATTTATATGTCTCTTCCTTAGCTCTAATGCTATCTCTAATTTCCCTTGTAAGCCATGGTTTGGTTACCTTTCCCGTTTTAC
Organism: Heterodontus francisci; assembly: GCF_036365525.1. Classification (NCBI taxonomy): domain Eukaryota; kingdom Metazoa; phylum Chordata; class Chondrichthyes; order Heterodontiformes; family Heterodontidae; genus Heterodontus; species Heterodontus francisci. The sequence continues at coordinate 56,366,861 of NC_090387.1, read as the reverse complement.
TTTTGCGCCAGACATGGATAAACAATAGTTGCAGTTCATCCATGCACTCTTTAAATGTTTGCCATTGCCTATCCACCGTCATCCCTTTAAGTAACATTTCCCAATCCGCATGGCCAACTCGCGCCTCATACCTTCGTAGTTTCCTTTACTAAGATTCAGGACCTTTGTCTCAGAATCAACTACGTCACTCTCCATCTTGATGAAGAATTCTATCATATTATGGTCGCTCGTCCCCAAGGGGTCTCGCACCACTAGATTGTCAATTATTCCTCTCTCATTACACAATACCCAGTCTAGGATGGCCTGTTCTCTAGTTGGTCCTCAACGTATTGGTCCAGAAACCATCCCGTATACACTCCAAGAATTCCTCCTCTACAGTATTGCGACTAATTTGATTTGCCCAATCTACATGCAGATTAAAGTCACCCATAATTACAGATGTTCCTTTATCGCATGCATCTCTAATTTCCTGTTTAATGCCATTCCCAAGATCACCACTACAGTTTGGGGGTCTACATACAACCCCCACTAACATTTTTGCCCTTTAGTGCTTCTCAGCTCTACCCATACAGATTCCACATGGTCAGAGATAATATCTTTCCTCACTATTGCAGTAATTTCCTCTTTAACCAGCAATGCAACTCCACCGCCTTTTGCTTTTTATCTGTCCTTCCTAAATACTGAATATCCCAGGATGTTCATTTCCCATCCCTGGTCACCTTGCAGTCATGTCTCCGTAATCCCAACTATATCATACCCGTTTATATCTATTTGCGCGATTAATTCATCCACTTTATTGCAAATGCTCCGCGCGTTAAGGCACAAAGCCTTAAGGCTTGTCTTTTTAACATTACTTGTTCCCTTCCCACTATTTTTCACTGTGGTCCTGTTTGATTCTGGCCCATGATTTCTCTGCCTATCACTTTTCTTATTCCCCTTACTGTCTTTTGTTCTTGTCTTTGATTCCCCCTCCTCTGACTCCTTGCAAAGGTTCCCATCCCCCTGACATTTTAGTTTAGTTTAGTTTAGTTTAGAGATTCAGCACTGAAACAGGCCCTTCGGCCCACCGAGTCTGTGCTGACCATCAACCACCCATTTATACTAATCCTACACTAATTCCATATTCCTACCACATCCCCACCTGTCCCTATATTTCCCTACCACGTACCTATACTAGGGGCAATTGCAAATGGCCAATTAACCTCCCCAACCACTCTCGCAAATACTCCCCCAGGACATCAGTCCTGGTCCTGCCCAGGTGTAACCCGTCTGGTTTGTACTGGTCCCACCTCCCCCAGAACCGGTCCCAATATCCCAGGAATCTAAAACCCTCCCCCTCACACCATCTCTTCAGCCACATATTCATCCGATACATCCTGCTATTTCTACTCTGACGAGCATGTGGCACTGGTAGTAATCCTGAGATTACTGGTAGTAATCCTGAGGACCTTTTGAGGTCCTACTTTTCAACTTACTTCCTAGCTCCCTATATTCTGCTTTTAGATACAGGAGAAATGCCGTGAACAACAGATGCCCCTCTACATTGCTTTCATTGATCTCACCAAAGCCTTTGACCTCGTCAGCAGACGTGGTCTCTTCAGACTACTAGAAAAGATCGGATGTCCACCAAAGCTACTAAGTATCATCACCTCATTCCATGACAATATGAAAGGCACAATTCAACATGGTGGCTCCTCATCAGAGCCCTTTCCTATCCTGAGTGGTGTGAAACAGGGCTGTGTTCTCGCACCCACACTTTTTGGGATTTTCTTCTCCCTGCTGCTTTCACATGCGTTCAAATCCTCTGAAGAAGGAATTTTCCTCCACACAAGATCAGGGGGCAGGTTGTTCAACCTTGCCCGTCTAAGAGCGAAGTCCAAAGTACGGAAAGTCCTCATCAGAGAACTCCTCTTTGCTGACGATGCTGCTTTAACATCTCACACTGAAGAATGCCTGCAGAGTCTCATCGACAGGTTTGCGTCTGCCTGCAATGAATTTGGCCTAACCATCAGCCTCAAGAAAACGAACATCATGGGGCAGGATGTCAGAAATGCTCCATCCATCAATATTGGCGACCACGCTCTGGAAGTGGTTCAAGAGTTCACCTACCTAGGCTCAACTATCACCAGTAACCTGTCTCTAGATGCAGAAATCAACAAGCGCATGGGTAAGGCTTCCACTGCTATGTCCAGACTGGCCAAGAGAGTGTGGGAAAATGGCGCACTGACACGGAACACAAAAGTCCGAGTGTATCAGGCCTGTGTCCTCAGTACCTTGCTCTACGGCAGCGAGGCCTGGACAACGTATGCCAGCCAAGAGCGACGTCTCAATTCATTCCATCTTCGCTGCCTTCGGAGAATACTTGGCATTAGGTGGCAGGACTATATCTCCAACACAGAAGTCCTTGAAGCGGCCAACACCCCCAGCTTATACACACTACTGAGTCAGCGGCGCTTGAGATGGCTTGGCCATGTGAGCCGCATGGAAGATGGCAGGATCCCCAAAGACACATTGTACAGCGAGCTCGCCACTGGTATCAGACCCACCGGCCGTCCATGTCTCCGTTATAAAGACGTCTGCAAACGCGACATGAAATCGTGTGACATTGATCACAAGTCGTGGGAGTCAGTTGCCAGCATTCGCCAGAGCTGGCGGGCAACCATAAAGACAGGGCTAAATTGTGGCGAGTCGAAGAGACTTAGTAGTTGGCAGGAAAAAAGACAGAGGCGCAAGGGGAGAGCCAACTGTGCAACAGCCCCAACAAACAAATTTCTCTGCAGCACCTGTGGAAGAGCCTGTCACTCCAGAATTGGCCTTTATAGCCACTCCAGGCGCTGCTTCACAAACCACTGACCACCTCCAGGCGCGTATCCATTGTCTCTCGAGATAAGGAGGCCCAAAAGAAAAGAAAGAGGACCGAATCCTTTTTTTAACCTATGTCGTTTGTACCAATGTGTACCACCACCACAGGCTGTTCACCCTCCCCCTTCAGAATGTCCTGTAACCGCTCTGAGACATCCTTGACCCTAGCACCAGGGAGGCAACATACTTTCCTGGAGTCTGTTTTGCGGCCACAGAAACGCCTATCTATTCCTCTTACAATTGAATCCCCTGTAACTATTGCATTCCCACACTTTTCACTCCTCCCCTGTGCAGCAGAGCCAACCGTGGTGCAACAAATTGGGCTGTTGCTGCTTTCCCCTGAGAGGCCATTCCCCCCAACAGTGTCCAAAGCAGTATATCTGTTTTGCAGGGGAATAGCCACAGGAGATTCCTGAACTGCCTGCCTAGTCCTCTTGCTCTGCCTGGTGGTCACCCATTCCCCTCCTGCCTGTGGCATCTGAGCCTGCGGTGTGACTACCTCTGTATATGTGCTATCCATGATACTCTCCGCCTCGTGGATGCTCCAGTGTCCCAAGCTGCGGCTCCAGCTCTGAAACCCAGGCTTCCAGGAGCTGCAGCTGGATACATTTCCTACACACATGCTGGTCCCGGGCACTGGAAATGTTCCCGGCTTCCAACATGGAGCAAGAGGAGTACAACACGACTTTGAGCTCTCCTGCCATGATTTAACCCTTTAAATTAAATTAAACCTTCTGGAAGATCTTAATGTCAAATATTATCAGTTACTCTAGGGCCCTTCTTCCCTGGTCCTCGTTACTACAGAACTCCCTAAAAAAAAACTACTTACTATATTTGAAATAAACTTTAAACTTTTGAACTTTTCTTACATGAGATACTAACCCAGCTATTTACAGCCATTCCCTAACAGCAGTGACTCACCAACCAATCACTTTGCAGCTCTCCTGTGACGTCACTGTTGGCTTTTTTTTTTCAAGACTCCGGCGCGTTGCCGCTGCACTGTTAAACTCTGCCGGTCTCGCTCAGTCTCGCTCCTTCCCTCTGCACTTTTAAACTGTGCCAGTCTCGCTCCTTCCCGCTGCCGCTGCACTTTTAAACTCTGTCGGTCTCGCTCAGTGATGCCACCATCAAACACAGCTTTATCTCCCCTCCCAGCATTCCAAAGGGACTGTTCCCTCTGCAACACCTTGGTCAACTCCACAATCATCTCCAACACCCCCTTCCCTTCCCATGGCACCTATTTATGCAAGCACAGGAGATGCAACACTTGCTCTCTTACCTTCTTTTTCTCACCGTCCAAGGTTCCAAACATGCCTTCCAGGTGAAACAATGATTTAAGAGTACTTCTTTCAATTTAATATACTGTATTTGCTGTTTATAATGCGGTGTGCCCTACACTGGGGAGACCAAGCACAGACTGGATGACTGCTTTGTGGAATACCTCTGTTCAGTCCACAAGCACGACCCTGACCTTCCGGTCGCCTGTCATTTCAATTCTCCATTTTGCTGTCATGCAGGCCTCTGTCCTCAACCTCCTGCAATGTTCCAATGAAACTCAATGTAAGCTCGAGGAACAACACCTCATCTTTCAATTTGGCACTCTACAGTCTTCTGGTCTCAACATTGAGTTCAAAAATTTCAGATCGTAATCTCTGCCCCCATTTTGTTTCCTTTTCCTTTGCAGCTTTCGGTTTTAGTCTTTCTTTTCCCTTGCTTTTGCTTTCGGACTGCAACTGTTCATCAGTCTGCCATTCACACCTCCTCCAGACACATTGGGCTGGATTTTCGCTACGGGGGTGGAAAACAGAAGTTGGGACGTTTCCGGGTCCCGAATCAGTCCCCGGGGAAACAGTAATGCCTCGGGTTTCATGGGGTTCTTCTTAATTGCCATGGAGACGGGTTTCTCGGCCAATTAGCGGCTGCAGGAACGGAAGAGAGACTACTCAAGTGAGGGCCCGATTTAAACACACCACAGCAACCCTTACTGTGACTGCCGTTTCAGTGCTGTTACTACAGACTGGGAGAGCACAGATCTGAATTCCACAATGTCTCAGGAGAGCCAGAGGCCTGGAACCTGGGACAGGGCAGCCCCTCCATTCACAGATGTAGACCTAGAGGTCCTGCTGGAGTCCGTGAGAGAGAGGAGGGAGGTCTGTTTCCCTGACAGTAGCAGGAGGAGGCCACCCACCCAGACAAAGCAGGCATGCATGGGCGTTGCTGACACAGTTCCAAAGAAGTTGGATCCTGTTTAGGAAGATGTTCAATAATCTGATATGCAAGGTGAGTGCTACCCCCAACCCTCAGGACAGGCATCTGGGTATTAAGCCTCCAGCAGACACACCAGCTGAAGAGCCACAAGGCATATGCTGCTTCTGAACATGAGACGGGTGTTTGCCCAGGGAACTTACTGACATCCTAGAATGGTGCAGAGCCATAGTGTTGCTCAGGACCTGGCAGCACTGATACATGCAGCTTCTCATGAATATGAGCAGCTGGCCATAGAGGACAGCAGTGCCACATCTCTCTGTCTTTTGTCCTTGCAGGAAAAAATGGCTCATAATGCCCGCGAGAGGGCCCAAATGAGCGGAGGGGTCTACTACGTTCAAGTCATCACACCCATGGAGGAGGGAGTGATGGAAATTGCCAGGATCGGAGACAATGAGGAAGTTGACCATGGCGATATGGGTACTCATAGTGGAAATGGTGATTAGAGAAGGCAGTGCGCTCATTAAGGGGGTGCATTGCACTCCACCCTGTCTGATAGCATGCAGAGCACTAAGTTGCATTGGAAAGCCTCAGCACTGCAGAGGCTATTGTCCTCTAAGGTTAGCTTTCACGATTCCTTCTTGTGTCTCCCACAGGTGCAAACGTCGAGCCAAAGGAGACCTTCTCCCTCACATCACAGGGCCAAGCGGAGCAGCAGGGCTCCAAAGAAACACTGTCGAACCTTACAAGTGCACCTTCCACCAGTGCAGATAAAGCCACCTTGGTAGGTCCTTGTGAGCAGTTAGTTAGGGTGGCACTGGGTGAGGGGTACAGCACGAGTGTGCAGGAGGAGGTGCCAGAGGCAGAGGCAGCTGTGAGAAGTTCCCTTGGGAGGAGGGAGGACAGACACAGCCCTGCTCAGATGCAGGGCCTCAGGAGTCACGGGAAAGGAGGCTTTACCTAGACCAGCAGCAGCCACAGATGTGCTCCCACATGTCGGAGTTCCCTAAGACAGTGCACGGTCATGGGCAAAGAATGAAGGAGTCCATCCAGCTCATGTGTGCTACAATGGTTCACGGTTTTGAATGCATGAGCTCCTCCATTGAGAGAGAGGCCAACCTCATGGACAGTCATATGCAGCAGCAATTGTAGTGCACGCAGAAACTGTGAACTGACATGCACAGAGTGCATACCACACTATGTAGCCTGGACTAGTCAGTGGCGCCGGTGGTGCAGAGATTTTTGGAGGGAATGCCAGTTGCACCCCAGCTGCTGCTCTCCTCCAGTCATCTGAAGCGCTAGCCAAGGATTAAGGATGTCACTGAAGAGGATGAGGGTGCCACCCCTTATGGGACACCATCATAATCTTCCGCCTCCTTGGCCTCTCTGACAAAGGGAACATTTGTACAGCAGGGCCCATTGACAGAGGCTACCCCTGCAATGATTCAGGTGCAGCAGCCTCTGGAGATGCCCCCATGGGCACCTCCATGACCTGAATGACTGCCATGGGCATCTCAGCCACATGCCAAGTCAAGTGAACAGGCTGCCTCCAACTCCTCCGAGGCCACAAGGAGAGCACCGCGTTGTGTAGAGCACTGTGGTCACTGGGGTGTTTTCTTCCTGAAACTCTGCACTGTTTTCCTTTATCAGCACCATGTAAAAAATGACACTTGAAGCCAAAAGTGAGACTCCTTTTATTAATGGCGGGACAAGAAGAGGTATGAAATGTTGAAGGAAAGTAAGGGTTTCTCAACAGGGACAGGGAAACCTCTGGGCAGATATGCATCCTTCATTAGAGGTAAAAGTTTACATGTTCCAGGATATGTCCTCAATGGAAGTGTTGGCACAGGCAGCTCAGAGTGAGTTCCATACCATGCCGTTCATCCTGGCTCGGATGGCCTCAGTTGAAAGGTTCCTGAATCAGATGATCCCTGATATTCACAGCACCTGACGAGACATTTGAGCCCCAGGCCAGGCCCGGCTACCTCCCTGTGCAGCGGGAGTACTTCGGTGTTCTGCATCTTCCCCTTCCGCCTCCTCTTCCTCGTCCTGCTCTTCCTCTTATGAGCTGTGTCCTTCTAGGGTCCCACCCTCTTCAAGGTCCACACCTCTCTGGAGGGGCATGTTATGGAGAGCGCAGCAGACCACCACAATGAGCAAGACTCTTGGAGGTGTGTATTACAGGGCCCTACCTGACTGGTCCAGGCACCAGAACCGCATCTCCAGAAGCCTGATGGCCTGCTCAGTGGTGGTCCTGGTGAGCAGGTGGCTTTGGTAATATCGTCTCTGTGCCTCTGTTTGGGGCTCTCGTAAAGGGGTGAGTAGCCATCTCTTGAAGGGATATCCCTTGTCCTCTAGAATCTTTCCACAGACTTTGGAGTAAGAGTAAAGATCTGCGGCAGCCTTGACTACTGGAAGATGAAGGAGTCACAGCTACTGTCAGGAAAGTGAGCGCACACATGGATGAAGCTCTTGCTGTGGTTGCAGACAAGTTGAACATTGAGGAGGTGGAAGCCCTTTCTGTTGATGGATCTGGGTGGCTGGTCACTGGATGCCTTGATGGCCACACGGGTGCAATCAATGATTCCCTGCACCTGCTGGAATCTAGCAATGGCAGTGAAACCCATTGCCTCTGGTCCTGTGAGGCCTCATCTCTCTGGAATTGAATGTACTGTTCAGCTCTGGCAAATAGGGCATCAGTGGCCTGCGACATATGGTGCTGTGCTGCCGTTTACAAGATGCCACCAAGGTCTGCTGCAGATCCTTGGAAGGAGCCAGCAGCAAAGATGTTCAAGACCACAGTGACTTTGATGGCTACTGGCAGGACATGCCGACCAGTGCTGCGAGGTGTGAGGTCTTCGGTGATGAGGGCACAGCTGTTTGTGTCCATTTGCCTCGAGAGTCTCCTGTGGCACTGGTTCTTGGCCTTTCCCAGGTAGCTCCATCTTTGGCGGTTGATCTTATGCAGAGGGTATGGCCTCCATTTCCTTTCTGCCTCTTGTCCGTCTCCCCTGCCCTTCTGAGGCCCGTGGCTCCACCCTTCCTGTGGAGGGTGTCGCCACTGGGCCCAAAATCTGAGAGTCGTGAACTCATTGCCAGCTTCAGCCATCTTGTGCACAGGTGACCCCTCCAATTGTGCTTGGCAGCCTTGCCCCCTGCTCTTATGCTCCCATGACCAGGTGCATGACAACCACCAGCACTGCCTGAGCACTTACTGCCCACTCTCCCTGCCACCTATGCTGCGTTGATGGCACATGTTTCCCAATGGACGAGATCCCTTCTGTGCTGTTCACCCTGTCATGGAGCCGAGCTAATTGTCTGGGTGGCCATGACTGGGCTACCCACTGCATGTCTGCCTGCATTCAGCTGGCCAGCCCCAGGCAGCATGTGCAGGCCATGCACCCCAGTACAAATCATATCATCCCCCTTAATGAGCTCTTAATAACTTCTTTAACCATCTTAATTGGCCTTCCATATGCATCGGATGGGATCGCAGAGCCACCATCCCACTGTCCTGGTGAAACTGGCCAGCGCTGGGAATGGTATTGGGAAATCGGGATGCCAGCCATGCCGGTATGTTTGACCCCCGCCCGCCTCCATTCACGTTCCCAGCGTGACCTGAAAATTCAGCCCATCTTTTGTGTTTTTTACTGGCCCCATTGCACTACCAATTCTTATGTCATTTACTATCTCCTCTCTTCACACTATCACAGACCTTCCCTTTTGTTCTTTTTCCACCCTCCGTCTTTTACTTTCTTAAAACCTATTACAGTTCTAACTTTTCATCGTTGTGATTAAAAGTCATTGACTTGAAATGTTGACTCTGTTTCTTTCTCCACAGATGCTGCCTGATCTGTTGAGCGTTTCCAGCATTTTCTATTTTTATTTCAGATTTACAGCATCTGCAGAATTTTGCTTTTGCATTAAAAATCTTTGACTTATTGTTACTGTTTTTGCTTTTTTTGTAATGCTTTTGTTTAAGCAGAGTATGATGATGTCAGCACAGCAAAGGGAGACAAAACTAACTTAGGGTAAAAAGTATTTATTCAATAAGTTTAACATGTCAGAGGCTCAAGGGTGAAACACTCCCTCACACTTTTGTGGTTTAGATTAATATGTGAACCCTTTAGAAAAAAGTAATATTCACTGCACACAGCAAACATTTCAGCTACAACTTTGCCGTTTACACAGTGATTATGTGTAAGCAACATTTGTGAATACTGTTCTAGGTTCAAAGTTCAGCTAACCAGGCATCTGCTGACTAGGTACAAGAAATCAGTAATAAACTCCTTCTGTACTAAAATATCGACAGTGTGCTGACATGCAAGCTGTGCTAGAGTCCCCCTGCTGGCTGAGCCAGTGAGTGTAAAGTGATGACCCTCAGTGAGAGGTACCAGTTTATCTCACAGGATGTCTGCATTGACCCCATCAACAGAAGGTGGACCTGAAACAGAAGACAAGTAAGGGTGCAGTATTAAATGAATTTGCACTAGCACTATTCACTACAATCTTACTCTTTAAGAGTTGAAGATTTATTTCTGGGTTAACATACAATTGTGGAAAAATGTAAGAATGAAGCAAAATTGTTGATTTCAACCACTTATATTTTAATTGGTTGTCTGTCTGCCCCATTGCCATGCATATTTTTCTCAAATAATAATTTATTTATAATTATTATATCCTCTCATATATTCCTGAACATTTCACACTCTCATTACTGTTGATGATGGCAAGTACAGCTGCATGATACCGTGTGCAGTGAATGACTTGTTAAGTAAAATACTGCAGAAATGTTTTTTTTTAATTTGCTGCAAATAAAGACTATTTAAAGGTGATATTGATTGTAACGCTTGAATGATTTCTTTCAAAGGACTTAATCTGATGCTGATGTAATGCTGCTTACAGGGCCCTCCAGTAATCAACAACACAAGTCAAGAGATAAGTTTGACATAATTTTTTATGAAGCTGTTTTGAAATCAAAGGATATTAATAAATATGCTGGCTTTTTTTTCCTTTTGCAAATCAAAAACTTATGGCTGACAGTCAGTGTGGGGACAACTCTAACTTCACCAAATCAATGTTAAGGCCTCATAATGGGGTTGGTAGATTTACCTCCTCATTAACACTGATGTTATGTCTGCTGCCATTTTAACAGGGCCTGCTGCTGGGTGGCCAAAGCGTCCATCTGTTTCAACAGCAGGCCCTTTTAATATGCAAATCATGGTCCTGTGACGTACGTAGGACCCAGGCTGCCATATTGGGAGACAACTACATGCTTCACTCAGTTTTACTGGCTGCACAGTGAGAAGGTGCAAAATAGGTGAATTTAAAATTATTTTTGCGGAGCCAGGAGGAGCAGGTGTGCTGTTCGAGGCCCCACAAGAAAAAACTCCAGCCACTGCTGCCCTGAGCCCATCCTCCACAATTATGACCACCCACCATTCCTTCCTCATCAGCTCTTGCCTCACTGATGACCAGGTGATATCTGGGCTGCTCGATATTATGCCTGGCCTAACTGTATCAGGATGTTTTATTGGAGCAGGAAGCTTGGCAGTTCTATTTAAGGCCCAAGCCTCAAAATGGCTCTGGCTCTTTCACTTCTGGTGCAGACAAGGGGCTGGTGAGCTTCACCGGTTGGCCACCCAAAAGTTAAAACCTACCCCAGTGAGTCTAGCAATGTTGCCATTTCCATGGTGCTACTTCTCACTGTTTTCAGAAGCAGCAGACATACCACCTATGCAGGATCTGAATCTGCGACTGACATGCTGTGTGCCTGTCATACAGACGCTTGTTTCCTCAATGGAGTGGAATCTTAAATAGAAATATAGCCAAGGTGTAGCATAGAAATATTATAAAATTTATAACAACCTTTCATTTAATATACACACTCTAACAAACAACAGCCATGAACCTCCCAGTACAGGCTGCTCATCTCCAAAATTAAAAATAAACTCTTTCACCATCTGATTATTTTTCCAACTAGAGTTGGAATAACCAATGTGTCTTACAGAGGACATCTAGGCTGTACTTTCCATATCAAGGAGTAAAATTTAAATAATTTAATAATTCTTTTCCTTTCAGAAAAAATTCTTAGTACATATTGACTGTAACCATTAAGATGCAACATTCAGGAAGGCCTGCCCATGTATTAATTCAATTATTCAAATGTAAGTTACAACTGTCAATTACTGATTCCCATAGTTCAGCAAAAGTGTTAAAAATTAACACTGTTTTAGTCCATTTAGTCTATTTGCCTTTTTAATGTAAAAAGCATAGTGTTGACAAAAAGTTTGGGGATTTAGCAAGGAACACAGATGGACTCTGGCTGCTGTGCATATACATAATTTATAGCAGAAATTTCTATACTATTTAAAAATTTACTAAAGTATGTATCTCTAAAATGCTAATTCTAAGGTAATACTCTGTTGCTGTTGTCATTAATTGGGAACATTCAGGTTTATACAAACTGTATATTGCTGAATGTGGAAAGGGAAAGTAAATGGAATCAGAGAAAATAACTGTCCCTAGCACAAAGCCCCCAACCTCAGACTAACTGACAGCACTGAATCCCAACAACATCTAACATGCTCTTCCTGTGGAGAAGACAGCCTGTTCTCAGAGCCTTAATTACATCCCAGCTGACTGCCCAGCTTTGCTAGAACAGGCAACAAACGATGCACCTTCACCAGCAATATGGTCTGTTAACTGACTCCCAGTCAACAGAAGATTTCACAATAAGCAGAGGAAAACAAGTCAGCAGAGAGGGTAAACAGCAATCAGGAGTATGAGAAACATCTCTTCCCAGATTCCTTCAAGACTGATGAGCTGTAGGATGAAACAAACTAGCTGGACTAAAATTAAAAATAAACTGAAGTGCAAAGTGCCTCACCAAGGACTTCTTCTCAGACATAAGCCAGTCTGCCTACTAATAAAGGTGGCAAGAGAAACACCAAACTGCTTAGGCTATTATAATTAAAGACTAACAGCATGCCTCAGCCTGCATTTGCAAATGGTATCATATGTATTCCAGACCATTTGTCAGGATACTTAACTCTCTAAGGCCTATATGGCAATCTAGTCCAATGCATGGCAAGGACAGAATTTGAAATTTATTGGAAAGAAAATCAATGAGGACAGGCTCATGGGTTGTATAATTACATCTCGTGATTTTACAGGAAACTACTTTGCTACAAAGATGAAACATTAAACCTAGTGCAAAGGGAGTTAAAATATCTAATTTTAATAAATTGTATTTAAATAATATGATACCCCAATGACCTAACAGTACAGAGGGTTCCTGATGAGGTTATGTTAGTTCTGTCTCATACATGTGGTTGCAAGATTGAGCCCAATTGCTTGAACTTTTGATCATTTTCTCTGAATAGGTTAAACATTATTGACTATTAACTAACCTCTCAGGAGGGATTGCTCTGTCAAGTTACTTAGGGTGGAGCCAAATATTCTGTCCCTCTCAGCCTATAATGAACACATTGAGTGGGTTAAGTCATGGGGCAAAGTGACATGAAAAGTCTATTTGACTCACTTTCCAGTGAAGAAAGGGTAATGTACAGCTATGATAACTGCAGATGGGGGCAATTAAAAAGAGAAAAGGTAATAAATTTGCCAAAATTTAATGACTTAAGGTACTTTGATCATTTTCTACTCATCAAACATTAGACTGCAGAGTTGCCTGTCATCGATGTTAGATATACAAGAATATGCAGTAAAAATAATTTGCATTACAACTGTCTTGTCATGGTGACTAGACCACTAATAACGTTAGATTGTTAATAAATGTATGTAGTGAATATAATTATATAATATACGTTAGATGATAATTTTTCTGTAATCTGCTTTTAATCATAGTTTAGCTCTTCTGCTTTCTATGATGAAGTGAAGAGTTTATTGAACCTTATAATCCTCAAACAGCTGATGATTTATTTGCTTCTGGAAAGCTAGAGCAATCTCTTTCTTTATTACCGGCACTACTTTTGAATATATTACATGTCATAAGGAAATTTTACTTTAGGGCTATGAAGCCAAAGTTTAATCTTCATCTTAATGATGAGATCCTATGTGCGCCATAATTATTTGTAATAGCCCTAGAAGCATCCAAGGAATGTACTTACTGCTGAATTGAATCTCCTCCACTGGAAAGCATGAACATTAAAACTAGACAATTGGGTGTTGTTAGAGGCAGAAGGCAATAATAATTAGGATGGCAATTAGATCAGCATTCTATTCTAGGTTCATACTGAAGAGTTCAGCTGTTATTATAAAGGGTATCCCTTAAGCCAAGTGAGTTAAATAGCTTTCCTTTTCTAAGAAGGGAAGGCACCAAATCCAAATAAAAGTAACATTTATTACAGCAGATATTTAATAGGCATTGTATTAATAAGGATGTCTGTTTAAAGGGAATATTCACTCATTTCCCTGACATTATGTACTTGAAGGTGAACATCTTCGCCTTGTGTTATATTGAGAGCTTTGAGCCAACTCACACCAAAATCAGTGTAAACCTGCTGTGAAAATCATAGCACAAGACTATCAAAACCTAGTTCACTCAAGTTGTGCCACCTCTATTGAGACCCACACAAAGTGGTGGTCCAGCAATGCATTGTGTCAATTCTAATCTGATATCTAAACCTCTCTGACTCTCTCTGGGCGGCGCAGTGGTTAGCACTGCAGCCTCACAGTTCCAGCGACCTGGGTTCAGATCTGGGTACTGCCTGTGCGGAGTTTGCAGGTTCTCCCTGTGACCGCGTGGGTTTCCGCCGGGTGCTCCGGTTTCCTCCCACAGCCAAAGACTTGCTGGTTGATAGGTAAATTGGCCATTGTAAATTGCCCCTAGTGTAGGTAGGTGGTAGGAGAATTGAGGGAAGGTGGGGATGTGGTAGGAGACATGGGATTAATGTAGGATTAGTATAAAATGGGTGGTTGATGGTCAGCACAGATTCGGTGGGCCGAAGGGCCTGTTTCAGTGCTGTATCTCTCTATGACTCTAACTCGCCGTCCTCCTTTAAGACACTCCCTAAAACCTACCTCTTTGACCAAGCTTTTGGTCATCTGACCTAATTCCTTCTTTTGTGGCTTGGTGTCACATTTTGTTTTATAATGCTCCTGTGAAGTGCCTTGGGACGTTTTATTATGTTAAAGGTGTTATATAAATGTAAGTTGTTGTTGTTGTATCTGGAGCTCACAGAAAGTCCCAAAACCTATCGCAAGTCTTGTTGCTGTAATGTCATAATGTATATCAAGGCTACTCTGTACCCAACGAATGGTGCCAGAAGATGGGCGGCACAGTGGCGCAGTGGTTAGCACCGCAGCCTCACAGCTCCAGGGACCCGGGTTCGATTCCGGGTACTGCCTGTGTGGAGTTTGCAAGTTCTCCCTGTGTCTGCGTGGGTTTTCTCCGGGTGCTCCGGTTTCCTCCCACAAGCCAAAAGACTTGCAGGTTGATAGGTAAATTGGCCATTATAAATTGTCACTAGTATAGGTAGGTGGTAGGGAAATATAGGGACAGGTGGGGATGTTTGGTAGGAATATGGGATTAGTGTAGGATTAGTATAAATGGGCGGTTGATGTTTGGCACGGACTCGGTGGGCCGAAGGGCCTGTTTCAGTGCTGTATCTCTAATCTAAAAAAAAAAGATGGTTTCCCAGACTACACAATCACACGGACTGGGTACTCTAGCTTCCTCTGAGACTCAAGCAGCTATTAAGCATGCTCAGTTGTGCTTGGCACTTCAAAGGGAGCTGCACCACCTGACCCTGTGTGACTTGCCAAACTCACTGGATGAGCAAGCCAAAATTATTCAAGGCATCTCACTCACACCAGCAGGTGACAAAGGCATTATCACATCCTTGTGTCTCACACAGCCTTTCTCTAAACAGTAAGTCTATTAAACAGCTGCCAGCATTTTGAGAGACAGGACAAGGTCTGTTGGGTTCCCTCAGGGAGTGTTTGCAATGGGAACAGGGGGTTGCCATCTTTTTTTCATTTCTACAAGCTGAACACTGCTGCAATCCACACCCTTAACAGGAACAAGTGGATAAAATTATATTTTGCACATGGGTCTCTCAGTAAGATACCTCCACTGGATCTGATTTACGGGGGAGAAAAAGTCGGAAATTCTGGCAGCAAGAAATGATCCAACAAATTTCCTCTTTTGGATTAATTTCAATTCCATTTTCTTGCCTTCACAGCAAATCCCTCAATCTCATATTTTGCCAGAAATACATTCAATTGTCTATTGAACCCATTAATTCCACTTACGTCAAAGGTCTTCCAGGCTAATATATTTCAAACATCTACTGCTCTTTCTATAAAATAGTTCTGCCTGATTTCCCATTTACCCCTAGTTTTCAATTGTATTTAAATTACACTCCATAGTTTTTCAACCTTCGTCATTCTGAACAACATGCCTCGATACCTTAATCATCTTCAGGATTTTGAAAACCTTTGCCAGGCCACCTTCATCTTGCTAGGTCCTCTAATAACAGAACATTGTTTAACTTCCTTAACCTTTCTTCATAACTCAGTTCTCAAGATCTGATATCATCTTAATTGGTTGTGTTATTCTGTGCCTTAGCAATGTCTGTAATATACTTCTTGTGGTTGGTAACTAGTAATGCACAACAAATCCAGATAGGGTCCAGACAATGATTTATGTTATAATATAAATTTTCTTGATCTGTATCACTCTACTAATTCAATCTTGCACCTTGTTTACCTTTTTACTGTAAACATGTATCAGCCTAATGAGCCCAAATCCCTTTCCTGATTGGCACAGGACAGACATTTCCTTCAATATGTACTCTTAATGAGTCCACTATTTCAAACCCAATTATTTTATGTTTATCTACATCAAACTGTATTTGTCATTGGCTGGCCCAGTTGCCCCCAAAATTCCAACCCTTCTAAATCTGCTTGCATTGTTCAACATATATTGCCACCAAATTTAGCATCAGCTGCAAAGTTAGAGTTTTTGAGCCTTGGGATGTTTTACTACATTAAAGCTGCTATATAAAATAGCAAGTTGTTGTCATTGTTTATCCTGTCACTTAAATCAAATATCTATAGTAGCTGATCTCGCATGGCATTGCACCTAGACAATCTCAGATCTGAATCAACTGATGCTTAGCTGCCAAGACAGATCAATGTTTAACCTGCGCTGTCCATTTAAGCCCATTGCTCATATATTTCCTGTGGAGAAGTGATTTAAACTGGTATACCCGAACATCAATTAGAGATCAATTGTTGAGGCATGTCTTTGTAAATTAGTAGCTGTTTTGCAAGACCCTAGCTTCTACCCTTGGGTAGAGGTTAGATTATCAGGATAAAAATAATTACTGTCTTTTTTACTTCTAACTCTTTTAAATGTGACTACATGTGAGATATGCATGCATGGATATTGTAAACAGGAGGCACTCCAAGACTGAGCCTTGGGAAAGTAGAAGGTTACAGAACCTGAAAGTACATTGGTGGGGGTGGGAGGGTGGCGAGGTGGGGAGCGTAATTCTAACCCCAAGCTGCTGGGTGGGAAACGAGAGGGTTCAGTTGAACTGTCAAATTTTACTCTCCATTGATCTTTAAAAAAGGAAGATGCTGATTTTCCAAAAAAATCTACAACATTGGACGATTTAGTACAGTGACAAGTTTTATTAGAATTGTATGACTAAGTTATTTCATTGTAACAATTAATTACACTAAATTCAATTTGGAGTATGTAAAGGATCTGCATATTCTAAATTGTATTAGCACTGTGGATTGTTTGAATTAATATTTGGATGGTGCATTACTATGCAGAGGACAGAAGTAGTGCTGAAGTGGCACCAGTTTAATGTTGAGCACTAACATGAGAATTGTCTTGCAATCCAAATTGCAGTAATGCAGCACTGTTCTCAGGAAACAAATTAAAGTTGCTTTTACACTAGAGGAGTTCAGCTGATGACAAACATACTGCCAGGGATTGGCACCGACATGTTGCACCACGGACATTTGACAAAATTATTGATTTAGCCACAGATATGGGGGCAAATTAACCTGTATATAAAGTGTATAACCAATCTACTGCCATCAAAGCACAGTCCAATTTAAAACACATTTCTTCCTATAAAGTAGCTAAACATACAAATATCAATGGAGAGCAGCACAACTGTATTGCTTGTATTTAGCAAGCAAAATAGTATACAATGCCAATGCGAATTACTTTTGTTGACAGAATAGAGCTAGCTACACCATATCACGGGGTGGCAGATGGACCTTATCGGATGACCTCTGTGGATTCACACGGTGTCAGGAGTGCAAATTCATCCAATAAACCATGAAAATCAAGAACAGAGTTGTTATTGTGGTTATTGAGGTGAAGCAGTAGAAAAATCAGCAGTAGGAAGATGGACTATTTCTCACACTGCTGTTGTCACAAGACAATTTAACTCACAATGGTCTCTGTTTGTGCAACTTCTCCACTTGCTTGTAATATGTGTCTGAAGACAGGGCAGCCAACAAAAAGGCAGTGATCTCCAAATCAGGAGAGTTTAATAGGGTGAAGCAAATAGTACATCAGAAGAGTCATGTAAAACAGAGAAGCAGAGTGGGACAAGAAGGGACAGAGAGATTAATGGAAGGTAGCCAAGACTAGTTTATTCATTCTGGCAGGCTATTAAACCAGGTCCTGGATTCTAAAATACAGAAACAACATAATCTCTCCTGGACAAAATGTCATTTGCTCACCAAAGCTAGTGACAAAATTAGATAAACACAATTACAAATAGTGTCCTCCAGTTCCTCCAATAAAGCAATTCTCTTAAATTCACTTATGTCTATATCTCAGTCTATCATTGTCAATTTCAATTCAGCCCTGACAGGATAATTATTAACAAAAAGTTTTTCTGCAAAAAGTTTAGCTGTTGTTACTGCATGTATTATTCAGTTACAAAATGTTTTGTCACTATCTGTAAGATTGTACTCCAGACGAACCAATTTATCTCCAAGCCAAACGTGCACTTTTAACATCATGTCAAGTACATTGGTGGGGGGGGGGGGGGTAATTTTACCCCAAGCTGCTGGGTGGGAAACGCGAGGGTTCAGTTGAATTGTCAAATTTTACTCTCCATTGATCTTTAAAAAAGGAAAATGCCGATCTTCCAAAAAAATCTACAACATTGGACGATTTAGTACCGTGACAAGTTTCATTAGAATTGTACTACTGAATTATTTCATTGTAACAATTAATTACACTAAATTCAATTTGGAGTATGTAAAGGATCTGCACATTCTAAATTGTATTCGCACTGTAGATTGTTTGAATTAATATTTGGATGGTGCATTACTATGCAGAGGACAGAAGTAGTGCTGAAGTGGCACCAGTTTAATGTTGAGCACTAACATGAGAATTGTCTTGCAATCCAAATTGTAGTAATGCAGCACTGTTCTCAGGAAACAAATTAAAGTTGCTTTTACACTAGAGGAGTGCAGCTGATGGCAGACATACTGCCAGGGATTGGCACCGACATGTTGCACCACGGACATTTGACGAAATTATTGATTTAGCCATGGATATGGGGGCAATTAACCTATATATAGAGTGTATAGCCAATCTACTGTCATCAAAGCACAGTCGAATTTAAAACACATTTCTCCTATAAATAAAGTAGCTAAGTCTAAAAAGTCAATTATATGATAGAGACAACTTTCAAATGACATTGATTAATTCAAACAATCCCACTCGGGTTATCTGCACTCAAACTGGATAGTAAATGATGCACATTGCAGTTACTGATCACTGACATACTTGTAAAATTTCCCCTTTAATCCAATTTGCAGCAAAAAAATCAATTAATGACTGTTTTTAACACGGCCATTAAAACATAATAAATTTTTACTATGTCTATGTTTTTAAAACCACAAACGCAGCATAAATATTGATAAGTAAACAGTTCATGATAGATTAAGGTTTTTTAAAGCTATCTGTTACATTGTATTTACTAACTATTGTATATGGGTCAGCAGCATTGTGTTTTTGCCAATATCAATCAGCCCCAATACACCATATCTTTGTATTCATAAGAAACTTACAGTGCTAACTTCTGGAGATTCCTTGGATTCTCTTGCCTGTTTTCCCCTCAATACAAGTTCTAGAACAATGTGATTCCAAATGGATAGCAGCGGAAATGCAACATTTATATAGAAGTAAAAGTCCAGCAGCTTTCAACATGTCACTAAGCTTGTATCCCACGTGAAACAAATTGTGCCAGAGTGCAGAAATCGAGACGTTCCCAAAGTGACTGTTGCCATTTTAAAATGAGTTTATATAACACAAATCTTTAAACTTGTGTTTTAATATAACCTAGCTGCTAGGTTATTTTAAAACACAAGGTTACAAGCTGGAGGCAGGGGTGCCCAACCCTTTCACGTGGGGGGGGGGGGGGGGGGGCGGTACAATACAATTTTTGTCTTACTTAGGGGCCAGTGAGACAATTTCGGAAAATAAAGGCAATAAAAACTTATTTTACTTTTAATCAAAACAACAAGAAAGGATGAATTTTATCAGCGCTTCGAGATCTGCAGCGGTGCGTTGTGAAGTTGGCGACCTTCCGACACAGAAGTGCCGCCACAGTGCGCCCGCGATATTATGCGTGGGGGCGCATTTAAATGGAGGGGGCAGAGCAGTTGCCCCCTATGACGTAGAGGGGGCGGCCACCGTGTCCCCGGCAACGGTGTCCGGCACAACAGCATAGGCACCATTTTTAAAGGACTTCAAACCTTTCAGGTACTATCAAAGTTTTAAAGGTGCCGGCTGCCAGAAATTACAGGTAAAATGTCACAAAAACTTTCCATCCCCTTTTCAATCCCCCCCCCCACTGAGTTATTAGTTAATAAAATAACCCATCTCCCAGAAAAAAAGAATTGGCAGGTAAGTTCATCTGCATTTTAATTATCCTTATTTTAATGAAGGCCCTGCAAAGCGGCGGGGGGGGGGGGGGCGGGGCCTCGCCACTGCCACCACTAATATCCAGTGGGGCCTTCTCGGTGTCGTGGGTCATGGCGGGCCGCTCCCACTAACATTTCACGGGCCTCCCGCTACAACCCACGGCGTCGAGGAGCTGGTAAAATTCAGCCCCAAATGTGCATTTTTGTGAAGAAGCTTGAAATGAGAAAACTTATTGATTGATTTACTTTCGTGTCACTATGTTGGGTACAGATTAGTGAGATAGCTGGCATTTTTTTTTTGCTTGCACAAGTAGTCATAGTTTGCCCGCACACTTGTTATAGCGATGTGGTGCATTTTGAATAGATATCCATCTGTCAGGAGTGATCTTGATCACTCTCCCTCTCTCTCTGTGACCCCCTCTTTCTCTCTCTGTCCCCCTCTTGCGCTCTCTGCCACCTCTATCTCTCTGTCCCCTCTCTTTCTCTGTCCCCCCCTCTCTCTCTCTCTCTCTCTCTCTGTCCCCCCTCTTGCTCTGTGTTCCTCCTCTCTCTCTGTCTCCTTATCTCTCTTTGTCTCACCTCTCTCTCTCTCTCTGTCCCTCTCCCTCTCTGTTCTCCCTCTCTCTGTCTCCCCTCGCTCTCTCTGTCTGTCCCCGCCTCTCTCTCTGTTTCTCTCTCTATCTCTCTGACCTGCCTCTCTTTCTCTCTGTGTCCCCCTCTCTCTGTCCCCTCCCTCTTGCTCTCTCTGCCACCTCTCTCTCTCTGCCCCCCCCCCCCGCTCGCTCTGTCTCCCTCTCTCTGTCCCCCCTCTCTCTCCCTCTCAGTTCCTCTCTCTCGCTCTCTGTCCCCCACTCTCTCTCTCTGCCCGCTCCCTCTCTCTCTCTCTCCCCCCTCTCTCTCTCTGTTCCGCCTCTCTCTCTCTGTCCCTTTCTCTCTGCCCCCCTCCCTCTCCCTCCACTCTCTGTCCCCTCTCTCTCTCTGTCCGCTCCTCTCTCTGTCTGTCCCCCCCTCACTCTGCCTGCCCTCCCCTCCCACTCTCTGTCCCGCCTCTCTCTTTCTGTCCCGCCCTTCTCTGTCCCCCTCTCTCTCTCTCTCTGACAGTTGCAGAAAGCGGGAAGTCTCCCCAGGGCAGCTTTGTGGTTGGTTTGGTTTTTTAAAAACTCGCAGCCATCAATTTCATAGCTGTCAAGTGCTTAGAGCAGAGACAGTGCTTCCGAACCTCAGACAAATTCGTTGTTTTCTGGTGGGTTTTTTAAAAAAATCAAAACCCGCCAGAAAACCCTGATAGGAAATTTCTCATCCCCGAAATTACCAGTGATGGACCTCAAAATCTTTCACCACGGACATTGTTGTCCCTGTACGGATACGTTGCCGACCCTTGCATACTGCTCTCTCTCTCTCCCTCTCTGCATGGTGAAAAGAAAAGAAAGCCTTGGATGTATAAAAGGGCCCTTCACGACCTCAGACATCCCAAAGCACTTTACAGCCAATGAAGTACTTTTGAAACACAGTCACTGTTGTAATGTAGAAATGCAGCAGCCTATTTGCACACAAGTAAGCTCCCACAAACAGCAATGTGATAATGACCAATAACTTGCTTTGTTATTATTGATGTTAGTTGAGACATAAATATTGGTTAGGACATTGGGGATAACTCCCCTGTTCTTCAAAATTGTACCATATGATTTTTTTCCGTCCACCTGAGAGAGCAGGCAGGGCCTCAGGTTAACATTTTATTCAAAAGATGCCACCTTTAACAATGTAGCACTCCCTCACTATAACCAAGGTTTTTTGTGCTCATATCTCTGATGTGAGACTTCACCCCACAACCTGACAAAAGGTCACAGACCTGAAATGTTAACTCTGTTTCTCTCTCCACAGATGTTGCCATACCTGCTGAGTATTTCCAGCACTTGCTGTTTTTATTTCAGATTTCCAGCATCTGCAGTATTTTGCTTTTATTAACCCCACAACTTTCTGACTCAGAGGCAAGAGTGCTACCAAGTGAGCCATTGCTGAGACAACTCATAGTAAATAAGTTGAGCTACAGTAAAGCAATGGCCATTGGCCATTAAAAGTGTGGGCCTATGAAATTATTGTATTGAGGTTCTGATGAAGGATGTGGACACAAAACATAACTTGTATCTTCTCTTTATAGATGATGATTGATCTGTTGTGTATTTCCAGCATTTTTTGTTTTTATGCTGGATATAGGCCACCTGCTGCAGGGATGTAAATATGGGGAGCAGTTCGAGCACAGTCCAAATTACGTATTCTTTTACAGAGCAGACACTGTCAATTAATAGCGTTACAAAGAATGATCAAATGGGTTTTCCAATACCATAAAAAAAGTTATTATTAACTTCTAAATATCTTCTGGTAGCTTTGTATTGAAATAGCAAATGGAAGTGTCAACTTGGTGAAGTTAGTAGCATTGCTGAAAAAAGAGACAGGCTGTCTTACACTCATCAGGACAGATGCAAGAATGCCAAATTTCAAAGGGAGCAACAATTTATACTGCATGAGAAAAGGGTGCAGTTGACTCTGATTGGCTGAGACGTTGCCATGGAGAATGCACCAGGGAACTATTATCCACCACACTTTGTTTAATTCAAAAAAACCGCAATGCCTGGACATTTGCCTGCAAGCTATATATAATCATATGCAAGGACCTGTCCTCTGCAGGCAAATTCTGGCCTTTCGAGCATCCCTGATTTTAATAACTCCACCATTGGTGACTGCACCTTCAGTTGCGTAGGCTCTAAGCTCTGGAATACCCTCCCTTCACCTCTCTGCCTCGCTACCTCACTTTCCTCCTTTAAGACACTCCTTAAAACCTACATCTTTGACTGAGCTTTTGGTCATCTGACCTAATATCTTCTGTGATTATATGCTTTGGTGTCATATTTTGTTTTATAATGCTCCTTTATAATGCCTTGGGGCATTTTATTACCTTAAAAGTGCTATATAAATATAAGTTGTTGTTGTTGCATGTCTTTGTTGCACAGAAAATACATACCCATTTTATCGCATAATAGTCACTGCTCTTCAAAATAAATAAATGTATCTAAATTATTTTAAGACATTTCCGTGAAATGTGATAGGGTACCAAATAAATATAGGTATTTCTTGCTATTTTGTTGATGTGGTTCTGGAACAGGATTCTCTCATTCTTGCAAATGGAGACTGTACCCGACACTATAATAAAAAAGGGGTGTTCTCAGGGCTCTCTAGACATAAAGACAGACAACCTATAATGTAAAAGCACCACAGAAAAGGTCATGCACATCCACAGCTCCAATAGGTAAATATTGCCAATAATCTCAGTATTTTTCTCCCGATCATATAGCCTGAAAGAAAATAGTCATTTCAACTTTTCTCACCATGTCAGCCTATTTCATTCCCGCCAGATCGAGACTCCAAAATGGAATGAAACTAGACTATGACTATTAATTCATCCATACTTGCCTTATTCCTACTCAATATGTTCATCCCATGGATGTTACTGCATATAAAAAACAGAACGCTGCCAACACTTCTTTGAGAGAATATTGGCTAGACTATTGACAGAACTGCCACACTATTCTTTGATTAAGGTATTAAGATCTTTAGCTTTAAAGCACAGTACCCTTGCATCGTTTTACATCAACGGGGTTGGAGGCACTCTATTGCTTTAACTTCTTGCAATGCAGACATAGAATAGAACTTCCTGGAAAATTTTAGTTCAAGCACATTTTTGCTTTTCCTTTGTTTTTGCCACATCTCTTCTTCCACGTACCCTTTATTTATGTGTGATGCAAACTCTGCTAAATGTTTTATAGTACAGCCTAACAGTGCAACTGTAGAGCATAAGCTGGCCAGTGAACAGTCCAAAGCTGTATTTCTTGACAATATATCAGTAAAATGTGGAAGAAGGATGTTATTATAATCCTTGGAATGTATTTTCAGTTTTTAGGCATGGTAGATTTCTTCTACAAATACTGTTTTGAACCTAATCATCTCTTTTATTACTTTTATTTTGATTTGTCACCCTTTCCACTGGGAGCCAGTCCATAATTTGATGATTAGGCTGCATTGGAAATACATTCTGTACCTCTCTGTGGGAAAGCCTCTTCCTTAAGACCCCACCAATAAATTCCAAAGTCAATGTCTCCCAGTCACTGATCTTACTTGTCATAAATCTTGTGATCCCTAAAATCTGCAAATTTGCTAAGATGCATTTTACAAGTCAGGAAAGATTTGACTGTAAATTACATTTACAAAAATGTTAATTATTAAGAAGAAATTATGAAGCACAAGTATTATAGTATAATTAAGATAGTCAAAATAATAACTTAAAACTGTTTTACTGAGAAGATGAAAGACCTAAAATAGAAAGTTCCAGTAGAAAAGGATTTTTTTCTGTGTGTCAACTGCAGCAAATCTAACAGGTTTATATTGGGGTTTCTGCTGGTTATACGAGATCCACAACTCAGGAACGCATGGCACTGATGCCAACATAAAAGCAGCTTCTGTTTGCACACTTCATTCTCCTGCTTGAGTTACTTTGTGGAGGATGAGGATGAAAATGGGGAACATAACATGTAGAAAAAAAAAATCACCTCTGCAATATTTAAAACAGTTATGGTAAAAGATAAAATGGTCACAGATCTCTTTCATTATATTTGTCTCAGCTTTTCAATAATGTATCATTCCTCATGATCTTTGTATATAGACAATCTATCATCTTCTTAAATTATTTGTCCTCTCAGATTGTGCTGCAGCCTTCCTAGTTTTCCATTAGTGCCTCGTCTGTCACACAACTCTATTGTATTGTACCATTTTGTCTCCCTTAAACATACTGATATTCCTTGTATATTTTAATTTTTCTTTTCTCAATTGTTAATTAATTCCTCTTCTATATACTATTTTAGGTCTCATCTCCTCAGTATATTATCTTCAGATTTATAAAATGTATTTTCTCCTGTCACTTATATTCTAATTTTGAAAACTCAATTTCGTGTTTATCTTTTGCGAACTTTCTGATAGATAAGTCATTATTAAATCTACTTTTCATCTAATTCCAACTGGAATTTCATGAAATATCCAGTTGCTGCACTGAGAATGTATTGTCCTTCTATGTGAAGCTCTGATCTCACAGGTGCATTGCCTCCAAATCCTAGCCACCCAAAAATATCTTGGATGTCCTCTTGGTCTTTTCTCTGGCATCACAAAAGTTTGAGATGTATTACGCCGTCAGTCATCCAAAAATCACAGAACCCATGTGAGCAGTTTTCTGTAGAAACTGGTGCTCTCAATTGATTGCATGCTGAACCCTTTCGCTGAATGGTGCTGTCCTGTGGTAGTCCCAGAGCAAGGTGTGCAGTCTGTCGTGCATATGTCAGTTCTGGAGAACCTCCAACCACTGCTAATATTTCTTTATAAAGGGGCAAATCTGAATGCCATTCACCAAGCTTGATTAGATGATGACTGCATGCATCTTTGACTTTTGCTGCTCCACTGATTAAGCTGCTGAAAATATTACTAACCTTCTTAAATCTTCCTTTAACATCTATTGTGCAATTGTTGGTAACTCTATATCCTTGGTTTCAGAACCTGTTTTCTTGTTCCACATGCTGCTTATGGATGATTTTGGCATCCATCTCTTAATACCCTGACCTACTTGTGCTTTGTGTTACTGACTGTCATCTCCACATATCCACTTCTTCCTCTTGGTTTGTGGCTAAGTTTCAGAGACTCACTAAAAGAGTCTTGAGGCATTCCCCAAAGGTTGAGTAATATTAGCCAGACAGACTCTGAGATACATATATCAGAAAATCCTCGATTTGATCGCTAGTGTGTGAGTTATCTGATATTGGTTGGAAAGCAAAAAGCTGCTGCAGTTGGTACTAACCCTAGTTTAAAAAGGAGAAATTTAGCTGGGGCTCCTGCTCGTGAATATTATTTTGTGATTCTGCTGGAAATGTCTGTGTCTGTGTGTGAGCGTGCGTGCATGCACAAATGTAGGGTTAGAACAAGATCAGGTTAGCCTGTGATGACTCTGCTCAGCAATAGCCCATCAATAATCATCGTCAAAGCACACAGCTGAATGCTGGACACTTGAACAAAATATCAGAAGGTAACTAACCCCTATGGAACAACAACCAGCAAGGAATCAGGGTACTTAGGGGGAGAGGTAGGGAAAATAAATGTTGGTTAAAAACAAGTAGATCCTTCACAAAGAACATTTTATTGCCTGCTTTTATTGGGGTAGTAATCCTGACATATTGTTTTATGAGGTTTTCTCTTAATTGATGCTATGGTATATATACCTTTTCTGAGACAATATTAATATTTTGTTACATCATTAATGAAAATACTGAAAAGTCAACTTCGCTGGATGGATAAATGTACCATGTGGCGATGCATTGGGGTGGGAAAGTCTCGGATTCAATCCCTCATCTGTGCTCAGTCAGTGCATTCCAGCCACAGTGCCATTGCTCACAACTGGTTTCAATGTCACCAGACTAAAGAACAGAAAATTTAATTAGGATTCCCACACTTATGAACCATATTCCAGTATAAATAGCTGCCTTTTGGAATAGAGATGAGAAAATCTGATGGGAAAATTGCCATGCATTAGGCTAACTGTCTGAGTCATTTCATTAAAACATGTCAATAGTTTTTTTTTAAATGTACAATTGCAATGTTTTGCCTTCAAACTCATGTTATATTTTTAAAAATATATTTCCCTATATAACCAATCAAAAATCTATTATGTTGGATATGGTCAGCAACACATCATGCTAATGTACTAAAACATTGTGCTTGCAATGGTAGAATGTGTTATTGGTGTACACACTATTTAAACGACCTCACTGTAGAGACTGATGAGCAGAAATCAGGCAGCTGTTGAAAAGGGTGGAGGGAAAAGTGGCTTAATATAGCTGATGACAACAATTCATAACAGCAATCTTGATAGATATGCTATAATTCTAATACATGAGATTCACATCTATTGGAGGGAGGTGATGGACAGAGATGTCTCTGCATTCCTGCACCAGGGCTGACTACGGAGCAACAATTACTGTGTATTTAAAACTGTATGTTTAGAACTGCCTGTAGGCTTGACTCCGTCACCTTCCTGACTGCGGATGATAGCAGGCCAAATATGTTTGGCGGTGGAACAAAAATCCCTCTATTATTAATAATAATACAAATTTACAGCAATTACATAATTCACCAAATAAAAAGGCTTTCTTAAAAGTTATGAGAGGTAAGGAATTTGGGCTTTTAACAACAATACAAGTAATGAGTGTTATGTACATAGCATTTGCATATTTAAGTCAGCAGCTTTCTGCTATGGCACTGATATACCACAAAATGTTCACGGCCCCCTCATTAACAGAAAAATTCTACAAGATACCAATTCAACAACATGCACAGCTCCCAAAACCAGTTATAAAAAGGGACTATTCCATGCATAACTGCATTAGCAATACAGTGTCAATTTTTGTACATTAAAATACAACACTAATGAGCTAAACACTATATTAATATGTAGCAAAGTACATTGATAAAAATGACACTAATAAATTAAAAATACGAATAATGAAAGAGCACACACAATGATGCATACAGTTATATAAATAAAATATAGCCCTCTCATAACAGCAGCACTACTGCACAGAATTTAAGATCGGATGTCTTGTTCACGACATCAAAACTGCATTAATATTACATAAGAACATAAGAAGGTGAGAATGAGGAAAGGTCAATCAAACCATCCAGCTCCTGTCATTTAGGTTCATGTTCAGCACCAGTGTAGACTACTTTCATCTCCCTCTGTACTAGTACCAAAGCTAGATAAATTTTAACGATTTCAGAGGAATATTAAAGCGAGTTATGAAACATTTTTACTAATTTCCCCCACCAAGCTCTCGAATATTGGTTACTACTCTTCCCCTTTAACTCTGCTAGCACTACACACCATTCATGGGCAAGAAGGCAGTCAGAATACTATATAATAAAAGCAAAATACTGCGGATGCTGGAAATCTGAAACAAAAACAAGAAATGCTGGATTTACTCAGCAGGTCTGGCAGCATCTGTGGAAAGAGAAGCAGAGTTAACGTTTCGGGTCAGTGACCCTTCTTCGGAACTCTGGGGTTCCGAAGAAGGGTCACTGACCCGAAACGTTAACTCTGCTTCTCTTTCCACAGATGCTGCCAGACCTGCTGAGTGAATCCAGCATTTCTTGTTTTTGTTTCAGAATACTATATGTTGGCTTCTGTCAGTGCTCCCCTACTCGCAGTTACAAGCAAGTGTTTGGACTGATTACCAATTTCCTATCTTTCGTTTTGGAGGGTGGCATATTTCCTTGACAGTTAACTTAGATCAGAAACACTTCTCGTGGGTAATCATTGGTTTCAACCCGCAGTGTACTAACATGTTGCACCACCAACTGTATGCAAATGCAACTGAAACAATTAAATATTTGTTAATAAAAAAACATTCCTGTTCTGATTGAAAACTGAGCCCACTAGTTACAAAATCATTTTTATTCTTACAAATGAATTCTGAAGATGTTAACCTCTTAAAAACAGCCTTCTTAGAGACTTCTAAAGATACTTGAATTTTTACAGTGTAGGAATATAAGGAGAATGTGTTTTACAAGGGTGCTGTCTTTGCCTTTTGCTGGGAGCTATGATTATGATTGATCTCTATTGTGAAACAAAAATATCTTCACAATGGATGGTGTGAGGTAGAAAACATTTGAAAAGGGTAGTTTCTTTACCTACTATCTAAATGCAGGAGGCAGTATTTTGCAGCAATTAGGAGGCTTGGGATCGTACTTATCTACCGTATTCATTAGTCTGGAGGGCAGGAAGTCCAGTCATTAATAATTTTCAACAAATACTGTCTATCTCCAACCTTGGTCAACTGGCTATGAGGTGAGATTGGGTTGTATGGGAATTCAGCCATCACTTGCAAAGCATTCCCCCTCAGAAGTATTTGGTGTGAAGACATTTGGCGCTAGGAGTTGAACTCCTGTCTCCCAGTTGACCCTGTTAGAAACTTGCAGTTTCTAAACACAATCCGATGTGTTGGCAAATTTCGGATGTAAGAAAGTAATGAACAAGTCCCAGGTTTGCCCATTACTTTGTTAGCAACTCTGTTGCCTGTCATAAACTATTGAAGAAGATTTGATAGAGTATCTCTACTGTAATATATAGTACAATGATACTACAAACCAATACTCGACTGATGCAAATATATTTCCATATACTTAATTTCAAATCACATTATAATTATCTATGTTATGATGTTGTGGGAAAAAATAATTTTCCATGCAGCAATCTCTGCCTTTGAGTTTATTAAGTAAATTTACAAAATTCTTAGCAAATTTATTTACATTTTAAATATTGTGTGGTTAATCTTACACCATAAATATTATTCATATTGAAGATGAAGAAGTTGAAGAGCAGTGAGCTTCTGAGGGCTGTAAATAATTACTTATTCTGCCCTGTTGACAGCTAGAATCTAAAAGGGAGCTGGCCTGCAGTTAAGTTCTTATCTACTATCTTCCTTTTCATGTGACCATAATATAATAGAACTTTACATTTTGTTTGAAAGTGAGATAGTTCAATCTAAAGCCAGGATGTTAAATTTGAATAAAGGAAATTATGAAGGTAAGAAGGCAAATTGGCTGAGGTGGATTGCGAAAATACATGAAAAGCTTAGACAGTACATAGGCAATGGATAGAGTTTAAAGAATTATTACATAGTGTACAGTAACTATACATTCCTTCAAGGCACAAAAACCCCAAAAGAAAAGATAGTCATCTGTGGTTAACAAAGGAAGTTAAGGATAGTATACGATTAAAAGAAAAGACCTATAAAGTTACCAGAAATAGTAGTAAACCTGAGGATTGGGAGGATTTTAAGAGTATAACAAAGGAGGAACAAGAAACTGATAAAGAAAGGGAGCATAGAATATGAATGTAAACTAGAAACAAACATGAAAATGGACTGTAAAAGCTTCTATAGGTACGTAAAAAGGAAACATTTGGCTAAGACAAATGTGGGTCCATTACAGGCAGAGTCAGGAGAATTTAAAATGGGGAATAGAGAAATGGCAGAGAAGCTAAATGATTACTTTGTGTCTATCTTCACTGAGGAAGATACAAGAAATCTCCCAGAAATAGAGATCTAAGGAACTAGGGAGAATGCGGAATTGAAAGAAATTAGTATTAGTAAGAAGGTTGGATTGAAGAAATTAATGGGGCTGATGGTCCCTGGGACATGATATTTTACAGACCAGAATGTTGAAAGAGGAGATAGTGCTGATCATCTTCCAAAATTCTATTGATTCTGGAATGGTTCCTGCAGATTGGAAGGTCGCAGATGGAGGGAGGGAGAGAGAAAACAGGGAACTACAGACCTGTTAGTCTTACATCAGTAGTGGGGAAAATGCTAGAATCTATTCTAAAGGATGTGATAAATGGACACTTGGATAATAATGATCTGATTGGGCATAGTTAACATGGATTTATGAATGGGAAATCATGTTTGATGAACCTGTGGGAGTTTTTTGAGGATGTTACTAACAGAATTGATAAAGGGGAGTCAGTGGACATAGTATACTTGGATTTTCAGAAGGCTTTTGATAAAGTCTCCCACAGGATGTTGGTTAGCAAAATTAAAGCACATGGGATAGGAGGTAATATACTGGCATGAATTAAAGATTGGTTAGCAGGCAGAAAACAGAGAGTAGGAATAAATGGGTCATTCTCGCATTGGCAAGCTATGACTAGTGGGTATCACAATGATCAGTACTTGGGTCCCAGCTGTTCACAATATATATCAATGATTTGGATGTGGGGACCAAATGTAATATTTCCAAGTTCGCGGATGACACAAAACTAGGTGGGAATGTGTGTTGTGAGGAAGATGCAAAGCGGCTTCAAGGGGATTTAGACAGACTTAGTGAGTGGGCAAGAACAGATGGAATATAATATGGAAAAATGTGAGGTTATCCATTTTGGTAGGAGAATAGATGTGCAGAGTATTTCTTAAATGGTAAGAGATTAGAAAGTGTAGATGTACAACGGAACCTGAGTGTCCTTGTCAATAAGTCACTGAAAGCTAACATGCAGGTGCAGCAAGCAATTAGGAACACTAATGGTAGGTTAGCCTTTATCGCAAGAGGATTTGAGTACAGGAGTAGTGAAGTCTTGCTTTAATTGTATAGAACCTTGATTAGACCGCAGCTGGAGTAGTGTGTGCAGTTTTGGTCCCCTTAACTTAGGAAGGATATTATTGCCATAGAGGGAGTGCAATGAAGGTTCACCAGACTTGTTCTTGGGCTGGTGGGACTGTCCCATGAAGAAAGATTGGGGAAACTGGGCCTGCATTCTCTAGAGTTTCTAAGAATGAGAGGTGATCGCATTGAAACCTACAAACTACTTAAAGGGATAGACAGGGTAGATGCACTGAAGATGTTTCCCCTGGTTGGGGAATCTAGAACCAGGGGACACAATTTCAAAATAAGGGAGAAGCCACTTAGGACCAAGATGAGGAGTAATTTCTTTACTCAGAGGGTTGTGAATCTTTGGAATTCTCTACCCCAGAGGGCTGTGGAAGCTCAGTCATTGAGTAAGTTTAAAGCAGAGATTGACAGATTTCTAAATACCAATGACATAAAGGGATATGGGGATAGTGTGGGAAAAAGGCATTGAAGTGGATGATCAGCCATGATCATATTGATGGTGGAGCAGGCGCGATGGGCTGAATGGGTTACTCCTGCTCCTATGTTCATCAGGGTCGGTTGAAAAGTACAAAATCAAATCTGTATATCATTGGAGAGAATCTCATTGAGCAGAACACACATCTCCAATGTCCTTCTTGTACAGTCATAATTGGTTCTCCAGTCTAAATGTCATAACCAACTTCACAAATTCTAATAATAATAGCAATCTGACAGTAAAACAACACAGTGGAATGGATACTTATCGTTAACTTGATATTGAAACATTAGCATGATCATAAAGACTACCTCTTTAACCTCCTGAAAATATAATTTCACTACTAAGTTAACTCATCTGTCTAAGCTGAGCATAAATGTTAAGTAGTACGTGTAGTTTGCAAGTGCTAGTGCTTGGGACAGTGTGAGTAATACCTCCCATTATGATGATGTAAGAGATCATATGAGAGAGAGACTTGAAGAAAGAGAAGTAGCATGGCATCAGTAGAGTTAGACATAATTATGTAAAGCTGTATATAGTTCTCGAAAAAGTAATAAACCGGTTATTGTTAAAACTTACCGAAGACTCAGTAATCTCTCCTAGCTAGACTAATCAAAAATACAATATGGTGAACAGCAGTGGTTCTTGCCATATAACACCTAGAAAATTTTAAAAAGGTGAGTAAGTCAGACCTGAAAAAGTGGCACCAAAACTGCAGAATTTGAGAAGAGGCTGTGTGGAGCTCCAGAGCTGCTCCGTGGATGAAGTGGAGGCACGGAGAGTCGGGGAATCGGGTTGCAGAGGCATTCAGGCTGCACTACAGAGACATGGCAGTCTGAGAAAACAAATCCTAGACCAGCGATTGCAGGCTTCGAGTTGGAGAACCAAGCAACAGTCGGGGATCTGGTGAGCAACCCATGAAAAGGGTAGAAAATTGTTCTTCACGGCGCACTGGGCAGGCAGCACCGGGAAAACCAAATCCCTAGCAAGGGCGGATCCGAGATAGGCGGCATTACATGTGGCAACAGCGAGGCTGCAAGAAAAAAAATGCAGCTGCAATGCACGATATTCCAGGGGAAGGGATTGAAGAGATTATTGAAATAATGCCACAAAGTTGCATTCAAGAAATAAATACCTAGTTTAGTTGAGAGATTTCCCAGGGAAAGACAGTGACCGCAGCAGGAGTCAATACAAGGCTGAGCAGCGCGGGAAAACTTTCAATACTGGAGGGAAAACTTAAAACAGTAAGCTATCTAGAAAGCTTAGAAAAGCCATGGATCTTAAATTTATGCTACCAGAGAGATTTGGACACATGGAAGGACCAAATTAAACTCAAAACTGGTAAATTTGGAGAAAAAGATTTTTAAGATACAGAATTTTTATTCTTTAGGCTTTAAAGCCTTAGATAATTATTTCAACCCAATGGGCAACAAGGTTCTAGAATGGGCTAAATTCAACAGAAGGGTCCAGAAACCAGATGAACTGGTAGATGATTTTATTAATGATCACAGGCCAGTTTGAAGGATGTGAATATGGAGACCTAAAAGCAGAATTAATATGAGACCGCATTGTAATAGGTATAGCTGATGAATCCCTTTCAGATTTATTGCATCTAAGGAAGATCTCACCCTAGACAAAGCAATACAGCTGGTGAGACAAGCAGAGGTCCAAAAGCAGAACAGAACAATCCTGAGAGGTGAAGAAAAACCTTGGTTCAGGAAACCTCCAGAGGCCAGACAGTTCCTTAAGCACAGGACTGTAAAAGAAGCACCAGAAAAGAAGTTGCACTTGGGAGGGAAAGTGCAAGACGCCATGAAATCCTGCCAACGCTGTGGTGCTAAAACGACCTAGAGGCGTGAACAATGTCCTGCAAACAAAGCAGAATGTTTTCACTGCAAGAAAGTTGGGCATTTTGGGAAGATGTGCCAAAATAAAACCTCCACTTTCACAGGTTCTAAAGGAAAAGTCTTCACACATAGAGCCATGAATGAAGTTGAACAGTCTCCATGAGAAGGGAAATCAGAAAACTTCCTTGGTGAGATCATTGACAATGAACTGGAACCATTCTACAGCACCACTCTGTAGGCTCAGTGACAGGAGAAATGACTCTCATCCTGGTCATCTCTTCAGGTTGATGTTGGACTTCCTTCATTAGTGGGTGTGGTATCTTCCTAGGCATGAAAAGACATACAGATTTAGCATCTTTTCACAAACTATATCAAGGAGATCAAGGTCAGAGGCCTCCTCAACGTCTTCCACTTCCGCCAGTCCAGCTTCAGCTCATCCGGGGCTCGGACTCATGCATTCTGGACTGCAGATATATAAGACATATCACCAACTTTAAACTAGACACTGGAGCAAGCGTAACAGATTTATCAGACAATGAACCGTGGTTATCAACGCATTGCTTGCAACCAACAAAAACAGTTGCACGGTCCAGGAGGGATGGAACTGAAAGTCAAGGGAAAGCTACAGGCAACACTCCAGTACAAAGGAAAGCAGATATTGCAAACACTGTATGTTCTACAGAATCAAGAATGTTCTCTTTCAAGTAGAAGAACCTGTATAGACCTTGATCTTATCAGGAAAGTGGAAGAGGTAAGCAGCAAGAATCCAGGAGTCACTTCCAAAAAGACCTTCCAAAATTATTTACTAGTCTAGGAAGACTTAAGACCAAATATAGTTTGTGAAAAGATGCTAAATCTGTATGTCTTTTCATGCCTAGGAAGATACCACACCCACTAATGAAGGAACTCCAACTTCAACTGGAAGAGATGACCAGGATGGGAGTTATTTCTCCTGTCACTGAACCTACAGAGTGGTGCTCTAGAATGATTCCAGTTCCTAAACCTAATGATACTCTTCGCATTTGTGTAGACCTAACTCAACTTAATAAGGCTGTGGCAAGAGAAGTTCATCTGATGTCCTCAGTAGATGAAAGCTTGGCAAAGTTATCCAAAATACCATGTTCACAAAGCTGGACATGAATAGTGGCTTTTGGCAAATCCCATTGGATGAGAAGTCAAGGTCATTGACAATCTTCATTACTCCATTCGGAAGATTTTGTTTTAATCATTTACCATTTGGTATAAAATCAGCACCAGCAATATTCCAAAGAACTATGTCAAACATTCTACAGGGCCTTAAAGGAGTAAGATGACATATGGACGACATCTTATTCTATGGGGAATCCGTCGAAGAACATGACCTGAGGGTTAGAGCGAATTTGACTCATCTACAAGAAGAAGGTCTGACATTTAATGAAAAGTATGAATTCTTGAAAATGTCTACTCATTTCCCAGGGCACTTGTTAGCAGCAAGGGCATAATGGCAGACCTGCAAAAGACGAGAGCCATTACTGAATTCCCAATTCCTGCTTCTGTCCAAGATCTTCAATGATTCCTTGGAATGATTGAGCAGTTGGCAAAATTTCTGCCCAATCTAGCGCAAGTTACTAAACCCTTAAGACAACATTTAAGGAAAGCTCAAGCATGGTGTTGGGATGTATAACAGGAGCAAGCATTTCAAAGGATCAGGAAAATGTTGATTTCACCAGATATCTTAGTGCATTATAACCCCTCACTATCCACCATAATTGCAGCAGATGCCTCATCTACAGGGATGGGGCAGTCCGTTTTCAAGAACAGTCAGATGGATGTCGCTGACCGGTTTATTATCTTGAGCATTGTCTGAGACTCAGACGAGGTACGCTGTCATCGAGAAAGAAGCTCTCATAATCACGTGGACTTGCAAAAAGTTCAGATTATATCATAGGCTTAAAGGTCGTCATAGAGACAGAGCACAAACACCTAGTTTCCTTACTTGATGAAAAGGAACGCGCTAGAATGCCGCTGAGAATCCAGAGATTTCAGTTGAAGTTAATGGGATTCATGTATGAAACGGTATATGTACAGGGAAAGCTGCAAACTACAGCAGATGCATTGTCCAGCGCTCCTGTTGACCATCCTACACAACAGGATGTTAACTTCATTAATGGGATTGAGTCATATTCTCAGTTCACTGCATCACAATGGTTGGCAAGCTCAAAAAAGCTCCAAGAAATTTGTCATGCTCAGATGCAAGATGAGGAATGCATTCGTATACGCCCATATTACATGCAAGGTTGGCCACAGCAGCGTCCCAGCGGTGAGGTGCTGAAAATCTTCTTTGAGCACAGGAAGCACTTTACTACTGTGGATGATTTGCTGGTATATAACAAGAGGCTGGTGATCCCAGTCTCACTCCAGGCAGACATCTTGGAAAAAAATATACTAGGGCCACATGGGTATCATGAAATGCAGAGCACAGGCTCAGTCGTCCGTGTGATGGCCAGGAATATCGAGAGATACAGAAGAAATGATTTCTAATTGTCAGGTATGCACAGTGCACAGTGCAGACCAGAGGGAACCCTTTATCTTGATCCAATATCCAGCCAGACCATGGGAATGTCTGGGGATGGCTCTATTCATGTTTAATGGGAAATCCTACTTGATTGTCATTGATTATTTTTCCAGGTTGATTGAAGTCAAACATTTGTACATAACGACAACTGAGACAATCATTCGAGCTTTAATGGAAATCTCTGCAACACATGGCATACCTGACCAGATTGTTTCCAATAATGGTCCACAATTTGCAAATGATTACTCTATGCACTTTGTAAATCTTACAGGTTCCCCCAGATATCCTCAATCGAATGGAGAAGCTGAAAGAGGAGTCAGAACTATCAAAGCACTGTTGCAGAAAAATGAAGATTTTCAAACAGCATTCCTAAACTTCAGAACTACTCCATTGCTATGTGGATTAGCACCATCAAAACTGTTGATGGGAAGGAAGCTTAGAACACAACTGCCCACTCTACTCAAAAAATTACTTCCAGGGCTACAAGTCCAGGATTCTCAGAGAGTTCAAGACAGAGAAATGTCTTATTGAAAACAACAAGCTTATAACTATAACAGGAGATATCGTACCAGGAACCTAAGTCGATGGAAGGAGAAAAAGTATGGGTATGAGACCAAGGCAGAGAAGAGGAGATGAGAATCAACAGAGATCTTATTTAGTACATACTTCAGAAGGTACGTAGTTTAGTTTAGTGATACAGCACTGAAACAGGCCCTTCGGCCCACCGAGTCTGTGCCGACCATCAACCACCCATTTATACTAATCCTACACTAATTCCATATTCCTACCACATCCCCACCTGTCCCTATATTTCCCTACCACCTACCTATACTAGGGGCAATTGTTAATGGCCAATTTACCTATCAACCTGCAAGTCTTTGGCATGTGGGAGGAAACCGGAGCACCCAGAGGAAACCCACGCAAACACAGGGAGAACTTGCAAACTCCACACAGTCAGTACCCGGATTTGAACCCGGGTTGCTGGAGCTGTGAGGCTGCGGTGCTAACCACTGCGCCACTGTGCACGAGAAATCTTATTTCTATTCATCAAAGAAGTCAATCAGTCATACATTTGGATGAATCAGAGGTTGAACCTGAAATTCAGAAGGCACCAGATACTACAAACCTCCAGGAAGACCAGTCAAGTCAAGGAACAAGAGTTCAGAGAAAGACTACTGATCTTCCAAGTCGGACAACAAAACGATCAGGCAGAGTTGTGTAGCCTCCCGAGAGATTGAATCCGTGATTTTTTAAAATTCATTCATGGGATGTGGGCGATGCTGGCCAGGCCAGCATTTATTGCCCATCCCTAATTGCCCTTGAGAAGGTGGTGGTGAGCTGCCTTCCTGAACCGCTACAGTCCATGTGGGGTAGGTATACCCACAGTGCTGTTAGGAAGGGAGTTCCAGGATTTTGACCCAGCGACAGTGAAGGAACGGCGATATAGTTCCAAGTCAGGATGGTGTGTGACTTGGAGGGGAACTTGCAGGTGGTGGTGTTCCCATGTATTTGCTGCCCTTGTCCTTCTAGTTGGTAGAGGTCACGGGTTTGGAAGGTGAAGTCTAAGGAGCCTTGGTGCATTTCTGCAGTGCATCTTGTAGATGGTACACACTGCTGCCACTGTGCGTCGGTGGTGGAGGGAGTGAATGTTTGTAGATGGGGTGCCAATCAAGTGGGCTGCTTTGTCCTGGATGGTGTCGAGCTTCCTGAGTGTTGTTGGAGCTGCACCCATTCAGGCAAGTGAACAGTATTCCATCACACTCCTGACTTGTGTCTTGTAGATGGTGGACAGGCTTTGGGGAGTCAGGAGATGAGTTACTCGCCTCAGGATTCCTAGCCTCTGACCTGCTCTTGTAGCCACGGTATTTATATGGCTACTCCACTTCAGTTTCTGGTCAATGGTAGCCCCCAGGATGTTGATAGTGGGGGATTCAGTGATGGTAATGCTGTTGAATGTCAAGGGGAGATGGTTAGATTCTCTCTTGTTGGAGATGGTCATTGCCTGGCACTTGTGTGGCGCGAATGTTACTTGTCACTTAACAGCCCAAGCCTGGATATTGTCCAGGTCTTGCTGCATTTCTACACGGACTGCTTCAGTATCTGAGGAGTCACAAATGGTGCTGAACATTGTGCAATCATCAGTGAACATCCCCACTTCTGACCTTATGATTGAAGGAAGGTCATTGATGAAGCAGCTGAAGATGGTTGGGCCTAGGACACTACCCTGAGGAACTCCTGCAGTGATGTCCTGGAGCTCAGATGATTGACCTCCAACAACCACAACCATCTTCCTTTGCGCAAGGCATGACTCCAGCCAGCGGAGGGTTTTCCCCCTGATTCCCATTGACCTCAGTTTTGCTAGGGCTCCTTGATGCCATACTCAGTCAAATGCTGCCTTGATGTCAAGGGCAGTCACTCCCACCTCACCTCTTGAGTTCAGCTCTTTTGTCCATGTTTGAACCAATGAGGTCAGGAGCTGAGTAGCCCTGGTGGAACCCAAACTGAGCGTCACTGAGCAGGTTATTGCTAAGCAAGTGACGCTTGATGGCACTGTTGATGACACCTTCCATCACTTTACTGATGATTGAGAGTAGGCTGATGGGGCGGTTATTGGCCGGGTTGGACTTGTCCTGCTTTGTGTGTACAGGACATACCTGGGCAATTTTCCACACTGCAGGGTAGATGCCAGTGTTGCAGCTGTACTGAAACAGCTTGTCTTGGGGCGCGGCAAGTTCTGGAGCACAGGTCTTCAGTACTATTGCCGGAATATTGTCAGGGCCCATAGCTTTTGCTATCCAGTGCCTTCAGTCGTTTCTTGATATCACGTGGAGTGAATCGAATTGGCTGAAGTCTGGCATCTGTGATGCTGGGGACTTCAGGAGGAGGCCGAGATGGATCATCAACTCGGCACTTCTGGCTGAAGATTGTTGCAAATGCTTCAGCCTTATCTTTCGCACTGATGTGCTGAGCTCCCCCATCATTGAGGATGGGGATATTTGTGGAGCCACCTCCTCCAGTTAGTTGTTTAATTGTCCACCACCATTCACGGTGTGAGAAGCTTGAGGGGAGATGGGGTAGTAGGTAAAAGTAAAAATGAATGTACAAAAAAAAATGGATAAAGACTTGGCGGCGGGGGAGATGTTGTGTAAGGGTTTGAAAGGGATAATGTTTGGGACAGTGTGAGTAATACCTCCCACTATGATGATGTAAGATATCACATGAGAGAGAGACTTGAAGAAAGAGAAGCAGCATGGCATCAGTAGAGTTAGACATACTCGTGCAAAGCTGTATAGTTCTCTAATATGGAATAAACTAGTTATTGTTAAAACTTACCAAAGACTCAATAATCTCTCCTAGCTAGATGAACCAAACATACAACAGTATGAACTCTGTAACAGTAAAGATCATGCATATATTTATTGTTAAACATGGTCATTTGCTGAACTCACATTAAAAGGGCCCAACAATTAAATTCCAATATGAACATATCTGGCCTGGTGCATGGTGCAAAGGGATGATGTGGACCATGGATTATTCAGACTAAATAGCAGCTTTTTCACTGTTATATTTTAAAGTTCCCCTGTAAACTGAGCATCCAACAGGCTATTCACAGGACAGTGTGATATTGCAGTACATTTGTTTCAAATATTAGCAAGTTACATTCGAAAAAGAATCCATGCATAAGTCCAAGGAAAAGTAAATAATTTAACAGTTTGATATTTAATATCTTGGAAATGTCAGCTGTTTTTACATGAAGATGATATCTGTCAAAATATTCTCAGGCCAATGAAGTTATAATTTTATCGATGTTAGCAACAAATGCTTCAACAGCCACCGACAGATTTCATTAATTCCACGGCAGTATTAACTTTTTACCAGTGGGACAAAATGGTAACAAGGACAGACATTTTGCCAGCACTATTGACATGATCACTCGGAACACAGAATTGCTTTGGCTGTAGTTTCCTTTAAGCTGCTTCCACTCTGTCACCATAACTTCTCCAGAAATGGTGCAGAAGTCCTGTGCGCAGATACTTAGAAGAAAATCCTAGGAAATTTCCAGTCTTAGAGAAATTGCATCAGGATACTCCTAGCCGAATGTATGATCCATCAATTCTCATGAGGGGTAGGCGGTGGCGTAGTGGTATTATCACTGGACTAGTAAACCAGAGACCCAGGGTATTTCTCTGGGGACATGGGTTCGAATCCCATCACAGCAGAAGGTGGAATCTGAATTTAATTAATAAATCTGGAATTAAAAGCTAGTCTAATGATGGCCTTGAAACCATTGTAGATTGTTGTAAAAACCCATCTGGTTCACTAATGTCCTTTAGGGAAGGAAATCTGCTGTCCTTACCTGGTCTGGCCGACATGTGACTCCAGACCCACAGCAATGTGGTTAACTCTTACATGCCCTCTGAAATGGCCTAGCAAGCCACTCAGTTGTACCTAACCGCTACCAAATCAATAAAAATTAAACTGGACGGACCACCCGGCATCGACCTAGGCACCGGAAACGACAACGGCAAACCCAGCCCTGCAAAGTCCTCCTTACTAACATCTGGGGGCTTGTGCCAAAGTTGGGAGAGCTGTCCCACAGACTAGTCAAGCAACAGCCTGACACAGTCATACTCACGGAATCATACCTTACAGACAATGTCCCAGACACTGCAATCACTATCCCTGGGATAGTGTCTGGACTATGTCCTGTCCCACCGGCAGGACACACCCAGCAGAGGTGGTGGCACAGTGGTATACAGTAGGGAGGGAGTTGCCCTGGGAATCCTCAACATCGACTCCGGACCCCATGAAGTCTCATGGCATCAGGTCAAATATGGGCAAGGTAACCTCCTACTGATTACCACCTACCGCCCTCCCTCAGCTGATGACTCAGTACTCCACCATGTTGAACACCACTTGGAGGAAGCACTGAGGGTGGCAAGGGCACAAAATGTACTCTGGGTGGGGGACTTCAATGTCCATCACCAACATTGGCTCGGTAGCACCACTACTGACCGAGCTGGCCGAGTCCTAAAAGACATAACTGCTAGAC
The DNA here is from genome assembly GCF_036365525.1 of Heterodontus francisci. NCBI lineage: Eukaryota > Metazoa > Chordata > Chondrichthyes > Heterodontiformes > Heterodontidae > Heterodontus > Heterodontus francisci. The sequence goes on along the minus strand of NC_090387.1, from coordinate 56,325,681 downwards.
TGGGTCTGCGGCAGGCAGGGGGGGAACCAACACGAGGGAAAAACATACTTGACCTCATCCTCAACAATCTGCCTGCTGCAGATGCTCTGTCCATGACTGTATTGGTAGGAGTGATCACCGCACAGTCCTTGTGGAGACAAAGTCCCACCTTCACATTGGGGATACCGTCCATCGTGATGTGTGCCACTATCACCGTGCTAAATGGGATAGATTTCGAACAGATCTAGCAATGCAAAAATGGGCATCCATGAGCCATCAGCAGCAGCAGAATTGTATGCAACCACAATCCCCCACTCTACCATTACCATCAACCCATGAGACCATCCCTGGTTCAATGAAGAGTGCAGGAGGGCATGCCAGGAGCAGCACCAGGCATACCTCAAAATGAGGTGTCAACCTGGTGAAGCTACAACACAGGACTATCTGCGTGCCAAACTGCGTAAGCCGCATGCGAGCCAGAGCTAAGCGATCCCATAACCAACGGATCAGATCTAAGCTCTGCAGTCCTGCCACATCCAGCTGTGAATGGTGGTGGACAATTAAACAACTAACTGGAGGAGGTGGCTCCACAAATATCCCCATCCTCAATGATGGGGGAGCTCAGCACATCTGTGCGAAAGATGAGGCTGAAACATTTGCAACAATCTTCAGCCAGAAGTGCCGGGTTGATGATCTATCTCGGCCTCCTCCTGAAATCCACAGCATCACAGATGCCAGACTTCAGTCAATTCGATTCACTCCATGTGATATCAAGAAATGACTGAAGGCACTGGATACTGCAAAGGCTATGGGCCCTGACAATATTCCGGCAATGGTACTGAAGACCTGTGCTCCAGAACTTGCCGCGCCCCTATACAAGCTGTTCCAGTACAGCTACAACACTGGCATCTACCCTGCAATGTGGAAAATTGCCAAGGTATGTCCTGTACACAAAAAGCAGGACAAGGCCAACCCGGCCAATTACCGCCCCATCAGCCTACTCTCAATCATCAGTTAAGCGATGGAAGGTGTCATCAACAGTGTCATCAAGCGGCACTTGCTTCGCAATAACCTGCTCAGTGACGCTCAGTTTGGGTTCCGCCAGGGCTACTCAGCTCCTGACCTCATCACAGCCTTGGTTCAAACATGGACAAAAGAGCTGAACTCAAGAGGTGAGGGGAGAGTGACTGCCCTTGACATCAATGCAGCATTTGACCGAGTATGGCATTAAGGAGCCTGAGCAAAACTGACGTCAATGGGAATCAGGGGGATAACCCTCCGCTGGCTGGAGTCATACCTAGTGTAAAGGAAGATGGTTGTGGTTTTGGAGGTCAATCATCTGAGCTCCAGGACATCACTGCAGGAGTTCCTCAGGGTAGTGTCCTAGGCCCAACCATCTTCAGCTGCTTCACGACCTTCCTTCAATCATAAGGTCTGAAGTGGGGATGTTCGCTGATGATTGCACAATGTTCAGCACCATTCGTGACTCCTCAGATACTGAAGCAGTCCGTGTAGAAATGCAGCAAGACCTGGACAATATCCAGGCTTGAGCTGATAAGTGGCAAGTAACATTCGCGCCACACAAGTGCCAGGCAATGACCATCTCCAACAAGAGAGAATCTAACAATCTCCCCTTGACATTCAACGGCATTACCATCGCTGAATCCCCCACTATCAACATCCTAGGGGCTACCACTGACCAGAAACTGAACTGGAGTAGCCATATAAATACCGTGGCTACAAGAGCAGGTCAGAGGCTAGGAATCCTGAGGCGAGTAACTCACCTCCTGACTCCCCAAAGCCTGTCCACCATCTACAAGGCACAAGTCAGGAGTGTGATGGAATACTCTCCACTTGCCTGGATGGGTGCAGCTCCAACAACACTCAAGAAGCTCAACACCATCCAGGACAAAGCAGCCCACGTGATTGACACCTCATCTACAAACATTCACTCCCTTCACTACCGACGCACAGTGGCAGCAGTGTGTACCATCTACTGCAGCAATGCACCAAGGCTCCTTAGACAGCACCTTCCAAACCCGTGACCTCTACCAACTAGAAGGACAAGGGCAGCAAATACATGGGAACACCACCACCTGCAAGTTCCCCTCCAAGTCACACACCATCCTGACTTGGAACTATATTGCCGTTCCTTCACTGTCGCTGGGTCAAAATCCTGGAACTCCCTTCCTAACAGCACTGTGGGTATACCTACCCCACATGGACTGCAGTGGTTCAAGAAGGCAGCTCACCACCACCTTCTCAATGGCAATTAGGGATGGGCAATAAATGCCAGCCTGGCCAGTGATGCCCACATCCCATGAATGAATTTTAAAAAATGAGAACTTCACAGAATCACAGAATTATTACAGTGCAGAAGGAGGCCATTCAGCCCATCGTGTCTGCACTGTCTTTCCGAATGAGCAATTCCGTTCGTGCCGTTCCCCTGCCTTTTCCACGTAACCCTGTACATTCTTCCTTTTCAGATAACTGTCTAATTCCCTTTTGAATGCTTCAATTGATCCTGCCTCCACCACACTCAGCAGTATATTCAAGACCTGAACCACTCGCTGTGTGAACAAGTTTTTCCTCATGTCGCTTTTGCTTCTTTCAGCAATTACTATACATCTATGCTCTCGCGTTCTCGATCCTTTCATGAGTGAGAACAGTTTCTCCCTATCTACTCTATTCAGACCCTTCATGATTTTGAATACCTCTATCAAATCTCCTCTCAGCCTTTTTTTCTCCAAGGAAACAATCTCAATCTCTCCAATCTATCTTCATCACTGAAGTTCCTCATCCCTGGAACCATTCTCGCAAATCTTTTCTGTACTCTCTCGAATGCTTTCACATCCTTCCTAAAGTGCGGCACCCAGAACTGGATGCAATACTTCAGCTGAGGCCGAACTAGTGTCTTATACAAGTTCAACATAACCTCCTTGCTCTTGTACTCTGCGCCCCTATTAATAAAGCCCAGGATACTGTATGCTTCTTCTGTATGCCACCTTCATCACTTCTGCACATATGCACCTAGGTCCCTCTGCTCCTGCACCCCCTTTAGAATTGTACTCTTTATTTTATATTGTCTCTCCATGTTCTGCCTACCAAAATGAATCACTTCACATTTCTCTGCATTGAACTTCATCTGCCACTTGTCCGCCCATTCCAGCAACTTGTCTATGTCCTTTTGAAGTTCTACACGATCCTCCTCACAGTTCATAATGCTTCCAAGTTTTGTATCATCTGCAAACTTTGAAACTGTGCCCTGTACACCAAGGTCTAGGTCATTAATATATATCAGAGAAAGCAAGGGTCCCAACACTGACCCCTGGTGAACTCCACTACAAACCTTCCTCCAGCCCAAAATACATCCATGAACCACTACTCTTTGTTTCCCGTCACTCAGCCAATTCCGTATCCATGTCACTGCTGCCCTTTTATTCCATGAGCGACAAGTTTGCTCACAAATCTATTGTGTGGCACTGTATCAAACACCTTTTGGAAGTCCATGTACACCACATCAACTGCATTTCCCTCATCAACCCTCTCTGTTACCTCTTCAAAAAACTCCAGCAAGTTAGTTCAACATGATTTTCCCTTAAGAAATCCATGCTGGCTTTCTTTAAATAACCTGCATTTGTCCATGTGACCATTAACTTTGTCCTCAATTATTCTTTCTAGAAGTTTCCTCACCACCGAAGTTAAACTGACTGGCCTGTAGTTGCTGGGCTTAACTTTACACCCTTTTTTGAACAAGGGTGTAACATTTGCAATTCTCCAGTCCTCTGGCACCACCCCCGAGTCAAAGGAAGCCTGGAAAATTATGGCCAGTGCATCCGCCATTACTCCTCTCACTTCCCTCAGTCTCCTTGGATGCATCTCATCCGGTTCTGATTCCTTATCCACTTTGGATAAGGTCTATTCAATACTTCCTTCTTATCAATTTTAAACCTTCTAGCATCTTCTTTCACCATTGCCTAGGTTGCATCTTCTTCCTTGGTAAAGACAGATGCAAAATATTCATTAAATACCTCAGCAATGCCCTTTGCCTCCAGCGTAAAATCACTTTTTGGTCTATAATCGGCCCCACTCCTCCCTTTACCACCTTTTTACTATTTATATATCTATAGAAGACTTTGAGATTTCCTTTTATGTTAGCTGCCAGTCTCTTTTCATACTCTCTCTTTGCTTCTCTCATTTATTTTTCACTTCCGTTCTGAAGCTTCTATATTCAGCCTGGTTCTCAATAGTATTTTCTACCTGGCATCTGTCATAAGCACACTTTTTCTTCTTTATCTTAATCTCTACCTCTTTTCTCATCCAGGGAACTGTGGATTTGTTTGCCCTACTTTTCCCCTTTGAGGGAATAAACCTCAACTATGCCCGAACTATCTCTTCTTTGAAGGTAGTCCATGGTTCATCTACCAGTTTTTCTGCCAGCTTTTGACTCCAATTTATTTGCCCCAGCTCCATTCTTACCCCATTGAAATTAGCCTTCTCCCAGTTAATTATTCTTACCCTGGATTGCTCTTTGTCCTTTTCTATAGTCAGCCTAAAGCTTATGATACAATGATCACTATCCCCTAAATGCTCTCCTACTGATACTTGATCCACTTGGCCCACCTCATTCCAAAGAACCATGTCTAGCAGTGCTTCCTTTCTCGTTGGACTAGCAACATACTGTTGTAGAAATTTTTCCTGAACACAATCTAAGAATTCCTGCCCCTCAATGCCCTTTACACTACTATTAGCCCTGTCTATGTCTGGATAATTAAAGTCCCCTATTATAGGATCATCGGATCACAGGAAATAAGAACAGGAGTAGGCCATTCAGCCCATAAAGCCTGCTCTGCCATTAAAACAGATCATGGCTGATCATCTACCTCCACACCATTTTTTCCCACTATCTCCATATTCCTTGATGTCATTAGTATCCAGAAATCTATTGATTTCTGTCTTGAACATGCTCAACGATTGAGCTTCCACAGCCCTCTGGGGTAGAGAATTCCACAGATTTTTGACCTAACATCTGCCATATGGACACTTTTTCTTATTTATCTTAATTTCTTTCTCTTTTGTACTCCACGGGACTCTGGCTTTGTTTACCCTGCCTTTCCCTTTTGACAGAATATACCTTGACTGTGCCCAAAATACCTCTTCTTTGAAGGTGGCCCATTGTTCAGCTATCATTTTTCCTGCCAACCTTTGGCCCCAATTTATTCATCCCAGATCCGTTCTTAGCCCATTGATGTTGGCTTTCCCCCAGTTAATTATTCTTACTCTGGATTGTTCTTTGTCCTTTTCCATAGTCAGCCTAAACCTTATGATACAGTGATTACTCTCCCCTAAAATTTCTCCTACTGACATTTGATCCACTTGGCTGACCTCATTTCCAAGAACTTGGTTGAGCAGTGCTTCCTTTCTCGCTGGACTGGGACCATACCACAGTAGAAAATTTTCCTGAACACACACTAGGAACTCTTGCCCCTCACTGCCCTCCACACTACTACTATCCCAGTCTATATTTGGATAATTAAAGTCCCCCATTATGACTACGCTATAATTTTTGCACCTTTCTGTAATTTCCTTGCAAATTTGTTCCTCTACATCCTTCCCACTAGCTGTTGGCCTATAGACAACACTGAGCAATGTAACTGCACCTTTTTTGTTCTTTAGCTCTAGCCAATAGATTCTGTCCTCGACCCCTCTGGGACATCCTCTTTCTCCAGCGCTGCAATGCTCTTCTTAATCAATACTGCCACCCCTCTCCCTTTTTTCCCTTTCCTATCTTTCCTGAAGACCTAGTATCCAGGAATATTTAACACCCAATCCTGCCCTTCTTTGAGCCAGGTCTCTGTTATAGGCAAAAAATCATATTTCCACGTGGCAATCTGTGCCTGTAACTCATCAATCTTGTTTACCACATTCCGCGCATTCACATACATGCACAGTAACCCTGATTTAGACTTTATTTCTTTCTCTCTTACTCTGACCCCACCTAGTAAATTACTATTCCTTATTCTAGTACTAGCTATCTCTCCCAGTATTCTCCACACCTTGGTATTCCTCTCTGATATTATCTCTTGGTTCCCACACCCCTGCCAAGTTAGTTTAAACCCTCCCCAATAGCACTAGCAAAACGCCCAGCAAGGAATCAGTCCTGGCTCTATTTAGATGCAATCCGTCGGGCCTGTACAAGTCCCATCTCCCCCAGAGATGATCCCTAAAGTCCTAAGAACATAAAGCCCTCCCTCCTGCACCATCTTTCCAGCTGTGCATTCATCTGCTTTTTCTCCTGTTTCTATGATACTGGGAGTAATACAGAGATTACTACTTTTGAGGTCCTGCTTGCTGATTTCCTACCTAGCTCCCTGAATTCCGACTGTAGGACCACATCCCTCTTTCTGCCTATGTTATTCGTACCAATGTGGACTACGACCTCTGGCTGGTCACCTTCTCTCCTCAGGATGCTCTGCAGCTGCTCAGTGATATCCTTGATCCTGGCACCAGGGAGGCAACACACCAGCTTGGATTCATGTCTGTGGCTGCAGAAATGCCTATCTATTCCCCTATTGAATCACATCACTGTTGCTCTTCCAATCTTCCTTGTACCCCTCCCCCCCCACCCCATACAGCTGAACCACCCGTGGCTCTGGCTGCACTCCCCAGATGAACCATCGCTCTCATCAGTATTCAGAACTGAATACTAGTTGGAGAATGGGATGCACTCAGGGGACTCCTGCATTACCTGCCTGTTTCTCCTTCACTGCATGTTGGTCACGCATTCCCTCTCTTCCTGAATACTCTTAAGCTGTGGGGTGACCACATCTACAAACATGCTATCCACAAAGCTCTCATCCTCGCGGATGCACTACAGTGAGACCAGATGCTGCTCAAGTAGCAAAAAGTGAAATCTTAATTATCAACATCTAATAGCTTTCACATCTTAAAGCCTCACTGGTGATGCCGTTAATGTGCATAACTTCCCCTACTCCCCCTCCACACAGCCTCATCTGTCCACGACAGACAAGCGTTTGGACACCATCAATGCTACTCTGGTTGTGCTGCCAGACGGCACAGGTGAGTGGTGCAGAAAGGACCTCTATTCATTCATTTTCCCGCCCTCTCCTGAGTTGCAGTTACATTTTGGGAAAGCTCAGAATTTAAAACTAGCATTCTAAGTCAACTCTTTTTATTGTAATTCAGCACTGTAGCTGATACAGTGAACAGCATTCTGATGAGAAAATAGATCTAAAGTGAATTAAGTAACATTTTTAGCCCAGGGTTGTAATAAATTACCCACTGTGAAAGATTTGAAGATGAATTAGTGACAAGAATCCTGCTCAAAAATATAAAATAAACAGACCGACCTTTATCCATGATATGTAGTCATATTGAATTTGTTACTGCTATCCGAGATATTCTGCAAATATCTTTAGAGCCCCTCAGTTGCTTGGAAGAGGTGGGAGCATGGGCACTGTGTGGTGCATTATGAGTTACACAGACCAGGAAACTATCAGGTTTAATCCCTACACAAGTGCTGAGCCAGCCAATCTCAGGTAGTGTATCAGTGGGACAGGCATCCCATTGAAATGGGGTGAGGACAGAATCAGGCTCAGTTGTGATGGCCCCCACAGTCAAGTAGACCTATGACTCTCACACATGGAAAAAAGTTGCTTGAGTGAGATAGTGTAGAGCCACTGGCATCAATGGAACCTTACCTTGCATAAGTCACCACCTTCAGCAGACGGGCAATAAGAGGAGAAAATAAAAGCACACTTAAATTCTTAAATTCAATGTGGAATTGTACATTATCTCCTACTGTATATTTTCTTTTACCATTACTTTAATAATCTTTTAATAAGTACAACTTTGCAGTAAATATACTGATCCCATTAGTTTCCAGTAATCAATTGGTGACTATTACTAGCTGAACTTGTGATGATTATGCCAATCATTAATCCTCCATTATGAATGGCAGCACACATGAATTACATGGACTAGCATCCGCCTAGTTGTGTTTGACATGATAGCTACACGTGGCCATAAATTACTCAAAGTGAAACAAGATCACACTGCAATTTCACAGTGTTTGGTTATAAAAATAGCACATAGCTTAGGAGTGAGTTTAAAACGGGAATCTTATTTGAAATATCTTGATGAGATTATTGTTATAGGATCAGACCTGGTATCTGCTGCTTTGTCACAAAATTCCCCTGTGTAATCCTCAAAAAGTTGGATGATGAAGGAAAAAGAAAATGAAGAGTGCCATTCATGACCTCAGGATATCCCAAAGTGCCTCACAGTCAATTAAGTACTTTGAAATTTTAGTCACTGTTGTGATATAGCAAAATGGCAGCCTATTTGCACATAGCAAAATGCTACAGACAGCAATAAGATCATTGTTCTAATGGGTGTTGTTTAAGGGAAAATGTTGGTCAAGTTACCGTGAGTACTCCCCTGGTCTTCTTTGAACAGTGCCACAGCATCTTTTACATCCACCCGAGAGGCCAGTTTAGCATCTCATGCAAACTTACTGGATAAGTTGAGTTGTATAGTAATGCTTTGGCTGTCAGATATCTGCCAGTTCTGAAGTAGGGTCACTGACCTGAAACGCTAACACTGCTTCTCTCTCCCCAGATGCTGCCAGACCTGCTAAGTTTTTCCAGCACTTTCTGTTTGTATTTAGGAACCATCTTCTTGGGTTCGAACTTCTGGGTTCTACACCCATGCCTCCAAGGAACAGCTTTATCTGCTACCTCTGTTCTGTGTTTCATATGATTCACTGTAGTGTTCACATGGCTTCTAATCTTAGCAGGAAAGGAAGGCTCATGTTGGAGAGGCAGTAAGGTCACAAAGTAGTAGCAGCAGTAGTCCAGGTAGTTTTTATAATTCTCTTGTATTAAGACTGCAGTGTTTTACATCAGATTCAGAATAAGGATATAGATAAGGCAGTCATGAGTTATTAACTGAAAGAGCAAACGTGTGAAAGAAAATCATCAGAGATGCTTCTTATGCTGTCATTGAGTAAATGCCAAGTGGAAACAACATCAACAAAAGATAAGGCTCACAATACAGCATATGAAACACTGAGTGTTGTAAGCAAAGAGCTTCTAAACCCCTTAACATTATTTGATCACTTTACCACACAATACTGCATTACCCAGTAAGTGTTTCAGTGTCTATCATAGGATGGGAACAGGACAAATGAGAGGAGCCTATCTTTGTTAAAGTGAATACAATTCCCTGTTTAATGAAGTCACAAATTTCCACAGATCCATAATCCATTTCAGCGCTGCTCCAAAGTGAGAACATTTCTGGTGGTGAATGCAGTCAGTATGATTAGTTGCAGAGTTAATTGTCTCTAGGTCAATCACCTGTACATTAGTACGTAAACATGATTAATATGTAAACATGCCTGATCACATCATATTTTATCTTCCCTCCACACACACCTCCAGGCTCCTTTTTACCACACAAATAGTAGTAACGCTTTGGAAAAAACAAGCAACCCTACCTCCACTGTTACTGGAACCCTGAACAGTTAACAGGCATCCTTCAAGATGAATTATGATGATGCAGTGAAATATGGAGCTAAGGATCTCTGTTTACCACGCAACCTCATGTGGTTTTGTTAACCCCAACTTGTCATCCATCCTGGTTCTCTTCTTTTTGTGACTTGAGGAAAGCATTCACCTTTACTGGGACTGATTATCCAATAAGATGCTCCGAGTGCGGTTCTATTAAGTTAACTGGATTGAAAATCAGGGCTACATATACTTCCTGACAAGTGCTCCCTGGGAACCCTGCTGGAAGTATGCTATTTGGAATTCAGCCCTATTGGGAATCTTAGAAGTTTACAGCACAACACGAGGCCATTCAGCTCATTCTGTCTGTGTCACTTCTTTGTTAGCACAATCTGAAACGAATCCTCTTGCTCTGAATATTTCTCTAATTCAGATGTTTATCTACTCTCCCACTGAGCTTCGCTACAATTTGTTACAGGAAGTCCTTGTCCACTTCAGATTTCACATATAATGACATTACTTTTTACACTGAAGGCTTTTCTTGAGTTGCCAACTTTTTGGATGCCAAGTCAACTTCTTTTGAAGCACTTTTTTAGCTTTTGATGATTTTCAAGGTTGGTTCTGCATGCATGGAACTGAACATCACCAACTCATCCTCATAGTTATTTGGGAAACAATGTATTTTGTTCAATGGGGAAAGCCTTTAAGAAAAGCAATGAGATAAGAACCCTAAAAAGAAAAGTCTTAATGCCATTTAAAACAGTACTGTAGAAGTAGCTGTTAAATCTTGCAACTGAGTTGGAAATAAAACAATTCAATTTTGGCACTTAGTATGGTCAAGTAAGGAGGGGTTCGAAGGGTTTCCTTCTTTTCCCCCTCCTTGTTTGACCACAACAGGTTTAGTTCTTTCTTAAAGTGGATGTACTGGCCAGTTAAGTAAGTGTTTGATTAGTTACTTGCTATGAACATAACAATAACCAATTGGACAGGTTTTCTTGAGTTTAACAAAGAAAGAGGTTAACTTTATTGTATCTAAACCGAACTAATGAAAATAATAAGCTATGCGCCAACTTTCACTCACACACACATACACACACACACACTAGAGGTTTGCACACACACAAAAATGGGTGGGGAAAGGTAGATCGGTTGAATTAGAGTCCATAGAAAAAGGGGTATACAGTCTATGGCGTTTGGTGATTCGGCTGGCTTCTAGCTGAATTCGGTGGTCCTGAGGCTTTTAGTTTGAAGAGTTATATGACTGGTTCAGTGCGTTTCTTGGAGACAGCGATGTAGATGATTTCCTCCAACAGGGTTTCTGATTGTAATCAGCGTATGCAAAGGTGGTCAGTCAACAGGCAAAGTTCAAAGCTTGTAAGCTGAAATGGAGAAAGAGAGAGAGAGAGGGATCCCCCACTTGGGTCTGCACGTGTCAGAGTCGAGAAGCTTCTCTCCTCTCTGCTGCAGAAAGACACAAGCTTAAAACCACAGATGGGGAAGGGCTTGTCACTTGACAGTCACACAGTGATTCAAACATATCAGTTAGCAGTATTTGTCTCTTGCTAAAACAACAGGTAGTTCCTTTAAACTTTTTGGGTCTTGGTTCTTGCTGGGAAATGAGCAGACATTTTGTCTCCACTTCACAAGCCTTCCAATGTAGGATATAGTGTTGCAAATTAGGTGGCCATCCTAAGCTACCAGCAAAGCCACCTTTTTTATCTGTTTTTTAAAATTTCTTCAAAAAATATAAATTCAGATTTCCAGTCAGTAGATTAAAGAAAATTATCATTCAGCAAAGCAAGTTGGCATGACACACACTTGTAATAGAATGGTGAAAGGCAAGACTGATGTTATACATCTGAGTAAAGGAGTGTGTGGAATTCCAGCAATATAGAAAAAATGGAAGAATCATAGACTGACTTGTTTTACACTGCAGAGGTCTATTGTAAGACAAATAGACTTACACAAAAATCCACTTTTATTAGACCAATTACCAAAGAGGAGGACATTGAACATGCTTGCATAAGGAGGGTGACATCATTCAGAGAATGTGGAATACTATGCCTGGGTTGAGTAGATTTTCTAAAGCTTTGGGCCAGACTTTGCTGGCAAATAATGGTGAGTTTAATGCACATGTCGGTATTAGTGTGTAATTAATCCAGAAATTTGTGACAAGGAAGAGATACCTTGCGAGTTGTGAACCGCTATAAATTGCATGACGATTAGTCTTGTGAAAAGAGCAGCTCGCCGTCAATCTCCCCATGGGTTTCACAAAATTGCTGCCTTACTGCATTAATTGCCAATTAAACGGGCTGCAGAAAATAAGGGCTGGCGATGGATGAAGTCTACCTAATGGAGCCTCAATGAGATGCCCAGCTCCAGCAAGTCTTTAAGCCATTATGTTTTTTTGGTATGATGGTGAATTCACTCCACGGTTGTGATCTTCTTCACATGTAGCATAAGGAGGGAAAATCAAAGCTTGCATCAACCAGTCATCTCTCACTGATTATCTCAAGAATGGAACTGGCAGAAATCTCAGCCAGAGAATACCGGAAGTTAAACAAGATGACTTCAAAATGGTTGGAAAGCCTCTACGGAATAGAGGTGGGAGGGGGTAGAATAACAATCTGTTACTGTATCTCAACTGAAGAGATCCCCTCACCTGATACAAGTGATTTGTAGTAGAATTTCTCAGCAAGTCATTCCTTCTGGAATCTAACAAATGTCTTCCGTGTATGAATGGATTAGCCTAGCTGAAGATGAAAAATAAACCTGCTAACATACAGGAGCAATCAAAATGTTCACAGGTAAGCAACACAACCACTGAGCTCATTTATAATCAGGAAGTCCTGTGGTGCTTCAAGTTTTTAATAAAGTTGCTGATGTCTGTAAGATGCAGCTTCTATCTTGATTTCATTTATAAATCCAATGACACACATTGAAGCGAAGGCTTTGAAAGTTTTTGCTGAGCTGGCCTGGTTACACAGGTGCGAGAGAGCATAGGGGTTTGTGTTCAAGTTCCTTAATGTTCCCACTGTTCATCAATTCTCAACTGAATGACAAACTATGACGGGACAATCCAGTTAGAAAAAGCCAAAACTCAAAGTGCAGGTCAGCACACTAATAGAAAAAGGTAAAAGAGATGACCAAATTTGAAAGTACTGATTAGATGATTGAGGTTTAAAAAAGTGTGAAGATGGTAGATTGAATCAAAGACTAAAAAATTTCATAGTTTTGAGGTCTTTGGAAAGAAAGCATTAAGAATAAGGATGTAAGAACAGAAAAAGCATACAGGACGTCACATTTGGAGCTCAAGAAGAACAACCTATTTATGTTAAAATTCTTATACTTCCTGTGTTCCCCTAAAGGAACATCTAATTCTTTCCTTCTGTGATAATATTTCTATCATGTCTGTCTATCATTCTTAAACTACCTCCAATAGCATATATATTTACCTCCTACTGAATCCCTCTAGCATTTCTATGACACCTAGTACCTCCTCAGATGGAGTACATACAACCTAACTCCTACCTGCTAACTTGCAACCTACAACACCTTCTCTATCATGTTCCTTTGGGTTTTAAAAAAGGGGATAAATTAACCAAATATGAAATAGAAAATTACCTACACAGTTCTACAAATATATAACAATCAAGGGCGCCCATTTACACTTTTCACACAAAAATGCACGTGATCATAGAATTCAAACCCCCGCCAAAAATACTTAATAATTCCACAATATTCTCCAATAAGAACAGCATTTATTCATTTCAATCACTTCAAAACAACTGCTCTGATATTGTATGTTACATGGGATAAAACTCATTGGGCTGAATTTTACAGACCCACCCACCCCCGATGTCAGGGGTCATGATATGGGGGGTCCGAAAAGTGCCTCCAGGAGAGGCCCGCCATGGACCTTGAAGCCGGGAAGGCCTGGCCCGATATTGCTGGCGGTGGCAAGGCCCCACCGCTTGGCGAAGGGAGCCCAATTTAAATATTTAAATTGATGTAAATAAATTAATGAATTCCCATTATGCTCCCGCCATTGGTCCTGGTGCGATCGGCATGCTGGTGGCCGGCACTCCCACGCCTTCAGATCCTCGTCCGGGGAACTGAGGCAGATCACTGGTGGGGAGAGGGGAGCAGGTAGGTTTCTCAGTGGGGGAGCGGGGTGAAAGTAGTATCATTGGTGTAGGGGATGCTGGGAAAGGTTATAGTTTAAAGTTTATGTACTTTGTGGGGGGGAAGGTCAAGTGGACAATGTCAGTGTTTTGGTGGGGGTGGGGGGGGGGGAACAGGGCAAGTAATTAATTATATGGCTGTTGGCAGGATGGGAGAGGGGCGAAATAAATGTTTATAATTTTTTCCTTCAATATCTCTTTAAATTGAATGGTAGGGCTCAAAGCCCTATAAAAATGGTGTCAGTGCCTGCACAAAGGCAGCTGACACCATTGCTGGGGACAGACCGCCCATCCCCTCTGCATCATCGGAGTGGGCGGTCACCCCGGCTATTTAAATGAGTCGCTGCGCTCAATATCATGGTGGCTCCGCGATGTGCGGCCCACCATTGTTTTCGCCCGCTGCCGATTTCAGCGGTGGGACCATAAATTCCAGCCAAATATCTTCCAATTTAATGTGAGCTATACCAAGGGAATTTTGCTAGTTTGGTTTATTTAAAAATAGGATTGACTTATTTAAAAAGATAAAATTCACACCTCTTTACAATAACTCCGGCTTCTCCAGATATCTTTTCATATGTCCAAAGCAATAGAATCATAGACTCTCACAACAGGACGCCACTTGGCCATGCTTAGTCCCATAGCCTACTTTTTGTCTGCAACCCTGTAAGTTACTTATCCTGAAGTCCAACTCCCTTTTAAAATTTTTAAAAAAGTTAGCTCCCATAATCAAGCTTCTTTTGGTTGAAGCAAACCTTGTCCGCAAGCGTAATCTGGGATAATGTGCCCTGCGTGAATAGATCCATTTATTGTCTTTCAATATCCAGGTAGGATACGCACTCACAAATTTTCAAATGATTAATATCATTTATGTCAGACACTTTCACAGCAGACCAAACTACCAGACAGGTTTATTCACGCATCAAATCATTTACAACAAAAAGAACAACAGCCAATTGTTGAAGTCAATTCAAATAACACAGTCACTTTGAGCCAGTTTATGAAAAGGTTAGACAGACAACCCAGTCAGTTGAGTTCCTTTGAATTAGTTGCTTCACAGATCCTTCAGACAAAAACGTCTTCTCAGAAAGGGGTATCTACCCAATCCCTACCGGTTACAGTCTTTCTTGAATTCACATAGGATTTCTTAAGTACAGAGTTGCAGCCAGATCAAAACTGTAACCATGGGGGCAATTTTAACCAGACCCACCCATTGAGAAACTGACAGGATTGAGTGCAATGCTGGTTTTACACTCTGACCAATTTACTCTCCATTGAGGTCAATGAAGGAAGTGGGGTGTTCCACCCTCTTCATGGGATACCCACCTGGGGACTTGGAATATAATTACCCACTAAATGTCCAATCTTTTTACCTATAAAACCTTCTGAAGTACAGTATCACCTCTAAGAAATCAATGTGTGAGACAGAGCACTTCACTCAAACTATGAAGAGCAATTTCCATGCCGTATGCACTGTGGCATGCTAATGGTTACCTGTGGTGTCTGGCAAGTGCCATGTATGATACACCAACCCTGGATTTTGTGGTCAGGTGCTCACCACTGGCTTCAAAGAAAGCTGCCCACAAAGATCTAGTGGTATTTGTGGTGTGAATTTGTATTGTAGATTTCCCCTTTCCTGACATCAATTTGAATCTGGCACCAAGTCAAGGGGATCTCCAGGCATCCAACAACAGTGATGTGATCAAGCAGGGTGAGCAGCCAATCACACTGAAGTGCTGTCACAGACAGCAAACCAGGAAGTAAAAAAACACCTCATTCAACAAGTAATTTTTTCAAGGGTTTTTAGAGTGAGACTAAGATCGTAAAAGGGCAAGTTCTCATCAGCTCAGTGATTACTACTTGATTGCATTCTGGGGGGACTTCAACAATGCACCCTATCGGGAAGCACAGAATCACTGGCAGTAACTTCTGAATTTCCCCATTTAACAGTGCATGTGCGAATGCCAGAAGTTTCAGACAAGTAATGACCACATACGCTGACAATTTCTCCATCGTTACAATGGAAAAATTCGGGCCTATTGTTCTATTCCGGAAAGCCAGTTGGTGAAGAATGATACTGCAGCCAATCTTATTCAGTCTTACATTTATTTACAGAGTGAAACATTACAAGCATACACCTCCTAACTCAACCATATCACAGTTTCAGTAAATGTCTCTTTATATGTGCTCAAGTGAAACCTAAATTAATGGCTTCCACCTGCATATAATTCAAACACAATTGATATTCAATTAGCACCTATATGTTGTTGTCTAATAGCCCAGTGATATACATTAATTGTTTTCAGTATGCTTGGAGAGACACGTCTGTTGGTAATCAACAGAATTGGTTTGACAGGCTTCTTTCTGATGTAATTCATCCAGAGCCAAAAGAATAGAAGCAAAATTCCCAGCATGTAGCGACAGAAGCCATTTTGAGGATGACACTTTCTTAAAAGAAGCTGTAGGACTCTTTGCACATGTATCATGTCCTGATTAGGTAGGCAGCTGCTACCAGGGAAGTGTCCAGCCTCAATTTGGAGTCTCCCCCTAGCATAGCTGAGATCACAAACATATCCCACAGAGGATCATTCATTGTAACACTATTGTGATGCAATACACTGATACAACAGCACATCTCATCACTAAGCTGCCCTTGAGAAGATGTAACATTTTCCAAGGCAAAATGTTTGAGTATCAGCTGAAAATATCAGATTGTGAGAATATAGAAAGAAATCTCTGAATATTCTAAATAAGTTTGACAGATCATAAATTTTGTACAGAAAACAATGAGATAATTTTATTTACATCTTTATAATATGTATGACCTATATAATGGATATAATCAGATGCTTGTTTCGAGGGGATTTGTCCTCTCATATCTATTATACTTCAGTATGAAATAATCAGTATGCAGAACAATTACAAAGCTAAAAGTACAAAAGCAAGTGCAAGAGTATTTCTCTGGCATGTTGGAAAAGATGCTAGCACATATTAACAAATTTTATTCATTTTACCTTCCCATCAGAGGCATGTTGCTACTAGCTTCAGTATTTAGGAATGTCTGTAAGTTAAATGATATCATAAAGGCAGTCAAGTGAGGGCAGACAGAGACAGTTTAATTAAGCTCCTTGGTATAACTTTATCTGAAGCTTCAGGCATCAGGCTCAAAACAAGTGCAAAAGTGTATTTGATACTGAATGGTAACAGAAAAAGAAGATACTCTCAACAGCAAGCTCTCCCATTTACACTGGCGTCAGGTTGGCTGCAGGTGAATAGTAGCAATATAACCAACACAGCAGGAGGGGAGAAGTTCAGGGAACAATCATTTATCTTGTATTGATTTCTGGAAACTATGTCCTAGATAAATTCCTCGTCAGAATGACAATACTCCACTTTCTGCCCGTAAGAGAGAAGAAAATGAGTAGTGCCACTGTCTTTATTTCACTATCGTGTTTCACTTTACAAACATGCCGCTGTCGGATTCTTTCAAACAAGAAAATCTAAACAGTTTTATCAGCGTGACTTAGCGATCGTAACGGTATCACCTGCTTGCTTTGCTGCAGCATGATTTGAAGTCAAGGGGTCAGAACCAAGCACAATTGGACCATTTGGTTTTATCCCAGGTAACCTTCTTTCTCTTGTAATTGAACCTGCTCAATTCGCTCAGAGTTTCTGTCAGTCATAGCCACTGTCTGTCATTACTGCAAAATGCTTCTTGTCATATAACACTGACAGAACTGCTGCCGCAAGACTCTGAAGAACTCTGGGCACCCAGCATATAGTGTTGCAGAAAATGAGCCAGAGTCCATTTCTCCAGGCACCATGTTCCAGTACAAAATTAATGATGTTCGAAGCTGTGGCCTAGCAGGTGAAAATGTGCTGCAACAATTATTCTAATGCAGGAATACCACAGCACCAAATGTTGCTGTCAAGGAATGGTTTAATTACCCTGGCACCCATGCCACTTATAATCACCTGTCATTAGTAACAATGCTCGCATCTGTTTACACGTTCTGTCAGAAATGCCAGTCTGCCTCAGCCTAAAGAGGAGACAGATTTCATAATGACAGAATTTGAAGTTAAAGGTCTCCTCATTGTTTCTGACCAGTACAGGATTGAACTGAAGCCAGAAGCTCTCTTTTCATCACAGCTAATTATATATATGATGAAATCCAAACTGGCCTCTGTTACTTACTATACTGATTCTTTGGCTCCTTCCTAGTGCCTAAATCTGATATAGACAGTGCAATTGCCCAAAAGAGAATAAAATAGGTATTTCAAAATTACAAGTCATGCATTTCCAGTGATGCAGTAGATCAGTTTTAGCTTTAGTGTTCAACTGTCAAGACAATGTGCTCCATGTTCTCATTTATGAAAATGTGGCTCATTGGGATCCAGTGTTTGGGTTTGTTATCTCAATTCTGGACCCTTTTTAATGTACAAGTCGTGATTTATGTAAACAAAGATTGAAAGCATGTTTGACAGTATTAACTGCTAATCCTTATACACATAAATTGGAA
Source organism: Heterodontus francisci (assembly GCF_036365525.1). Taxonomy (NCBI): domain Eukaryota; kingdom Metazoa; phylum Chordata; class Chondrichthyes; order Heterodontiformes; family Heterodontidae; genus Heterodontus; species Heterodontus francisci. The sequence continues at coordinate 56,307,474 of NC_090387.1, read as the reverse complement.
CTGTTTAAAATTTGTTACAACCTAATCAAGACTGTATTTAGAAAAATAATCAAATGTAATACATAACACTCATGTTCAATTAGTGCTGCGCACATCAAAGAGTACGCTAGAAGCCTTCGAACAGCAATTTATTCTATCTAGGCAAACCTGGCAGCTTTTCTACATTTACAATGTCCCACAAACAAGCAATGAGATGAATGACCAGCCAGTTAGTCAATCAGTTTTTAGGTGGTGTTGATTGAAGGAGAATGTTGGCCTGGCCTGGCCTGGGAGAACCTCCTATTCTTCTTTCAACAGTGTCACTGGATCTTTACCTGGATCCACCTGATTCAACAGAACTGAGTCTGGATTCACCATGTCATTCAACAGCATCACTTCAAGGAATGAGCATTCCCTCAGTCCTGCATGGGAGTATCAGCCTAGATTATGTGATCACCCCTGATGTGGAGGTCTAGCCTACAACCTTATGATCCAGCTGTCAGAGTAGTACCAAATGAGGGAGAATGAGAAAAATAGGTGTTAGCTGAGGTACATTTGAGATCTGTTGAAAAGTAGCATCAACAGAGGTGCGGGAACATGTCACCCTCCCATAATTTCAATCATGGAGTAGTGTGTGGTGGATCTGGGAGGCAAATGAAAATAAAAAATCACCCATTTTTGAAATTAAGTATTTTAAGTGAGATAGATGTACTCTTGTAATATTAGCAGTTATTTCTTTCCAATGCTCGAGTGAACTTGACTGTTTTCAACTTTTTCAACGCCATCTATATATATTGCAATTTTTAAAGAAGAATGGCCACTGCTTCAGTCAGATAGAAACATGAGTAAAAATGTATACTTGAGTTACAGTTGATGCTAAAGAGAGGTTGCAATTGCACATTTATTGGATTGTAAAGTGACTTGCACAGCCCACTATTTTTACAGGAACACTGAGAAAGAGCGGCTGCAGGAAACATCAGGATCTCTTGGAAATGATCTAATTTTTTTATTTAACAAGACGGCATCACTGATGTTCCATCAAGTTAAGTGATAGAAAACTGGGCTTCCAAGCAGTCTGAGGAAAGCCCATAAAATTTTGCAAAGTTCCAAACACTGGAGTTTTGCTATAATGTAATACTTCAACATTAAATCAGCACTTCACATCCTCTGTTTTTTTCCTAAATATTACTGTACTTTTTATTTTTTAGTCTTTGAGATTTGCAAAGAAATCTGAAGTGTAAAGATTGAAATTGTCTGGTTTATCAACCAAAACTAGTTTGAGCAGGTTTTTGTGCTTGAATAGGGCATAAAGAGATGATTAAAGGAAGAGGTGCAGGTTACTGCATTAATCAGCCCCAGGTTCCCCATTCCAGATAGAACACCCTGGGGCACTCATTACAACCATTAGTAAACACGACAATTTTCAAATTTGTTCTGTCAATGCAGCAATGAGCAAGTTTGTTAGGAACTCGCATACAGTGCTGCTTTTTGATCCATGACGCTCAGTTTAAGAACATGGGCTTTTACACACATTAATGTCTGATCTTTGAGCCAGCCCGTCTGCTTTTTTCCATGTAGCAACGTGAATTAATCATGTTTTGTGGTTTCAAACTTTTTTTCCAAATTAATTTTTCTTCCTGGTACCTTTGTCTAAAACTTAGCTGAGGGGACAGGGTGGTGTCACGCTTTTCTGGTGCGAGGATATGGGCATAATTGGCATGAACGGATATGTTCTCTGTTTTATCCTCGCATCATCTTGGGAGGTATCATTTTATGAGTCCTTGCATACCTCTTCCATCAGGTATATTGGAAATTTGGCTGGGTGCTGCCTACAATTTCCCATCTATTATGGAAAATTATGAATAACGCCCATGTTATGCATTTCCAATATGTGCAGCATGCTAGCAAAGCTCATCAGCACCACAGATTTGTAAAATTATTCTCCTCACCTCCACTCAATGGCCTCCCCAAATGCCAATCCACTTGGGAAATTCACTGCAAGAGTAAACATCATTAGAACATAAGAAATGCCAAGGGTGAAAGAAGGCTATTTGGCAAGCCATTGTCTGTCCCACTAATACTATAGTTCTTCTAACTTAACATGTGACTGCCTTTTGAATGTCTGTAATGTTTTTGTCCCTACCATCCCCTCTAACATATTTATTTCAAACACTTGTCACTTTCTGAATAAACAAGTTTTTCCTAATTTTGGTTTTAAGTTGTCTTTTTACTCATTTTAATTTATGTCTCATTGTTCCACATTCCTGGTTTATTTTACATGTTATACAGTTCATCTATATAATTTGATACTTTATAAATCTTGATGACGATCACTCTAAACCGCTTCCTTTCTAAAATATCGAGCTTGAGCTTCTCCAGTACTTCCCCCTAACTTATTGCCTTTGCACATGGAATCTTGTTGCTTGTCTCTATACCTTTTTCAATGTCTGTGGATTTTTTTGTGGTGTGGTGACTGAAACTGAACTCCCTACTCCAAGTGTAATCTGACTAGTATAGCATGAATGAGCATAACCGCTGTATTCTTGTACTGTACTGTGACACATGCCAGCATTTTGTTTGTTTTTTAAATTGCTTTGCCACATTATCCAGATATTGAAAGTAACGTGCCCACTATTATTTCCAAGTGCCTTTCTCGGTCCCCTATGTCAATTTTACTCAGTTTATTGTCTAATTATATGTACATTTTTTAAACTTTAAACGACTACTTTACCAGTTCAAATTTTATTTGCCATTTGCCTGTCCAACTGCATAACTGAGCTAAATCCTCTTGTAAGCCTTTAGCTGTAGCCTTTCTTTACTGTTCTCTCAATTTTAGTGTTGCCAGTAATTGTTACAAGTAAGTTGGTGGTATCCAGGACATTAAAGTGAATGAAAAACAACAGGGGTCCAAGTGCTGATTTTTGGAAAACTCCACCCACATCCACCCAGTCTGATATTGTGCTTCTCTTGAATACTTTCCATTTTATGGTCAATTTTTTTCGACCTTGGATTCCTGTGGCTATTAGCTTAATTAGAAGTCTTTCATGTGGTACTTGTCAAACAACTTTCAGACTAGCCAACTGCACAGGATTACAGGAAGCCACATTATCTGTTTTGCCAGGCAGGATCTTTCACCTCTAATCCACGCTGGATGTTTCTTTATCAAGTTATTGCCACACAGATAATTTTTGAGCCTAATGAAGTAGATAGTTCTTCTGTTATTTTATCTGCTATTGACAGTCAGGCTCATCACTCTTTTCGCTTTTTTCTTATGGAATCTCACCAGTCCTCAATGACTCCTTCATAATACTGGCCAGTGCTCCAGAGTTTTCTTCCCCACTCTCCTTCAGTACCCAAGGAAAATATGCTCTCCTGTCCAGGGGATTTATTAGTCTTCAGTCTCTCTAACTATGAAGTGCTCTCACCACAGTGACTTCAGAATTCTCAATGAAAGTGGAGGTATTACAAAAATTGAATAGCAATTAGTATTATCTTACATAGTGAAGATCGCTAGAAAATATTTACTATTTCTACTATTTTATTTTGTCCAAATTCATTACTACCAAAGTTTAGGGTTCTAACCTCATCTCTAACTACTCTTTTACTATTATAAAACTGTAATAATGTTTTAATATTCTGCTGTATGGACTATATTTTCTGCCCATTTATAGGCAGCGGGGAAAATCTAGTACATCTTTTATTATACATATCTATAGGGTAATGATCCCTTTTAAGCTGCATGGCCGCGTAACCACACAGCAACCCGAATGTTTCCATGCAGGCCATGCACAGGTCAGCCCCTTTAAGGTATCATATTTGTGCAGCTGCGCCAAAAAATTTAAGGGACCCGCACACTCAAACGAATCGGCCACGCACTACAAAAAAATATAGAGGGCACATTGATAAATGGTCCTTCTTCCAACTGTAGTTTTTTAAAAATCTATTTTAGAGAATTACTGTGCTTCAAAAGTTTAGCCTCTCTCTTTTCCCTGTATACTTTCTTTTAGTTTGATTTTCTTTCTTACTCCTATTTTAGTTGCCCAAAGCACCCATTTTGGTCCATTGGGTTATATTTATTTTCTATAATACATTATCTTGCAACTTCAACATATAATGAATAAAAAGTTACATTTCTCCTCAACTGAGATATTTTCAGCAATACTTCCCAGTTTAATTTGCATTCATTTGAGTTAACTTTTAAAAACATTTGACATATAAAAATCTTTTAGATAGTAACACAATAATGCTTCCAGTACACTGAGATCAATGGGTGACATAGTAATGGTAATAGTAACACCAGTTATTCTTAACTGTTCCAGAGGTGATGTTATGACCTGTCTCAGCCTATTTTAATAACCTTTGCAGCCACCAATGACATCACCAGCCATGCTCTTAAACCACCGCTGGGCCTCTGCTACACTTCACCTGCTCCAAATATTATATTTTCATCCAGGTCCTGATTGGTACTGATTACCAAATAATATTTAATTATACAGTTACTAGTCCCTAGAAGTTTCACTATTTCTGTACTATGGATGCTATCCTGCTTTGCTTTTAAGAACCAGATCTGAAAGCGAATCATCCCACTGCCTATAAATGGGCAGAAAATATAGTCCATACACCACAATATTAAAACATTATTACAGTTTCATAATAGTAAAAGAGTAGTTAGAGATGAATTTGGACAAAATAAAATAGTAGAAATAGTAAATATTTTCTAGCATTCTTCACTATGTAAGATAATACTAATTTGCTATTCAATTTTTGTACATTGAGCCAACAACACTCATTAGTTCTGATTCTGTTGTCTCACCTCCATTAAGAATATCCAATTTTTACAGGCTTGACTGGAATCACCCACAATTACATTTTCTGTGAATACCTTTCTTAAATGATCACATAAAATGTTATCATCCTCCCAGTAGGGGTCAATAGTCCTGTTTAGAATTCCTGTACGGGGTATAATTTGCATCCCATTGCAGCTCTCTCAAGTTATTATTGATGTGTGACAACACTCAACAGTGACTGTTGTCAGGCTATTTGACCATAGGGGGCCTGATCCCATCCTCACCTGTCATTCTCATGTGCACTTCTAGCAAAGGTTGCTGATTTTTTTCCACTTCCTGATCCAGAGGCACTGAAACCAATTGTCGTACCCCTATCACGATCATGGTCATCTGCTAACTCAGCAGAGACCAGGTATTGCACTTGAGACCTTCTTGGTTCGTATGACTCAAGTTACTCATTGGATAAGTTTGCTGAATCATCAGGGGATTTTTTTATGCCCATTTGTTAATCCAACCTGAGCTATTTCACCTTGTGTCTTTCACTGGGGCATGAATTCAACTTCATTTATTTCAAACTTATTCTCCACTTCTCCTGAGTACAGAATCTAGTTCAGTTTGTGATGCCTCCTCACACCTGAATAACCCATCGGCAGTCACAGTCTGGGCTTGCATATGAAGAATGGCTACTTGTGTGAGTCACAAGGGAATGCATTTACATTGCCTGCTAAATTGGTAATGTAAATCTCGAGTCAGTCACCAATTTCTCTCGAGTGAAATGATGTTACACTCCCTGGAGGTAGTAGTTTCAGATTGTTTCAGTTTGATGATGTATGGAATGTGAATCTCTTGCTGTATTAAACCTGTTTTGCAAGATGTTCGGGGATCTGTTGGATACATGGGCACTTTGAATATTTACCATACTCTACTTACATTCAGAGAATAGGGATTTTCTTGACCTTACTTGCTAAACATTTAAATTTCTAACTGCTGAGATATTGCTGAGTCCTGGCATTCACAGAGGACAGTTAGCTTTCCAACCAAGCAGGGGACAAGTGTTATAAAAAGGGTGCTGCCTAGCTGGAACCCAAACTCGGGTATAAATCCACCCAACGGGTACCACACCTGTACAATCACACCTCAGTAAGAGAAGAGAGAAAAAAACTGAAAAAGGTAAAAAGAAACCTATACGGATAATTATAAATTAATTAGGTGATGAACAGCACCTCTGCACTTAAATTTGTTAACATGATTTTATTGTTAAAGTTTAAATCAGGATTCTTTAACTGTTCTGATTATGAAAGGGGGGGGGGGGGGGAGGGGGAACTGTTTAACAAGTTATGTACCTCTCAACCCCTGTAATGCCACTCCTCATCATGACAGCAGTTAAGAAGAAGGTCTTCGTACCTGCCTACCTAAAGAAGGCTCCTGTTAAATAACGAACACAGACAGCTCTGGGACCATACACCTGCACAGCCTGCCTTTTACTGCTTGAAAGGAAAGGCCACAGGGGATAGGCAGAAGGTGCTTGTCTGACAGGGCCAGGACAGGCTTCCTCTGTGGTGACAGCCTGGGCCCAGCCTCCTAGGCCTGACCCACCATAATTCCTTCACAATGCAGTGGCAATGCAGCTGACAGTAGCAGCTGCGCCTCCTAAGCGAGATGGATGGAATTTTCATAACTATTTCCCCAAGTTACATTTCACCTTCAAGATAATTTATGAGCTGCTCAGGAGCCTTGAAGAGACAATATGCTTGCCATAAAATTAACTGTAACAGTCTTGTAGGTTATAATTAACAATGGGAGGGTAGCACCAACTGGATGAAACACATGGTATAATTGATGATGAAACTGGGAAATTAAGGAAGCTAACACAATCATTACTGCACACGTCACTCCAGTAAAGCTTGAACCTTCTGAGTGTTAATTACAGCCCCCCGCACCCTGATGTGGGGATGAGCTTCTGAGCTGGAAGGAGACACTTTATTGGCAAGTCCACTTTGCACCTGGACTGACGTACATAGTATATGTTGCCTGAAAGAGAAATATGAGTTTAACCAACACGATCTCCTGAACATCTGTCGACAAGCCCGCCGTTATTTCCAAATACCTGTATGTGGCTCCTTAGGTGCTTTGTAAGCCAGCTAGACTTGTCCATTCAGGGTTTAGAGCCTCACTTTGCCTTTCAGCGAGCCAATAGCAATTTAACTTAATGAAAAATCTCATTAGTAATGAACGAGGAACAACTGTTCTTTTTCTAAGCTGCTTTCATTAGGCTTCTCTGCACAATTAATTTTAGCAAAGCAGACAGAAGCTCTTTTCACCTCTACACTAACACTCCTAATTCTTTACTATAAAGTCCCAGCTTTCTGAATCCCAGGCCTTTACTTCATCACTTTCTGTAGGCTGCTGATTTATCCAGGTTTTTGTTTTCTCCTGTGGATTCCAAAATAATCTTACAGCTTAGTTTTTAAAAACCCTCTCCATTGTCCTTCACAAATACAGCCATCACAGTGAATAATGAAGAGAAGAAAAACGTATCCTATTTATCCTTGAAAAGGAGGAGGCGTAAGGTTTCAAAAGGGGGAGACAGTGAGAGGAAAATGTTCTGGAGGAATCAAACAACAACTGGTGGCTGTTAAAATGTAGCATTTAATCAAAGAGCATTTCTATTGTTTGTAGGAGACCTCACAGCCATTCAGCACAGCACTGATTTGTTTCAAAACTAGCAGACAAAAGTGACACAGGTGAAGGACGGAGGTAGGGAAGCACTAAGGGTCATGGCAAACAAAAAAATCGAGTATAACTTAAAATGCACTCAGGTCACAGGGCTTCGCGGGCAGCTGAACATCAAGCACAACTAAAAATCCGACATCTTCATTTAGAGCTGAGCTTCATTCTCAGCATTTTAAGGCTGTGCTCTCAGTTTGAGCATGGTCTGCCTTCCTACAATCAATCTCCTCCTATTCATCACAATGTGAACCTCCCTCTCTCATTCATCATATATTCATCCTCTACTATACTGGCCCCTTTTCCTCGAACTTTTTCTTCTTAATCTATACTTTTGATTCATTATGGGTCAGTAGATCTACATCCACCATGCCTTTTTTTCTGAATCTGTCCTCCCCTAAAGAGGCAGCCTAGAAGCCAGATGGGCATCTTTACAGTCCATTTATCAAGCCCAATGCATCCTGCCTCAATAAGCATTCAGCATGTTTATTGCGCTAATGTGGTAAAGCCTCAGTGTAATGTGCAAATAATTTTCATTATTGTATTCTGACCTTACCAGTCTACAGCAGTTCGGACACAGAAACAGACAGACAAATGTGTTCCAAAATCTCACAGCTGGCAGTTTTAATGTTTGCTTGCCATCCGTAACACCTCTCATTTTATTGACCAAGTAATGACCTTTTCTCTGAAAAGGTCAAGAATGCTCAGTTCAAATGGCCTGAGCACCTCTTGAACAGCTATAACAGATTGCCCATCAGAAGCTATGTTCTGGCAAACAAACAGCAGCCTTTACCCTATGTGATGTAGTCACTTCAACACATTCAGGAAGTGGGAGGATGAGGGCTACCCTTTACCAAATCCAGCTGATTCTCTTCACCAGTGAAAGTAAATTGGTGTAATACAACTGCCTGATTTTTTTTTTAGAAAACGCAAGTGCTAATTATTTCCTGCTTTGGCACATAGTTTTCTATGCAATGACAACATACACAATGGCCTGATCTCTGCTGCAGCAGCATGGAAGTATCATGGTGGATGTTTTATAGCTTTCAGCATTGGGCAGTTGATAGTTAGCATTGTTGGTGCTTCATTTCAGATGACAGGGGTCGTCTCAGCATCATAACTAACAGTCAGTTTAAAGCTTTGATGAGGTATACTAAGGTGTATGGTAACAATCTGTTGGTGCTACTCTCATGCATCACATGTTCAAGATGGGTCACTGGATAGGGAAAACATCAAACAAAAAGGGGTCATAGGTGTATCAGCCTCTGGGGCACGCTTTCCAGCAAAGTTTCAAGGCGATTAGCAAAGCCACACTCCAGACATTTTCCTTCAGCTTTAGCTTTAACAGCCTGTATACTGTCTGCTGCTAAGCTTTCACAAGGCACTTCAGCATTTTGTCGATGACTAGACATAATTTCTTCAGTAATGCATCTTGCCTTTGATTAATATATCCAATGTAAGAAAGGGTCAACAACATCTGTAGCCAGTTTCTTTAATCCCCACACACCAACAAACCCTCCCTCACAAACAAAGCCAATAATATTGTCTTTATTGATTTTTTTCATTAAGAAATGGGTGCCATTACACAAAACATACACTACTGGAAGCAGTGATTACTATAAATATCTGATGAATCTAAACAAAGGGCTTACCTTGTCATCCAGCTCTTTCTCAGTTCCTGGCGCTCCTCAAGAAGTGGCAAAAGACAGCGTATAATTTGGTGCTTTCTTTCTAAAGACCATTCCACCTTATTGATTTCACATAGCAAAAGCTTCGTCTAAAAAAATTAAAAAAGAGCTGGCAATAAAACTAAAAAATAATAAAATAGCCCATTGGCAAATAAAGCAAGGAACAAAAAATCAATATCATCTTTATTACTCCCTTCTACTATGGACAGATCAATAAAGCAAATGAAGTTAATGATGATCAAAATGGATAATATATTTATTTCCAGTAAATCAATTTACTTGGTGCACTCGGGGTGAACCTTTTCAGTTTTAAATAAATGGCTACAAGTTGGCCAGCACAGCAAAGTTAAGGGTCAAAAGGTTCAGGTAATGCGGAAACCCTGGACAAAGATGTTATCAGGAAAGACAGATACAGAAAAACAAAATCATTCTTCACATCTCAATTGCACATCTCACCTAAAAACAACTGACTCAACAACTACTACTGGTGCTTGCTATTTTAAACCACACCAACAATTTTCCCTATAAGATTGTCTGTCTCTGTTTCTTTATTAGTTTAATGAAGGTTAATGACAGATAATTGTCTGGAGGCCCCTCGCTCATCTGTTGCTGAGTGAACCTTTCACATTTTTAAACTTGTGTTGCTCTGACTGCAATTGACAGTATGTTTGAGGCTACAGGTCAGGAGAACAAACAAACAGTTTGGGCAGCCCGATTGCCTGCCTTATCTCATCCTTCTGTTAGCAGAAGACTTGAACAGCACAAATGTTTACAGGCTGATGAAAATTTCTTTCCTCTATTTCCTGAAATCACCAAACAAGCACCAGGATGACCTCTCCAGTTCCAGATAGCACACAGGCAGAAGCGAACACTGCCTTTAACAGGAAAAGTGCAGGCTTGTACTCAGCCCAGAATTTAGTGTCATTGGCTGCAATTTTGGTTGCACAATGCAATTTTCCCTCTAAGCTGCATGGCCACATAGCCAGTTGGCCTCTTTAAATTATCATGTACGTGTGGCCACAGAAAAAAATTTACAAGGGTTGCACACGAAGAAATTGCCCGCACACTCGAAAAACAAATTATAGGGAATGTTGGCATAGTGCCCGTATTTTCCATGCAATGGATGCCGTTTCAGATGCAAAATGCGGTCCACAGCGTGTGTACAATTCCTGCACCACGCTGCATTTTAGTAAGAGCATTAAGCGGGCACAGGGAATGTGCGTCAGAAATAGATCATGATGTCAGTCAACGTGCAATGCTGATTTGATGCCAGCGGTGCCATTTTTTACCTTAATGTTCCAGCTAATACCCTCCTTTCCCTCCTGCAGTTGAACATATGGTTAGCAGCGGGAAGAATCCCCTCACCAGTGTTTTTTAAAGATATCATGAACTACTTTCAGGTTATTTGCTGATCAATTCTAAAAGCTCTTGCTGAGTTAGAAGCGTTTGGTGGTTTGCACTGCTACTTAAAGTTGCTAGAGTGGAGTGGTTCTGACTTCAAGGATTCTGCTCAGGTCACTTGCTCCCAGTTATTAGTGCAGTAGTTGCTATGCCCCTTGGCCTGTTGCATGATAGGAAGTATGAGCAGAGTTTTCATAGAAGAGGAGAAGCTGCTCGAAGAGGGAGGAGGTTGAGAGGGAGAAGGGTCTTCAGGGAGCAATTCTCCTATCTCAGTCTTAACGAGGAACAATGCGTTAGATGTCTCCGCTTCACCAAGGACGTGCTTACTGAAATTTTCCACCTGAAGCAGCCAGAACTGCAGCCTCAGAGCAAGGTGAGGTTGGCGTTGCCAATGGCTGTGAAGATGATAATGGCCATGAATTATTATGTGTCTGGCTCCTTCCAGGTTTAATTGATTTATTTACATCTTCTGGTTCACCATCCACTGTTGTATAAAGGAGGTCTGTATGCAAAGATAGCTGAATACATTTCATTCTCTCTTGCCAGAGAGAAGCAGGCACAGCAAGCACCTAGCTTAGCCAGGATTGCAGACTTCCCCATGGTGCAAGGTGCCACTGATTGCATATATGTCACTTTGCAGGTGCCACATACAAATTCTGAGATATACTGCTATTGGAAGGGATACCACTCTCTTCAATGTCCAAAGTCTCAGTGTGGTGTGCGACCACATATATCAACATAAATGCAGATCAATGCCCGTAGCCTGGAAGCAATTGCGATGTCTTCACTTTGCGGCAGTCAGCTGTACCATCCGGATTTGAGCCACCATGACTGGACGACATGGGCTAGTTATGGACCACCCGGCTCATGACTTCATTGTGTAACCCACGTACACGTGGCCAGCATGTACATAACGACAGCCATACTGCCAAACAAAATGTCACTGAGAAGACCACTGGGTTGCTTAAGCAACACTTACATTGCCTAGACCGCTCTAGTGGAGCCCTGCAGTAATCACCAAAGTATGTGACATGATTTGTTGTGTGCTGTTGCAACCTCTCCATCAGGAGGGCACAGCCCCTGCTACCAGATATACAGTGAGCAGCTGAAGAGGAGGTGGAGCAGGAAGGGAAGAGGCAACCAACATATCTGCTTTCTGGCCAGGCTCTATCCGTGATCAGCTCATCTGACAATGGTACCAGTTTATGCAACCCCAGTTCCCCATTCACCAACAGTTCTTATCTTCCATCTGTCACTAACCATCACAGCATCTTCTTGACTGAAATAATACCCACCATAAAACAAACATTTCAAACCAAACCCATAAATTTAACCATCCAGTATTCAATATAAAAGTCAACTAATCACCCTTGTGTATTCTCTTAGTACCTATCTTCCGTGTGCCTTTGCCTGTCCTAGTCCTCCGATACAGTACTACCTCAGTGACTGCAGCATGGCTGGTGGAAAGCTGCTGGCTTTCAGTGGGTAAGACTGCAGGTGGCCTTACAGGACAATCTCGAGCAGCTCTGGCTCGAGAAGGCATAGGCGGCAGCAGCCTGAGTGGCTCGCTGACAAGCAACTGCTAGGACACTAGCGAAGTAGCAGTAGTGGGAAGATGAATGCTGCCTTCCTGAGAGAGGGCAACTGGTTTGAGCTCCACTGAGCCACTGCCACTCCAACAGGGCAGTGCCACAGCAAGACCTTGGGTGGCTTCTGCTTGTGCTGAAATGGAAGCCGAGACATCAGCCTTCAAACATTGCATCATGGTAGGGTCCGCAAGTGTGCTAATGGAGTTTACCACCATTTCCTGCTGGGAAGGATGAGCTCCAAGGTCTGCATAATGCCCTGTGCCAAGTTGGTGCCGGACACCACCATGCTCTTTGACAGTCACCATAGTGTTTTTGGCATCTTCCCAATGCACCAAGCATTTCAGTGTGTCTTTTTCTGTAGGCCACACCATCTAAGTTCTCATATGAATCCATTGCAGCAGAATTTGTGTGTGACCTCATGCTCTGACAAGCTGGTACCTGCGTTACCCAAGTCCTCTGCCCTGACTGCAGGCCACTCGCCACGTGCAAATCCTGCTTCTGTATGTGCAGTGTCAGATCTGAATGGTGGCTGTGAGTGTGAAAGCAAGTGATGGTTTCTTCTTCATCACTTTTTCCTTGCTCTTCTACCTACTTATCTTCTACCACTCCGCGACACCCTGGTCCACTCCTCCATTACCCCCACCACCTCGTCCCCGTCCCATGGCACCTTCCCCTGCAATCGCAGGAGGTGTAATACCTGCCCATTTACCTCCTCTCTCCTCACTATCCCAGGCCCCAAACACTCCTTTCAGGTGAAGCAGCGATTTACTTGTACTTCTTTCAATGTAGTATACTGTATTCGCTGCTCACAGTGTGGTCTCCTCTACATTGGGGAGACCAAGCGCAGACTGGGTGACCGCTTTGCGGAACATCTCCGCTCAGTCCGCAAGCAGGACCCTGAGCTTCCGGTTGCTTGCCATTTCAACACTCCCCCCTGCTCTCATGCTCACATCTCTGTCCTGGGATTGCTGCAGTGTTCCAGTGAACATCAAAGCAAGCTCGAGGAACAGCATCTCATCTACCGATTAGGCACACTACAGCCTGCCGGACTGAACATTGAGTTCAACAATTTCAGAGCATGACAGCCCCCCATTTTACTTTCATTTTTAGTTATTTTTTCTTCCTTTTTTTTACATTCTTTTTTACATTTTTTACAATCTTTTTTTGCATTTATTTCATTTCATCTTAGTTTGTTCAGTTTGCTTACCCAGTTTTTTTCAGGTTTGCACTTGCTGCTGTTCAATATTCAGTGTATTCACACCTAATCTGTACTAATGCTTTGTCTTTCAACACACCATTAACATATTGTTTGCCTTTGCTCCGTGACCTTTTGGTCAGCTATGTGGCCTGGTCCAATCTGCACCTTCTCCTTTGTTATCTCTTGCCCCACCCCCACCTCACTTGCTTATAATCTGTGACTTTTCTAATATTTGTCAGTTCCGAAGAAGGGTCACTGACCCGAAACGTTAACTCTGCTTCTCTTTCCACAGATGCTGCCAGACCTGCTGAGTGATTCCAGCATTTCTTGTTTTTGTTTCAGATTTCCAGCATCCGCAGTATTTTGCTTTTATCTTCTACCACTGTCTGGCCAGGTTACAGTTCTTAAGTATCTGAAAGGAGAAAGGCATAAGGCTAGGGTTGTGATGAGGGGAGCGGGAGAAAGTAGAAGATGCATGCTTACACCGTGTGTAACTTGTAGAAGAGATTACGAGATAAGGGAGAAGTGGGGTGTGAGGAGGAGGTTTAGGTCTGAGCATCTTCAATGGTTTCAGCGCTAACACCAGCCATGGCCTCAGTCATAGCCACTTTAATGATGGTGAACACTGTCTCCCCAATGGATGTAAAGAGATGCAGTCATGTCTGCCCCTACCAATTAGTTCCTGCTGCCTCTGGTATGCACCACTTAATCCTGCAAGAGAGAGGAGAGTGTGTCAGTGAGTGTGGTGCCTGTGTTTGGGTAATGTGGTGGTCATGGTTGAACAGCTAGCAATGTGTGTAAGCTGAGAGATGTGGGTATGAGGCTAGCAGCAGTGCTAAATGTGTAAGAGTGAGGTGACACATACGAATGTTATGTTTAAATCATGATTGATAGAGATTGTTGGTAGATGAATTGTGGGGGTGTGGTGTAGTGAGCAGTGTGTGAGGCTAGTGGGGCTATGATATTTGAAGATGCATTTACTAACCTTCACCACTACTGTGAGGTCACTGAACTTCTTGCAGCAGTGCATCCAGGTCCTCGGGGCTAGACTCCTAGCATTGATCACTGCAGCTATCTCCTCCCACTGCCTTCTGAGACTTTGTCTGAAGGGCCTCCTAACCCTTTGAAGATAACTGATATCTCTGCTCCTCTTTGACCAAGGCCTCCAGTGCAGCATCGGAAAATCTTGGAGCCTGCTCGCTGCCATGTTGCGTCATTATTCAGAGTTCTTCTTATTCACGCTGTCCACTGGAACCAGTTCCAGGACCTGCTGCAGCCTGAATGCACCTCTCCTTTAAAGAGGCGTGGGCTGTAAGAAGTGCAGACTAGCTTTAAGTGGTGCTAGCTCCTCATGATTTTGAAGCCCCTGCTCAGGCATGCAGCCATTCAACAGCCTGCACAGCACTGGCTGCATGCTACTATCATTTAGATGAGCAGACAGCATGGTCTGTTGCCTGTATCAGAAGCAATGGGCGCAGGTTAATTGCAAGCTCTGCACCCATTTTCGGGTCTTATTGAATTTCATGGCCATTTCTGGAGAAAGGGTAAACGGATAAACAAATGGACACAAGCCTTGGGACAATAGTACGATCCTAATTGTATAAACCAAGGCATCTTGGAAGTTGTGAGCAAACAAATTACATTTTCAGCTTAGATCAATGTGCTTATCATGCAGGCGCCCATCTGCCAAGAATGAGGCATATTCATTTTGTCATTTGAGCATTGAATTCAAACTTGCTGGGAAGAAGAGAAGGCCTGTTACAAAGGCGGCCAGACACCTAGCTGAAAAACATTTGCATACTAACAGACAAAAGGACCATTCCCACACACATTCAACCCACAATGGAATTTGTTCACCAAACATTGATGGTATAAGGAAGACCATTCCAGAGACTGCTAAGGTGATACAATCCACAAAAGCCAGAACTGGTTAAACCAGCTGGTCACATGACTAACGGGCTGCTCCAGGGTTTTTTGAACTAGCCACAGTGTTTTCGAAAAGAAAGACTGTTTTCTCCTGGAGTAAGAAGACCTCTCCTATCTGCTCCCATCTCTTTCTCACAAGCCTCTGGACCCACTGAGGACACACGAACATGAACTCCTACATCGAACAAGGTTTAAGAAGAATACTGGGCTCCAATGAAAAGCAAGACCTACCAACAATCAAGGACCTAACAGCGAGCTCGAAGAACAGTAACTAAAACCATCTTCAGATACTGCTTCAAACTTTTTCCACTTTATTTCTTCTGCTCTTTTCTGTCTTTATCTGCATATGTGTATCGCATATGCATGCTAACGTGGGTGCATTGCGTATCCGTAGGCGTTAACCAAATTAGAGTTTAAGTTTAATAAAGTTCAACCTATTTTCTTTAAACCTAAGCAAACCTGTGTGACTAGTTTCTTTGCCTTATAACTGGAAGTTAGTGAACAGGGATTCACTAAGGAGGAGCTAAAAAAAAACTGTGTTTAAAATTAAACCCTGTTACGGTAAGACCAGGTGAAGGCTGAGAGGGAACCCTAGACCCCTTTGTCACCTGGTTGTAACAGTGCTGCCCCAAATAAGTTTACTTTTATTTCATGTTGTCTGCTAACGTATTTTTACTACAGTAAACATTCACCAAGAAGGTGGAAAATATTAACACTGCTCTGCATTTTCTCCTGTCCTCTTCTGCACACAACTGACAGCAATCAATAGATGTAGGTGGCTCAAATATTCTGGAGCCAGTCATTTCCGAGTGTTACAGCCTGCATATTATTAAGACTTGGTTCCCAATGGTGGCTTAACGAATAGCTCATTGGGCTGAATTTAACCCTGCCCCAGCGGGTCAGGTAGTGGTGTGTGGGCGGTGTAAAATTGAGTGGAAGGCTCCGGGAGGCCTACCCGCTCTGCTCCCGCCTCCGGTCAACTTTACGGCGGCCAGACGGGGGGGGGGGGGGGGGGGGGGGTGGGGTGGGGTGGAAATGGCCTGCCCGCCTGAGGGCAATCAAGGCCCTAAAGTGGCCACTTAACGACCACTTAAGGGCCCTCGCCCGCCTCCATGGGTATTTTACCATGGCAAACAGGCATGCTGGAGACGTGAAAGGCTGCCCAGTGATAGCTGCCGGCCTTTCCGCGCCCCGGGGGGGGGGGGGTGGGGTTGGCCATGGCAGTCAGGCACAGGGTGCCCAATTGAGGGCCGTCCCTGCCTCCCAACCCACCCCTGGAACCCAAGGCGCCCCCCCCCCACTCCCCCAAAACGGCCACTCCAGCCTCACCAGGGGAAGGACCGATCCCCCTGGTGAGGCAAGCCCAACTTATCTCGTCTCCTGGCTCCATGGCATCGGCTGGGCTGCAGTCCCAGCAGTGGCCACAACTCCCGGTGGCGCTGCTGGGACTACCTGCTGATTAGCCTCAAGTGGGTGGAAGTCCTGCTTCAGGACACTTAAAGCCCGGGGATCCGTAAAATACGGGACGGATCCCCGGGCTAGGTGGAAGCGGGTTCGCCACCAACTTTTACGTCGGTGGCGAATTGCCATCAGCCTAAGGTAAAATCCAGCCCATTGCCTCTGAGGTATGTCACAGCAATGTTGACAAGTTATGGCTTAAATATTAACTACTTAGGTAATGTGCTTTGTTTATTATTGAGCACAAAGAGAAAAAAATCCATGCTGCACTCAGTAATCTGTCTGCTTTTGACACTAGAAGAAAAGGATTTTTTTGAAAAAACTGCACTAGGAAGAGGTTGTTACAAAGGCCAGTTCCTTAGGATTTGGAGCCATCAGTGCTTTGTGCTACTGTTGTATGTCTACGAGCCCTGCATTTCAACTGGCATAGGTATAGCTCAACACTGACACCAATATATTTGAGACCATTCTCTGATTCTGAGTGTGATTAATTGCCAAAGACATGAATGACCATATGGAGCAGAGGAAGCATCAAGTAATTCATACTTCTGTATATTATTTGGCCCCTGATGTTTGGAGGTACAGGAAAGAAACACTCGTATAGCACAGACTCAGTGCCTTGCTCTTGTCTGGCTATTTGGGCTTGGATATTATGTAGTTAAGCTGCTGGCATGTATAGTTGAACTAAGGTTGAGCTTTCCAAACTGCCTCAAAACTTTCATGCAAAATGCAGTAACTATCACTGCTGAAGTAACTCCTTTCTTAGGTCAGGAAATGGCATTATAGGTCTGGTCTTTCCACTATTACAGAAAATCTCAGGCTGGCCTGTCACATATCAAGCAACAATTCTTCTGTTCTTCTCTATGTCTCTTAGCTTCCATCATTAGCAGTCTCGCTTTTATAAATACTCTATATTTATGTTATTCAACAAACTACCATAGTAACTCTGGTGACTGTAACTGGGAATTTATCAAGCACATGAAGCCATATGGAAAAGAGTAGTGACTTTAATTCAAAATTTTAGAGTTGAAATAGTTTTCTTTTTGTTTTAGCCATTTTTGTAACTAGGGTATTTAAGTCGAGTTGGTGTTATCACTGAGTTGCAGATGTCAGATGGGTGGGACGAAATAGTTTGCTTCTTTGACTATTAACCACATGTCAAAGATAAAATATTTAATTAAATAAATGTAATTGATTGAGATTTGGAAAACATCTCTGATTATTCATTTGTCTCCTAGTATATTCCTTCACACTTCCACTTGCCAAAGTTTTAAAGGACTGTCATTTATCTTATTATATCTCCAGTGATCCAGACATTTTCCCTTTCTCTCCCCTCCTCACTTTTGTTAGGAGGTCTTGAACTTCTGATGGCTTGACCAGGTTGTACTATCCTTCCTCAAAAAATATCTGCTATTAGTGTCAATCTAGTCCCAGTCTTTTGTTCCAGTCACTTTGCTTTATTTCTAGTAATTCTGTGGCAGGAGCCTCAGATATATCTTTGACTCTTACCAGAGTCAAGGGAGGTTGCTACTTCCTATAGCTAGCAGCTGTTTAGACCCCACAGTAGCCTGATTTAAGCTCAGGTTACAGGGCAACTGAACTCCCTTCAAGAGAGTTTAGCTTCTTGTTAAATGCCCCCATCTGATCTACTGAGGGTTATAAAAAGATTGAACCCTCTTCAAGTTATAACAGCAAGATACGTTAGAGACCCTTGTGCAATCTATCTATGATCAGAGGGGGACTGGATTCTTGCCAAGTGTAGATAGCTTTTATTTAGTACTTTGGCTTTGGCAAGGAAGGGGTAATTCTTCCTTTATAGCAGTTAACTTCTCTTTTTTCCAATCAATTTTTTCCGTTTCCCTTCCTCACTCAAAACCATTGACTTCTTACTGCAGTATTTTATCATGGGTGCCAGTCACCCTCTGATATCTTACCTATGTGGACATTACTCACATGGAAGAATTGATTGTGTATGTTGACAGGCTGTTCACCCACTGGGGGCATTACAGTCAAGTCCGATCCTGACCTGATCCAGTGTTCACACATGAGTATTTCCACCAAGGGTGGCTGGATAATAATCAAGAATAGGAATGTCCCCTCCCCAACCTTACCCCAGCTGACATAAGCTATCAGCACAGACACAAGATTAAATCTGGGCCTTTTTTGGTCTGCTTGGCTTAGCTACTTGCTAGATAAACTGATATTTCCTCAAGCTTATATTGTAGATATCCATTTATTTAACGAGTAATAATGAACAACAGTACCCTCCTCAAACCTTGATACAGTTTTCTGCACTCTTAACTAGTTAAAGTTGGATAATGGTACTCCATTCTTTTCAAGCCTGACAGACAGCCCTACAACTTCTCTTTCAGTAGAATTGTGTAACCTGAAAGTCACATGTTTATCAGTGTGGGGTGACTGGAAGTATTGATGAAAAATACCAAGTATTTTGATGCTTAACCAAATCCATTTGAAGAATATAGTGACAACTTCTGGTTAAATTTATTACAGAATATGTATAAGATCTTACACATGTACAGCATAGGTCACTGTAAACGTCTAGCAGCATTTCTGCATTTGTATAAAAATTATACTCCTTAAATAATGACTTTGAAATCTTTCCTTACTTAAAGACGAATTTCCACTTTTCCGGCACCATATTATGTTACCATTCTTTTAAACCCCAAGTAATTAATTCAAAAGTGGTTTGTCATGGTTTGCATTATAAATTGAACTAATTCTCTATCATTTGGGTTGCCAAAATGTATTCTTTTACACCAAGCTTGCTGACCTAGGCCCATAGGAATGTAGACTGACGGTCTCAGGTATGTCCTAGAAGTCCTGTTGGGGAGGGAGGCAGGGAGAAGGTGAAGCAGAGGGGAGCAAGCATTCCTACTCCTCTGAGTCCCACAAAAATAATTACAAACTTATTTCCATAGCCTCTTTGGCTCTATTGTCCATGGAACAAATGTGTGGGGGGTGGGGGGGGGGGGGGTCTGTGGCACCATTCCCATCGTTAGTAGCAATTGGAGTCCTACATACAGCATTGGACCTCAATTTTCACACTAAAAAGGGCCTTCCAACTGAAACAAGCAACTGATTTGGACACCCAGCAATAGGCCCCAAGCTTGCAGCAGACTGATCGGCACTGCTAATGGAATGGTAGGCCCTTGCCGTCCCATGAAGAGAAAATCGGTCCCAACCTGCTATTTTTAATGAGCTTAAAAAATTCAGTATCAGCTTCAGTGCTTTTGCATCCAGCAAACATAACTCTAGTTTTACTTTGTTCTGAACAGACATTTTGTTCCTCAGGTTCATAAATGTGATGTGATAAGTTTAATAGCTCAACATAAGGCTGCTTTAAAATTAGACAACAAAATCGTGGTCACTCTAGAATTCTCCATTATTCCGCTTTAATCTCAACTCTTCGGGCTGAATTTTATTAGCGCGCTGCAAATTGCAGCAGCATGCTTTGAAGTCGGTGACACTGAGCCCCCGCGCTATTTCGCGCAGGGGCATATTTAAATGGAGGGGATGGAGGGCTCGCTCCCAATAACATAGAGGGGGCGGCTCCGGCCTGGCAACAGCGTCCCGTGCCATCGCATGGGCGTCGCTGCCATTTTTAAAGGGCTTCAAGCCCTTCAGGTTCAATAAATAAAATAACCCATATCCCCCGAAAACCTAATCTGTAAAATTAGGAAGTTTCACCATTTCACCCCCTAACTTCAGCATCTTTGACCCTCAACCCCTTCCCACCATCCCCACATCCAATGGCAGCGGTTTTCCCTGCCCCCCCCACCCTGAAATTTTCACGCCTCCCCATCAGTGTCACGCCTTGGAACTCTGAATGGAGTTCCAAAGGCGTGCGAGTTGCAACTGGCAGCCGGAATATCGGTGTGGGACGACCGCCGGGACAAGGTTAGTTCATTTGCATTTATTCTACTTCATTTTAATATTTCAGTGAAGGTCCTGCCACAGAATGGTGGCGAGGCCGCACCAAAGCCTCGCCGCCGCCAGTAAAATGCAGCAGGGCCTTCTCAGCGTCGCAGGTCATGGCGTGCCTCTCCTGGAAGAATTTTCCGGGCCCCCCCCCCACCACGCCCCCGATGCCAGAGGCCTCATAAAATTCAGCCCTTCAAGTCTAAGAGCTGCACCTTATGTTGCTAGGAATGCATGCTTGCCCATTCAGGTTCTTGAAGTTGCAAAAGATAAGTGACTTAGCACCCTCTAATGCATGGGTGATTTACCCTCAGAGCAGGCTACTCCTTTAGCCTGACATCAATTATGTCAGGGCAGTAGTAGGTTTTCCATACACACCAGATTATATGAAGTGTAAAACATTAGCAAAAAAAAATGCTTTTGAAGAGGAGCGAAAGAAATTACACTTGCAAAAGGAACCAGCTGACAGTCTAGTCCTTAACAAGTGAATATGCTTCAAACCATTGTGAATGCAAGAGCAGAGACCGTCCTTTGTTTTCTTTTCCTCAGAGTGTCCTTAACCCAACAGTTGCCTGCACTGCTGAACATATGTTTTTGCAGAAGTACTGAGGCAGAAAGGAAGTCTTTGTTGTATTCCAGTCTTTTGTATTTAATTCTCTTCTCTTTTGGTCAGATCCAAACATAAGTTACAGCAAGCACTTATGGTCCTTAATGAATGCTGAAGAAGTCCGTCTGCTGCATGCTTCAATAATGATTCAGAATTACAGGACAGAATCAGGCTCCAAAAGCACACAAGCAAATGCATTTCACTGTGCTGGAGTGTACACTCCACAAGTACATTGCTGAAGGCAAATGTCTCTTAAAAAAGGGAAAAAAATGTTTGCTTACAAAAGCAACTTTGTCACCATTACTATTTTAACCACTTGTGACTTGTATTTAGTTCTATTAACAACAGGTGACATATGATTTATAAGTGCAAAGCGCTAGTAAAATAATACTCAAATTGTCCGTTAGCAACTGAAACATTAACGGCGAAAAGAGGAAGGGGATAGACAGCGTGAAAGAGAGAGAGAGAGTGTGGATTTCTAACATGATACGTGAGGGTCAGTGCAAGCACCAAAGGTCAAAGGAGCAAAACTCCCCAAAAAATGTCCATTGTTAAATGAATAAACCAGTTATGGTCAGATGCACAAAGCTAAAGCTAAACAACTGTGCTATGAAGACACAAATAATGTGCTCCTGTTGTGACACTTCTACAATAAGTTATTTAGCTTAGTGGGCCCTTGCCTTGCACCTTCCCCATTTACAACTCCTGTACACATTAGCAAAAACAAAAGGAGGTAATTTAAATTGTAACCATGCAGTGGAATTGTACATGTGACTTCAAAGGATGGTTCACTTGTGTTTGGCAGATAGTTTTTTGACAATTCACACAAGAATTATTACTGTTAAAAGCCAGATTGATTACCAATTTAAACAACATAAAATACAAAACAATATAAACTGTGGCAATTATTAATTACACAAAACATGCAGTGGCAACAATGAAAGTGCCACATATTTGTTCATCTGGAGTCAAAAATTAATAGTCATACAAAACCACAATAAGTTTTACATTTCCAAAATTATTGTTTTTTCTCCACAAAATAATGTACAGAACCTAGTTTTAAGAGATGTTAAAAGCAGTCCAAGATGCATCTTCTACCACTGTCCGAGTTTCAGCTCCATCTGACCTTTCAGTGGAAGTGGATAAGATAAAGATACAGGGAAAAAAAACTGCTTAAAGACCCTCAGAGGCCAGAGATTTGGGTTAAATTTTTGAAGAACCACAACTTTCCCAGCTTGTCATCATCCACATGATCACTGAAGCTGCATATTAGCCATCAGAAGCTCCTTTAAAGTACTTATATGAAAAAGTGTCTGGTACAATCTGGTGAAAAACATTCTTTTCCAATTTGAGTTTGACTGCTTGGAGGAAGAACAAGTATAATAAAAATGAATGGACTTCTGTCACATGGGATTGTTCACAGCCCTAAATGAACAAACCACGAGAGCAATGCAAACACTGCTCTAAACTGAATAAGGGACTGATTAAGCTCTTAGAAGTTTAAAGAATTAAGCAATAAAAACTACTGAAGAAATGAGTGAAGAAAATAAACCAAAAGGCTTTCAGACAGCTACAACACCTCATTTGTAAGAGAAAATAAAACCTACTAGGAAATGGGCTTAAAGGTAGATTACACACCTCCAGGCACATTATTCCACATTGTTCAAATGAAGTTATTTTCCACATAACATTGCATTGCCTTAGTTATCCTCAGTTTGTTGAGGATAACGATGAGGAAGAAATTAATTTGGCACCTCATTCAAGACAAAAAAAAGTGAAACTATGTTCTGTACATTATTTTATGGAAAAAAACTATAATTTTGGAAATATAAAAATGTATTGTGGTTTTGCACAACTAGTGTTCACTTTGATTCCAGATGATCTAATATGTGGCACCTTTATTGTTGCCACTACACAATTGTGTAATTAATAATTGCCAAGGTTTATGTTGTTTTGGATTTTATATTGTTTAAATTGGTAAACAATCTGGCTCTGCCATGATCAAAATTCTGAAAGTAAGTGAAAAGCATAATTCCCCAGTAATGTAAAGGGGAAATATATTGGAGGCAGTGCAGTGTGATGGAGCACTGATGGGTTGGGCCACTGAGTTGTGAGAACCAATTCCTACACACACTGTTGCCAATCTCAGCTTTGGCACAAAGCAGAGACGAGGTGCTTCCCTGCGGACAGAGAGAGACAGACAACCTAACCTGTTGTTATCAGAGTGCAGTTTGGGAGTAAGTATACATCCTTCTCTCTCGGATGTATATATTGTATAGCAAAGCTAAAGTGGAGGAAATACAAATACCTACTTTTTAAGTTGATAGAAGCACAGAATCTTACAGCACAAGAGGAGGCCATATGGCTCATCACACCTACATCATTTTCTTCCATTCCATTCCCTGGTCCTATTTCTATAGTCTTTCCTTTTTGAAATAATTATCAATTTCCCTTTGAACAGCTATTATAGATTCTGCTTCTACCACAGTTACTCATAAGTCATTCCATAACCTAACAATTCTCTGTACAATAAAAAGAAAATCACCCTAACATCTCCCTTTGTTTTTTTTGGTGATGATTATAAATTTATTCCCTCTTGTTATCAATTCATCCACAAGTGGAAATAGTTTTTCCCTTACTAACCTCATCAAAAGCCTTTTATTATTTTGAGCTCCCCTACGAGATCTGCTCTTAACCTCCTATTCTACGGAGTAGGGCCCCAGCCACTCTAGTCTGTCCTTATAACTAAAATCTCTCATCTTTTGTATCATCATAATGAATTTCTTTTTAATTTTCTTACTAGTCTTTTATCCTTCTTAAAATAGGGCACCCAAAACTTGACACAATGGAGGAGAAATTCAACTTTAGCAGGAGTGCATAACAGACAGTAGCAAATCACTATACACCTCTCCTTACTTTCCTTTCTAGTGAAGTCATTACTTACTTGTTTTTATATTTTGCACACCTTTCTACAGAACCTAGGATAATTTTTTTTTCTTTTGCAGCTTTAACAATTTGTCCTCCCACTTGTAAAGATTTGTGTTTCTGAATCCCTAAGTCTACCTGTTCCTTTTAAAATGTTGTTTGTATGCCCCCATCATGTATGTCCTCTCAAAATAATTGGCCTCACATTTTTCCACAGTAAATTTCATGTGACAGCCATCTGCCCAATCTGCTAATTGTTTATGTCCTCCTGAAATCATCTACAGCCCTCCTCACAGTTAACCATGCATCTCTTTTTTTGGTATGTTGTGTGCAAATCTAAATGTCCATTTTGCCTGTGTATGTAGAGTTTCCACTTTACTTTTGGCAAAGTGATGATGGGACCAAATGAATACACTCCATTGTTTGTGGTTCTGAACGAGCCTGAACAATTCAGTCAGCTGTATCACTCTCTGTGACAAGTCACTCTTAACATTGTCTATGCAGCACTTCCTTAGTCTTTCTTGGCTTCTTGTTCCAAGTACCATGGGCTGAATTTTACGAGCGCGCTGCAAATCGCAGCGGTGAGCCCTGATCTCGGTCCGCTCGCGCGGATCTGCTGTCGCTGAGCCCCTGCGATATTTCATGCGGGGGCTCATTGAAATGGAGGGGTCAGAGTGGCCGCCCCTGATGACGTAGAGGGAGCAACCGCTCTGTACCTGGCAATGGCACCCAGCGCCACGGCACAGGCCCTGGTGCCATTTATAAAGGGCTTCAGGCCCTTCATTCTCATTTCAATTTTTAAGGTCCCGCTTCACTTCAACCTACCGAAAAATTTTATTCCAAATAAGATTTCCCACAATGAGTCCCAATTTATTACAGTGACATATTCCCCCTAAAAAAGCACCTTTCGATTTCTTGAACTTTCCCCCCTTATGTCAGAACATTTGACCCTCAACCCCTTCTCATCATCCCCACAACCAATTACAACAGTTCTCCCCGCTCCCCCTACCACCCTGAAAATTTAATTCCTTCCACCTCCCAAACAGTGTCACGTCTCGGAACTTCGGTGGCCAGAATATTGGCGTGGGCTGGCCATCGCTACCAGGTAAGTAATTATTTGTTAATTTCAATATCATTTGTATATTAAAATGAAGGCCCCGCCGCCGACTGGCAGGGGGGCCGCACCGAGGTCTCACCACCGCCAGTAAAATGCAGCGGGGCCTTCCCAGCAGCGGGGTCGCGGCGGGCCTCTCCCGGAAGAATTTTCCAAACCCTTGCCACGACCCCTGACGTTGGAGGGCTTTTAAAATTCAACCTCATATATCAATCTCTCACTCTCCCTTTTTGGGACGAGCAATCATCCTAACATTAACCCTGGTGGGACACCACTGTTTATATCAGCCCAATCTGTAAAACATCTCTGAACACTGCCCCAATTTTTTGTCCTTAAACTAACTTCCTATTCATACTGCCAGATTCCCTCTAATATTGGCCTAATTTTTCGGTCAGTGTCGAAGCAATGATGCTTGCCATTGACCTTGAGGAAAATGATTCCTGTGGCATCGATTTCAATTTTCCTGATGTTGATTTGCATCTAGTGCCAAGTCAAGGGGATCTCCAGGTGTCCTGCAACAGTGAAGTCATCAAGCAGGGTAAGCAGCCAAACACATTGAAAATTTATTGCAGAGAGCAAACCAGGAAGTTAAAAGAAGCACTAATTATTGTTCACTTTTTAGTATAATTTTACAGAAAGTGAAATAAAGATTGGGACATATATGTGGGAATAAGGGAGAAACTGAAATATAACAAACTATCAATAATTTTTAAAAGAAATAAAAACAAGAAATGCTGGAACCACTCAGCAGGTCTGGCAGCATCTGTGGAAAGAGAAGCAGAGTCAACGTTTCGGGTCAGTGACCCTTCTTCGGAACTCATTTTGCTTTTATTTTAATAATTTTTAAAAGGTTGGATTTATTTTATCATAATGAAGAAATTTGATTTACCACAAACATCAAATATGTTTTTCAGGGCTAGGGAGGTTATTCAACAGCAATTATGAACTTAGTACACTGTTAAACCCCCAGTCATACCTCATTCAACAAGGTATAAGTTATTCAAGGATCTTTATAGCTCGAAAAATAGTGTAACATTGAAAGGTCTCATCAGTTCAATGATTTTTAATGAATTGCAGTCTGCAGGGACTTCAACAATCCACCCTATACAGAAATGTAGAATCAGTGACAGTAACATCTGGATTTCTGCATTTAACTGCATATGTGCGGACTCCAGAAGACACCATCAGTTTCAGAGAAGAAGTGAAGGCGAATGCTGAGAGTTTGCTATCATTACTACTGCATAATCTGGCCATATATGCCTCAGTTTTATCAACCCTTTTATTTAGAGATACAGCACTGAAACAGGCCCTTCGGCCCACCGAGTCTGTGCCGACCATCAACCACCCATTTTATACTAATCCTACACTAATCCCATATTCCTATCACATCCCCACCTGTCCCTATATTTCCCTACCACCTACTTATACTAGGGGCAATTTATAATGGCCAATTTACCTACCAACCTGCAAGTCTTTGGCATGTGGGAGGAAACCGGAGCACCCGGAGGAAACCCACGCAGACACAGGGAGAACTTGCAAACTCCACACAGGCAGTACCCAGAATTGAACCCGGGTCGCTGGAGCTGTGAGGCTGCGGTGCTAACCACTGCGCCACTGTGCCGCCCATGCAGCATCTCATCAAATGCCTTTCCAAAATCAATGCTTCAGTGACATTAATTTGGAGTACTGGAACTCTCTACCTAACTATCCTAACTCATTACTTATCCCTTTCCCAAGCCTTGGCAAGCTGAGATATCTGTGCAGCTCTGACTGATTGTGTGGCTCAGGTAGGCTAACTCAGCACAGACCAGAGATGGAATCAAACTCTGAGGCCTTCCACAGGTATCACTTGACTACTTGCTGAAGAAACTCACTGAGCAGGGAGGAGCAGTGAGTGTTGGGGAAAAAGATAACTTTCAACCCCTTTCTCATCTTCCTTTAGTACTCGTTGCCTCAGGGGTCAACCATTCAGTGGTAGCACTCAACCTCTGCGTACATAATAAGAATGAATAGGAATGCTTAATCCAATCATATAGGCTATTATTTAATGTGCGAATAATATCACTGCAACAACTACTTGAATTAATATAGCACTTTACACATGCACAAAGAAGTCTTAAGGTATTTTACAAAGAAGGAGGCAAGTAATTTCTTTAAAAATGAGCTTTTACAAAGGATTCTGATCCAATTGTTAACTTCCATTTAATTTCTTGTTCAGTCCTTTTTAATTTTTTTTAAATAAATATTTTTGTTTACACTATTTGTGTAATTGTACAATCAGAATAACTGTCTCAAAAGTATTACACGGACTAGCAGTCAAAGAGAGATAAATTGGTATCATTGGATAGTGAATAATTCAAGGAGCTTCAGCAATCTTGTCATTTTAACTGTATATGTTAATTCCATCCTTCACAGAGTCAGATTCTGCAGCTTTTCACATGGAGTTCTCAAAATGTCGTAAGAAACAGAAACAGGAAAGAAATCATGGCATATGTTACAGGCATATGGAGGGCAGATTTTCAACTTCTTGCCTAGCCATAAAACTGATGTTGTGGGTTGGCCGTCCGTTATAGATACGAGTGCATTTTCATTGTTCCATTATTTGAAAATCAGGCTGTTCCTAGATCAGGCAGCCGATCCACAGCGCCAATTTTACATGTAGGCAGTGCCAATTTTACAGCCGATCCACAACGCCAGATTTACAGCCAATCCATAGCACCAGATTTATGGCTGGGCAACCAGTTGAAAATCTGTATCATGTCAATGGATGAAATTAATTTGTTTTATGCGATAATTAAACTCATATTTATCCTGATGGGTAATAGTGTCATGTTTTGCAACAGTCATTTCCTTTTTTGCTAAAAGGACATATCTGCCTCTAGAAAGGTTAATGTAGAGACAAAGTCTGAAACAAGATGCATTAGGCAGTGAGTGTTTGTGGAACAATAGATCATGTAGAAAAGCTAAGGTGCTTCACCTGAAGCAATATTTCATTGACCAACTCTCCATCTAAAAAGTCTTTCCTTCACGTCCATTCTTGCAACATGATAAGGATCAAGCTCTGAGGTAGTCATCTACAACAATGTCTTCAATGCTTGACATTTCCTGTTTCGAGCTTTTGCTTTGCTTATCCACATCTCCAGCAGCTTTTTTGTAATCTAGGCTCATCATCAGAGAGGCACAGGGCACACTGTATCCCTATTACCAGGAGAGAAAAATTGGCTTGAAAATTGGCTGTGATTCTGATCTCATTGTTACCCTTTGTTGTGATTTGAATTGAGTGATTGCACTATTGGAGGGGATGTGTGCTTTTGAAAAACCCTCACAAATCTGCTTAATTTAATACAGATAAAGACAACCTATTGTTTCTATTTTGATGGAATGGAATTTATCTCTTTAACTTAAACTAATGATTCCACATTTCAAAAATCCCTGAAAAACTCAAAGAGCAATTCCCTTTCAACATCCCAGGGAAGGGCTTATAGAGAAAAGCATTAGTGCTAAAACTTAAATGGCAACAAGAAAACCCTTATCTGTTCTTCCGCTAGTACAAGAGTACTGCTTTGTGTCTGCAAAAGATTTCATGGCACAGTGGGAAAACCTGGTCAATCTCATATTCTTCCCTGGGACCTGTCCAAAGTGCCAACAGCAGCTAAGCTGGATATTAATACACCCTCAACCATCAAAAGCTGTCAGATATATAAGGGCTGAGCCATTTTAATCAGTTTTAGCTTTTTCCCTAACAAGCTCTGTAGTGATGCAGGCATCTTAAATGACATTAGAGTTGATAATGATTGGTCAACTTCATTTCGCATACACCTTTTCTCTGTGAGTCAGAATAGATAATCATGATAGTTCTGATGACTCCATACTCTCTGTGACCTCAGAATATGGCTATTAACTAGAGAATTAAACAATAGAAGTCAGGCTGTATGCAATGGTTTGCTCTGATGCCTTTACAGATATTGTCATCAATGTATTCTCAGTAGGATAGTACTCAACACCCCTGTCTGGAGGTCCAAAGCTGCAGACTACAACAGCTTAAGGAGACAAGTATTCACTTTTATATTTCTCCTAAAGTAGATGTGTTTGAAATGATGATGTTTCCATTTCTCATCTTATTTATTCTTGTTGCATTTGGACAGGCATTTTCATAAATTGCATCTTCCTGACTGATTGTAGAAATACTCTGCAGAGGCTCTGCTAATATAACTGTGAATATCGCTTACTTGCTGCTTTTTGCTTGCCTTTCATTCAGTGACTGAGTGAATGTTACTTTTATCTATGTGCAAAGGAGACATTGCCAGCAGCAAGCATGGAAGTAACTATTATTAGTCAAAATACCTCACAAGACTTAAATTAAACTAAATATACCATTGTTAATTATGCAGTAGTTACATACTGTAAAATGGAGCAGGAATCAAAAGCTTTCTATTCTTTGATCCTTATGAACAAGTAAGTGTTAACAGAGCTCCTGAACAAACTATCGGAGCAGGCAACAGTACTTCAACACTAAATATTTAAATATGTTACATTTAATTTTCTTTTGCTAGTTCCTGCTCATTACATGCAAAATATTTAACTTGGATTTCATTATGCATTTTTTTTTTACAGACACAAAGGCTGTTTTTAGGCTATGTCTGCAGATTTTATCCATTTTGCAGCTGATATGAATTTTAGTTGCCTTCAGGTTTGCATGATTTCAGACCCTAGGAGACGGGCTGCTATCCTATGCATCTAGGAACAGCCACAGCAAGTCTCAATCATCTCACAAGAGATTCTGGCTTTTTATGTTACCTCTTTTACTCAGAAAGCAAAGCTTGTATAGGTTCTTTTGAAAGGTAACTGTATCTTTGAATGGTGTTGACGGCTATCTTAATCTCACACCTGATAATGCTTCAATCTCAGATGCCTTTTATGAAACACAAACATTTACTTAACCTTCATCTTTCAATAAATGCATCATTCATCTAATAGCTCATCATTTCATAGGGTAATATTTTGCAAAAATGCTTGATGCTTTATCTGGATGTCATTTTAATGGAAGGTTCAACATTTACATCACAACAGTGAAAACTGTGGGGGAAAACTGTCCACAGGGAGATAAAATGCCAGGAATAAATAGTGCCATTAGAATATGGTAAATATAAAAGATCTACTCTTGACTTGTGCTTTCAAGAACCATGGCACCTTGAAATTAGAAATTTAATAATAATTTTCTCCCAAACAAATATTTGAAACCTATCTGCAAAACACAGGATTTCATTTCCTACAACCATCCTGTTGCATTTTTTCTAGTTAAGTTGGTTTGAATATATACATCATACTGATAGCAATGAAATCTGTCCCAACAATATTGCCAATGAAATGACAGTCGTATATTTTAAACTATAGCTTTGTTTAAAAAAAAATATTAAAATGCTCGTGTGATCTAATCATTACAAAATAAATTTTCTTTGGTATTGCTTTGGAAATTTTCTTGATAATGAGTCTTGTAAAATTTTGTGCCGTATCCAGACTTGTTAATGTTTGGGATATGGGCTACTAGTTAGTAGGCTCTGAAAATAGCAAACACTCAATGTTGCTCGTTTTCTGAGTTTAGCAATAGAATCTCTCTATTGTCCAGTCCAATTTAAATCTCCACCCCAAATCCTCTTTTAAAAGGTTTAAAGTAGTGTAATTAAAAAGCTAGCCAAAAACTGGCAGCCAGAATACCTGGTAAAATGTATTTGATATTTTTCCTTCCAACTGCAGAGAAATCATGAGGCAACCCCCAGAATGTATTTTTGAAGAAATGCAATTAGCTTTAAGGAAGGGGGTATTGTTGACCAAATTTACTGGTACTTTATGTAAAATTATATTATGATATTCTGAAAAGCTGTTGAGACTGGCTCAGGGGTACTATTGTAGTATTCATACATAATTTTCAGGAATCAGACATTCTCTATTTTTGCAGTTCAGCTACAGAATACTGTTAAAATTCTTCCTGATATTTGGCACGGCAGTTCATCAAATACTGTTCCTTAAGATGTTATGTGACAGAAAACAGGTTCGTGTTCAGCAAAATGTCAAGAAAATTCAGAATTCAAAAGATGGGCTGAATTTTAGGCCACCCCAGTGGGTTGGACAGTGGCGTGGGGGCGGCGTAAAATTGAGCGGGAGGCTCTGGGAGGCCTACCTGCCCTGCTTCTGCCTCCGGCCAGGTTTATGGCGTCGGGTGGGGGGTGGGAAATGGCCTGCCCGCCTGAAGCCAATCAAGACCCTTAAGAGGCCACTTAATGGCCACTTAAGGGCCCTCGCCCGCCTCCATGGGTATTTTACCCGTGGTAAGTGGGCGTGCCGGGGACGTGAAAGGCCGCCCAGCAATAGCTGCCGGCCTTTCCACATCCCGGGGGGGGGGGGGGGGGGGGCGCCATGGCAATCAGGCACAGGGTGCCCGATTGAGGGCCGCCCCTGTCTCCCAACCCACCCCTGGGACCCAAGACGCCCCCCCCCCCCCTCCCCCCAAACGACCACTCCAGCCTCACCAGGGAAGGACTGATCCTCCTGGTGCTGCTGGGACTAAGAGCTGCCGGCCCGCTGATTGGCCAGCAGCTCATGGAGGCGGGACCTCCTCCCTCAAGTGGATGGAAGTCCCGCCTCGGGATAATTAAAGCCCGGGGACCTGTAAAATATGGGACGGATCCCCGGGCTAGGTGGAAGTTCGGGATCAGCAAAAAGGTTTTTTCGGGGGGGGCGGGTGGGGTGGAGAGGGAAATAAATAAATTGTTTGGTCATTGGAGGCAGTGGGAGAGGGCCTTCGATCTTTAATGGAATGTTTAAATTTAACTGCAACTTGCAGTTTACTTAAAAAATTTAAATGACTTGTAAGGAAGCCCTTTAAAAATGGCAGCAGCGCCGGCACCTACGCAGTGGCGCCAGACACCGTTGCCAAGGATGGAGTGCCCGCCCCCTCTATGTCATGGGGAGGCAGGCGTTCTGTCCCCTCCATATAAATGATCCGCGCCAAATACCGCGGCAACTGCGCGGTGCACATCTTGTGCATGCGTCGTGCCATTTTGGAAGCTCACCGCCAAGAACGGCTGCGAGCTTTAAAAATTCAGCCCATTGTGTAGGACTGGTGAGACTAAGGTACATGGTCACCTCATTCCCAGCATTCCACAGGAAATTTCTTCTCAGTCCAGAAGGATTTAACGCAATTTTAAAAAACTCAATGCACGAAAGTAATTTTTCATATGTAAATAAGACGGCACCTGATTTGTCATAGTAAAACCTGTTTTTTATCCAGTCTTTTTATATCTTAATCCCTTTATTATCATAGAATTTAAAAATACTTTTTATTTATGTCAGCACCACTGATCATGCTTTATGTCATTATACAATCTGTTTCGTGCAGTTTATATTTCTAGGCTAAAAGTGCCCCAACTATCTCCAATTAACCTGAGTTTAACATAAATGTATATATCTATACCTTTCATATCAAGCCAAGTTAAATCATGGTAGCAGCACTATTTCTCCTTACTCACTTGACTTCCAATATTTTTACAGCCATCTCTTTCTAATTTCCTAGTTTATCCATTTATTTGCCTCTTTTCATTTTTAAATATACATAAACATGTTCAGCTTCAGCTGTTTAATATTGTATGTGCTGGCTGGCAAAGACCAGCTGCCATCATTGTACTATTGGAAATGATAATAAAAGGGCTACACTCTGCAAAATTGACTTTACTGAAGTAACCTACATTACCACACAAAAATTGTAAGGAGACTGCGACATGTGAAACAGGAGTGTGTAAATTTGATTGATGATGGTTTTAAAAATTCAGCAAATGTAGGTCAACAAAAGAGATGGTGAACTTTGAAACCTTTCCTGTAGCACAGAAAGAAGAAAAGCATGTAAAGCAGCATGTGGTTATCATACAGCAGCTCACTGGATTAGCATAATGGCTTCTTCTAATGAATGTGCTTGAAAGCACCAAATGCTTGTGAGAGCGCCAAACCCAATATAGAGCTCTGCACGGGCACTGTACCTTTGCTCAAATGTGCCACTTAAAGCCCTAGTATCATCTCAATGGTTGTTTGAGAGCATGTCTACAATTCCCGCAGCACTATAAGGCAAAGTATTAAGTGTGGCAGCTAATGTGAGAACACTGCAGTCAACACAGTCATTATATTAACCTGCTTAGACATGAGTGTTCTTTAAAGAAGTGAGTTTCATCAGTGATATATCTGAAAAGCAAAACGGTTACAGAGAATTCTGGTTGCCTCTATAATGCTTTTTTCCTTTGGTCTTGCTATTTAAAAAAAATATTTTCTTTATATATTGATTCTTATGATCTCACTTGAAGGTCTGGCATGGAGGTGTAGGCTGAGTTTGAGGGAGCTGAATTATTAAACTACAAGAAGACTCATTAACCCTTTGTATCATTTCAATTCATCAGAAACTACAGCTCAAAGAAGAAATTTTCTTTTAAAAAGGCAGCAGAAATAAAAAGCAAGTTGGGCTAACGATGATTCTTGATAGCTTTGATTTTTCAGAAAGTAAAACAGATGGTATGCATTTGGACCTATAATTTTAGAATGATGCAGTAAGATTTTCAGCAATGATAATAAGCATAATATCAAAACTTCCCTAATGTGGTGCACACTACACATCTTATAGGGATACAGCTCCAGTGAATGCGATTGCATATTGTCATTAAACATTTTTGCTAATAAGGCATTGCATGTTTTTCTCTTGTGCCATTCCCATGTCACTGTTTCATCCAATTTTGCAGGAAAACAACATGGTTTACAAAGAAAAAGAGGAAGCTAACCGGTTTGAAACGATTGTTCATTGGAATGTGAAGCTAACTACCTTTATAATAGGTCTTACAAACCCCAAGCAAGAACCTGCTAGTAAACTCGATATTACTGTAGAATTACTTGAAGACTTATAAAAGAAATGTGATTTTACTTTTATGTCTATGACAGTAATACTAAATTAGTGATGAAAATGCTATTAATTATATAATTTAAATGATTTAAAATGAGTGCTTTAGGGCAAATTATATTATGTGCAAGGCTCCACTTTTTGTTTATGCAAAGCAAACCAGAACCTTCATAATCATTAAGCAAATGTGTACAAATAGAAATTAAAATATCGAAGTCACACTGCTGTCTGTTGCACAGGATTGCTGCAGAAAATTATGTATACATTAAATGTAGACTTCTCAAACTTAATGTCAAGAAAACATTAACCTGCTTTGACATAGTGAGCATTTTTATTGTTGCAGGTACATGAATGTTGCCCTCTAATCCCCTCACATTCCTCTCCTGTTCTAGTCCCAATGGCCGGTGGACCTACTGTGGCTGAGATGACAGACAGGCAACAGGCCAAGTCTTTGGCAATGCTGGTTTTGAGCTGGTTGCAAGAAAACATGCCACATCAGCCCAGGGATGATGCGTGCTCTTTCTCTCTGATTTATTTCCTCCCTTCTTGTGACAAAGCTCTCGGTGCTTCTCCCCAGCAGTGCAACTGAAGTCAGACAGTGGAAGTGGATTGGAGCTCTATCCCATCATTCTATCATACCATGGTGCTCCAACCTATAATGCCATCTCTACAAATCCGTTTCTTGACACCATGGTGTGTGTGTGTGTGTGTGTCAGAAAATCAGAATGATTTACTTGCCAGCACATTGGACAAGATGTTGGTGAAATATTTTGAAATTAAATGCAAATTGTCAAAAAATGTAAAATAAATTATAAATGTATCAGGATTCACAGTGAAACACAATAATATACAGACACAGTAATCTATAGATACAAGCATTGTTCACAGGAACTACCTATTTTGCTCAAGTACTTTCTCTTCAATCATTTTAAATATTGGCCTATTTTGTTTGAAATTATAATTTGAACAAGAAATTTGAATTGTTTTAAATCCTAATAATTAAATCTGCATTCCCAGTCTGACCTGAATACAGTCATTTATGAGACTTTTTGGAGCCAGAGTATCTGTTACACATGTTACTAGTTTCATATGAACCGATTGGACATATTTGTTATTAAGACTGAGCCAAAATTTCCATCCAAATCTCTATAGCGTTTTCCTTTTATTAAAAACCTACTTCTGCCAGTCAAGTTAACTATTTGATTTATTGCACAAATTAAGTTCTCAATAAATGGATGTCCATGTGCAAGTGTGAGTAAGGCCATTTTCAAATGATAGGTTACATTCTCCTATTGTTAAATGGTACGAATTACTTTCCCAGTATCTGGCTGCTGCGGCTCCAGTGTACTGCTGGTGCAATAGTGCCCTCTGCTGTTTTAATTCTATATTAGCCACTTGCAGGTGCCTTAAGAATACAAAACGGCTGGCCTGTGCCCTGACTCCTAACTTAGCTTTACCTTATTGCAGTCTCAGCCTATGAATACCAAGGTGACAGGCTTTGTTAATTACTGCTATATGAGGATTTTTGTTTAAAAGTTATTGCTATGTTAAGTGCTGACCAACATGTTATCGGTATAAAAGCAGCAAATTAGCAACTTGCATTTTTATAGTGCCTTTAACATAGTAAAATATCCCAACGTGCTTCACAGTTGCGTTAGGAAAACAAAATTTGACAGTGAGCCACATAAGGAGACATTAAGGCAGATGACCAAAAGCTTGGTCAAAGAGGTAGGTTTTAAGAAGTTGTTTAAAGGAAGAAAGATAAGCAGAGAGTAGCGTGGGGGAGAGGTTTAGGGGAGGAATTCCAGAGTTTAGGGCCTTGACAGCTGAAGGAACAGCTACAATGGTGGAAAAATTAAAATCAGAATGCTCAAGAGGCCCGAATTGAAAGAGCACAGATATCTCGGAGGGTCATAGGGTTGGAGGAGGTTAAAGAGAGAGGAAGGGGATTTTAAAATCGAGGCATTGCATAACCGGAAGCCAACGAAGGTCAGCGAGAACAGGGGTGATGGGTGAACAGAACTTTGTGCAAATTTAATTAGAATGATAAATTGTCTTCATCTGAGATTTTTTTTGTCCAAGATCTTACGATTGCAAACAAGCACCATCGAGGGAGGGCCGTTGACACTACCCTGCTTCAAATTAGAGTCACATGGCCGTCGTCTCAATTGTGTAAAGAATGGTTCCTAAAGGACTCTATTCTTTCATTTTTATGCTTAACTCCATTTTTAGTGTATTTTTATATTTTAACCATAGCTATCAGAGGCACCAGTCTAACCACCAACTGGACTTTAATTTTAAGCAGTTATGAAGTAAGTATCACATTTGTTAACAAGGCATCATTCACTATCCACAGCTCAATGTTGGACCCAGTGAGACAGAATGAATTACATACCATTTGTTCCATCTCTCTCCAAGAGTTCTCCAGCACTGCCATTGGTCTAAACCACCAGTCACACGCCTTTGCAGAACGTTTTCCTTGAAACCAGAATTGTCGCAACCACTCGAATTCCACCTGCAGCAAGAAAGTATAGTTCCATTCAAACAGGAGATCTACAATTACATGGACACTATTGTGGAAAGGTAGTGTTCTTTTAATAAAGCTGAAAATTGCCCATCAACACAAAGCAAACTTGTCTAGTACTATCAACATTTGTCTAGAGAAGTAGTAAGCAAAATTGGAAGGCAGACGAGACGAAAGCAAACATCAAATAGGATCGGAATAAGGAATAATGTTAAGACAAAGATAAGAGCATGTTGTCTGAATGCACGCAGCATTCGCAACAAGATAGATGATTTGAAGGCACAAATAGAGGTAAATGGGTATGATTTAATTGCCATTACGGAGATGTGGTTACAGGGTGACCAAGACTGGGAATTGAATATTCAGGGATATTCGTCATTTAGGAGGGATAGGTGGAGGGGAAAAGGAGGTGGGGTAGCACTGTTAATAAGGGATGAGATCAGTACATTAGTGAGAGAGGATCTTAGATCGAAGAAGCAAGATGTAGAATCAGTTTGGGTGGAGCTAAGAAACAGCAAGGGGCAGCAAACATTGGTGGGAGTTGTTGATAGGCCACCAAACTGTGGTGGTAATGTTGGGCACTGTATAAATCAGGAAATTAGAGCTGCATGTAGCATAGGTAATACAGTAATAATGGACGTCTTTAATTTACATATAGATTGGGTAAACCTAATTAGCACTAATGCTGTGGAGGATGAATTACTGGTGTGTGCACGTGATGGGTTTCTGGAGCAGTATGTTGAAGAACCAACTAGAGATGGGACTATTTTAGATTTAGTATTATGCAATGAGAAAGGGCTAATTAGGAAATAGTGACCATAATATGGTAGAATTCTGCATTAAGTTTGAAATAGTTCATTCTGAAACTAGGGTCTTAAATCTGAACAAAGGAAACTATGAAGGTATGAGGGACAAGTTGGCTATGGTGGATTGGAAAAATGCATTAAAAGATTTGACGGTAGACAGGCATTGGCTAGTATTTAACGAAGTATTACATGGTTTACAATAAATATACATTTCTCTAAGACACAAAAGCCCAGCAGGAAATGTGGCTAACAAAAGAAGTTAAAGATTGCATTAGGTCAAAGGAAGTGGCTTATAAGGTTGCCAAAAAAAGTGGTAAGCCTGAAGACTGGGAGCAATTTAGAGTCCAACAAAGGGGCACCAAGAAACTGATAAAGAAAGGCAAAAGAGATTATGAATGCAAGCTAGCTAGAAACATAAAGGCGGACTGATATATCAAAAGAAAATGATTAGTAAAGACAAATGTGGGTCCATTGTAGGCGGAGATAGGAGAATTTGTGGTGGAGAATGAGGAAATGGCAGAGATACTAAACAATTACTTTGTGGCTGTCTTCACAGAGGTAGATACAGAAAATCTCCCAGAAGTACTAGGGAACCAAGGGACTTGTAAAAATGAGGAATTGAAAGTATTTAGTATCAATAAAGAGATGGTACTCAAAAAATTAATTGGATTCAAAGTTGATAAATCCCCTGGACCAGATGAGCTACATCCCAGAGTACTGAAGGAGGTGGTTATAGAGATAGTGGATGTATTGGTGGTTATCTTTCAAAATTCTATAGATTCTGGAAGGGTTCCTGCAGACTGGAAAGTAGCAAGTGTAACCCACTATTTAGGAAGGGAGCGAGAGAGAAAATGGAGAACTACAGACCTGTTAGTTTGACATCAGTAGCAAAGAAAATGTTACAATCTATTATAAAGGATGAGATAACTGGACACTTGGCAAATAATGATATGATTGGGCAGAGTCAACATGGATTTTTGAAAGGGAAATCGTGTTCGACAAACCTGTTGGAGTTTTTTGAGGATGCTACTTGTAGCATAGATAAAGGAGAACCAGTGGATGTGGTTTATTTGGATTTTCAGAAGGCTTTTGATAAGGTCCCACATAGGAGGTTAGTAAACAAAATTAGAGAACATGGGATTGGGGGTAATATGCTGCAATGGATTGAGAATTGGTTAACAGACAGAAAGCAGAAAGTAGGAAAAAATGGGTCATTCTCAGCATGGCAGGCTGTTACTAGTGGGGTACCGCAAGAATCAGTGCTTGGGCCAGAACTGTTCACAATCTATACAAATGATTTGGATTTGGTGACCAATTGTAATATTTCCAAATTTGCTGATGACACAAAACTAGGAGGGAATGTAAGTTGTGAGGAGGATGCAAGGAGGCTTCAAGGGGTTTGGACAGCCAAAGTGAATGGCCAAGAACATGGCAGATGGAATACAATGTGAATAAGTGTGAAGTAATCCACTTTCGTAGAAAAAACAGAAAGGCAGAGTATTTCTTAAATGGTGAGAGGTTGGGAAATGTTGATGTCCAGAGAGACCTAGGTGTCCTCGTTCATGAGTCACTAAAAGCTAGTGCGCAGGTACAGCAAGCAATTAAGAAGGCAAATGGTATGTTGGCCTTTACTGCAAGGGGATTTGAGTACAGGAGTAAAGATGTATTGCTTCAATTGTATAAAGCCTTGGTGAAACCACACCTGGAGTATTGTGTACAGTTTTGGTCTCCTTCTCTAAGGAAGGATATACTTGCTATCGAGGGAATGCAACGGATGGCGGGACTGTCTCATGAGGAGAGATTGCAGAAACTGGGCCTGCATTCTCTAGAGTTTTGAAGAATGAGAGGTGATCTCATTGAGACTTACAAAATTCTTACAGGGCATGATAGGTATATGTGGATAAGGATGTTTCCTCTGGCTAGTGAGTCTAAAACAAGGGGACAGAGTCTGAGAATAAGGGGCAGGCCATTTGAGACTGAGATGAGGAGGAATTTCTTTACTCAGTGGATGGTGAATCTGTGGAATTCTCTACTCCAGAGGGCTGTGGAAGCTCAATCATTGAGCATGTTCAAGATAGAAATCAATAGATTTCTGGATACTAACGACATCAAGGGATATGGGGATAGTGGGTAAAAATGGCGTAGAGGTAGATGATCAGCCATGATCTGTTTGAATGGTGGAGCAGGCTCGATGGGCCGAATGGCCGACTCCTGCTCCTATTTCCTATGAACTGAATGGTGGAACGGGCTCGAGGGACTGAAAGGCCGACTCCTGTTCCTATGTTTCATACTTGTTATGGTTGCAGTTTTATTAACAATGTCCCTCGTGTGTTCCAACTAATGTCTGATGTATACACTGTCTTCAACAAAAACAAATAAAATATTCAGTTATGGACAAGTGATCCCATGTACAGTGTACAAGTCAGACCCAGCCCATGCAAGGTCCCCAAATTGATATTGAAATGCAACATATGCACTGCATTTTATGTTTTTTTTTTCTCCGCTATATAAGAAAAGTCATGGGTTTGCTAATTAGGTGCCTCTGGAATAAATTCAACATATCTCACAAAATGATTTAATTTTGTCCATATGAGCATGCGGTTACGAGCTTAGAAAAGGAACTAAAATATACTACTGCTATTTGTTTATGGAGATTCAAAATTCTAAAAAAACAGTTTTTAATAATCATTCACATATTGTCTTGCAGAACTGTTTAGAGAAAATCATACAGCAGCTACTGAAAATACTTAGATAATTTTTGTGTGCTTTTAGTGAATGTTTGGGGCATCATCTTCTATGTGGTTTGCACAGAAAACATCCAATCCACACAACCAAAATAATTAGAAATGAGTTCTAGTTTCTGAATAGTATCAGAACAGAAAAACTTAGAAGCATGAAATTCTGTCTTGGAGCCACACGGCTCATCGCTGCATTTGCACACATACAGCCCTTGAATTTATCATATATGCAGTCATTTTGTGCTGCCTGTACTGCATTGTTTGAATGTGCATTAAGAATGGCTACAAATAAAGAAATGAAATGTGAAACTGGAAAATTATACCTTTCTGTTATGCAGATAATGATCACAAATGTATTTCACATTGCAAGGAATTCTCATTAACCCACATTTTATTAATCCTTAGCAATGAAACAAACAACTTTGCTGGAAGAAAAACTGTCATTGTAGCACTTTGTGGGTCACCCCAAATCTGCCCATGAGTAAAAAGGAAAATATTGACAACTATGTTTGTGGTTTGAGGAATTGAAAAAGAAAAGAAGAAAGTTTACAGAGCTGAATTTTCCTATTTAGTATTTGTATTTAAATTGGGGAATTACCGCCTCTGAAAATGTGAACTATATTGTCTTATTTTGCCCCAGTTTCTCTGTAACCTTCAATGTAGTAAATACATAAACTCCCTGTCACACTACAGCTGACAAACTAATGCTCTGAGCTTCAGTTGTCACATTAGCCATAAGTAATCAGGATTTAAAGATTGATCAATGAGGGGCCAACATATAGTCTAACATTGGCCTCCAGACCAGGAAATCCCAGTCTCTACTGACATTTGCACTTGCCGATCTGCAGTCATCTGTGGGACGAAAGAGACAGTAGTTTGTCACCTACTGCATCATGGAGATGTCTGCAAGCTCCATAATGTTACTCTCTTGATTTATTGTAGAGAATAGGAGCCAACAGGGTCTTCTGGAAAAAAGAACCAAAGCCATAGAAGAAGACATAACAACCAGAGCTCCAAACAATTCTGAATAATGGGATGGTATTGCACTGGAATAAGAATATCGCAAGCAAACAGTCAGAATGCTAAGTCCAAAACTAAAATATTTACTAGAGTTTTCCTGTTTATCAGCATTAGGTTTGAGCCCTGAATAAGTGCAGTGTCTCTTTAATTTCACTACTGTAGCTTGTGGTAAATAATTAGTGGTTGGTTTTGGAAAAACAATGGCTGGGATTCTATGAGGAGATGGTGGCCCTGCCCACTGGTTGGAAAGCCAGGGCGAGCCTGCCTCCACCGACCCTGAAATCCATCACCGTATTTCACGGTCCTCAGGCAATTAACTGCCTGCAGTCGTGGCTTCCGCCCCTGAGGCAGGATGTCTCGCCTCCAAGAGCTGCCGGCAAATCGGAGGGCTGGCAGCTCTTCAGTCCCAGCAGCATCACTGGGAACGGTGGCCACTGCTGGGACTTCAGTAGTCCTGGAACCCAAACAGCGATGGAGACCAGAGAAGCAGGTAAGTGGGTTGGAGCTCGCTGGGGCCAATCAGTCAGGCCCCGGCGAGGGTGAGGCGGTTCAATCGCGAGGGTGTGGGTGGGGAGTGATCCAGCAGAGGTGGCCCATGCCGCTCAGGGGGCCCTCCATGGGGCACAGGGTACCCGATCAGGAGGGCCGCCCCAGCCCACAAGGAGGCCGCCCAGGTGGCAAGGTGCCCATCTACTGCTGGTAAAATACCACTGATGGCATGAAAAGACCCTTAAGTAGCCAGTAATTGGCCATCCCACCCAATTTTACGTTCAATGCCTCCCAGCCCACTCCCAGTGTTGGCAGGGAGGGGCAGCATTGGGGTACGTAATATTTCAGCCAATGAAACTGGTTCAGTTGAATCTCTGAATGCAAGACTGCTCAAGCAACCTTCCATGATCAAAACCTGAAAGAGATGATAAAAGAACTCTACAGCAGCTGCTGTGGTTCTGCACTGTAAAATACTATAGTGACGAAAAAGGGATAACACATCCTGACATCCTTTAAGTGAGAAGGTTGAAAACATCCACCTTTCTTCAACTAGAATGACTGTCACAAACAGACTGAGAATCCTACTGTTTTCTTTGCAAGGTAAAATTACTATCAGCCCCTGCTGTAACCTAACTGCCCCAAAGTATTGAGCATCTGATTTAAAGATACAAAATTAGCCTGCCCCAGGACTCGGTGGCATTGTGAGTAAGCACAATGCTCTTTCTACACTTTGGCCTGGGTTTGAATGCAGCCCTGATTGATGGGATGAACGTGTCCTCTTGGCTGGTTGCAAGATTCTTATCTGAAATTAGAATTTCCAGCAAGGTCCCAATTCTAGTGCAGTAGCATTATTTAGTACTTGTTTAGAACTCTGGTTATAATTATTTCTTATATGTCATAATGCTCCTTTTTTCTGATGACCCCATGAGCCCCTATACTGTATAGTCATTAGGAATGAGACTGTGGCCCTTGCAGACATCTCCACACATGATGCGGTAAGTGGTGACACATGGAACCTCTAAGGTCAAGTCCCTTCCTCCCAGAGATTACGGGAGACACCAAATGCTGAAACCTCTGGGTGTCCAGACCTGGAGGTCAATAACATAGCTAATCCCCAGTGAATGAGGGCTACAGCACAGAACTGACAACTTGCTTGGCAATCACAGAAAGATAGCTGGAAAAATGCCACACTAGTGTTGGATGGCATACATTTCTGAGATTTAGTTGAGGTAAAACAAAGTGAGTTTTCCTCTGTATGCTGTACCAGACTTGAGAGTGATTGATGCCTACATTAGGTGCCTACAATGGGAATCCCTTATCTTAATGAGCACAACAATTCATCCCCCAAAATTCCCTCTACCAAGCAAATACTCTCTAAAATTCCATATAAATCCAAAAGGACATAGCTTTATACCCATGGTCCACCCTCAATTCTGAATTTGGATCTCAGCCAACAGTCAATTGAGCATTTCTATGGCTTATTTTAAACTTCATATTTAATTGTGAATGAATTCCAAATGCATTAGCATATGGAATTGAAGTGCACAGTTAATAGTGTCAGTGTATTTGCTCTTCATTCATTCAAGCCCTTCCAGTTTAAAATCAGCTGCAAAGCAAATCCACAATGATCAGGTGGTCATACATCTGACTCTAATGACTGCGCTTGCGAATGGATGCATCAGATGGGCAGTTTTGCATTGTCTGACATATCACAGTTTACAGTAATTTACAGATCCCTCTTCCAGGGCCCACCAAATTTGACTGAGGACCTTCAGATACTATTTCCTGATGGACCCTTTATTCAGTTACATTGTTAAAATTCCATCTACTTTAAAATCATTATTGTGAAATGCATGACACTGCACTCAGACAGATAGAGCTGAATTTCATAAGCCGCCGCTCAAATAGGCGGCGGGTGAAAAAAATGGCGACCCGCCTGTGCGGGCCACATGCCAAAGAACCGCCGCAATTCCAAGCGCGGGGGCTCATCAAAATAGCCGGGGCGGCGACCCCCCACCCTCACCCCGGACACATGGAGGGGGTGGGCTCCTCGGCAATGACGTCAGCTGACGCCATTTTTAAAGGTCTGTCAGCCCTACCCGGACGTTTAAATATTTAAAGTGAAATTGAAATAAAATAAATACATTTCTTTTGCCCCCCTCCCACCCCCCCCAATATCAATTAAATTAATTATTTGC
Source organism: Heterodontus francisci (assembly GCF_036365525.1). NCBI lineage: Eukaryota > Metazoa > Chordata > Chondrichthyes > Heterodontiformes > Heterodontidae > Heterodontus > Heterodontus francisci. The sequence goes on along the minus strand of NC_090387.1, from coordinate 56,263,429 downwards.
CCTTCCCCCAAAACCTTCACAATCTGACCTTCCCCCCCCCCCCACCCCCCCAAATTGCACAAACTTTAAATTATAACCATTTCTACCACCCCCTACACCCATGGAGTTCATTTGACCCCATTCCCCTCCCCCTGAACTGAGAAACTTACCTCCTCCCACCTCCCCACCAGTGTTACGTCTCGTTTTCCCTGACGATAATCCGAAGTGGGGGCAGTGCCGGCCGCAAGGGTGAAGATTGCGGCGGGACTTCAGGAGGCGACTGGAGACTCATTAATTCAGGTAATTTAATTTATTTAAATATTTAAATGGCAGTCCTGTCACTGAGTGGCGGGGTGGCTGCCACGTGACCTCGCCGCTGCCAGCAATATCGGGCCTGGCATGCCAGCGTCAAGGTCCGTGGCGGGCGTCATCCGGGCCATCTTCATGCCCCCCCCCCACCCCACATCCCCACCTCCCCCCCCCCACCCCCCCCGCCACGGATCCGAACATTGAGGCTGCTATAGAATCCAGCCCATAGAGTATTTAAATAGTTTAAACCTTACCCCTACTGTGTTTCTACCTCGTCAGATTTCACTACTCTTTCAACCACCTCGCTCCCATAATGAAAGTAGAAGTAGGGTATTAATAGAAATGGTAGGTACTATCTCACAATGCAGCAGCACCTTGTGTACAAGATCCCTATTCAATAATACAGCAAGCAGTTCCACTGGGTTGAAAATCCATTGTTTAAATAAAAATGAACAAATCAAAGAACCAAAGATCACTGCACATGTTGCGTTGTTAAATTGCTCCTGCTTCCAAACTCTTCCTGCAAACAGCCTATTGCAGCTCTCAAGTATAAACAGATTTCAAACAGTTTGATATCTTACCTCAGAAATTCATTATTCTGTGCCAGATTGGACTGCTCCTCCAACCACTCTGCTCTAAATGTGATTTATACCAATTTTTCTCTAATGTAAAATTTAGCAGTGTTAAAGAACCACTGTTGTCCAAGAAAGACATAGTGACATATATAAAGCACAATTATACAATTAATCTATATGAAAGGGGCAGTACTGCAGTCCAAAGTTACCGACATTTTCTTTTAACAGAGCATTATCACTATACAAATTTAAGTTGTTGTTGTTATATTGAGCAGAAAATGGCTCCCAAATCAGTTATTCGTGCAAGTTCATGTTGCATGAGACATTGCAGATGTTCCAGCAGAATTTTGCGATGCATTTTCACATTTGTTGAAATTTATAGCAATAGGCTATGATTATCAATGCAACAATATCATCATGTCGGTATCTGCCTCATTGTAAACTCCTCTGTCCCCAAACTTGATAAAACAGTGGTCTTTTAATGCTGTTAAATTTTGCATTCAAAAAAGAATCCAGTATAAATCACATTACAGGAGCAGAGTGGTTGGAGGAGCAGTACAATCTGGCACAAAATAATGCATTTCTGAGGTAAGACATCAAACTGTTTGAAATCTGTTTATACTTGAGAGCTGCATTAGGCTTTTTGCAGGAACAGTTTGGAAGCAGGAACAGTTTAACAACGCAGCTGCAAAAAATATGTGGTTGGCAGCAAGGCTAGCAGTGACTTGGTTGAAGATTACAGCAGAACTAGTTCTTTTAAAGGAATTTTAAACTCAGGGTCTGGTGGTTCCAGGCTATGGAGACAGGCTGTTCACGGGGCAAAGATTGAAACCAAGTTAGATTAATGGAGTTTCCTCTGTACCTGTGGATTATGTATACTTAGTTTTCCATTATTATTAATGCTTTCCATTATTATTTTCCTGAGTACAGAAACAAGTAATTAAAATACAATATAAAATGAAATTCTGAAATCAGACGTTTTGTTTTTGTGGTGCAAATGATGTTGGAACTAATGGAAATTTAAGAACGTTGACTCGTTACACCAGGCCCCCTGTGTGAACCATCTCTCAAAATGTGCTGAAAATAATTTAGCAGTGAATTCCTGTTGGTGGTGAGCACACTTCAAAGTGAAACTAGCCCTGATGGAGCACTGCCTTCACAATCTAACATTTTTGAAATACATGGGTATGTGCCCTGGTCTCGAGATTATTATAGTTGTGTTAGAAAACATTATTCATGTTGACAACAGGAAAATAAGCTTGAGTATTATGGATCAATGACATCTTCACACAATTGTTATGAAAATTATTCTGTTTTCATTAAAATATTTTTTGAGGAATTTATAGTCAAACTGAAGAAATGCTGGACCAGTTTTATTTTCAAGAGGGTCATCAAGAGGACACTGAAAGAACTAGTTAAGCAACAACATTTATTGGTTGTCACATGACTCAAGTTAAAAATAGAACAGAAACCCCGGTAATTGGGGAAGATGTAGGCAGAGAAATCAGTCACGCGCCCCTGGTCAGGACAGAACCCCAGCTCAGCCCAGCCTGTTCCATCTCTTTTTAAAAGCCTGCAGAAGAAGGCGAGAATTCCCAGGGGGAGAGAAGGCCACAACCCAGCTCAGCTTTCCAGTACCTCTCTAAAAGACCCTGAGAAGACAACTGTGTCAACTCATCTTGCCTCCCTGTCTTTGAAGAAAAGCCTGCTAAATTAATTCTCAACACCACCTGAAAAGAACTGTTCTAAAAGATCCCAGTGACCTGTCCACATGTACTTGGAGGCCAGACTGTATGTCAGTTTTGGAACACAACCTATGTCATCTGCTGTTTTCTTCAAGCATGAGCAAGTATTCAGCCTAAGTAGGCTTTTTTGTCTGTAACAGAGCTCTGAACAAAAATCCCTTGTATTTTTCTGGTTAACGTGTGTGTGTGTGTGTGTGTGTGTGTGTGTGTGTGTGTGTGTGTGTGTGTGTGTGTGAGTGAGTGAGTGAGTGAGTGTGTGAGTGAGTGAGTGAGTGAGTGAGTGAGTGAGTGTGAGGAGCAAAGGTAAAAATGGAACTTTAAAATTTCAATCTGTGTGTTTATGCTTTACTTCATTACTGATTAAGACTAGTTTTATAATAAACTGATAATTTTGTTGTTCTTTTATAAAGAAACCTGGTTAGTGTGTTGTATTCTGGGAAAAATAGAGTATATGATTGACCGTATTGGTAAGTGGGCAAACTTAAATACTTGCCAAAAATATGTTAATGATCCCTTGGCTCGAAGATCAGCAAGGCTGACAGACACTGTTTTGTGGAAGGCGGAAGTCCTGATGCACCAGAGATAGCCACAATTCAATGGAAGGTAAAAACGTGTGACAATCACTCAATTTTTTTAACCTATGATCTCTGAAAGTTGCATTCTCCTCCTGAATGATTGACATTGTGGATAAAGACTGTTTTGCTCTACCATCAGAATTCAGACATTAATTGTATAATCTCCAAAATGTTTTAAAACATACATACTCATCATTTAGACAAATATTCAAGATTGGTAACTGACAGGGCCTGTTTCAGTGCTGTATCTCTCTATGACTCTATGACAGTAAAAGAATTTGACTCTGCACGTTCTTGTGGATCAGGCTCAGTGGCATTAACTATGCACTTAAGCACTGAGACTTGAATTTACACCTGTCATCACAATGTATTTTAAAGTTAACCATTGCCTACAAGAAATGTTCCAATAACCCTGGAAAGGCTAATGATTGAAACATGGAGATTGTTGAAATCATTTGAAATGTGACTGATCTATTTTGGCATCGGTTTCCAATATTCAAAGGGTTGTCCGCTTGCTATGTGAATTTGTGGCATGCTGGGTCACAAATGCCAGGCTGCAGGCAGGAGTGGTTGCTACTGAAGATGTATACAGATACAGACTAAATGCTACTTACCCAGTTAGAGCTCTCAAAATGAATTGTAAAACCCAGCAGTCTTTTCTAAACACCCCCGTCAGATTGCACAACAGAAGTAATTACTGATTAAAGGCAGAAGCTCAGGTTCTTAGTCAGGACTAAATATCGAAGGTCAGTTTTAAGGGTGCTTGGCATTTAGTGCGCATGACATGCTGAGTAAATTATTTACAAATGCTGGTGAATGAAGGTCACCTGCTCAGGTAATCCATATTTAATTTCCTTTTGTACCTGGCAAACTACCAACTGCATCGGCATCCTATTCTGACATGCTGAATCATACATTACCCTTGTTGTGACTGTTTGCAGACCAATATTCTCCACAGCAACCCCAGAGTCAAACTATACTAACCCCTTTCAATTTAAGCAGCTGAGCTTATCCTACATTGCATTGCTCACAGACTAAACTCAATCAATTTTCAGAGGACGAAAAGGTGGTATCTGATGAGTAAAGAATCAATACCTAGCGTGCTCTTAGCTATACCCCCGAGCTGTAGGTTGGCTAGGACCAGAAAACATGGTCCAGCTGGCTCAGAGGCCCACCAATCAATCAAGCCTGCCAGATCATATATTTTAGTGTGAATTATTACTGACCACACAATCACCTGCTAGCTGCATTGATAACGTAATTCATTCTGTAATAGTGTGTTAGTATGCTTTGCTGCAACTACCTCAAGGCTGGCCAGGTAATTGATTCAGCTTGCTGTATTTGAATGCTCACTCACATACACTAAGAGCTTTCTGTGCAAGGCCCATCAGTGGGGCACATTGTAAAGTCAAGAAAAATATACTTAAGACAATGCCTATTTAGCCACCAAGAGTCAATAAATCAAGAATCAAAAAATGCGACTCTCATGGGTAACCCGCAGCCTACAGCCCAATCTGTCATTTCCAACACTGCAGAAATAACTGGTGACCTTTCAGTGTAAGTCTGCACTCTGTCATATTTCTAACCACTATCCAAGGACCAACTTCAATTCAAGTTAAAGAGAGCAATATATAAAAAGGCTTATGATTTGAACAGCCGTAAGTGTGGCAGTTCAGACTCAAATATTTTGGAAAGCAATATTATTTGGCTTCACGGTTGTTCAAAAACGCTGTCATTTTATCATAGTTGTGACTAGGGTACAGAGAAACCATGATCCTCACAGGAGACATCAGTCAGCAGGGTAGTTCATTGTTATCATGTTGAGACTTATCTATGACAATTACTAACTTCTCTGCAAAACTTCTGCTATTTTATTGCAAGCAACAATGACAGTGGCCCTTGCTCCTTCACATAATCATTTTTTGTTCCTTCACATTTTTCCAGACCTTGAGACAATGTAACTCACAGAAGGTATTCAGTACTGCAATAGCTCCAACAAATATGAACAAATCTTTACTCTGCCATGGTATTATGCAGAGATTGCCCTTGACTCCATCAGAGAAAGCTATCATGCCACAAAGGACACTGTACTCAAAGTGACTTTGACACACAGAATAACCAAACAGTTTTCACAAATCAGCAGTGTAATACCAGAATTACATCGTAATATCCATATTCCCAGCAATAATTATTAGAGTTTCATTAGGTTTTAGACTAGCATCAGAAGTCTCAAAAGTAATAGAAGAGCTTTTATATCAAAGAGATTAATAAAGGGTAGGCAGTAAAATGTCTGCCATTTATTGAAAAATTTCACATTCAGAAAGCTTCAGCTTAATTACCTTGGTCGGTAGTGTTTAAGATGTACTAATCCTAATTTTAACCCTGCACACCTGGAGGTAATGGTGCATGTGGGGCGTTGAAATCAAGTTCAGGAACTTACTATACCATTCCCGAGCTGTTTACACCACTACCATTTTAACTTGCGATTATATTTTGCATTGGGACAGGGACCTACCCCAGGTAAGTAGGGACCTAATTACATCCTCTTATGACACCATTGGGAATCACATGCAATTTTAACTGAAGATTGATGAAGCCCTGCTTCATCCCGGAACCACCAATTAAACCTGGACGCAAATAGGATTGTGGCCAGAATGCAGCCAGGTAAATTTTATTGCTTGTTTTTTTTTTTAAAAGATCCTTTTGGAGCCTCAGGACCCCTCAGAACACACTGTGGAGGACCGTCCCCTGAGGTTCCCAGCAGTGTCTTCCCGCTACCCGAAATCTCGTTCCCGCCTGCCAGCCAAGACCAATTATTTAAATAAGACACTGCAGCTAAAATTTCCCAGGCCTGAAGCTGTAGGGGCGGGTGGACAGATTGCTACATGCATTGGCCCCCGCACATTGCACTTCTGTCCAGATTAAAATCAGGGCTGTTGTTTCTGAGTTTAACTAGCCATTGTAACATCTTTCAGCAATGTCTAGATAGACAAACTGACTGGTCCTTTAGCTTCTAACACAGGACTGCATTTTAACTAACATAAGCCATCATAGCTTAGAATCATTTTATACTAAGGATTTACATCTGATCCTAAGATAACTTTGTCTTATAGTCTGAAATAAATATTTTCGTTTTTGTGAATTATCTGGACTTATTGTCATATGGCAATTTGACAAACAACTGAGTCACAACTATTGTCTAGTGCATTTAACTCCAAATAGTTTCAATTTTATTTTGTTCAGAACAGTTAATAATTAACATGCCATTAATCATGGAAAAATGAAATCAATATGCAGTTAACTGTTTTTACCTCATTGTGAATCTCTTCTGTTTGTCTCACAAAAGCAAGCTCCAACGAAGTCAGGGAGGAAATGCCCAACAATGGATCCTTTTGCAGGTTCTTCATGGCTACAGCACAACGTCCAAAAATATAGTCCAATGTACCACTTGAACACTGTAAAATACATAGTTTGGCTGTATATTATCCAGGTAGCCACATACATATAACATACTAGGGATCTGAGAAAAACATAATTTAGGTATTGTGTGTTGTGCTCAAATTTTTTCTGTTTAATCATAAGCATTAAAACTGTGGAGATTGAAACACTGCTATTTAATTTTAAATACTTACATTATTTTACAAATCTTTTTGTTCATGTACAAGATATGCTGCTGAATCCTGTTAATATATTACCACTGTGTTATGAAATATTATCCTACTTGCATATTTGACATCATATTGTACATGAATGTAAATTTTCTTGACCTGAACATTAAGACCAAAGCCATTATCTTTGGCCTCTGACGTAATTTCCTGTCTTGCCACTGTTTTCACATCCCTCACGGGCCATTCAATCGCAAATTAAAGCTGTGCGAAACCTCAGCGTACTGTACAATCCAGAGTTGAGTTTTAATCCCTGCATTCTCTCCATCACCAAAAATGCTTATTCCATCCACTACTGTAACATTACCCACCACCAAACACACCACAAAAATTCTTAGCCATCCTTTTGTCACCTTTAAATTTGATGTCTCCAATGCTCTCTTCAGCCTCTCATCCTCCTTCCTTCATAAACTCCAACTGATCTAAACCTTATCATGTGCTGCAGTGAAACCATCTAACACAATGAATTTTATTTAAATCTCTGACCTTTTCTATAAACCCCTTCATACCTTTAACTCACCCGATCTCTGCAGCGTAACATTCCCTCTCAAACCCTTCAATCTTCAGACTCTGGTCTTTTGTGCATCCCTTCTTCCCTTCACCAATAAATTCAAGAGCCTGCAACTCTGAGCCTGCTCTCTGGAATGCCCTCCCTAAATGCCTCCAGTTCTCTTCCCTCCATACCTAAAAGACTTCTTAAAATGCATTTACTTTAGTAAGGTATCAAGACACCTCTCCTAATTTTCCTATCATGGCTCAACTTACATTCACACAATCACAGAACTGTTACAGTGCAGAAGGAGGTCATTCGGCCCATCATGTCCGCACCAGCTCTCTGAAAGAGCAACTCCCTCAAGTTCCATTCCCCTGCCTTCTCCACGTAACCCTGCACATTCTTCCTTTTCATAGACTTTTGAATGCTTCAATTGAACCTGCCTCCACCACATTCTCAGGCAGCGCATTCCAGACCTTAACCACTCACTGTGTGAAAAAGTCTTTCCTCATGTCACTTTTGCTTTGCCAACCAAATACTTTAAATCTGTGCCCTCTCATTCTTGATCCTTTCACAAGTTGGAACAGTTTCTCTCTATCTACTCTGTTCAGATCCTTCATGATTTTGATTACCTCTATCAAATCACCTCTCAGCCTTCTCTTCTCCAAGGAAAACAGTCCTAACTTCTCCAATCTATCTTCATAACTGAAATTCCTCATCCCTGGAACCATTCTCGTGAATCTTTCTGTACTCTCTCCAATGCCCTCAAGTCTTTCCTCAAATGCGGCGCCCAGAATTGTATGCAATACTCCAGCTGAGGCCAAACTAATGTCTTATACAAGTTCAACATAACTTCCTTGCTCTTGTTCTCTATGCCCCTACTAATAAAGCCCAGGATACTTGAATGCTTTATTAACCGCTCTCTCAACCTGTCCTGCCACCTTCAATCACTTATGCACATATACACCTAGGTCCCTCTACTCCTGCACCCCCTTTAGAATTGTACCCTTTATTTTATATTGTCTCTCCATGTTCTTTCTACTAAAATAAATCACTTCACATTTCTCTGCATTGAACGTCATCTGCCACCTGTCTGTCCATTCGACCAACATGTCTACGTCTTTTTGAAGTTCTACACTATTACACTATCCTCTTCACAGTTCACAATGCTTCCAAGTTTTGCATCATCTGCAAACTTTGAAATTGTGCCCTCCACATCAAGGTCTAGGTCATTAATATATGTTAGGAAAAGCAAGGATTGCAACACTGATCCCTGGGGAACTCCACTACAAACCTTCCTCCAGCCTGAAAAACATCCATTAACCACTACTCTTTGTTTCCTGTCACTCAGCCAATTTCGTATACATATTGCTATCGTCCCTTTTATTCCATGAGCGACAAGTTTGCTCACAAGTCTGTTGTGTGGCACTATATCAAATGCCTTTTGAAAGTCCATGTACACCACATCAACAGCATTGCCTTCATCAACCGTCTCTGTTACCTCCTCAAAAACTCCAGCAAGTTTGTTAAATATGATTTTCCCTTAAGAAAACCATGCTGGCTTTCCTTAATTAACTCGCATTTGTCTATGTGACTACTGATTTTGTCCCAAATTATTTTTTCTAGAAGTTTTCCCACCACCAAACTTAAACTGGCTGGCCTGTAGTTGCTGGGCTTATCTTTACACCCTTTTTGAACAAGGGTGTAACGATTGCAATTCTCCAGTCCTCTGGCACCACCCCAGAGTCTAAGGAAGACTGAAAAATTATGGCCAGTACCTTTGCCATTTCCACACTCACTTCCCTGAGTATTCTTGGATGCATCTCATCAGGCCCTGGTGCTTTATCCACTTTAAGTGCAGACAGCCTATCTAATACTTCCTCTTTATCAGTTTTAAACCCCTCTACTGTCTGACTTACCTCCTCTTTCAACATTGTCTGGGTTGCATCTTCTTCCTTGGTAAAGACATGCAAAGTATTAATTTAATATACCCCAGCCATGCCCTCTGCCTCCACGTGTAAATCCCCTTTCTGGTCCCTAATCGGTCCCACTCCTTTTACCACCATTTCACTATTTATATGCCAATAGAAAACTTTGGGATTTCCTTTAATGCTAGCTACCATTCTCTTTTCATGCTCTCTCTTTGCTTCTCTTATTTGCTTTTTCAATTTCCTTTTTATTTTTCTTTCCGAGAAGTGCCTGCGGAGACTTTTCTATGCTAAAGGTGATATATAAATGCAAGTTATTGTGTGTGCACTGCAGAATAATTATATCAGGAATCTCATCCAATGTTCATGAATTTAGGATGTTGGAACCTTACGTTTAGTTCATCATGCTTGAATTGAACGTGTACTTAGCTAAAGTATAGCAGTGTCCACCAAAGCTACTAAGTATCATCACCTCATTCCATGACAATATGAAAGGCACAATTCAGCATAGCGATGCCTCATCAGACCCCTTTCCTATCCTGAGTGGCATGAAACAGGGCTGTGTTCTCGCACCTACACTGTTTAGGATCTTCTTCTCCCTGCTGCTCTCACATACATTCAAGTCTTCAGAAGAAGGAATTTTCCTCCACACAAGATCAGATGACAGGTTGTTCAATCTTCCCCATCTTAGAACAAAGACCAAAATACGGAAGGTCCTCATCAGGGAACTCCTCTTTGCTGACGATGCTGCATTAACATCCCACACAGAAGAGTGTCTGCAGAGACTCATCGACAGGATTGTGGTTGCCTGCAATGAATTTGGCCTAACCGTCAGCCTCAAGAAAACAAACATTATGAGACAGGATGTCAGAAATGCTCCATCCATCAATATCGGCAACCATGCTCTGGAAGTGGCTCAAGAGTTCACCTACCTAGGCTCAACTATCACCAGTAACCTGTCTCTCGATGCAGAAATCAACAAGCGCATGGGAAAGGCGTCCGCTGCTATGTCCAGACTGGCCAAGAGGGTGTGATAAAATGGCGCACTGACACGGAACACAAAAGTCCGAGTGTATCAAGCCTGTGTCATCAGTACCTTGCTCTACGGCAGCAAGGCCTGGACAACGTATGTCAGCCAAGAGCGACGTCTCAACTCATTCCATCTTCGCTGCCTCCGCAGAATCCTTGGCATCAGGTGGCAGGACCGTTTCTCCAACGCAGAAGTCCTCGAGGCGGCCAACATCCCCAGCATATACACCCTACTGAGCCAGCGGCATTTGAGATGGCTTGGCCACGTGAGCCGCATGGCAGATGGCAGGATCCCCAAGGACGCATTGTACAACGAGCTCGTCATTGGTATCTGACCCATCGGCCGTCCATGTCTTCGCTTTAAAGACGTCTGCAAACATGACATGAAGTCCTGTGACACTGACCACAAGTCATGGGAGTCAGTTGCCAGTGATCGCCAGAGCTGGCGGACAGCCATAAAGGCGGGGCTAAAGAGTGGCGAGTCGAAGAGACTTAGCAGTTGGCAGAAAAAAAGACAGAAGCGCAAGGGAAGAGCCAACTGTGTAACAGCCCTGAAAAACAATTTCTTCTGCAGCACCTGTGGAAGAGTCTGTCACTCTAGAATTGGCCTTTCTAGCCACTCCAGACACTGCTTCACAAACCACTGACCACCTCTAGGCGCTTACCCATTGTCTTTCGAGACAAGGAGGCCAAAGAAGAAGAAGAAACACTGTGCTAGTTAACCGATGGTCAATTAACTGATTAAAAATTATAATTTTAACTAATTAAAAGTCATAGATCTTAAAATTAAAGCTAGGTCATTTAAGAGGGAAATCAGAGAGTATTTTTACACAACGGGCAGTAGAATTTCTGCAATTCTCTCTCTCAAAACCTGTGGATGCTGGAACAATTGGAGCTTTGAAAAGTGAGATCAACAGAATTTTGTTGGACAAGGGTATCAAAAAATATGGAGAAAAGGTAAATGGAGTTGTCCAGATCAGCCATACCTATTGAATGGCAAATCAGACTCAATGTACTGAATGGTCCACTTCTGTTCCTTAGTAATAAACAAATACTGTAATAGAATTTGTTTAGCTACACTGGAACCAAGTAGAATGAATCAGCATATACCTATGCAAGTTTACAAGAGTGAGCCAGTGCAGCACCATTACATTTGCTAATACACGAGTTTAGTATAGACAAGCTACATATATCAGGATTACATGCAAATTATCCTGTGTTCTATAATCCAGCTTCACTTTTTTTTTTGTCACTTTTGCCCTTAAGGAACTGCCTTACACTAGCATACGGTCCAACAGGTATCTTACCCAGGTGATCATTCTTCATGTTTGTGCTAGACAGAACACTATTTGATCATGGGTAGGCATCACCATTAAATGTAGTTCTGTCTTGCTCTGAAAACCATGCAAATACCTCATAGCCAGAAGGAACCTGGAACCTTCCTTGTATGTACAGCTAAGTGCTACAGTTGGTGCTGAATGTATTATTGACTTGATCATCAAGAGAGTTTAATACAACTGTTTACTCAAACATAAAAATGGCTAACAAAGATTACAGAGTGGATGTTCTGAATCCTTCCCCACCAGTATGTTCAGTTCTGCACCTAATGTGGTGGGAGATATAGAAGCTCTGGAAAGATCAAAGGAGGGCATTTAGGTTAATACCTAGTTTAAAAACCCTTAGCTACTACAATAGGCTCAGGGAGGTAGGTCATTTTACTTTAGAAAAAAATGACTTTGGGAAGACTTTATTGAAGTATTTAAAATGATGAAGGAACTAGATTGCATACATGTCCAGATTATTTGAATTAGATAAATTAAAAATAATTCATATAATTTATGTAAACCTAGAATTAGTTTAGATGTCATAAGGTATTTCCTTTCCCAGGAGGGTCATATTGACTTTTTGAAATAGATTGCTGGCTTGTGCAGTGGATGCGGATTCACTGAAAATGTTCAAAAGGGAGCTGGGCATGTTCCTGTACAAAAGGTAGTTGGGATGTTGGGTGATGTTCGTTCACAGTTATCTCCTGGAACTCATTTTGATCACCTTCAGGAGTCAGAGAGGAAATTCCCAGAATTCTTTTGTCCCTGAATTAGCCAAGGCATTTTCTTCAATCTACTTTTTGCCTCACCCAGGAAATTACATGGCTGCTGGTGGATGAGGTATGTTGGAGGTTATGATTCCTAACTGCAACACATTTGAATGGGGCAGACGTAATGGACCAGCTGGTCTTTTTCGAACGTACCTCACCATAACTTATCCAAGTCTTTACATATGCCAGATTCTTCAATGCGTGGCAGAACAGCAAAGGCATCAACTTGCAATTCTACAGTACTTTTACCATAGAACGGATACATTATTTCCTTCTCTTGTAAAACATGTAAATAATTGAAATAGATAAAGGAACAGACACCAAGTCACAGAGGCTTGTTTGAAAAGATGAGTTTTGAGAATGTTTTAACAAAAGCGAGAGAGTCGTGTATAGACAAAGGGGCATAAGGAGGGAGTTAAGAGACACTGGTCGGGATTTCTGAAGGCACTGCCACTAACAGCAGGGTGAAGTAATGACAGGCACACAAAAGGCCAGAGTCAGAGGAGCTAAAATTACAGGATGGGAAATAAAGTTGAAGTTGATGATGATGATTTACAATTTTATGCATGTCAAGGAGCCACCGTAGGGCAGAGAGGATCGTGTGCTGCATGAGTCAGATAACATGGGACATCGTATTAGCCGTGAATTTTGGAAAAATTGGAGTTTATGAGGAATGGAGGTATGGAGGCCAGCAAGGATATTGAAGAAGTTGAGTCTGGAAATGATAAAGGCATGGATAAGGATTTCAGTGGCAGTGGAGCTGCAGTAAGGAGACATTGGAGAGAATTTTAACTTTTTAACCCACCGGATGCGTGGATGCCCAGTAGTGCACAAAAAACTGTGTGTGTGATGCCACTGACAGGTTCCCCGACTGGAAGTCAGCCTGATTGACTGGATTGGCTTCCAGCTGGGCAGGGAATGCTGAAGAACAGGCTGCAGGACCAGTTAGGTCCGATCCCCGACCCTGAGGGCAGGTGGGGAGTGGCAGGGTCCAATCCTTGGCCCTAGCGGCTGTCCTAATAGTGGGAGGGTCTGGAAGGAGGCACTCCTGCTCACCCACAAAGGGGCAGGTTGCTGTCCTCCCTGTCTGCCCGAGTTAAAGATGGGTCAGCAGGTTGGAGCCGACTTCCTGACACACTTTCATTTCTATGATGCAAAGGTAGAAGTAAATGGTTTTCATGATGAACCGGAAGTAGAGGCTGAAACTACAGTCTGGGTTGAACAGGGCATGGAATACCCTATGAGAAGCAATGATAGATAAATCGATATTCACTCTTAAAAGGGATGTGGATAAATATTTGGAACAAAACACATTTAAAAATGGGTGTGTGGAAAAAGCAAGGGAAGTGGACTGACTACATGAATATCGCTTTCAGGAAGCCAACACAGGTGCAATGAGTTAAATGGCTTCCTTCTGTATTGTAACATTCTATAAATATTAAATGACTTCACATATTATGCAAACAACAGAAGTGTATTGAAGGCTGTCACACAATCTCAGGGGTTGGATGACTCCTATGAATTGCACAAGTTTTGCCCTATGATTTGCAACATCATCTGAAAAAAGTGCAACACAATCCTAGTCATTGTTTATTAGTTGTTACAACTAAATATTTTCTGCACTGCATCGTTGATTTTAGTCTTTTAATTTGTGCTGCTTGTGATAAAAGAGGCTCCATCAAGCTCTGCACTGCAGGTTCTCATATAAAACTTTGGTAGCTGGAACAGATTTAAAAAAAACATCAAAAGAAACAGGCTCTGGGTTATGATTTCCACAGAGTGCATAACAAGTCATTAAGACATTACTAAAATGGGGTATCGAAACAGCATGGCGTCATTCCTCAACAAATTAATTATAAAGTGTAAAAATGCAAATAAAGTAATGTTCAAGGTATTTTACAAGTTTAAAAATCCCACACTTCCAGCATAAATGTGAACATTCAAAATCCCTTCAGTTGAAATTCACACAAAAATCCAGCTAATCTCAATACTGACCAATGCAGATTCCAGTTGACAATGTGTTAAACAGATTGGTATTTATATCACTCGCCAAGTGGTTATGGTGTTGGACTGGTGCAGAGAGATTGTGAATTCAATTCAAACCATGGCAAGTTATGAAATTTAATTCAATAAATCTGATCATTTGTGAGATAAGTACCAGAAAAATAATTGTGAAAGGTTAAAACTGTTTTTCAGGGATTCTAGTCCTGCACAATATAGTTGATTCATTATGCCTTTTAAAGTGACAAAATTGTTACGAAGTTTAAAAAGAGGGAAGAATTCATATGGGAACAACCCAGGTACCATCAGGACTTAGGCAATCTCAGCCCAATCAATTTTGCAAAGTCCTTCTAGGAATCAGTACCAAGGTTGGGAGAACTGTTCCACAGGCTAGTCAGAAACCTGACATAGTCATACTTAGACTGCTCCATCACCATTGCTGGGTATTTCTAAACTTACTGGTAAGACAGATCCACCAGAGATGCAAACCCAACAAAGTCTATAGCTTCAGGTCAAACAATATCAAGGAAACCTCTTGCTGATCAACTATCGTGTCCCCCGACTGATGAATCAATACGCCTTCTTATTGACTGAGTTCAGAGAAATACAATGCGATCAGTGTAGGCCTGCAGGTGGTGATGGAACCAACACGAGGTAGTAGCCTACTTGACTTCACCCTCACCAACTTCCCACTGGCGACCTATCTGTACGCGCTCACATTGGTAGGGCACAGTAAGGACATCTTCCATCATCTAGTGTTGCCTCATGGCTCAGGACATCCCTCATTCTTAAATTGCCATCAAGCCAGCAGACTAACTCTGGTTCACTGCAGAGTGTAGAAAGGTGTGCAGGAATAGCACCAGGCATACATTAGAATTAAGTATGAATCTAGTGAAGTTACTATGCAGGGCTACCCCACATGTGAAATACCAAAAGCAGCCAGCTATAGAGTTAAGCAGTCCCACAACCAACAAATCAGTGGAATCAGTGGCTCTATTATGTTCCAGTCAAGAACAGTGTTGGACAACTGGGAAATTAACAGGAGGAGGAGGCTCCATGGCATTCCTATCTTAAAGCCTGGTCGTCCCCAATGCGAGTACCAAAGACAAGACTGAAGTCTTTCCAAACATCTTCTGCCAATGGTACAGGATGGACAATTTTACTAGGCCTCTGTACATGGTCTACACCATCATAACCAATTCAGTTCACTCTTGATGACATTAAGAAGCAGGTGAGTGAACTGAACCTAGCAAAGGCTTGATCATCATCCTGGCCAGGATGCTGAAAACCTGTGCACTAGAGCTAGCTAATTCCCAAGCCAGGCAGTTCCAGCACAGCGATGCCACTGGCAATCACCTGAAAAAGGGGTATATTTCCCAGGTATATTCTATCCACAAAAGCAGAATGAAACTAACATGGCCAACTACTGAACTAGCAATCTCGACTGAATCATCAGTAAAGTGAAAGAAGGAGTTAGCAACAGTGCTATCAAGCAACATTTGCTTATCAACACCTGCTTACTGATGCTCAATTGGGTTCCTGCAGAAATGACTCAGCTCCTAACCTCATCCCAGCTTTGGTCCAGCCATGGATGCAAGAGTTAAAAAGCAGAGGAATGATGAGAGTAGTTGCCCTCAACAGCAAGACAGCACTTAGCTGAGTAAAGCACCAGGGAACCTAAGAAAAACGAGTTCAATGACAACAAAAGGAACAGAATACTTCACTTCATTGGCAACCCTGCCATTGGACTCAATTATCTGCATATTGTGGTTGCAGGGTGTATCATCAACAGAATGCACTTCAGGAACTCAACAAAGTTCGACAGCATCTCCTCCATGTCTTAGAATTCCCTACCAGCAGCACTGTGGAAGCACTATCAACAGAAGGACAGCTGTGATTCAAGAAGAAAGCCCACCACTACCTTCTCAAGTCAACTTGGGATGTGCAACAAGTATGGCCTTGCAAACCCCACCTACTTCCCAAGATTTAAAAAAAAATTTATACTGTTGGTTCTCAAATTTAGAATAATTTCAAATCAAATGTAAATTTTTGGAATTTTTTGAAAATCTGACACTTTGCCCAACATGTGGGAAAATAACACAAATCCACAAAGCAGCTCAGAGTGGGATGGCAAAATCCCAAATAACTTCCATCAGGCTAACCTCAGCTGTCTGAAGTGGGAGATAAATGTCAGACTATGGCAGGGCCAATAAATAGAGGGCCTATGTCATCATAACAGGTGGAATTGTCAGGATCAGTTCTCACACATAGGAGCACATTTCCTGTTAAATTGTCATGGAAGTTATTGATAACAGTCATAGAAAAATCACAACCTAAATTCCTGTTTTCCTTCCTAAAGAAGGAAGTGTGACAATGGAAATCTGCAGGATCAGGTTGGGGGCAGACAGAAGAGCTAAGAGAGAGTTTAAGCACTGATGCAGAGACGACATAACTTCGACTTTCAATGAATCAGAAGTCTGCTATGCATATGCCATGGATTTAGAATATCAAAGATTACAATTTTACAATTTGGTTTGAGACCATGCTGAAAATGAATGTGAGACTGGTAAGCTTCCTTTTGATGGCAAGTTTCAGTTCGTAGAAAAACAAACAACATTTCAAACGTGTCAAATGCAAACCATGTCAGATCCAAGCAATGAGTCACAAATTTGTGACTTTAAAAAGATTTTGGAGAGAAAAGTATTTAAAGTTGCATTGTATGGTTTCTTATGGTACTTAGTTTGTAGTGCTGGAATTTACATTTTTAAATTATCTGATATTTCAAATCAACAAGTGACTACTTTCAGCTGTGTCTCAGTTGGTAGCACTCTATGAGTCCCATGACAGAAAACTGGGCACAAAATCTGGCCTGCAATACAGTGCTGTGTTAATTGGAGTGCTACACTGTCAGAGGTGCCTCTCAGGTGGACATAAAAGATTCCATGGCACAATTCAAAGAAGAGCACGGGAGTTTTTCCCAGAGCCCTGGCCAAAATTTATTCCTCAACCAACATCATGAAAAAAAAATTATGTGATCATTATGTAAAGGGATAAATGTAACTACAACCTGAGTAAAGCAGTAACACATTTTCCAGTGAATGTCATTTACTCTTTACTCCAGAATTTTACTTTCAACTCTTTGGCCACAGAATTTGTAAATCTAAATTACTTTTGATGGATAAAAAGCCTTGTCTCTGTAACAGGCACAGTATTATTAGCAAAATACACAACGATCAAGGATGGCCTTTGCCACATAATTATTCCTTTGTGTGCGGTTTTTAATTTATTTGCTTGCCAATTTTCTCTCCTACTGTCACCACAGCTCAGATCAGCTGGCTCAGGACGGACCAGAGTCAAATGTGTCCTGCTTTTAAATGTTTCGCTAAACCAAATTAATCATAACAACGTATCTTGTAAATGTGCTAATTCAACTTGAATCTGAAGACAGTATTACCCAGGTGAAATACGAATTTGATTTACAATTACAATTGCTTCAACTTCTAGAACTGTAAATAACCGAACTTATGAGAATACAGTTTATTCTAAAAGCAGCTGCATTTTTGAACTTTGATACCACCAGTTGGAGCAGAAAAGCTATTTAAACTAGACTCAGTTCACCTTACTGACAATTAATGGTTGAAGTTGAGCACTAATTCTACTTCAGTTATTTTGACAAAATGTTCCTACCACGGGGTTTATTTAAGAAAAGTAAACAGCTCCAGATTCACCCAGCAGTTCTTTGAGCTTCATTAACACTTCGGAGCCAACTTTCTCTGCTGCCACCACGCGGAAATGGTCATGCTCTGAAAATTACAGGGCTGCACTTACCACCTTGTTTCCACTCCCAACCCACCCACCCACCAACATTCCGATGGGGGCCTCCATATGGATGGCCTAGTTGCCCTTCCTGAAGCTTTAATGTATTTAATTAGGTTCCCGTGACATCAATAGGACCCTAAAGCCATTTTCACTGGGTAGCTCCTAATCAAACTGTCCAAAACCTCGAGCAATTGCTAGTGCAAACACTGCAGTTTTCTTTTGAAGGCTGGGCCCCTCAAGTAGCTTCTCTGCTCTCTTCATTACAACTAGGACTCAAGCTTGCCCCTTGATAAGCTTTCTTTTGGGCTGCCCTTTCCATTTCCTGTGGAAACCCCTGTAAATCACTATCTTTACCATTTTGGGTGCCAATTTTTCTGCAGGTGCTTGAAAGGGATGGATAAAGTGCTGGTGCTTTTTCATGAGGGGAGGCTGTGACATAGTGATAATTTTACTGGATTAGTAATCCAGAGGCCTAGGCTAATGCTCTGGGGACAAGGGTTTGAATCTCACCACTATTTATTCAATTAATAAATCTGGAATTATAAGCTAGTCTAATGGCGACCATTGTCGATTGTTGTAAACACCCATCTGGTGCACTAATGTCCTTTAGGGAAGGAAATCTGCCTTCCGTACCTGGTCTGGCCTACATGTGACTCCAGACCCACAGCAATCTGGTTGACTCTTAAATGCCCTCTGAAATGGCCTAGCTAGCCACTCAGTTGTATCAAACTGCTACAAAGTATAAGAAAATGAATGAAACCGGATGGGCCACACGGCATTGATCTAGGCACTGGAAATGACAACGGCAAACCCAGTCCTGCAAAGTCCTCCTTACTAACATTTGGGGGCTTGTGCCAAAATTGGGAGAGCTGTCCCACAGACAAGTCAAGAAACAGCCTGACATAGTCATACACAAGCTTTATCAAGCCTTACAGCCAATGCCCTTGACACCACCATCGCCATCCCTGAGTATGTCCTGTCCCCAGGCAGGACACCCACCAGTGGTTTTCTTTGTACTTAACATTTAACTGAAAGTTACTGTTTAACTTCTAAATGTCATCCAGGGGCCTAAGCAGGGATGTACAAGCTATCCACTGGGGAGCATCTGTAGTTAGTTAATTAAAGAAACCAGCTTGAACTGTTTTTTCTGTTCCTGGCGCTCAGCTAATTTCTTTAGTTTCAGAACATATAAATACAGGCATGTCAGTGCAACTTGAATAGAGTGGGGGCTGCAGGGTGAATGAACTAGCCATGGTACCACGGTACAGGAAGCCATTCTAGTGGGGGGAGCAAAAAGGAATGTAGTGGTAGTAAGGGACAGTAGAGTGAGGGAGATTGACACTGTTCTCTGCAGCAAAGAGCGAGAGTTCAGAGGGCTGTGTTGCCTGACCGCTGCCAGGGTTTAGAACACCTGCTCAGGGTTGGAGAGGAACTTACAGTGGGAGGGGGAGGATCCAGTCATCATGGTCCATGTAGGTACCAACAACATAGGCAAGACAAGGAAGGAGGTTCTGCTTAGTCAGTATGAGGAGCAGGGCACCAAATTAAGAAACAGAACCTCAAAGGTAATAATCTCTCGATTATTACCTGAGCCACATGCGAATTGGCAAAGGGCAAATAAGATTAGAGAAATGAATGCATGGCTCAAAGACTGGTGTGGTAAAAGTGGGTTCCGGTTCATGGGACACTGACATCAGTACTGGGGAAAGTGGGGGCTCTCCCGTTGGGACGGTCTACACCCAAACCATGCTGGGGCTGGTGTTCTAACGAGTGGTAAATCAAAGAGTAGAGACAAGGCAAGAGAAAAAGGTATTAATATGGGAAATGATAAACAGACCATGACAGGAAGGGATAAACAGTACAAATCTAAGAGTAAATCAGCAGTCAAGACTAGACGTTATGAAATAATAAAAGGACAAAACTAAAGGCTCTGTATCTGAATGCACGTAGCATTCAAAACAAAACAGATGAACTGATAGCGCTAATAGAGATAAATATGATCTGATAGTCATTACAGAGACATGGCTGCAGGATGACAGGGATTGGCACCTGAATATTGAAGGGTACAGGAAGCTAGGAAAAGGTGGATGGGTGGCTCTGTTAATTAATGGTGGTATTAGCACATTAGAGAGGGATGAGCTAAGTTCAGTAATCCAGGATCTAGAAGCGGTTTGGGTAGAGATGAGAAATCACAAAGGCAAGAAGTCACTCCTGGGTGTGGTGCACAGGCCCCTAACAGTAATTACACATAGGACAGAGTATAAAGGAAGAAACAATGGGAGCTTGTCAGAAAAGTACAGCGATAATTATGGGGGATTTTAATCTACATATAGACTGAAAAAATCATTTGGGCAAAGGTAGCCTAGATGAGGACTTCATAGAATGTTTTCCAGATAGTTTCTTAGAATAGCATGTCCTGGAGCCAACCAGAGAGCAGGTTATACTAGACCTAGTATTGTGCAACAAGATAGGATTAATTGATGAGCTCATGGTGAAGGCTCCCCTTGGTAGTGGTGATCGTAATATGATTGAATTTTTCATTCAGTTTGAGGGAGAGAAGAATGGCTCCAAGACTAGCATTTTAAACTTAAATAAAGGCAATTATGAGAACATGAAAGCAGAGGTAGCTAAAGTGAACTGGCAAATTAGGTTAAGGAATAAGTCAATAGAGATGCAGTGGCAGACATTTAAGGGGATATTTCAGAATACACAGAATAGATACATTCCAACGAGAAAGAAAGTTTCTAAGGGGAGGACCCACTATTCGTGATTAACTACAAAAGTTAAACATAGTATCAAACTCAAAGAAAAAGCATATAATTGTGCAAAGATGGGTGGCAGGTCAGGAGACTGGACAGAATATAAAGAACAGCAAAGAATGACGAAAGCATTGATAAGGAGGGAAAAATTAGAGTATGAGAGAAAGCTAGCTAGAAATATAAAAACAGATAGTAAGAGTTTCTATAGATATTTTAAAAAGAAAAGAGTTAATAAAGTGAACGTTGGTCCGATAGAAAGTGAGTCTGGGATATTAATAAGGGAAAGTAAGGAGATGGCAGATGAATTGAACAGGTATTTTGCAATGGTCTTCACTATAGAGTATACAAGTAACATCCCAGAAATAGCTGCAAATCAGGAAATGGCAGGGAGGGAGGAACTCAAGAAAATTACAATCACCAGGGAAGTGGTATTGAGAAAATTGTTGGAGCTGCAGGCTGACAAGTCCCCGGGTCCTGATGAACTTCATCCTAGGGTGTTAAAAGAAGTGTCTAGTGAGATAGTTGGTGCGTTGGTTTTAATTTTCCAAAATTCCCTAGATTCAGAGAAGGTTCCATTAGATTGGAAAACAGTGACTGTAACTCCTTTATTCAAAAAGGGAGGGAGACAGAAAGCAGGAAACTACAGGCCAGTTAGCGTAATATCTGTCTTAGGAAAAATGTTAGAAGCTATTATTAAAGATGGTATAGCAGGGCACTTAGAAAAATTCAAAGTACTCAGGCAGAGTCAACATGGTTTTGTGAAAGGGAAATTATGTTTAACCAATTAACTGCAGTTCTCTGAAGAAGTAACATGTGCTGTGGATAAAGAGGAACCAGTAGATGTACTGTACTTAGATTTCCAGAAGGCATTTGATAAGGTGCCACATCAAAGGTTATTGTGGAAAATAAAAGCTCATGGTGTAGGGGATAACATTTTGGCATGTATAGAAGATTGTCTAGCTAACAGGAAACAGAGAGTTGGCATAAATGGGTCATTTTCTGGTTGGCAAGATGTAACAAGTGGTGTGCCACAGGGATCAGTGCTGGAGCCTCAACTTTTTACAATTTATATAAATGACTTGGATGAAGGTACGGTTGCAAAATCTGCTGATGACACAAAGATAGGTAGGAAAGTAAGTTGTGAGGAGGACATAAGTAGGCTACAAAGGGATATAGATAGGTCAAGTGAGTGAGCAATGATCTAGCATTTGGAGTATAATGTGGGAAAATGTGAAATTATCCATTTTGGCAGGAAGAATAAAAAAGAAAAATATTGTCTAAATGTTGAGAGATTGCAGAGCTCTGAGATGCAGAGGGATCTGGGTTTCCTAGTGCATGAATTGCCAAAGGTTAGTAGGCAGGTTCAGCAAGTAACTAGGAAAGCTAATAGAATGTTATTGTTTATTGCAAGGGGAATTGAATAGAAAAGTAGGGAGGTTATGCTTCAGTTATACAGGGCACTGGTGAGACCACATCTGAAGTATTATGTATAGTATTGGTCTCCTTATTTAAGGAGGGTGTAAATGTGTTGGAAGCAGTTCAAAGATGGTTTACTAGACTAATACCTAGAATGGGAGGGTTGTCTTATGAGGAATGGTTGGATAGGCTAGGCTTGTATCTGCTGGAGTTTAGGAGAGTAAGAGACGACTTGACTGAAACATATAAGATATTCAGGAATCTTAACAGAGTGGATGTGGAAAGAATGTTTCCCCTTGTGGAAGAATCTAGAACTAGGGGTCACTGTTTAAAAAGTAATGGGTTGCCCATTTAAGACAGAGATGAGGAGAAATATTTTCTCTCAGAGGGTCGTGAGTCTTTGGAACTCTCTTCCTCAAAAGGCAGTGGAAGCAGAGTTTCTAAATATTTTTATAGCAGAGGTAGATAGATTCTTGTTAAGAAGGGGGTGAAAGGTTATCGGGGGTAGGGGGGGAACGTGGAGTCGAGGTTACAATCAGATCAACCATGATCTTATTGAACAGTAGAGCCGAGTGGCCTACTCCTGCTCCTAATTCATATGTTCGTATACAGTTGGGAGGGAGTTGCCCCAGGAGTCCTCAACATTGACTCCGGACCCCATGAAGTCTCATGGCATCAGGTCAAACATGGGCAAGGAAACCTCCTGCTGATTACCACCTACCACCCCTCCTCGGCTGATGTATCAATGCTTCTCCATGTTGAACACCAATTGGAAGAAGCACTGAGGGTAGCAAGGGCACAGAATGTACTCTGGGTGGGGGACTTCAATGCCCATCACCAAGAGTGGCTCGGTAGCAAAGCAAACCGAGTCCTAAAGGATATAGCAGCTAGACTGGGTCTGCGGCAGGTGAAGAGGGAACCAAGAGGAAAAAACATAATTGACCTCGTCCTCACCAATCTACCTGTCGCAGATGCATCTGTCCATAACAGTATTGACTACCGCACAGTCCTTGTGGAGACGACGCCCTGTCTTCACATTGAGAATACCCACCATTGTGTTGTGTGGCACGAGTACCGTGCTAAATGGGATAGATATTGAACAGATCTAGCAATGCAAAACTGGGCATCCATGAGGCACTGTGGCCATCAGCAGCAGCAGAATTGTACTCAACCACAATCTGTAACCTCATGGCCCAGCATATCCCCCACTCTACCAGTACCATCAAGCCAGGGGACCAACCCTGGTTCAATAAAGAGTGCAGGAGGGCATGCCAGGAGCAGCAACAGGCATACCTCAAAATGAGGTGTCAGCCTGGTGAAGCTACAACACAGGACTACTTGCATGCCAACAGCAGAAGCAGCATGTGATAGGGCTAAGCAATCCCATAACCATGGGATCAGATCTAAGCTTTGCAGTCCTGCCACAGCCAGTCTTGAACAGTGGTGGACAATTAAACAACTAACAGGAGGAGAAGGCTCCACAAATATTCCCATCCTCAATGATGGGGGAGCCCAGCACATCAGTGCAAAAGACAAGGCTGAAGCATTTGCATCCATCTTGAGCCAGAGGTGCCGAGTGGATGATCCATCTTGGCCTCTTCCTGAGGTCCCCAGCATCACAGAGGCCAGTCTTCAGCTAATCCAATCCACTCCACGTGATATCAAGAAATGGCTGAAGGCACTGGATACTGCAAAAGCTTTGGGCCGTGACAACATTCCGGCAATAATACTGAAGACTTGTGCTCCAGAACTAGCTGTGCCCTTAGTCAGTATGTTCCGGTACAGCTCCAACACTGGTATCAACCCAGCAATGTGGTATTGTCCTGTACAAAAAAAGCAGGAAAAATCCAACCTGGCCAATTCCCGCACTATCAGTCTACTCTCAATCATCAGCAAAGTGATTGACAGGTCATCGTCTCCACAAGGACTGTGCAGTGGTCAATACTGTCATGGACAGATGCATCTGTGACAGGTAGACTGGTGAGGACGAGGTCAAGTATGTAAGTACTATCAAGCGGCACTTGTTCAGCGTCGCGGCTGTTCCTCGATTTGAGGATGATGTCTACTCAAGTTCACTAGTTTCTGCCATGGGTCTTCAGATGACTGAACAGGCCGATTCTCGACCCTCAGATCTTTGGACATATGGGGCAGGATGTCCCACAAGGTAGTAGGATCCGGAGTGCACGATTTGCTTCCTTTTCTTTCCTTCTCTGCCGCCGCTTTGCCTCATCAAGGCTTTTGGACTCAAAGCATGATGCAGCTTGATGGACAAGTTGTCGCCATTTTGAATGATTGGTTGCAAGCTCCTCCCAGTCATCAATGTCAATGCTACTGCGTTTCAAAGAGAGCTTCAGAGTGTCTTTGAAGCATTTTCTTTGTCCTCCCCTGGAACGCTGGCATTGTGAGAGTTGAAAAAGCAGGATCTGGTGGAGGAGATGGTTTTCGGCCATCCGGACAAAGCGTCCAGTCCATCGAAGTTGCTTTTGCAGGAGTTTTGCCCAAATGCTTGTGGAGCTGGCTTCAAGAAGGACATTAGTGCTTGTTTGATGGTCCTCCCACTGAATCCAAGGATGCGGTGGAGGCATTGCTGATCGACTTTCTCTAGTGCTCTTATGTGTCGCTGAAATACAGTCCAGATCTCACTGCAGTACAGGAGTGTGGTGACAACAACTTCTCTGTACACTAGGACTTTTGTTGACTTGCAGAGGTCTTTGTTGTCAAATACTCGCTGCTGTAGTTTACAGAACGCTGAGCTGGCGCAGCTGATCCGGTGTTGATTCTCCTCGTTAATGGTGGCCTTTTGAGAGAGGAGGCTGCAAAAGTATGGCAAGTGCTCAGCATACTCCAAAGTCTCTCCTTCAACATACATGGGAGGTGGAATATTTGGCTGAGCAGATGTGGGTTGATACGAGTTTTGTTTTGGCAACATTCAAGGACAGGCCGTGTCTCTTACATGCAGAATTGAAGGGATCGAGAATGGCTTGTAATTCTGGTGCAGAGCAGGTAACAACATTGCAGTCGTCCGTAAATTGTAGATCATGTATGTCTATGGTGGTCAGTTTAGTTTTGGCATGGAGGTGACTGAGGCTAAAGAATTTTCCACCCAGGCGGTATTTAATACTCACATCAGAAGGCAGCTGATCTTTCATGAGGTGAATAGCCACTGTCAGATAGATTGTAGATAGCATTGGAGCTATCACACAGCCTTGCATGACCCTGGTTCAGATTTTGAAGGTGTCAGTTTCAGATCTCCCACTCAAGACAGTTGCAGTCATATCATCATGGAGCAATTGCAGATTTGTGATAAAGTTTCTTGGACATCCAAATCGTTGGAGCACAATCCACACAGCCTTGCGATTTACTGAGTTAAATGCTTTGGTCAGGTCATTGAATGCAATGAAGAGTTCCTGGTGTCGTTCTGAACATTTTTCCTGGATTTTTCGGGCAACAAAGACCATCTCGGAGGTTCCTCTGGAAGGTCTAAAGCCACATTATATCTCTGGGAGGATTTCCTCAGTCACAGGAAGTAGGCAATGCAGGAGAATGCGTGTCAGAATTTTACCTGCTATGGATGAGAGGGAAATACCTCGATGGTTCCCTAAGCATGAGTTTTTCCCCTTCTTAAAGACAGTTACAATTGTCGCATTCCCAAAGTCAGTTGGGGGGGGGGGGGGGGGGAGGGGGTGCGGGCAGGGGTGTTCTTTTTCCTCCCAAATTCATAGGATAAGTACATGGAGTCTTCAAGTGACCAAAAGCCCACCAGCTTTGAAGACTTCATCTGGAATACCATCGGGGCCACATGCTTTGTTGTTTTTCATCCGTTTGATTGCTTGTTGCACAGCTCTCCCATCAATCGTGGTTCATCCATGGATTCTACCACAGGGTACTGGGGGATAGCCTGAAGAGTATCAGCTGCCATTGTGGATTCAGGGTTGAGGAGTTGTTGAAGATGCTCTTTCCAGCGTTGACAGATGGCATTGTCATCCTTAAGAAGAGAGACACCATTCTGTGAGTGAACGGGATTTGTCCATTTGATCTTGGTCTACAGAAGGCACGTCATGATGGTCGGCATATTGTTGGATCTCTCGGGCTTTCTCTTCCCATCACTTGTCCTTTATCTTTCGGATTTGTCTTTGAGTGGCAGCCTTGAGCTGTTAGAATGCTGCCCACTTGACTTGAGACCTTGGGTTGTTCTGTCAGGCGATGAAGACTGCTCGTTTTTGTTCCAGGAGGTCGCATATTTCCGCATCATTTTCATCGAACACTCCTGGTGACGACGATGCTCAGACCTAATGGGCTGGACACAGAAGTCTAGTACAGCTGATTTTATTTGTTCCCACTGTTCTGAAATTGAGTTGGATGTGTGAAAATTTTCAAGATAGCAATAACCTCACTGAAGCTCAGTTTGGGTGCCGCCAGGGCCACAGCTCCTGACCTCATTACAGCCTTTGACCAAATATGGACAAAAGAGCTGAACTCAAGAGATGAGGTGAGAGTGACTGCCGTTGACATCAAGGCAGCATCTAACAGTGTATGGCAACAAGGAACGCTAGCAAAACTGGATTCAATCAGAATTGGGAGAAAACTCTCCGCTGGTTGGAGTCATACCTAGCACAAAGGAAGATGGTTGTGTTTGTTGGAGGTGAATCATCTCAGTCTCAGGACATCACTGCAGGAGTTCGTCAGGGGATTGTCCTAGGCCCAACCACCTTCAGCTGCTTCATCAATGACATTCCTTCAATTATAAGGTCAGAAGTGGTGATGTTCGCTGATGATTGCACAATGTTCAGCACCATTCGCGACTCCTCAGATACTGAAGCAGCCTGTATCCAGATGCAGCAAGACCTGGACAACATCCAGGCTTAGGCTGATTAAGTGGCAAGTAACATTTGCACCACATAAGTGCCAGGCAACGACCATTTCAAACGAAAGAGAATCTAACCATCTCCCCTTGATGTTCAATGGTATTACGATCACTGAATCCCCCACTATCAACATCCTGGGTTTACCATTGACCAGAAACTGAACTGGACAAGCCACATAAATACAGTGGCTACAACAGCAAGTCAGAGGCTTGGAATTCTGTGGCGAGTAACTCACCTCCTGACTCCCCAAAGTCTGTCCACCATCTACAAGGCACAAGCCAGGAGTGTGACGGAATACTCTCCACTTGCCTGAATGCGTGCAGCTCCAATAACACTCAAGAAGCTCGACACCATACAGGGCAAAGCAGCCCGCTTGATTGGCACCTTCAACATTCACTCCCTTCACCATCGATGCACAGTGGCAGCAGTGTGTACAAGATGCACTGCAGCAACTCACCAAGGCTCCTTTGAAAGCACCTTCCAAACCCACGACCTCTACTACCTAGAAGGACAAGGACAGCAGATGCATGGGAACACCACCATCTGCAAGTTCCCCTCCAAGCCACACACCACTTGGAACTATCTCTCTTTGGCCTCCTTGTCTCGAGAGACAATGGGTAAGCACCTGGAGGTGGTCAGTGGTTTGTGGAGCAGCGCCTGGAGTGGCTGTAAAGGCCAATTCTAGAGTGACAGACTCTTCCACAGGTGCTGCAGAAAAAATTGTTTGTCGGGGCTGTTACACAGTTGGCTCTGCCCTTGCGCTTCTGTCTTTTTTCCTGCCAACTACTAAGTCTCTTCGACTCGCCACACTTTAGCCCCGCCTTTATGGCTGCCCGCCAGCTCTGGCGATCGCTGACAACTGACTCCCACGACTTGTGATCAATGTCACAGGACTTCATGTCGCGTTTGCAGACGTCTTTAAAGCGGAGACATGAATGGCCGGTGGGTCTGATACCAGTGACGAGCTCGCTGTACAATGTGTCTTTGGGGATTCTGCCATCTTCCATGCGGCTCACATGGCCAAGCCATCTCAAGTGCCGCTGACTCAGTAGTGTGTATAAGCTGGGGATGTTGGCTGCCTCAAGGACTTCTGTGTTGGAGATACGGTCCTGCCACCTGATGCCAAGGATTCTCCGGAGGCAGCGAAGATGGGATGAATTGAGACGTCGCTCTTGACTGACATACGTTGTCTATAAAGCTGTTCTTTCACTGTCGCTGGGTCAAAATCCTGGAACTCCCTTCCTAACAGCACAGTGGGTGTACCTACACCACAAGGACTGCAGTGCTTCAAGAAGACAACTCATCACCACCTTCTCAAGGGCAATTAGGGATGGGCAATTAATGCTGGCCTAGTCAGCGATGCCTCCATCCCATAAACGAATAAAAAAAAAGAGGGCTGACCAGCTGCAATGTTAATTGTATATCAACTGTGTTTAATTATATGCAGGTGGAGGGTGTTAGTTAGGGTTTGACTTGAGCACATATAAAGAGACACTGACCAGAATTTTACCTTGCAGCAGTGGCCCCACCCACCAGCAAAAATGTCAGGGGCGAGCCCACTTCTGCTGGACCTGGAAGCCACGCAGCAATTTCGCATGGCCCAGGCCCTTAATTGGCCTCGGTCGGAACTTCCGCCCCTCTGAGGCAGGAAGTCCTGCCTCCAAGAGCTGCTGGCCAATCAGAGGGCTGGCAACTCTTCAGTCCCAGCAGCACCATGGGAGCAGTGGCCACTTCTGGGACTGCACCCAGCAAAATGAGGATGATGGATGTCGCCCTTCAGGAAGGTAAGTGGAGCTCAGGCCTTGCAGGGGACAATTGGCTGGTCCCCGGCAAGGGAGGTGGAGGTTAGAATGTAGGGCAGAGGATGTCGTTTTAGAGGGAGTGGCCTGTGCTGCTGGGGGGGGGCCCTCTGTGGGGCACAGGGTACCTGATTGGAGGGCCCCCCCAAGCCCACAAGGACACAACCAGGTTTTACTGAACGGCCTCCTCAGGTGCCAAAGTACCCGTCTGCTGCTGGTAGTACACAAGCGGCGGGGGGGGGAAAAGAGGACCTTAAGTAGCAATTAATTGACCGCTTAAGGGCCTCAATTAGCCTGGGGTGGGTGGGCCATTTGCCACCTCCCCCATGTTCATCTGTTAATTGTGTATCAATGGTTTGATTATATGCAGGTGAAGGGTGTTAATTGGGATCCTAGTTGAGCACTTATAAGAAGACACCCACTGAGACTGGGGGAGGGTTTTGAGTAAGGAGCTACATGTTTGTAATCATTTTACTCTGCACAATAAATGTGAAACTGAGTAAAGATAGACTCCAGCATTATCCTTCCATAACAATCTTTCTGGAGTTTAACGTAGCAGAGGATGGTTGCTGAATGCTGAAGGTTGGAAATTAGGAATTTGTTTTTTGACAGAAAACTATAATCTCAAGGGATGTTGTGGAAAATATGGCAGAAAGCAAGTGTAAATTACCAGGGTAGGATTAACCTCCGATGTTCTTGGAGTCTGAACCACATGACCAGTGGAAGAATTAAGTGGATATGTGGACATGGGTTACATCTCTACCAAATTGGAAACAAGATATGGCCTTCGTGTTGTCACTTCCTAACAAAAGTAAAATCAGAAGTAAAGTGTTTTCTGAATTTAATGCTCGTCAGTTGGATACTGATGAAGGGTTAGTTCTGTCAGAATTAAAATTTACAAGAAGACCTATTGAATGGGTATGATGCATGGTCAGACTTTGATAGATTTGATGTACAAAGGGACGTGGGTGTCCTTGTCAATAAGTCACTGAAAGCTAACATGCAGCTGCAGCACGCAATTAGGAAGGCTAATGTTATGTTAGCCTTTCTTACAAGAGGACTTGAGTACAGGAGTAGCGAGGTCTTGCTTCAATTGTGTAGAACCTTGGTTAGACCGCACTTGGAGTACTGTGTGCAGTTTTGGTCCCCTTACCTTAGGAAGGATATTATTGCCATGGAGGGATTGCAACGTAGATTCACCAGACTTGTTCCCGGGATGGCGGGACAGTCCTATGAAGAGAGATTGGGGAAACTGGGCCTGTATTCTCTAGAGTTTCGAAGAATGAGAGGAGATCTCATTGTAATCTATAAAATACTAAAAGATAGACAGGGTAGATGCAGCTAAGATGTTTTCCCTGGTTGGGGAGTCTAGAACCAGGAGACACAATTTCAAAATAAGGGGGAAGCCACTTAGGACAGAGATGAGAAGAAATTTCTTTACTCAGAGGGTTGTGAATCTTTGGAATTCTCTACCCCAGAGGGCTGTGGAAGCTCAGCCATTCAGTATGTTTAAAGCAGAGATTGACAGATTTCTAAATACAAATAACATAAGGCGATATGGGGATAGCATGGGAAAAAGGCATCGAAGTGGATGATCAGCCATGATCATATTGAATGGCGGGGCAAGCTCGATGGGCTGAATGATCTACTCCTGTTCCTATGTTCGGAGAACAGATGGTTATTCAATGGAGGAATATATCATGGACTTTAACAGACTGTATAGAAGATTGAGGAAAGGCTCCTGGTTCTAACTGCGGTTCGGTTCTAGGACAAAGACTCCCTGTTGGATCAAATATCTGCTGCTTTAAAGAAATTCCTGGGGAAACAGTCATTTCCTGCAGCCCTGGTAGAACAAGCAGGGCATTCTGCGATGACACAAAGAATGGAGGACTCAATGTTTACTAGATTTCGAAATAACCAGACATTGGAAGCAGGCATTAGTACCATGGAAGAGTTAAAGACAGAAGGAATGAGGATGAAAGCACCTTTAGCCGGTCTCACTATTAGAGTGGAAGACAGAATTGGAACGGCAATCATAGGCGAATGAATCCCAGGAAAGCCCAAGGAACAGTTAATAGGTACTTCAGATGTGACTCAAACTATCATTATCCAATGAACTGCCCTAAGCGGAGGGGCAGAGTCCTTGAAATAAAACACGACACAGAGCATTCTGAGACAGTAGAGGAAGATACTGATGAATCTGAATGAACTTTACTAGTCAAAAGGAGTTTTAGTCCTGTAATGAATGTGTTAGTTGCAGATTCGTTCAACTGTGCTGTATTAGATAATGCTTGCACATCAACAGTTTGTGGAACTGATTGGTTACAGTGTTATCTGGATTCACTCAGTAGTGAGGATCATTACAAGGTTAAGGAGTATACAAATACTACCAGCTTTAGATTTGGTGATGACATCACATGAAGTCACTGAAGAGAGTAGTAATTCCATGTAAAACAGCTGGAGTAAGCCACTTTATCAGTACTGATTTAGTCTCCAGTGAGATACCTTTATTGTTGAGTAAGCCTTCAATGAAAATGGCACAAATGAAACTTGATATGGAGCTTGATAAGGGGCAATTGTTTTTGGGTAATCAGTGAATTTGCAGTTTACCCAGTCAGGGCATTATTGTATACCCTTATCAAACCTGATGTTTCTAGTCAGAGTGTTAGAGTATTAATGACATCAGGTATTAAGAATCAGAACGAGAACAGGCAAATTGCCTTAAAGTTACACAATTTGCTCAACCTTCTTGTCAGAGATAAAAAAAAGCCCTGCAAAAGGATGCAGGTGTGATTTATGAAGAGTATACGAGGATAATAGAAGAGATTAGTGAAAAGAGTGAAATCGGTAAAAAGTATCGGAGGACACCACCACGTCCTGTAGTCTGCCTTCCATTGGCAAGTGGCTTTAACAAGGCAGTTGTCATGGATTTTAAGGTATGGGGCAAAGACAAGAATATTTTCATTCTACATTTTATGGACCTAGCAACTAGATTTAGTCTTTCTACAATAGTAAATAGCAAGGACAAAAGGGTGATTATAGACAAAATGATGGAGAAATAGATAGGGACTGGACTTGGGGCACTAGCTAAGTTTCTGACTGATAATGGAGGGGAATTTGCAAATGATGAGTTCAGAGACATGTGTGAAAACATGAACATTATGGCTATGAATACTGTAGCTGAAAGTCCTTTCAGCAATGGGCTTTGAGAGAGGAATCACGCAGTGGTTGATGAAATGTTGCATAGAACCTTAGCTAACCAGCCAAACTGTAAGTTGACAACTGCCCTGGCATGGATGGTTCATGCAAAGAATTCGCTTCAGATGGTTGGAGGATATAGTCCCTATCAATTTAGGCGGAATCCCAAATTGCCTTCTGTACTGTGCGACAGTCCTCCTGCTGTAGAAGGTACTACAATGAGTTCCATTTTTTCTACACATTTGAATGCTTTACATGCAGGGAGATGGGCTTTCATCAAGGCTGAGGTTTCTGAGAAAATTCGCAGAGCTCTGAGGCATCGCAGAAGGCCATCTGAGGTGGAATTTAGTTCAAGAGATTTGGTGTATTATAAATGAGAGGGTCATAGAGAATGGAGGGCCCTGGTAAGGTAATCCGTCATGATAGTGAGACAGTAGTCAGCAAGCATGGAAATCAAACTGTTAAGGTTCATTCCTCGTGAATGATCGGGGTTGATTACAAAATCTCAGAATCTGAGTAGTTGATAGAGGAAAACGATGCACCTTGTACCGCAAATACTCATGTGTTTTGTGATGAAGGTCCTGAGTAACAGAATGAGATAGATCAAGGGTTGGATAGTAATGTAACAGATCATGATGCTCAGGAAAGAGTTATCGCATCCAAAGGCCAATTGCCCTGAGTAGATACTCGGGTGACATATATTCTAGAGGGATTTAATAGATGGAGGGGCGCAACAATTCTGGGATGTGCAGAAAAATCTACAGGCAAGTTCAAATATTGTTTAAATGTTCAAGATGAAGGCCAGTAACCAAGGTCCATGGACTGGTACAATGGGGTAAAAGAGTGGAGGGTAAGAAAGCACAGTGCAAGTTCTAATAGTGGGTCTGGAAGTGACTCTTGTGTTAGGAAGCCATCACATACTGGAGAAAGAGCCTCCGATAGCGTACGAGGGAGATCTTCTAGCAGTAGTCCCGAAAGACATCAAAGTGCTAATAGAGGCCATTGTTTGAACAGATTCCACAATGAAATGAAGGCTAGAGAGCAGTCTCGGAATAGAACTAGAAGCAGAAGTCCTCATGACTGTGAAGTTTTAATGGCTGCCAATAAACCTGAGGATAAACTAATCAGAGAAGCAAAACATAAGGAATTAGAGAGTTGGAGAGAGTTTGGAGTTTATTCCGATGTACCAGACAGGGGACAGCTAGCCTTGTCACACAGATGGATTTGTACTGAAAAAGTCCTTCCCAATGGAACTTATGAGGCTAAAGCGAGGCTAGTTGCGGGGGGTTTTGAAGAGTTACTGGGTGATACTGATGTTAGACTGGACTCTCCCACAGCTGGAAAAGTAATCTTGAAAATCTGTTTAGCTCTTTAAGCCACATATTCACAGGAGTGTAGATCCATTGACATAAAAGCCACATTTCGGCAAGGAGATACGTTTCAGAGAGAAGTGTATCTGAAACCTAATCAGGCAACAGATGCAGAAGGAAAATTATGGAACTGAACAAATGCATCTATGGCCTTAATGATGCTTCCAGGGTGTGATATTTCTCAGTGAGATCTGTTTCGTTGAATATTGGTTGTGTTCAAGTAAAACAGATCCTGCAATGTTTTATTGGTATCATAGAGGGAAACTTTCAGGCATCTGCATGTTGATGATTTCTTATGGGGTGGTACTGTTGATTTTGAGAAATATGTTATTAATAAGATTAGGGCAGTATTTAAGATTGGGAGTCAGGCTTGTGGGGCTTTTAAATATATTGGTTTAGATATAAAGCAGACTAAGTCTGGAATAAGTTTGAATCAATAATCCTATTTGGAGAGTGTAATTCCCATCCCGGTTAATCGTGTTAGGTTATCACAGAAAGATGATGGTCTATATAAAGCAGAGACTGAGCAATTGCAAAGCTTGATTGGTCAATTAAATTGGTTGTGCACTCAAACTAGGCCTGATGCTAGTTTTGAGGTGCTGGAGTTAAGCATGATGATGAAACATTTAACAGTTGAGAATGTTTCATTTGCTCTTAAAACATTGAAAAAACTGAATCTGGAGAAATGTGTACTGAAGTTCCCATCTTTAGGTGACCCAAAGAAAATGGATCTAATAATTTTTAGTGATGCTTCACATGCTAATCTTGCTGATGGGTATTCAAGTACAGCTGGTTTCATAATATTTCTGATGGGTGAAAATGGGAAATGTTGTCCTTCAGCTTGGGAGGCTAAGAAAATAAAACAGGTTGTGAAAAGCACTTTAGCTGCAGAAACACTGGGTCTTGTAGAGGCAGTGGATATGGGGTTCTATTTGTCAAGTATTTTAGGTGAAATTCTGAACAAGAGACATACTGAAGATAGGATACCCATTAAACATTATGTGGATAATATTTCTTTGTGGAACAAGGTACACTCTACAAAAAGTGTTTGTGAGAAAAGACCTTGCTGGATTGAAACAAATGCTGGAGAGAAAGGAAATCTCCAAACTTAAATAAGTAGATGCAAGTCATTAACTATCCGATTGTTTCACAAAAAGAAATGCTGGTACAAAGAAATTGTTAGGGGTTCTAGAGGAGGGGTGTCTCACAATGTAATACTTTGTACCCAATATGGAATTTATTTTGATTTATTTTGAAATGTTTGAGCAGATCAATCCAAGTTGTATTAGAAAAGTTAATCGTGTATCAGCGGTTTGATGTTATGCAGATGTAGGGTGTTAATTGGGGTCTTAGTTGAGCACTTAGACTGGGGGAGGGTTTTGAGTGAGAGCTACATGTTTGTAATCCTTTTACTCTGCACAATAAATGTGAAACTGAGTAAAGATAGGCTCCAGCAGTATCCTTCCATAACAAGCTTTCTGGTGTTTAACACTCCACTGCTGGTAAAATAGTGGCGGGGGAGTGGAGGCTACAAGAATGGCACCCCCAGCCCGCTTCTGGCGGAGGGTAAAATTCTGGCCACTGAAACTGTGGATGGTTGAGTTGGGAGATATACCTGTGTAATTTTTCACCCCATAAATAAATTTAAGACGGAGTAATGATTAGCTCCAATATCATCCTTCATCAACTGACTTTCTGGAACATAACATACAAGTCTTTTTATGAACATGAGAACAGGAGTAGGTAGACCCTAGAATGACTAGGGCCATCCCTAGAGGAGACCTAGAATGGACTTAGAGAAAAGGGTAGGAAGACAAAGGTAGTATGGCATGGAAAGGTGAGAAAGTAGTTGATTGTCAGTACAATGCAGCACCAGCTTGCCATGTTTTCTGTATGTGTCATTGTTTGGAGAAAAGGAAAGAGTGATAGCATCCTCCTGAGCGTGGCCTCCAGCCTTGCTATCATCAATGCCCACCCCGCCACCCGTTCCACCCACCTGCTGTCTGGTATTATTCTTGGTGTTGTCTTGCAAAAGAGTAGGAGTGAGTTAGCGTGTAGTACTCGTAACGAGTTGTCAGATGTGTGGGGCAACTTGCTAAAAGGGAGAAGCAGTAAGTTGTGAGCATGATGGTCAAGTGCAGGAAAGTGGCTCCAATGTGATGTGAAGACAGATAGTGGAAGAGTGAAATGTTTTCCAGTTATTACCAGATAAAATTAGCAGCAGGTGAGTGTGTGATTAGATGGAGAGGAGTAGATGGTTCAGTGCTGTTATGTTTGAAGGTGAAGCATGTGGAGCGGGGAAGAGAAGTAAGTGGAGTGCTGAGGGGTTGAGGAGGTGCTGTGGCAAAATTTAATGCAGAGACATAGAGACAAGAAGAGATTATACTCAGCCTTGCTGTCTGGGTCAGATCATAAACTTAAAGCACTGCATCCATGTCCTGGATGTGATGCTCCGAGCATTGCTATTTTCAGCTAATTCTCTGGAGGCCTGCTGCAAAGTCTACCTGAGTACGTGCCTGCCATTAGTGCGGAAAAGGACCTATCTGCATGTCCTCACCCACTCAAGAAGGCTGTCCACCATGGAGCCACTAAATCATGGTGCTCTTGCCTCAGATGTTTTGTAGCTCAAATTCAACAAGAACTTTCAGTTCATAAAAAGCTCACCTCGATTTAAGAGATGCAAACATGCTTTAAGTAAGTGTCAGGCCTATTGGAAATCATGTTCTCCAATTGAGTTGTCTACCCACCACTGCTGGAAATGCATGGGCAGCCTGTCAATTAAAATTTTTATACAACCTGACTATCAAAATGGCGCGGGCTTCAGACTTATGCCATTGTTCGGGCACTTCAATCACCCAGCCCACTGCCCAACTCAAAAACCACCCAAGGTCAAAATCTAACCCTTTATTTCTAGCCAACACATGGTATAATTAGGTAACACAAATCAAATTGCCATACATAAAAAGAAAATCCTATTTTATCCGTACTATAAATACATTAGGGATACGTGTATCTATTTTCCACCTTCACTTTGCATAGTTTAAAAGAAGTAGGATATGTCAACAGAGATTTAACAAAAACTGTGGTTGATCTAGTTTCACAGTGCAATGTGGTTGGTGAAATGTTTATAATATCTGTGAAATCTTTTGATTTGATCTTAAACAAAGAAAAGTATCAAAATAATCTTTTATTTAATTTTCAGTTTTTGTGAGTATTAGGTTATGAGAGTTCAGAGGGGGAAAAAAGACTTTAGAATTTCAGATGGCAGATGGAAATTTTAATATTCATATAGTAAAGCATGACAATTGTGCTTCCAGGACAAAAAAATTAATTTCAGTGATAGAGCAAAAATAAAGCAAGAATGTTTTAACATTCAATCTTACCTCCGCCACTCTGTGGGTAGAGCTGAAGCGAGGCTGCATTCCAGACAGCACACAATGTTGATGGGTCATATTAAGATCATCTAAGAGCAGATTATTAGACACAATCATATTTAATCCACATAAAAATATTAAACATGAAATTTAATCTTTGAAGATAGAAAATTAGTTACTGTGCAGTGCACATGACAAACCAATCATGCAAGAGAAAGTCATACTTCAAGATTCATAAAAATAAATACAAAATATACATCAAAATCTGTAGGATCAGCGATGAAGAAAATCAATAGAAAACATTGTGAATACTGAAAGCAACTGAATTACCTGGGAGGGATATGGTTAAAAATAAATATTTATAAAATGAAACAGTGCTTATATATGATGCTTATATATACATGATGGTATTCCATCAATCATCATCAAATTGCTGAGTTCATTTTTTATCCTGTGTTACAATGAGAGATTTGTAACAGGGCAATTTTCTGTTCAGAAGCATTCAATGCAGTGACAAAGCATAACAATATACGTGTACAGTACTTATTTCTCCTTTTTTCTTTTCTCTTTCCACTTTCAGCTGTAACCAATTCTTATGAATCCCTTCACTGACTCATTTACGGCATTGCATTTCAGTTTTGAAATATTCTAGTTTTGCTGGTTATTTTTATAATATTAGCAGTCAATTTAATTACATCAATTTCATAACTTTACATAGAGCTGACTGAGAAGATGACATATTTATGTGATGAGGAGTCATTCTTCAACAGCACTTTGTCTCCTCTATCAATTCCCAATCTGTGAACAAGATGTAAAAATTGGCTCTTACTGCATTTAGCCTGGGTATACAAGATCAATGAATCCATAAACAGGGGTGAGTCAGGGGTTGCAAATAATCTAAATGTGTTCCAGGGATGGCTAAAGCCAGATCTACAAATAAAGAATTCAGTACTAAAACAGGGCACCTTTCGTCAAGCTGATCACTGCACACTAACATTGTGTGAATGTCTCTTTAATCTGATTTTAGAGCGGTCAGTTTCCAGCGATAGAAACAGACAACTGTCTCCCATGCTCAAATAGAACATTGTCTGGTGTTTTAAAATTCTCCCTTCAAAGCAAAAGATACCATTTCCATTTTTTTCTCCAATTGGTCCATTCTTTCAGTGGCCACTCAAGAATTAAAAATACATCTATGGGGATACCCTGTTGCATTTGCTTGAAATGAGGCCAAAATACAAGTTGCTGTATTTAAATTTTGATATATAATTCATATTGCACAGTGAGGTTTTATGAAGTATAAACTGCTAAGGAATAATACTAATCTTTTTTGGACTTGACCAAGTGTAACAAAATTAAAGGTTATCATTTTCTCAGCTAATTAAAAAATACTACAGATTTAAAAATATTTTGGTTCTGTATATTTTAGATTATAAGAGAATTAGAGATTTTCACAAGTAAGTTAATGACCTCTGAGGGTTTAGTAATTTATCATTCTGTGTACATTATAAGTTAGATTCCATTGTTGGTAGAGTTCAGTCTTTGCTTCTTCAAATTACATTCCCCAATTACCTGTTTTTTTAAATAAAGGTTAAACACTTCTAAGCAAATGTCTATGTGTGTAGATATATTATTTCTTTGAACTGAAACATTAACCGTGATTGATTAAAGAGCTGACGTTTGTTTGAAAATACATTTCACTATTTCTCACTGTGAAGAGTTCTCGTGGATTTGAATAGAGTTTTCACTATTTCCTGAAACTGACCCCAGGACAATATAGTCTTCAAGGAGTGATGTCAGCAAACAACAGAAGAGAGAATCATTGCCCACTGACGTCACTAAGCACATGCCTGTGAAAAATTGGTGAAAGGTTTTAAAAAATAGTTTAGTATAGCACATAGATAGCTACATGTTGACAATGAGCTGCCCCATTATGAAAATCACTTCTCATCAATTTTTGGCAAATACTCAATGATTGATTAGTGCTGAAAACATTTCAGAAACTACATGTTTTGTTGTTTCTGTTTCTGTCAGTCCATGTTTTCCATTGTGGCTTAACAACAAATTTGGGTTCAAAAACAGAACTAAACCAAAAATAGACTCATATTTAGGGCTGTAAGGTGATCATTTGTTCTCATGTTACAGAAGTGAACTTAAAAATGTACAATGATGCTCTCAGCCAGTGGTACTTGCTTTAGCAGTATGGTATATCTCTTGAATATTAGGTGCTAATAGATGGTCTGGTATCCCGAGTAATTAGTGATCCTTCCTTTGTAATGTGCCTCTCAAGTGTATGTTCCACCTATATCATCAAGTCAATGATGTCAGATTAGATTCAGGCTTTAATAACCAGGACGTATGCGCTTTTACAACTTGGCACCAATTGTAAAGCAGAAGGTGAGAGATTAAAAGTTTGCTTGTTGGTTTGTTTCCAACTATAAGGCATTACAAACATTGATAATTTATTCAAAACAAAAAACCTCTGTAGCCTCATTTACTCCACATCCTAAAGAAATGACAATACAAAGAAATTTCATCTGCCTTATCATGGTCGCCTTCAGTATTCATAAGATTCTTTCAGACTTATATATTCCCTCTTTCTCCTTCCCTTTTGGTGCCAAGACTTTCATGACCTCACAGAAAACTCAATGAGGATGAAATTGGTCAATGACAGTATTGCAAAACAGGCTAACAAAGAATTGGCAGCACACTGTGGATGGCTATATGGTTTGCCATCCATTTGGCCTCCACCCACAAGACTCCTGATCAGAATTAAAGACGGCTCTTTTATCTTCCTGTTCTCAAAGAATAAGCAATTGACACACTGACATAACCATACACTTGAAAAGCATGACTGCAGCTTAAATAGAGCTCAAATGCTTCTTTCTTTGACAAACTCTGAAAAGGTAGATTACTCATTTGCCCTACACTCAGACTAGGTTAGGACTCAGTTACAAAGACTTAAAATTCACCAATACTTCTCACGGATCCCAGATTTAGAAGCAGGGCAATTTTCCACTACAGTTGTTCAAATTTATGGAAGCTTTAGTTCAAAAAGAATCTTTATTAGTCTACGTAGAATAATATTAAGATCTCAAGCTGAGTGGCATCAGATCTGTTAGGGGATTTATTTTGCCAAATTCTCTTCAGGAATACAGGAAAACAAGGATATAATCTGTCCAACAGTAGGTAGAAGGTGCACAAGG
Source organism: Heterodontus francisci (assembly GCF_036365525.1). Lineage (NCBI taxonomy): Eukaryota > Metazoa > Chordata > Chondrichthyes > Heterodontiformes > Heterodontidae > Heterodontus > Heterodontus francisci. The sequence goes on along the minus strand of NC_090387.1, from coordinate 56,223,232 downwards.
CAGCATACAGACCCCAATGAGGTAACTTAAGACCTAAATCACATTGCCTGAATAAAGGATCAAGTTCTTGATCCAGGCATTAGATAAACATTTCAATTTATAATTGTACAGCTTACAAATAATAGGCTTGTGGAAGCCAGAAATGTTTTGGATGACCTGTAAACTCAGTGGTTGAAATACTAACCTAAGTTGTCGAACAGTCAAGGTATTGTCTTATTTTGGCCAACACTGAAATCTAAAGTCTGACTGGCATGGGTAAAAAGCATGTCTTCAAGAAAGCTGGAAAATTAGAATAGTAATTCAAGCCAGCATGGTTCTCTTAGGATCATCTTACCACTGGCTCTCCTCGTCTGGATTAAGACTCTGTAGATCAGAATAGAATAGGTTAGGCTTGGAGAGAATTTTCTTTACCAAGGAAGAGAATGGCCACAGTATGCAAACAGACCAGTTTCTGTGGTCCTTAATCAAATAAGGACAACTGTTTGTGCTCCCGAGGCAAATAGGTCAATTGTGGATATCCCCCGATGACATCAGTTTGGGTTCCGCTAGGGCCACTCAGCTCCTGATCTCATTGGTTTAAACATGGACAAAAGAGCTGAACTCAAGAGGTGAGGTGTGAGTGACTGCCCTTGACATCATGGCAGCATCTGACCGCGTATGGCATCAAGAAGCCCTAGAAAAACTGGAGTTAATGGGAATCAGGAGGAAAACTCTCCGCTGGGTTGGAGTGGTACCTAGTGCAAAAGACGATGGTTGTGGTTGTTGGAGGTCAATCATCTCAGCTCCAGGACATCACTGCAGGAGCTCCTCAGGGTAGTGTCCTCGGCCCAACCATCTTCAGCTGCTTCATCAATGACTTTCCCTCCATCATAAGGTCAGAAGTGGGGATGTTCGCTGATGATTGAATAATGTTCAGCACCATTCACGCCTGCTCAGATAATGAAGCAGTCCGTGTAGAAATGCAGCAAGACCTGGACAATATCGAGGCTTGGGCTGATAAGTGGCAAGTAACATTCGCGCCACACAAGTGCCAGGCAATGACCATCTCCAACAAGAGAGAATCTAACCATCTTCCCTTGACATTCAATGGCATTACGATTGCTAAATCCCCCACTACGAACATCCTGGGTGTTACCATTGACCAGAAACTGAACTGAAGTAACCATATAAATACCGTGGCTACAAGGGCAGGTCAGAAGCTAGGAATTCTGAGGCGAGTAACTCACCTCCTGACTCCCCAAAGCCAGTCCACCATCTACAAGGGACAAGTCAGGAGTGTGTTGGAATACTCTCCACTTGCCTGGATGGGATGCAGCTCCAACAACACTCAAGAAGCTCGACACGATCCAGGACAAAGCAGCCCGCTTGATTGGCACACCATCTACAAACATTCACTCCCTCCACCACCGACGCACAGTGGCAGCAGTGTCTACCATCTACAAGATGCACTGCAGCAATGCACCAAGGCTCCTTAGACAGCACCTTCCAAACCCGTGACCTCTACCAACTAGAAGGGCAAGGGCAGCAGATGCTTGGGAACACCACCACCTGCAAGTTCCCTTCCAAGCCACACACCATTCTGACATGGAACTATATCGCTGTTCCTTCATTGTCGCTGGGTCAAAATCCTAGAACTCCCTTCCTAACAGCACTGTAAGTGTATCTCCCCTACATGGACTGCAGCAATTTAAGAAGACAGCTCACCACCACCTTCTCAAGGACAGTTAGGGATGGGCAATAAATGCAGGCCTAGCCGGCGATGCCCATCCATGAACAAATAAATAAAAACGATATTTTCAGGTTCACTGATAAAGGAAGGACAATCAGCAAGAGCTTTTGTTTTTTGCATCACAGTTCCTCTGTAATCCACCTTTGAACTGAATCTCATTTTTCTTACTTGTTGAGATAACAAACAACTACAATATTATCTGTTAAAAAGATCTTCAGCTGTAGAATTATGGCATCAGTTTTGTAATAGCTGCTGATTTTTCAGTTTCATGGACATTGGCATAGTGGAGTGGCTAAGTCCTCTGGGTTCATCTGTCACATGGTTGAGGCACTCCACTCCAAAAGGTCCACCAACCAATTAATGGTAGGTACATTATTACAATGCCCTTCTCCATCAGTGCTGAGGATCAGAGATCAGAAAAGAACATTGTGATTACACACTCACCTTTATAATATGACCTACCATCAAGAAGTTTCCCTTGGTTGGTGCAAAGTTTAAGCATTGCACAAGCAGGACTGTATGAACAGTCTGGTAGCAATGGCAAAGAGAACCTTCATGCAATTCCCACAGCTATGAGTTAATGCTGCTGGCCTAAGTGTAAATAATGTTACAGCTTGAATTCTGTTCATTAGGATGACAACTGCTCCTTTATTTACAATCTGGCTCTTAGGAAAGTTGAAGTGAGAAGTTCCAAGTGAGCATGTAAAGAAACTCTCTGTAGCACAACTTTATGAATGCTTATAACTCAGAACCTGCGACTGACAGTCGGCCAACCTCCAAAGCACTCGTCCTTCAAAAATATCTCCTTGTCCAAACCCTTATAGAAGCAATAGCATCCTGTAAAGTCCACCAAATAAATGGGAAAATTTTGTCGCTTGGTCTCAAGGTACCTCTCCAATTAATATGGAAGTATAGCAAAGCTCCCATCTCTTTCACAATAAGATGATCTTAACAAAAGAACTAAAGGAACAATATGCTTGAACTTGGGACCTGATCTATCGACATGTTAGGCAGTACCTCACAAAACAATTTTTTGCATCTAAACATTGGTCCCAAGTTCATCATACTGGGATGCAAGATTTACAATTGTGTCTCAAAAGTATTGCCCAAATGCAGAAACATTGAAGGGACAATGTTAAACCTGGAACTATTGTGCCAGTTAGTTGTAATTGCAAGAATGCTTCTTCAGGTCACTAAATTTAAAATAATTTTAAAGAACTTTCTTTCTCTATGCAAGTTGTACAGGAGACTAGAGGGTAGCTAGTGTCACACCTCTATTCAACAAGGGAGAAGAGAATAAACCAGGTAACTGTCTCCTCGGACTGCTGTTCTTGCTGCATCCTGAGATCCACACTCAGTGCCATGTGTTGCCACGTGTACACACTTGGCCTCTCTCTCCAGCAGCACCGACTCACCCTATCTCAAAGCTGTCCTGCTCTGCTGATTCACTTCATCCTTTGTCTTATCCGACGCATTAACGAAAAACTTTTTATCTTCCTTTCTGGTGTGAAGGAAAGCAAGCTCCGGCAACTCACGGGTACCAACGCCCCTCCAGATCTTTCTTCCCTTCACTTCCCTCTGACCACATCTCTTCTTCTAATCTCACTCCTTGTGTGTATTCACAATAACCTCTGACCTTCCCCTCTCTGATGTTGAATGATCTGTACTTAGCAAATGTCTCAGTTTTATGCCTTTACAACCCAATCTCAATTAATTCTGCGCTCGGCATGGCGTTAGGCTCTTCTTCCATTGCCTTTGCCTCCGGGCTCACTTCTTTGGCCAGCAGCCCTCACCCCCAACCAACGGACCCATGCATCCACCTCCAATATTCTCCCTCCACCTGGACCCCTCCCTCTGGCCTCTAACCCACTCTTGATCTTTTCATTGAGAACTGTCGGCATGACATCGACCATCTTAATTTCACTGCTCCCTCACTGACTCTAACCTGTCTCCCTGCTGCACGCTGTTCCCTCATGTCTAGCCCCGACATTTGATCAAACCTGCTGACAAGGGTGGTGCTGTTGTTGTCTGGCGCACAGACCTCTACCTTGCAGAGGCAGAGCGCTAACTCTCAGACACTTCTTCCTACCTCGCCCTGGACCATGTCCACACCATTAAACATCAAGTCACTGTCTCCATGGCTGTCACTGACCTCATCACCTCTGGAGATCTTCCCCCTACATCTTCCCACCTCATCGTCCCGCAATCCCAGACTGCTCGCTTCCACCTCCTTCCCAAAGTCCACAAACAGGACTGTCCTGGCAGACCCATTGTTTCAGCTTGTTCCTGTTCCACTGAACTTATTTCTTCCTATCTTGACTATATACTTTCTCCCCTTGTCCACCTATATTCGTGACTCTTCTGACGTCCTACGTTATTTCAACAATTTCCAGTTTCCTGGTCCTAATCATCTCCTCTTCACTATGGGCATTTAATATCTTCACACCTCCATCCCCCAGCAGGACAGTCTGCGGTCTCTCCGTTTCTTTCTTGAACAAAGACCCAACCAGTCCCTATCCACCACCCTCCTCCACCTGACTGAACTTGTTCTCACATTGAACAACTTCTCCTTCAACTCCACTTATTTCCTCCAAATAAAAGGTTTTGCTGTGGGTACCCACGTGTCCTAGTTATGCCTGTCTTTTTGTGAGATATGTCAAACATTCCTTGTTCCAGTTCTACTCAGGCCCCCTCCCCCAACTCTTTTTCCAGTACATCGATGACAGTATCAGTGCCTTTTTCTACTCCCGCCCCAAACTGGAAAACTTTATCAACTTTGCTTCCAATTTCCACCCTTCTATCACCTTCACATGGTCCATTTCCGACACTTCCCATCTCTTCCCTTCCTTGACTTTTCTGTCTCCATTTCTGGGGATAGGCCATCTGCTAATATTCATTATAAGCTCAGTGGCTCCAACAGCTACCTTGATTACACTTCCTCACGCCCCGCCTCCTGTAAGGACTCCATTCCATTCTCCCTGTTTCTCCGTCGCATCTGTTCTGATGATGCAGCCTTCCACAACAGCACTTCTGACATGTCTTCCTTTTTCCTCAGCCGAGGATTCGCCCCGACTGTGGTTGACAGGGCCGTCGACTGTGTCCGACCCATTTCCCGCACTTCTGCCCTCACCCCTTCCCTCCTTCCCAGAACCGTGACAGGGTTCCTGTTGTCCTCACTTTCCACCCCATGAGCCTCGATATCCAAAGGATCATCCTCCGCCATTTCCGACACTTCCAATGTGATGCCACCACCAATCACATCTTCTCCTCCCCTCCCCTGTCAGCATTCTGAAGTGATCGTTCCCTCTGCAGCACCCTGGTGCACTCCTCCACCGTGATACCTCATCCTCTTCCCACAGCACCTTCCCATGCAATTGCAGGAGGTGTAACACCTGCCCTTTTACCTCCTCTCTCCTCACCATTGAAGGCCCCAAACACTCCTACCAGATGAAGCCGCAATTTACTTGCACTTCTTTCAATTTAGTATTCTGTATTACTCGCTCACAATGTGGTATCCTCTACATTGGGAAGACCAAATGCAGATTGGGTGACCGCTTTGCGGAACACCTCTGCTCAGTCTGCAAGCATGACCTCGAGCTTCCGGTTGCTTGCCATTTTAATTCACCACCCTGCTCTCACACCCACATTTTTATCCTCGGCCTGCTGCAGCGTTCCAGTGAACCTCAACGCAAGCTCAAGGAACAGCACCTCATCTTCCGATTTAGGCACTCTACAGCTCTCTGAACTCAACATTGAGTTCAACAACTTCAGACCATGACTGCCATTTTAATTGTTTTTTTACCATGTGTCAGACTTAAACTTGTTTTTCATGTTTTTGCTTTTGGACACAGCTGTTCAGTATTCTGCCATTAACACTCTCGCTGGAGAAATGCTTTGTCTTTTACTACGGCTATTACTACTTCCTTTGCCTTTGTTTCATGACATCTTTGTCATTTAATCTCTCTTGCCCTCCGCCTTATCACAGACCTTCCCTTTTGTTCTTCTTCCCCCCTCTCCCCTTCATTTGCTCAAAGCCTTTACATTTCTAACCTTTGCCAATTCTGATGAAAGGTCACCAACCTGAAATGTTAACTCTGTTTCTCTCTCCACAGACGCTGCTATAACTACTGTGTATTTCCAGCATTTTGTGTTTTTTATTTCAGATTTCCAGCATCCACAGTATTTTGATTTTATAACTGTCGACCAGTTAGTCCAGCATCAGTTGAGGGAAAATGCTCAGAATCCATATTTCAAGACCAAATCAGTGAACATTTAGAATTGCAAGGGATAATTGGGGATAAAATGTGACTTAGTGTCATATTTTGTCTTATAATGCCCCTGCGAAGTGCCTTGGGATGCTTTATTACATAAAAGGTGCTATATAAATACAAGCTGTTGTAACTTAAAGGAACGAAACTTCACACTTGGAATAGTTAATTTTGGTGCCAGAGTAGTTAGCTGCAGTAATTAACACTTATCACTTCACAAAAGGAGTACTTAGATTGAAATGGGCAAGACTTAACTTACTGTGGTGAGTTTCGTTTGTATCTACCATGCAAATACAGCAACTTTATGCAGTTCAGTTTATTCCAATCATGAGCCATACAGTGAGATGTCTTTTTTGTGAAGCGGCAGATCTTGGACAACAACTTTTGAATTTCTGCATTTAACCGTGCATCTGCCCTCACCTGACGTTGCTGTAGCATCTACACATAAATAATTGCTAACAGAGTTAACCTCACTGTTATTTTGACAGCAAAGTTTGGGCCCATGATACATTTGTACAAGGCAATGGTAAGGTCACAGTTCGAGTACTACCTGCAATTCATCAACAGTATACAGCGCAGATTCACCTGTATATTAGGGATGAGAAACCTCAGCAAATTTAGTTCTGAGGAATGTATGTGATACTGAGACAATTTGTACTAGAGCATTTAAAATTGACACAGAGAATGATGAGAAGAGTTAGGAGAAATTTCTTCACAGAGGGTTGTTGGATTATGGGATACTTTGTCACAGGGAGAGGCTGAGGCAGAGAGTGTTGGATCTTTTCAGGCAAAGTTGGACAAATATTTGAAGCAAAGGAAGGTACAGAGCTGTAGGAAGATAGCAGAGCAGTGGGATTCATTTTACATTGCCATAGCAAACTGATGGGGCAGACATGATGGGTTGAATGACCTCCTCTGAGCTGTAAACATCTATGGTCCGATGAGCTCAGTTTTGTGAAAGAAATCTTTTTGGCAGATGTTACACATTAAGCAAAAATGTATAATTTGAATCTATAAAAAAGCACACAGCATTCAGGACTTACAATTACTCTCCAGTAAAACAACAATTTACAGTGTAGAAAGCAAGAGTGTGGAATGCAGTGTGAAAATCAGCCATGGCAATTTAGGTAGTTAAACATGGTGCGTTGCTTAATGCTAGACATTTAACAGGAATTTATAGTTAGTCACATTAAGTCCTAACTACAGTAGAGATAGAGTAAAAAAAAGTGTTTCGTTTTGACAGAGCCAAAAGGCAGTTTTCAAACTTCCTCCAGCTTTTTTCAATTAAACATGTTTATTTATCACTTTGCATCAGTTTATCAATATTCAAAATGTCCATTCCCTTTGTTCCCTCAACTGTTTATTTTCATACACCTCCAACCTGAAACTCAAAGCTAAGAAGCTGACATTCTGATTTCTTTTCAGTTCTGATTAGTATTCTGAGCTTACGTATTTAAGTAAATGAAATCAACTGCTGTCAGCAGTAGGTAATATGTAAAGATAGATTCACAACATCTAGAGTTAGGTAGTATGGTGGAAATGAGATAGGAAGTGCAGATTTCTTCATATATCGTCATATGATGTATCCTCAATATATCAAATTTGTGATCTTGATCAATCGATCAAAAGAAGAAATAAGCAGAGCCAAAGGGGGAAATTTTAATTCCCAAGGAAGGGCAGGTTAGGAGCGGGTGAAAAGTTAAAACTTTAAACTTCTGAAACCCAACCCTCCTACTTTTAACAGAGGCAGATCTTGAGAGGGCAATCAATCCATTCTCACAAGTCAGGTAGGTCAGTAAAATTTCTTAAGGAGGCTGCTTGCCTCCATTTTAACTGGACTTTAGCTTTTAGCTCCTGGAAGCCATATTTCCTGAGGCTCGGAATGCCACCAGGTAAAAGGAGGTGAAATCCACGAGATAAGTGCCTTTACTGCACTGTTTGTGGGCCAAGAGGAGCTGGACTGTGTCCCCTGGCCCCTCAAGTTAACTTTTTATAGATCCCACACTTGGGCCCAACAATGTCCAACTCCACCTACCTCCCTAGCGATGCCCGACTGCTCACCACTCTGCGATCTCTGAACATAATACATTTTGGCAAGAAGAATAGGGAGGTCAAAAGGAAATAAACTTGCAGGGTGACGGGGATCGAGCAGGGGAGTGGGATTGACTCAATTGCTCGTGGAGAGCCAGCATGAACTCGATGGGCCAAATGACCTCCTTCTATGCCATAAATGACTCTATGATTTCCGACTCCCCCCCCCCCTCCCCCACCCCCAACCAACCACCACCCCCACAATCTTACCTGGAATCCGCTCCTTGACTGCTTTCCCATCTTGACAGATAGCCAGCCTGCCAATCTGGCTGCCTGTCAGGCAGGAAACGTGTTGAGAACATGTAAAAGATGTCCTGCACTTAATTTCAACAGGACATTCGGGAATCCCATACTTCCAGGTTTCCAGTCCAGAAATCCTCTGCCTCCACTCTTCACGGCCCCATGTAAATATTGGGGCCAAAGTCTCTCTCAAATGTGAAGAAAATGAAAGTCAGTCCTGCTTGGTAATGAACACCCTGATCAGTTACAGACAGGTCTGTGAGCAGATTGTCTATACAGTCTCTTGATCAGGGAACTTTGTGGGAAAACATGAATTAGAGAAGAAAATGATTTTACTTGTTTTATTTTTAAATTTACTTTTTTTCATTCATTCAAGTCATCTCATGGGTGTCACATTTGCCTATGGTTTCCAAATGAAGACTCAATTGCCTAATTCTACTGTGTATTTATTTTCTATGATAATATTACTGGAAAGTATGAGCTCAATCAATAATTTAAAATAATGTAATATATAGCCAAAGCCAAGTCAGAGCAATCATTTTCCTGTTTCATTAAAAAGTATTCGTACATAGAACGTGGCTGGTGCCTGATATCTGGTAGTATAAGTGTCTCCACAAAAAGGTCATATCCAGGGTAAGCATGTAGTCATCACTCTGTTATCACTCCTAAACCTCTTCATCTTGGTTTCCTCTCTAAACGACAAAATGTCAGCATGGGCAAGTACAGATGAAGCATCACTGTTCCAAATATTTAGGAGAGGGCAAGATTCACATTCTTTAGCACTGGAACTATAACAACCCTATTTAACTAGACTTCTGGGAACAGTAAGCATTAAACCTTTCACACACCTTCTTAGTGTTTGTGTGAATTTATGGCTTACACTGAACAACTCGTGTATCAGACACCCTGGAACCTGCATCTGAGACAGCAGGACCCAGTACACACTTCCTCTGCAGACCAATATTTTATTGTTAATTAAGTGAAACTGTTTCCTTTTTATAAAACCATGAAGTTTAAATTACACTTGTTTCAAAGCAAGAATTCTACCTATAGCGTGGCACAGCAGGACAATTTTATTTTGTCTCATATCCCAAGTACACATGTACTGTATGTGGATACACACATCAAACTTTCTCGTTACAACTTGGTGTCTGATTAACAATCTTAGTTTCCATGACACTAACATTTCTTTCACTTACTGAAGGAATTTAACTAGGTGAATGTGGGCTTTATTTTTTTTAAATAGTTGACCTTATTTTTTGAAACTGATGAAGAACACTTTATCCGAAGGAGATCGAAAAGATTACAATGTCTTAAAAAATGTAAAATGCTGCTAAATTTTTAAACTCAAAATGTTTCCACCATCACTCAAAAGCTATCCCCTCATAACAATGTTTTGGAAGTTAGAGCTATAAGATGCAAAGGTAAGACAATGCACACAATGTAACATACAAACACAGTTTCCATATAAATTTCATTTTGAATAAAAACAGGATTAGAATGCCTATAGATATTATAAAGGCAACATTTGCATTTTTTGATCTGCACCGCCCAAAGTGCCTCATGAGAACTTGGAAAGTTAAATAGGTAGAGTGCTAAAAAAATTACCAAGCATAAAGTAACAGTCGCCAGGGTCTAGGGGCAATGCCAGCCCTGGTGTTTCAATGTCCCAGGCTACTTTTAGACCGACATGCCAAAGTGCTGGGTCCCTGCCCTCGATTGACTTCTTGTTGCTTTCATCTGCGGCAGGTCCTAAATATGTAAAGGAGAAAGAATAGGGGTTGAATCAAAATGATTTATCATAATCACAGTATTATAATAAATCTGTTTCCCTTAAAGACAACCCCCACATTCAGAAGCAGATTATATAAAACAGACTAATGAATTTATCATATGCAGTCTGTTCTTAAGTGATGAGGGATTTCAAGCATTGTAGAAACCTCTTATCAGAATCTCCAACTGTCTGACACACATGCACAATAATCTGCCGAGCAATTTCAGTTGTGCTGAAAATGTAAAAAAAAAGGGAACATAATAATAAAAAAAAACAATTGTTTTTAGGCTGCCACAGTCTTGGATACTTTGTTTCAGGCTGTTTGATCAGAGAGTACACACATGAGAAAACAAGATCTGCTGAAGACCCTGAAAAAAAAATCAATACTAAAGCCTGTCAGGGATTTTGTTTAAAACTCTGTTCATATAAATTGGAACTTAATTTCACAGTATTACTTTAAAAATCCAGCAAACATCATTGCTTTGAAAGGATTTTAACATAATAGATCATAACAAGTACAGCAAGAAAACTCTGTGGGCTAACTGGATGTCTGTTTGACAGAATTCCCCAACTTTTGGCAGACATTATCAACTGCAACACTGTTCCCAATATGGCACCAATAAAATGTAGAACTACAATCAAAAGGAGTAATTTCAATCAAAGTTTCCTGGGGTTTCCTAATAAATCCAGCACCTTTGGAATGTGCTCGTTAAAATGAGTTATTTTTTTGAGTTTTTAAAAAAAGTTTTATTGCCAAAACCAAAAGTTCAAGCAGGACACATAGGTTAGACATTGAAAAGCTCCGATAATTACTGGTAACAAATGAGTTTGATTATTATGATCACTGAAGTTGAAGACAAAGTAAAACTAAAAGCCAACTCTTTTAATTAATTTACATCTGTAATGTGACATGGTACCAATTATAGATGTGTTCTTAATGTTTGGGTTGCTTCGACAGAAACTAAAGAAAGCACAAACAATGGTAGAAATCAAATGAAGTACTTCTGTTCAAAGCTAACCCCAGTAGTATCTTGAAAGCAAAGTATATGGTAATAAAATCAGCATGCAGCAACAGCTAGTTCATTTTTGACAAATCACTCCAATAGAGATGATGATGTCAATGACAATAAAAGCATTTATACGAGTGGAAATGTGCACCTGAGGGACTCGGCAATGAATTTTTTGTTGTTGCAGATTTTATATTCTTGGCATCGAACCAGTTAGTTAATTACAATACACATCAGCACTGCATGCCAAAAAAAGTACAGGGCAGCTTATGTAAACAAAATGGATTCCATAAAATACAGAAACATGTACGCCCACACGTGTCGATTTAACATTTCTACAGTGCTCTAAAACAATTAGCAAACAGTAAATCTAAATTGGTGTACAAGTTTGCAGGTGTGCAACCTCTATGTGTGAAGAAACCTTCAGGGGGCTGGAAACATTAAAACAGCAAGTAGTAACCCTGTAATTCTGTATTCCTTTTCGTACATACCATCACAGCTGTAGCTATACACAGCAACTGTTGACCTTTCCACCAGGTTCTCATCATGATGCCAACTCACAGCCATCTTTCCCATTCCAAAATAAGGTTCCTCTTTTAGGTATTTCATTCTCGAAGGATCCATATAGTTCAAAAGAGCCACGTTAAAGGATGTTCTATCTTTTAACATAGCGCTGGTGTTGCTTTGTTTGTTGTGAAAAGTACCATCTTTCATACTTTCAGAGTCCTTAATCAGTGTAGAAATTGCTGCCTTCTCCACAAATCCTGTTTCATCAACCTCAGCTGAACAATGATCCAACAAAATCTCCATTGCTTCCACATGTAAGTATTCATTAAGATCTTTAATAGCTTGGCAGCCTTTACCTATTTCATCACTGCTGTACTTCACCTCAACACCACGGGAAGGCCAAGGTATTGCAAACAGCCTTGTATCCAAGTAACGATATGTAGAGCCAGGATCTCCTATAAGTATTCGATATACTGGTGTAAGCACATCCTTGCCTTTTATTTGAACAAGATCTTGAGCAAAACACTTATAGTCTCGCAGTGTTGTCAATCCTTGTTGAACTTTTTGATGAATTTCCTGCGGTACACGGTTGGCTCGTCTCAAGTATAATTTGGGATATTTGGCCTTTGACTAAACAGAGCAGAAAAGTTTTTCCCAAACACTTTTATATTTAATACAGATTTTTAAAAGCTATTCAATATATTGCATGTTTCTCTATATAAATGCCAAAATTAAAAGGATTTAGTGCCCCACCTTTGGCCTATGTATACACATTAACATATACTTAATAAAACCTCAAACTCAGTAAGTGTACCCTCAGTATGAAATATGGAAAACACTGTTTAACAAAAAGATTTGCAGTTACATAGCGCCATTCATGACCTCAGGATGTCTCAAAGCACTTTACAGCCAATGAAGTACTTTTGAAATGTAGTCACTGTTGTAATGTAGGAAACACGGCAGCCAATTTCTGCAAAGCCAGGTCCCACAAACAGCAATATGATAATGACCAGGTAATCTGTTTTTTGTGATGTTGACTGAGACATAAATATTGACCAGGACATTGTGGGTAACTCCCCTGATCTTCATCAAAATAGTGTCATAGGATCTTTTACGCTCGGCTGAAAGGGCAGATCGGGTCTCGGTTTAACATCATTTGAAAAGCGGCACCTCCAACAGTGCAGCTTTCCCGCAGTATTGCACTTGAGTGTCAACTTAGATTTTTGTTCTCAAGTCCTGAAGTGGAACTTGAATCCACAACTTCTGACTCAGAGGCAACAGTACTACTACTGAGCCAAGACTGACATGTTTATTCAATGAGTGGGGATGCAGTAACATCGCACTATTACATGTCAGATTAAGTGGGAGTATGGAAGGGATAGCAGTTCCTGCCACAGTGGATCACTTTCATGTGTAATAACAGGTTTACAACACAGAAAATATCAGAATAAGTTGTATGAATGTAATTTATCCTATGCCTATTGATACAATGCAGCATTTCTACAAAAAGTGGATCTATACCTGTGAGCAAAAAAGCAATGCAATGCACAGTTCATAGAAAATATCATCTAAGATCAACATTTTTAATGTGAAAAATAAATTGCTTCTTTATATTATGCAAGATGTGCCATTGTTTTGGCATATTACTAAGCTATATCACAACAGGGAGATGGTGGCATAGTGGTAATGTCACTGGACTAGTAATCCAGAGGCCTGGGCTAATGCCCTGAGGACACGGGTTCAAATCCCATTTCGGCAGCTGGTGAAATTTTAATTCAATTAATTAAAACAGAATGGAATTGAAAGCTAGTCTCATAATGGTGCCGTGAAACTATCATTGATTGTTGTAAAAACCAACTGCTTCACTATTGTCCTTTAGGGAAGGAAATCTGCTGTCTTTACCAGGTCTAGCCTACATGTGACTCCAGACCCACAGCAATATGATTCACTCTTAACTGCCGTCTGAAATGAAACAAGCCAGTCAGGTCAAGGATAATGAGGGATGGGCAACAAATGATGGCCTTGCCAGCAACGCCCACATCCCAAGAAAGAATAAATCAAAAGAAATTCATAACGCCCCTTTATTTTGTAAATCTAGACGTCAGTTATTACTTCTAGCAGAGCTCACTGGAAGCTAAGACCTAACAGGAGTACAGCTGGCTGCATTTTTCTCTACATATTACAAAGCAGGTCAGGTTACCTGCTTTTACTTTCAGAATCTACTAAAGCTGTTACTATACTTGAAAGTGATACAATTTTATTTTTAAGCTATTGGTTTCTGAGACTCTTCAGACAATAGTCTGCCAGATTATCCAGTCCTAAAGTGATTGCTAACAAACAAGTGGTTCTTTGGTATAAGGGTTCTTCCCTCCTCTGCTCCAAAATGAAGTGTCTCACCACTGTGTGATGCTCCATCTTGCAGCCAGACAAGATCTAATGAAAATCAAACCAGAATGACCAACAGTCCTGAGAATGAACTCACAGGCTAGTGGTTAGGAGGCAGGTGCTTGACGAATTGTGCTAATAGGCTATAAACTTGCTATGTTGATGGATGCAATGCAGAAAACCTACCAGAACCCACAAGTTTTAGATTGAGTATTTCTTTTTATATATTTCATTTATGATCATATTAAATTTGCTTTAATTAAAAAAAGGAAATGATTTTTGATGTCACAAACTCGTATACTGTCTAGAAATGACTATTGGACGATGCTGGAATTATTTGCAGTAATTAAATGCCTTTTACAGTTTCAGAACCCATTAGTATGCAAACAAGGTTTACCAGCTGTTCAAACTGCACATCCTTGGGTGTCAAATATGGAAGCTTTCGGTCTTCAATTTCCTTTAGCAGCTTCTGCCTCTGTTAGAAAAGCACATTATGTAAGAAATTAATTTCAAACAAAAAGAGCACAAGCACACAGTGCATTACTATCATTTTTGATCACTCACAGGGCCACATTTCCCCCCCCAATATCTTCAAAATCAAGTTTTACAAGTGATTTGACTCCTAGATTCTTCTCATAATGCAACGACCCATTTATCATAGTATATCTAAGTCACCTTATACTCTTGATTTAAAAGCCAGGATTATTTCAGGTAATTTCCCATTTTTATTTTAGCACCAAAAACCAGGAGAAAATCAAAAGGGGGGAAATTAGAGCCCTAAGTCCCAGAGTAATTTTTGGAGAAAATCAGTAAAAATCAGTTTTTATTTTTAATACTTAAAAAAACAGTGACTATCAAGTCAGTCAAGCTGACAACCCATAAAATATTTACATGGTGCACAGCACTTACTTATATGAGCCTCAATAGCAGTTCCAAAAGTAATGCAAGTCTCCATGATCACAATAAATTGTCAAACAATTTTTGGACGCCAGCACATTTAGTAATTGTGTAATGGACTATACGGTGCATATGTTGAATGCTAACTGTAGCTCAGCATCACTCACGAATCATAAAACACAAATATTTCAAGAGCCTAATATGAAATATTAAGTAGCTGATGCTAAAATTTGTACTTTGTAATATGTGCTATTAATGTTGTATTGTGATAATTACATGAAATTTCAATGGAACACAATTTAATCCATTTTGTTAATAACATCACTGTAGTCATTATCAAGATTCCTCAATGTGCATCCTAATATTACAGATTTAATGGGACCACTACTTCAGATCTCATTTTTGGAATGGAAATAACGGGCAATTTCAGGGCTTTTCTGAAATTCATGATAAAATCAGTTTTTCACCACCCAAAACAATCTGAGAATTTATCAGTGAGAATAAGTAAAACCTGATTTTAAATATCCTACATTTTACCCTTGTGTTCTTCAAAATTAAACTTCACAAGTGATCTCATTCTTAGATTATTTGTATGGTGCATTTCCTACATTATGTTGTGTATGTATACCTTTAAGACGTGTGGTTACAAGATCATGTTGACCATGTTAAGAGCTATGATCTAACACACTACGTGATTCTGAGTGTTAAGCAGTCTAAAAGAAGTCATTGTACAGCGAATTGTTAACTGCTATCTCAGTATTCATTAACATCTTTATTCTTTACATCACTGACACCATCTGAGTGGTCAGTCTTTGTGAAGTACATAGCAAACTATACTTGCACAGAGGTCTACACGGACACATAACACATATCCAGTAACTGTTTTTATTATTTAACTTCGACTGCATTTCTGCTTAAATTAATATTATGCATGACCACAGATATATTTTTCCATGATTAAAAAAATGCCATCACTCTATGAAAATATAAAACATTTATTACAAATGATGACATTTTGAAAGAAAGGAATGATACAGAGCATAATGATTTCATAAATAAGGTCAATTTGGTAGTCCTGACTACTCAATTTCTGAACTTTGCCACAGGATCCAACATGACTGAATGAGACAAATGACCTTATAAGTTAGTTTCCTGATTATCATGGTTCCAGACGTGGCTACTTGGTTGAAATATAAATTTAAACACCTTGAAGCATACTGTTATGAACCTGGTGTTTTTTTTGGGAAGTATGCAGTGTGTCTTTAAAAGAGCAAAGAATCAGTACTGCTTTAAGGCAGCCTCAGAAGTTACCAAGTGAAATTGCATCTTTGTTGCCCCGGATACAGCCATTCGTAGACCAAGGACAGAATATACAATGTTGCCGTTTAATTTTGAAATTAGTTGAAAAAGTGGCTTTTGCAGAGACAGTTGAAACACAGACACACAGACTGTCTGCCAGCATGTACTGAAGGAAATAGGAGAGCTCTCCCTGTCTGTTTAAACCCTATTTATTATACTCTCAGAATTCTGAAAAATCAAACCAGATTAATTTCTTAAAAGAAAATGGTCAATTACTTTAACTACTAAACTGTAATTGCTGTGTTCATCGCTAGAAAAAGACGAGCATCACTTCAATTGCTGAACTAGACTACTGACTGTCCTACTGTTGAAGAACCTTTTTTTTTCCATTGGACAGCTGCGATGATTTCAAGCAACTGTTCCACATTGGAAAATTCCATTTTGGCAGGAGCGTAAATCTGCAAGGACTTTGTTACTTTTTTTTTTAAATGTTGTTTATATCTTAGTAGTGTTTAAGAATTTAGTTTTCTCTAATAAACAGTTAATTTGTTGATCTAAAGATACCTGGTTTGGTTCGCCTCATTCGGGGGTTAATAGATGGTTCAATTCGGCTGTGGTTTTTTAAAATTTGGAAAGCATAAAGTGATATGTTAGGCGATCTGTGGAGTGACGGCACTGAATTGACAGTGCATTTCTCCCACCACAATCAGAATCATAAATTTTGATTGGGGGGGTTGCCTTCAGCAGTCAGTTGTAACAATACCTCTTGCAGAATTATGGTGCATAAAGTTATCATCAACCTAAAGTTTCAGTAAAAAAATGTCTTATTTGCACTCTATTACTTAAATAGCAAATATCCTTCTAAAATACATTGGGCTATGCAAATGTCCCATAAAGATACGTGGATTGACCCATAGGGCTGAATTTTATTGCAGCAAAGTGGACACGTATGGAAGCGTGGGGGGACATAAAATCGGGACGAAACACAATGGACAAGAAGGCAGACCTTGTGACGTCTCATTCCCATCGTGGCAGGCAGAGGTCTGATATCGATGTGGCGGGAAGGTAATTAAGATAATTTAGAGGCCATTTGAAAGCGATTTTATTCAGCAATTTTATTAACGGTGCACGAGTCTCATGGGCTTCAGAATCTCGCCTCCTTCAAGGAGGCGACGTAGAGGCGACAAAGCATGGCTGGCTGGAAGTGGAAGCTATCGGAAGAGCAACTATCAAGGGCCTGGAAGGGCCCCAAAGAGAGGGCTGATCTGAGGACAGGTCAGGGAAGGTGTGCTGCGCTGCAAAGGGCCAATACATGGATGGTAACAGGCAAGTGACACCTGGTCAAAGATCACGTAGGGGCATCAAGGTGGGGGGGGGGGGGGGGGTCACTGGCAGGGAAGGTCTGCCCTTCAGGGACAGGCCACTTATCATGGGCCTCATTCACCCACGCTCTGGGGACCCCATTGAAGATGAGGTGCTCCTGAGCAGGAGGAAGGGCCAGACACCTGCAGCGGCACCTCAATGATCTATGAGCGCCCAGAAGGGTCCTCAGCTGCCTCCGGGCACAGAAGAAGGGCAGAGAGAGAGAGAGCTTCCCCACGCAGAAGGAGGTACCCTCCACAGACAGTGTACAGGTCGAGGTTCAACTACCTGCAGATATCTGAGAGCCAGTGCCAATGAAGACTTCGCCTCTCAAGGGCGAAGACCTGTGTGCCATGATGCATGATGAGCTGTGCCCCAGGGGACTTCACGGGAATGCAATGCCAGTGGCCTTGAAGGTCACCGTGGTGCTGAACTTCTACACCACCAGATCATTCCAGGTATCCACAGGGGACATGTGTGGAATTTCGCAGACTGTGGCACATTGGTACATTAAGGTGGTCACCAATACCCTTTTCAGGAAAGCCGGAGATTATGTGTGCTTCAGAATGGGTTCCAACCCACAAGCTGAGAAGGTCACTGGTTTTAGGGCTATCGCAGGATTCCCCCAGGTAAGGGTGTCATCAACTGCACGCATGTGGCCATCAAGGCTCCTGAACACCAGCCAGCGGCCTTCATCAACAGGAAGGGTTGCCACTCCCTCAATGTACAACTGGTCTGCAACCACCATAAATAGTTCATGCAGATCTGTGCACGCTTCCTGGGAAGTTGTCACGATGCCTACATTTTGAGGCAGTCGCAGGTGCCTGAACTTTTCCAGCCTCCCTCCAGCCTTCAGGGATGGACCCTTGGAGACAAGGGCTACCCACTGAGGACATAGCTGCCGACTCCTGTGAGGAGCCCACACACTGATGCAGTGGACAGGCACAATGCCTGCCACAAGATATTGCGAGCAAACACTGAGCAGGCCATTGGTCTGCCGAAGATGAGATTCAGGTGCCTAGATCAGTCTGGTGGAGCCCTCCAGTATGCCCCAGTGAGGGTCTCACATATCCTCGTGGTTTGCTGTGCGCTGCACAACCTTGGTATGCAGAGAGAGGAGTCGATGAGCAATGAGGAAGGTGACAAGTGGGATGCCTCCTCAAACAATGATGATGTGGAATGGGAAGATGGGCAGGCTTGGTCAGATAAAGGGCCCAGGGGCAACATAAGACTGGAGATGAGAGACATGCAAGGGATGCTCGCGATGCCCTTATGCATCCGCGTTTCATTTGATCCTTGATGGCCTTGTATCGTTTCCAATAAAGCCCTTCCTTGATGCAGCCATCTTTCAGGTCTCCTTCCTTAACGATGCAATGCTTTATTGAACATTCACACAAAAGCAGATCTGGTAAGGCTCCAGAGTTGACCCCTTGCAGCATCTTTGATTGACTCATCTCTTCGTAGTCTGGGATTCAGCGAAGGGGCAAGCCCATGATGCAGGAAAAAGGGAGGGAGTCCATGTCTAACAGCAAATGTTATATAGTGTTACGACCATATGACAAAGGTGTCTAGGGGTCTCTTTCAGTCTTCACCAGGTCTTACTGTAACAGGTTTTAATTTTAAATACGCCGTGTTTTGAGCTCCCCCTTGGTGAATCCTTGATCACCGCTTTCCAATTGTAAGGCAAGAAATGAGCACAAACAGGCTTTCTCAAGTTTAAAAACAAAAAGTGAAATTTTATTGAACTTAAAAATCTAATTCAGTTAACGCCTACAGATACACGTGCGCCCAGACTAGCATGCGCACACGATACACACATGCA
This sequence comes from Heterodontus francisci, assembly GCF_036365525.1. Lineage (NCBI taxonomy): Eukaryota > Metazoa > Chordata > Chondrichthyes > Heterodontiformes > Heterodontidae > Heterodontus > Heterodontus francisci. The sequence goes on along the minus strand of NC_090387.1, from coordinate 56,203,851 downwards.
AATAGGGACAAAAAAGAGAAGAAAAATAAAGTGAAAAAGTTTGAGGCAATCTCTGAAGGGGGTTTATTACTGTGCTTCGAGCTCGCTGTAGAATCCCTGTTTGTAGGTGGATCTTGCTTCTCGTTGGGGCCCAGTATTCTTCTTAAACCTTGCTCACTGTAGGAGACGTTTCTCTCTTGAGGATCATGTGTCTTGGAGTTTCATGAGAAAGAGATGGAAGCAGACAGGAAAGGCTGCGGCGAGCCAGCCTTGAGAGGTCTTTTCAGTTCTGCGTTCAAATTCTCTGTAGCCAATTTAAAACCCTCAGTTCAAAACTCTGCAACAGCCAGTTAGTCATGTGACTAAACTGGTCTGACCACGTCTTGTGTGTACTGGAGAGAAGGGACTGGTTCCTTTGTTCTAACACTGTCTGCTAGTATGCAAAAATGTATTTCCGGCAAGCGGGCCTGGCAATTCCTTGTGATTGGCCCTCTAAACCTAAAATTGTTGCTGGGAAGAAAAATATCCATGTGGCGAAATTAATGTGCCTTATTCTTGGCAGGTGGGGGCCTGCATGACAAGAGTGACAATGTGATCAAAATCAAGCAAACACCTGTGACGACCCAGTGATTCTACGTGCACTTCTTAATTCTCTTCCATGAACTCTTAGGCGGTGCTGCCCCTGCGCTGTCAGCGAGGTGGAAGCTGCCTGCTGACCTTGTTGCCCCGTGGCTAGGGCTGACTTTGGCAGTTGTCCTCGGGATACCTTGTGCCAGGATGCGGTCCCCCTGCATAAAAGCAGTAGCGCCTTCTTTCAGCAGGGATGAATGAGGAGCTGAACACTGGCAGAGGGGCCGAGGAGCTGGTGTCCACACCAAGAACACCCTGACAGGAGTCCTCAGCTGCAGAGGTACACACTCCTCCACCGTATTGAGGCAGACTTCTGCCTTTGTGCTGACCTCCTCAGCTATCTGCAGCCATTCCAGCTTGGTTTGGGTGGCAGGTCTCCTCTTCCCGTCACTTGGGAACAAGATGTCCCTCCTATCCCTATCACCCTGCTGGAGCACCTGGAGGGAGGCATAAGGAAAGTGTGGGGCCGCATGGGGTCCAATGTTAGCCATTTATTGAGAATTGCTGCTACCTCCTCCTCTTCTAGGCCCTGCAAGTGCAGAGTACACTGCAGGCCCAGCAGCCCTTTAATAATGGTCGCTTTAACTGCAGAGGTGTCAGCTGATGCCTTGCTCCCGCCTCGGAGCCTGACCCCAACAATGTAATTGCAGGCAGGGCCCATCTCATTAGGGTTAATTGGCCGGCCACCACTGAATTGCATGCGGCCGGCCGCTACTGCCCCCGATGTGGATTGCTTGCGGCTCCAGCCCCAACAGCATGATTGGCTTCCCATAGATACCAAAGACTAGTGTTATGAAAGTGCTTCAATTTTTAAAACTTTTTTTTTGAAGACTTGTATTAAAACTGAAAAGATTCCATAGATGTTATTTTTTTTACCAAGTTCACTGAAAGGACACTTGAGATGTTGTTTGAAAGCCACCTGTGCTGGAAACCGTGTGCTTTGGGCTCAGTAAAAAACAAGCACAGGTATGTCAGGTAGTAGGGACAGTGAAGGATGAAAGGGACAGTGAGGATGAGACAGAAGGAGGCCGAGACAATTCTCAAATTGAACCTCCTGCAATCTGGTTAGCTAATAGTGAATTGTTAGGGAGACTGGACACTATACTCTCATATTTAGATGCAGAACGACGAGAAGACCAAACGAGGCTACTCATAACATTTAAACAAGTCTGTAGGGACAAGCCAGGATGTCCAACCTTAGCCACACATGTGGATTAGGGGAATCCTTTCCTATAAAACAGCATCCTTATCGCTTAAGTCCAGAGAAACAGGAACAGGTGAAAACAGAAATCCAATACATGTTGGAAAACCACCTAATTGCACCCAGTCGAAGCAGCTGGAACTCTCCAATGGTGTTAGAACCTAAACCTGACGGTTCAACTAGATTCTGCATTGACTACAGAAAGGTTAATGCAATAACAAAGACAGACTCCTCGCTTGGAAGACTGTATTGACAGAGTGGGCAGTGCCATGTTTCTTTCAAAAATATATTTGTTATGGGATACTGGCAGGTTCCTTTAACACCCCGAGCTAAAGATATATCGGCCTTTGTCATGCCAGACGGTCTTTTCTAATGCTGAGTGATGCCATTTGGGCCAAAAAAATGCTCCAGCCACTTTTCAGAGACTAATGAACCAAGTGATAACCAGTGTTCCTAACTGTGTGGTTTACCTTGATGTGCTGATATACAGTGACACTTGGAAGGACTACTTGGAACAAGAAGGAGCTTTGTTTAAAAAATTACAATCGGCTGATTTTGTAATAAACCTTGCCAAAAGTGTATTTACAAAAGCAACAATAATCTACCTCGGGCATATAATAAGGCAAGGACAAGTGTTGCCAAGAACAGCAAAAGTACAAGCGTTGGTGGAGTTCCTTACCCCTAAAACTAAGTGAGAAATCGTGAGGTTTTTGGGGATGTGTGGTTTCTACTGCAAGTTTGAACCAAATTTTAACACTACAGCTGCTTTACTGACAGATTTGCTACAAAAAAAGCAAACAAAGGTAGTGTGGTCAGGGGAGTGCCAAGCATCTTTTGAGAGGCTGAAAGCCATTTTGATAAATGAACCAGTGTTGGCTGCTCCAAATTTCACTAAGCCCTTCAAGATGGCTAGTGACCTGGGGTTGGTGCAATTCTGTTACAAGACGGTGAGTTAGGCATAGAAAGGCCAGTGGGATACTTTTCCAAAAAGATAATCGACACCAAAAAAGATATTCAACCGTGGAAAAAGAAACACTGGGCTTAATACAAGCTCTTAAGCATTTTGAAGTCTATTTCAGCCACAACTACAGAGAGACACTGGTAATGAAACCAGTCAAGTGGTAGAAGTGTCAGTGGAGGAGCATTTCGGGGATAGTGACCACAACTCTAAGATTTAAGGTAGTTATAGAAAAGGACAAAGATGGACCAGAAATAAAGGCACTGAATTGGGGGAAGGCCGATTTCAATATGATAAAACAGGATCTGGCCAAAGTGGACTGGGAGCAGCTACTTGTAGGAAAGTCCACATCATATCAGTGGGAGTCATTCAAAGAGGAATGAGTGAGAGTTCAGAGCCAACATGTACCCATTAAGGTGAAGGGTAGGACTGACATGCCCAGGGAACCCTGGATGTCAAGGGATATAGAGGATTGGATCAGGGAAAAAAAGGAGGCTTACGACAGATCCCAAGTGCTGAAAACAGCAGAGGCCCTACAGGAGTATAGAAAATGTAGGGTGGCACTTAAAAAAGTAATTAGGAGAGCGAAGAGGGGACATGAAAAAACACTGGCAGGCAAGATAAAGGAAAATCCCAAGGCGTTTTATAAGTATATTAAGCGTAAGAGGATAACCAAGGAAAGAGTAGGGCCCATTAGGGACCAACATGGCAATCTTTGTGTGGAGCCGGAGGACATAGGTGAGGTTTTGAATGATTACTTTTCATCTGTGTTCATTATGGAGAAGGACGATGCAGGTGTAGAGATCAGGGAGGGGGATTGTGATATACTTGAACATATTAGCATTGAAAGGGAGGAAATATTAGCTGTTTTAGCGGGCTTAAAAGTGGATAAATCCCCAGGCCCAGATGAGATGTATCCCAGACTTTTATGTGAGGCAAGGCCAGAGGAGAGGTACCAGAGGATTGGAAGACAGCAAATGTGGTACCATTATTCAACAAGGGTAGTAGGGATAAACCAGGTAATTACAGGCTGGTGAGTTTATCAGTGGTTGGGAAAATATTGGAAAAAATTCTGAGGGACAGAATTAATCTCCACTTGGAGAGGCAGGGATTAATCAGGGATAGTCAGCATGGCTTTGTCTGGGGAAGATCATGTCTAACTAACTTGATTGAATTTTTCAAGGAGGTGACGAGATGTGTCAATGAGGGTAAAGCAGTAGATGTAGTATACATGGATTTCAGTAAGGCTTTTGATAAGGTCCCACATGGGAGATTGGTTAAGAAGGTAAGAGCCCATGGGATCCAGGGCAATTTGGCAAATTGGATCCAAAATTGGCTTAGTGGCAGGAGGCAGAGGGTAATGGTCGAGGGCTGTTTTTGCAATTGGAAGCCTGTGACCAGTGGTGTACCACAGGGATCGGTGTTGGGACCCTTGCTGTTTGTAGTGTGCATTAATGATTTAGACGTGAATATAGGAGGTATGATCAGTAAGTTCGCAGATGACACGAAAATTGGTGGTGTTGTGAATAGTGAGGAGGAAATCCTTAGATTACAGGGAGATATAGATGGGCTAGTAAGATGGGCGGAGCAGTGGCAAATGGAATTTAATCCTGTAAAGTGTGAGGTGATGCATTTTGGGAGGACTAACAAGGCAAGAAAATACACAATGGAGGGTAGGACCCCAGGAAGTACAGTAAGTCAGAAGGACCTTGGTGTAACCTTGTCCATAGATCACTGAAGGTAGATAAGGTGGTTAGGAAGGCATATGGGATACTTGCCTTTTTTAGCTGAGGCATAGAATATAAGAGCAGGGAGGTTATGATGGTGCTATATAAAACACTAGTTAGGCCACAGCTAGAGTACTGTGTACAGTTCTGGTCACCACACTATAGGGAGGATGTGATTGCACTGAAGAGGGTGCAGAGGAGATTCACCAGGATGTTGCCTGGTCTGGAGCATTTCAGCTACGAAGAGAGACTGAAAAGGCTAGGGTTGTTTTCCTTGGAGCAGAGAAGGCTGAGGGGGCCATGATTGAGGTGTACAAGATTATGAGGGGCATTGATAGGTTAGATAGGAGGAAACTCTAGATAGAAGGAAACTCTTTCCTTTAGCAGAGGGGTCAAGAACCAGGGGGCATAGATTTAGGGTAAGGGGCAGGAGGTTTAGGGAAGATTTGAGGAAACATTTTTTCACCCAGAGGGTGGTTGGAATCTGGAATGCACTGCCTGAAGAGGTGGTGGAGGCAGGAACCATCACAACATTTAAGAGGTATTTAGATGAGCACTTGAAACGCCATAGCATACAGGGCTAGGGGCCAAGTGCAGGAATATGGAATTAGAATAGTTGGGTGCTGTATGGCCAGCACAGACACGATGGGCCGAAGGGCCTGTTTCTGTGCTGTATAACTCTATGACTCTATATCGTGATCAAAACCCCCTAGCCTTTGTGGAAAAATTCAAAAACCGGAATGCCAGACTATTCGATGGAGTTTATTATTACAACCTTATTACTGAAAGATTATCCATATTGCGGTAAAAAATAAATGTAATTGTGGATGCTTTGTCTAGAATCTAACTTTGCTTTGAGTTGTCTGAGTGCAAAGATGGTACAAAGCCAAACTGTATTTGCTACAGGTAAACAGTGAATGAGAATGAGTGTGTAAATGTGTTTCAATATGTTTCATCTTCTGTGTTTTCTCCACACTTTGTAATGAAACGCATTTTAAAATGGTGTTTCATTCCTCCAAGGATGGAGTTATGAAAGCGCTTCCATTTTTAAAAATATTTTGTTTTCAATTTTAACACAAGTCATCAAAAAAAAAATTCCCTGGATGTGTTTTTTTTAAACCAAGTTCACCAAACGAACACTTGAGATGTTGTTTGAAAGCCACCTGTGCTGGAAATCATGTGCTTTGGGCTCAGTAAACAACAGAACCCTTGGTGATGTGGGGGAAAATGGTTACAGAGAGACCACATGTCAAGGTTTATGGAGGTCAGGAGGTCAACTGTCTGTTAGCGATTGGACAGTGTTTTCAGTTTAGTAGGGGTGTGAACTGCTTGAAGAAATTGGTGTATTCCTGCCAAGGGGAAAAAAAAGAAACCACCCACCTCACCAACATCTCTACCTCTTTGAAGAAATCCTGCAAAGATCCAATGTGGGAGAGCTAAAATCCCTGGTGCTGCAAAGCTCCTGAGAAGCTGAAAAATCTTGCGATTCAAGTGTGTGCCACATTTCTCCTGGAAAGCATACTAGAATAATTCTCGACATCTCCAGAATGGACTGCTTTTGAAATGATCCAGGTAACCCATCTCCATATACCCGGATGCCAGACCAAAAATGGGACAACTGACTTCCTTCCATATCTTCATTTTTTTGTCAAGAATTAGCAAGCATTTGGCCAAAGTAGTTTTTTTTTGTCTTATTTTGTAACAGACCTCTGAAAAGAAAATTTCTGTATTTTTTTTCCAGCGTGTGTGAGTGTAGTTAGGGAATTTAAAAAGGGAACTTTCATATATCTGTGTTAACGCTTTGTTTCGTTACTGGTTAATTATTGTCTTAAAGTAAACTGATAATTTTGTTGCTTATTAAAGAAACCTGGTTGGTGTATTTTATTCTGGGATTTAAAAAAAAAAATATGATTGGCTGTATCGGTAATCGGGTAAACATTTAAATAGACGCTGAGACCTGTGCAGAAATAGAACTAGAAAAGAGTGTACTGCTCCTGACTCGGCCGTAACACTAGCATGATAATCACTCCATCACTATAGAGTTTGCAGTATACTTAGGTGATTTTTATTTTTGAAGTATAAACGTGCACTAATAAAAAAGAAATATCTGTCATTGGGACTGCAGACTGATACTGTGGATTATGGCCAAAAATGATTCAGGCACGTAATGCAAATCAGATTTTATTCCTCAGGATACAGAGCTTATCACTCCATTTTCAAACAAAAGCAGTTCTATAACAGATCATATTCTTTGCTGACTTTTATTTGATGATAGTTTAACTCCTCATTGAACTCCATTGTGTTTTGATAAAAAGGCTGTTTTACAGAAGCAAATTGACCTCTATGTTGCCAATTTTAGTCTCACACATTTTAAACACAACTTTGAGATCAGCAGCCAAGTATTTGAATTAAAACATATATTCTGTTTCTGCTATTTCCTAAAGTTTGAAAATATCCAGCAATAGTGCAATCCATTAAAAATTTAATGTATGGTCATATAAAATACCACGATACCATACTTTTTCATTCTTATTAAAACTGAGGTTGGCTGCCATTTCAAAAGAGGTTTTTACTATAGCATATTCTTATTGCTTTGAATATACTGTAAAATCCTCATATCTCATGAAATTCAAATTAAATGTCCGACACCTGTTTCGGGCAGGCAGCTAGCCGGCAGAACGTTAATGAGGCTCGGCTGTTAAAATGGACCGGGCCTCTCGCTGCAGATCCAGGAAGGTGGCCCAGATGATCTGCTGGCTTTCAGCCCGAGAATTTAAATTCCCCCTTAATTGTTTTGAAGAAAATTTAGGCAATAGTAAGTACCAAGGATATTAAAAATCCAACTTTTGACAAAAGAGCCCTGAAACTGAAATATTTTGTTAGAGGAGATAAAAGTCAAGGGTGGGGGGGGTGGGGGAGATATGATCCAGGTATTTAGAATGTGATATGTCAGGAAAGTGTTTTTTTCTGTTTGAAAACAAAGTGGGTCGGTGTGCCTTTAAGACTGAGAGAAGTTTTAATATTCTCTGAGAACAGTGTGTGCGAGCTTCAGGCCTGTTCCTAAGCAACAACAAGACAGAGAGAGAGGTCACATGCTGCATTGTTGTTTATTTCTTCTACCTTTTTTCAGGCTCCAGTAGCTGCCTCTCTCTTCGGTACAGGGGAAGAAGTAGATTGGTGAGTAACTGTTAACTTATTTTACTTCTCATTGTAATAAAAAGTTGTTAAAGTTACGTTATGGCAGGTCAGCTCGGTCAATGATGGTCATGACACCACTGTCAATTGTTGTAAAAATCCAGCTGGTTCAATAATTTCCTTTTAGGGAAGGTAATCTGCTGTCCTTACCTGGTCTGGCCTACATGTGACTCCAGACTCACAGCAATGTGGTTGACTCTTACATGCCCTCTGAAATGGCCTAGCAAGCCACTCAGTTGTATCTAATCGCTACGAAGTCAATAAAAAAAGGAGTGAAACCAGACAGAGCACCCGGCATCGACCTCGGCACCGGAAACGATAACGGCAAATCCAGCCCTGTTGACCCTGCAAAGTCCTCCTTACTAACATCTGGGGGCTTGTGCCAAAGTTGGGAGAGCTGTCCAACAGAGGCTAACATAGTCATACTCACGGAATCATACATTACAGACAATGTCCCAGGCACCACCATCACCGGATATGTCCTGTCCCACCAGCAGGACAGACCCAGCAGAGGTGGCAGCACAGTGGTGCCCTGGGAGGCCTCAACATCGACTCCGGACCCCATGAAGTCTCATGGCATCAGGGCAAACATGGGCAAGGAAACCTCCTGCTGATTACCACCTACCACCCTCCCAAAGCTGATGAGTCAGTACTCCTCCATGTTGCACACCACTTGGAGGAAGCACTGAGGGTGGCAAGGGCACAGAATGTACTCTGGGTAGGGGACTTCAATGTCCATCACCAAGAGTGGCTCGGTAGCACCACTACTGACCGGGCTGGCCATGTCCTAAATGACACAGCTGCTAGCCTAGGTCTGCGGCAGGTGGCAAGGGAACCAAGAGGGAAAAACATACTTGACCTCGTCCTCACCAATCTGCCTGCCACAGATGCATCTGTCCATGACAGTATTGGCAGGAGTGATCACCGCACAGTCCTTGAGGAGACGAAGTCCTGCCTTCACATTGAGGATAACATCCATCATGTTGTGTGGCACTATCACCGTGCTAAATGGGATAGATTTCAAACAGATCTAGCAATGCAAAACTGGGCATCCATGAGGTGCTGTGGGCCATCAGCAGCAGCAGAATTGTACTCAACCACAATCTATAACCACATGGCCCAGCATATCCCCCACTCTACCATTACCATTAAGCCAGGCGACCAACCCTGGTTCAATAAAGAGTGCAGGAGGGCATGCCAGGTGCAGCACCAGGCATACCTCAAAATGAGGTGCCAACCTGGTGAAGCTACAACACAGGACTACTTGCGTGTCTAACTGTGTAAGCAGCATGCAATAGACAGAGCTAAGCAATCCCATAACCAACGGATTAGATATAAGCTCTGCAGTCCTGCCACATCCAGCCATGAATGGTGGTGGACAATTAAATAGCTAACTGGAGGAGGTGGCTTCACAAATATCCCCATCCTCAATGATGGGGGAGCCCAGCACATCAGTGCGAAAGATGAGGCTGAAGCATTTGGAGCAATCTTCAGCCAGAAGTGCCGAGTTGATGATCCATCTCGGCCTCCTCCTGAAGTCCCCAGCATCACAGATGCCAGACTTCAGCCAATCTGATTCACCCCGCGTGATATCAAGAAACGACTGAAAGCACTGGATACTGCAAAGGCTATGGGCCCTGACAATATTCAGCAACAGTACTGAAGACCTGTGCTCCAGAACTTGCTGCGCCCCTAGCCAAGCTGTTCCAGTACAGCTACAACACTGGCATCTACCCGGCAATGTGGAAAATTGCCCAGGTATGTCCTGTACACAAAAAGCAGGACACTCCAACCTGGCCAATTACCGCCCCATCAGTCTACTCTCAATCATCAGTAAAGTGATGGAAGGTGTCATCAACAGTGCCATCAAGCAGCACTTGCTTGGCAATAACCTACTCAGTGACGCTCAATTTGGGTTCTGCCAGGGCCACTCAGCTCCTGACCTCATCACAGCCTTGGTTCAAACATGGACAAAAGAGCTGAACTAAAGAGGTGAGAGGAGAGTGACTGCTCGTGACATCAAGGCAGCATTTGACCTAGTATGGCATCAAGGAGTCCTAGCAAAACGGAGGTCAACGGGAATCAGGAGGAAAACTCTCCGGTGGGTTGGAGTCATACCTAACACAAAGGAAGATGGCTGTGATTGTTGGAGGTCAATCATCTGAGCTCCAGGACATCACTGCAGGAGTTCCTCAGGGTAGTGTCCTAGGCCCAACCATCTTCAGCTGCTTCATCAATGACCTTCCTTCAATCATAAGGTCAGATGTGGGGATGTTTGCTGATTGTTACACAATGTTCAGCACCATTCGCGACCCCTCAGATACTGAAGTAGTCCGTGTAGAAATGCAGCAACACCTGGATAATATCCAGGCTTGGGCTGATAAGTGGCAAGTAACATTCACGCCACACAAGTGCCGGGCAATGACCATCTCCAACAAGAGAGAATCTAACCATCTCCCCTTGACATTCAATGGCATTACCATCGCTGAATTCCCCACTATCAACATCCTGGGGGCTACCATTGACCAGAAACTGAATTGAAGTAGCCATACAAGTACTGTGGCTACAAGAGCAGGTCAAAGGCTCGGAGTCCTGAGGCGAGTAACTCATCTCCTGACTTCCCAAAGCCTGTCCACCATCTACAAGGCACAAGTGGGCGGCGCAGTGGTTAGCACCGCAGCCTCACAGCTCCAGGGACCCGGGTTCAATTCTGGGTACTGCCTGTGTGGAGTTTGCAAATTCTCCCTGTGACCACGTGGGTTTTCGCCGGGTGCTCCGGTTTCCTCCCACCGCCAAAGACTTGCAGGTGATAGGTAAATTGGCCATTGTAAATTGCCCCTAGTGTAGGTAGGTGGTAGGGAATATGGGATTACTGTCGGGTTAGTATAAATGGGTGGTTGTTGGTCGGCACAGACTCGGTGGGCCGAAGGGCCTGTTTCAGTGCTGTATCTCTAAATAAAAAAAAATTTTAAAAAACTCTTGCTGGTTACCACCAGAGAGCGCCTTGAACCCTAAAGTTTTAGAAAATGGAATTGGCGAGGAGTATATACCCCTACCTTTGTATAAAGTATGCCGAGAGAGTGACTTAATAACTGAGATAGTAACATTTGGTGTTGTCCACAGTTTACCCGAAAGATGTGAAAAGTTAGACCCCACATCCTCCTACGTAAATGCAGACACAAGAAGCACCCCGCCAGAGTTGCTAACAGCATTTACAGGAACCTGCAGAGACAAAGAAAGACCTCTCGGGGGCAGAGAAGCAGTGAGAGTGATGCCTCGCCAAGTCAAAGTGCCACAGGGGAGTGCAGTAGAGTCTGCACAAATATCTGCAGGCAGGAGTGTCCTTTGGGATAAAGGGGAGATTAGCAAAGAATCCTCCTCCACAGTCAGAACCAAATAAAACCACCCATCCCCTAAAGTCAAAAGCCTTTGCAGGACTCAGCAATGCACTAAATGAGAGTTCAGGATCGACCCGCCCACTACTTACTCTCCTGAGAAAAACAATTCCAGCTTACGTCTAATTAAATCTTAACCCCCCCTTTTCAGAACACAACAGGAACAAAGACCCCAGGCAACCACAGAAATGGTTAAACAGAAGAGAAACTTCCCCAAAAAAGAACATGTTTATTGGGATGCCAAAAAAAGGGGTGATTTTAATAAGTTTTAGGATTTGTGAATGAATGAGAGAAATGCATGTTTTTTTCCGTATCTTAAATTTTCCTCTCGACCCTTTTAATGAAATGCGCTTTTCTCAAATCGCATTTCATTCCGCTGAGTGTGGAGGTGTCCTGCTAGGCCCCCACCTGCCAAGAATGAAGCACATCAATTTCGTCATGAACATTAATTTTTAACTGTTGTTGGAGCGAGCAAATGACTTGTTAAACAGATCAGCTGTGGCTGGAAACAAACATTTACATACTAACAGACATCGAAGGCGAGGAAGTGCATTCCAGGGCCTGCTAAGGAGGATACAATCCACAAGGGCCAGGACTGGTGGACCAGCTGATCACATGACTACCTGGCTGTTCCAGGGTTTTCTTTTGAACTAGCCACAGAGAGTTTGAAGGCAGAGTGTCTGTTTGCTCCTGTCTGCTCCCATCTCTTTCTCACAAGCCTCTGAATCCACTGAAGACACATGAACCCCAAGAGAAAAGTCTCCCACAGCGAACAAGGTTTAAAAATATTGGGCCTCAATGAAAAGCAAGATCTATCTACGATCAAGGACTCTACAGTGAGCTCGAAGAACTGTAACAACAACTCTTCAGATATTGCCTCAAACATTTCCACTTTATTTTTTTTCTGCTCTTTTCTGTCTCTTGCATGTGTGTACCGCGTATGCATGTTAGCGTGGGTGCATTGTATATCCATATGCGTTAACCGGATTAGAGTTTAAGTTGAATAAATTTCAACTTTTCTTCTTTGAACTTAAGAAAGGCTGTTTGTGCTGGTTTCTTTGCCTTATAATTGGAAAGCGGTGAACAAGGATTCACCAAGGGGGAGCTAAAAACACAGTGTGTTCAAAATAAAACCCGATTACATTAAGACCAGGTGAAGGTTGAAAGGGAACCCTAGACCGCTTTCTCATCTGGTCGTAACAGTAAAAAGGAAACGTTTGGCTAAGACAAATGTAGGTCCATTACAGGCAGAATTAGGAGAATTTATAATGGGGAATAGAAAAATGGCAGAGAAAGCTAAATGATTACTTAGTGTCTGTCTTCACTGAGGAACATACAAGAAATCTCCCAGAATTAGAGATCCAAGGGATTAGGGGGAATGAGGAATTGAAGGAAATTATTAGTAAGAAGGTTGCATTGGAGAAATTAATGGTGCTGAAGGTTGATAAGTCCCCAGGACTTGATATTCTGCAACTCAGAGTGTTGAAAGAGGTAGCTATGGAGATAGTGGATGCATTGGTGATCATCTTCCAAACTTCGATAGGTTCTGGAGTGGTTCCTGCAGATTGGAAGGTCGCAAATGTCACCCCACTATTTAAGAAGGGAGGGAGAAAGAAAACAGGGAATTACAGACCTGTTAGCCTTATATCAGTCATTGGGAAAATGCTAGAATCTATTCTAAAGGATGCGATAAATGGACACTTGGATAATAATGATCTGATTGGGCATAGTCAACATGGATTTATGAATGGGAAATCATGTTTGACAAACTTGTTGGAGTTTTTTGAGGATGTTACTAACAGAATTGATAAAGGGGAGTTGGTGGACATGGTATACTTGGATTTTCAAAAGGCCTTTGATAAAGTCTCCCGCAGGAGGTTGGTTAGCAAAATTAAAGCACCTGGGATAGGAAGTAACATACTGGCATGGATTAAGGATTGGTTAACAGGCAGAAAACAGAGTGGGAATAAACAGATCATTCGCGCATTGGCAGGCTGTGACTAGTGGGGTACCACAGGGATCAGTTCTTGGGCCCCAGCTGTTCACAATATATCAATGATTTGGACGTGGGGACCAAATGTAGTATTTTCAAGCTCGCGGATGACACAAAACTAAGTGGGAATGTGTGTTGTGAGGAAGATGCAAAGCAGCTTCAAGGGGATTTGGAAAGATCTCGGGAGTGGGCAAGAATGTGGCAGATGTAATATAATATGGAAAAATGCGAGGTTATCCGCTTTGGTAGGAAGAACAGATGTGCAGAGTATTTCTCAAATGGCAAGAGATTAGAAAGTGTAGATGTACAAAGGGACCTGGGTGTCCTTGTCAATAAGTTACTGAAAGCTAACATGCAGGTGTAGCAAGCAAGCAATTAGGAAGGCTAATGATATGTTAGCCTTTATCGCAAGAGGATTTCAGTACAGTAGTGAGGTCTTGTTTCAATTGTGTAGAACCTTGGCTGGACTGCACCTGGAGTACTGTGTGCAGTTTTGGTCCCCTTACTTTAGGAAGGATATTATTGCCATAGATGGACTGCAACAAAGGTTCACCAGACTTGTTCCCGGGTTGGCGGAACTGTCCTATGAAGAGAGATTGGGGAAACTGGGCCTGTATTCTCTAGAGTTTTGACGAATGAGAGGTGATCATATTGAAACCTACAAAATACTTAAAGGGATAGATGTTTCCCCTGATTGGGGAGTCTAGAACCCGGGGACACAATTTCAAAATAAAGGGGAAGCCACTTAGGACAGAGATGAGGAGAAATTTCTTTACTCAGAGGGTTGTGAATCTTTGGAATTCTCTACCCCAGAGGGCTGTGGTAGCTCAGTCATTGAGTATGTTTAAAGCAGAGATTGACAGATTTCTAAATACAAATGGCATAAGGGGATATGAGGAGAGTGTGGGAAAAAGGCATTGAAGTGGATGATCTGCCATGATCAAATTGAAGGGCAGAGCAGGCTTGATAGGCTGAATGGCCAACTCCTGCTGCTATGTTCCTATGTAACAGTTTGACTGTGTGTAAAAACTGGCTAGAACCAGTTTGATCTGGCAGACCAGTGAAGTGTGCTCTCCTTAAAGTAAGGATTTTGTCTCTCTCTCTCAGCAGAAAATCTACATTGGCCTACAGGTTGTGTGTCACCTAAAGAGGGAAAAAACCCTGGAAAGGAATCTTTCCACTGTTAAATTCCTTTTTACTTCCAGTCTCTCAGAAGTGACTTTCTGTTGCCTTTGTATTTCTGGGAGTTCTGAAATTCTCTGTAAAGTTTCTACTGATAGACTGCTAATGCAAAATATAAATAGAGCTGTTGTTATACTCCTTGTTGAAGGAGCTGTGAGATGCCTCCTGCAGCTGAAGTGCCGTGAATACTTATCCATTACAGACTGTTCATCAAACTCGCCTGGAGACTTCGATTGGCATCTGACTGTTCGACCCTAGGCCACCTCACCGAACCGGGAATGTAACCCACCAGGACTTAGAACCCAGTTGTTTTATTATTCCAAAGTAACAGATCTAATTTAAATCAAAATTTTAGAACCAGTTAACCGTTGCTTTTTGAATGTATGTGTGTGTGCATGAGGGTTAGGATGAATAAGAAGTTATGAAGTCTTTTCAGACACAGATTTATCTCAATATTGTTTAAGATTTAGTTTATTAATAAATAGTTAATTTGTTGTTGTTTAAAGATACCTGGTTTGGTGCGTTTTATTCTGGGGGTTAATAAAGTGTTTAATTTGGCTAATTTCCAGTAGGTGGGAAACTTTAATAATATGCTGTGACCTGTGGAGTAATGGACTGAATTGACAGTGGATTACTCCCACCTCGGTTGTAACATATTAATTGGGGGCTCGATTGTCCAGGATCCAAATAGGAGCAAGAATTAGTAAAAAAAAATAAGGAACCAGCTTTTTTGGATAATAGGATAAAGGCTATACCATCAGAATGGCATTAGCAGTTGCTGCAGAGTTTCTGGCAAAGGAGAATGTGTCCCTCAGTAACTTGACAACTTTAACTAAGGTTAAGTTAAAAGATGTGGCAGCAAAATTGCAGTTAGAGTTGAAATCAGGTGCTAAAAAAGCAGAGATATTTGATGTTATAGTCCAACATTTAAAATTAGAATAAGATAGTAAGTCAGAGAGTGATGCAGTTGACTTGGCTAAGATCTCTTGGCTAAGAGAAGTGGCAAAATTTAAGGCTGCAAAAGAATTAAGAAAACTTGAACAAAAAAAGAAACAGCAATAGCATTGGAAAGACCTAAGCTTGAATTTCAGAGAAAAAGTAAAAAGCAAGGGATTTCGAATTAAGAAAGATGGAACTAAGACAAAGGGATAGTCTTGACTCCAGGGAAAATTCTGGTCAGGAAGAATCTGAATCCAGCCCAGGACCCAGCGAAAAGCTGGTTAAATTCATACAAGCTCTTTCTAAGTTTGAGGAAAGGGACGTAGAGGCATTTTTACATTTCTTTTGAAAACAAAATAGCCAAAAAAACGAAGTGAACACTGCTTATGCAAAGCAGTTTGTTGGGCAGAGCTCATGATGTTTATGCCATGCTTCCTCAAGATTATGAGATAGCAAAAAAGGCTATTCTCGCTGCATACGAGTTAGTCCCTGAAGCCTACCATCAGAAGTTGCGGAACTTAGAGATTGGCTGGGCAGACATATGTAGAATTTAAGAGGGTAAAGCAAATTAATTTTGACTGTTGGATATGGGCATTAAAGATGGAAACCACATATGAGAACCTTAGAGAATTGATTCTCTTGGAAATTAAATCCCTTCAGTAGTGAGAACTCATGTAGATAACCTGAAAGTTTTAAAGGCTAGCCAAGCAGCAGAAATTACTGATGATTTTGAGCTTGTGAATAAGCCAAACCTTTTGTCCATCATGCCCATTAACCCAAGAAGGAAAGAAAGTGGAAGAGTGAAAGGAAAGCAAATAGCCGGGGACAAGAAGGAACAGCCCCAGGATCAACTCAGACCAAAAACGAAGGTGCTGAGGGTAGAAATGAGGTCCGCAAGCCAAAGTGTTATCATTGCCACACAAGATGGGTCATCTTTGTTCAGAATGCTGGAAGTTGCGGGGTAAACCCTTAGGACTTGTTGGGGTACACAAAGCTAATGCAGAGAAAAGAGCTCTAACTGAGAGTACAGCAGACCAGGCTGTAGCTTTAACAGCAGCTGTAAAACGAGAGACAAAAACTAAAAAGTGAGGGTAGAGGTTAAGAATAAGATACCCGAAAGTAGTAATGAATTCTCATTAAAGGGGAAAGTAACTCCATATCCTTTAAGTGAGGCAGGAAAACCTATTATACTCAGGAATACAGGAGCAACCCAAACACTTTTACTGGGGAAAAGTATAATGTATCCAACAGAGAACGCCCAGAATGCCAAAGTTTTAGTTAATGGAATTGGCGGCGAGTATAAACCCGTACCTCTATATAAAGTGTGCCTAGAGAGTGACCTAATATCTGGGATGGTAACTATAGGAGTTGTTATTGTTTGCCAGTAGAGGGAATTGATCTACTTCTAGGAAATGATTTGGCAGGATCAAAATTATCAATTTCTCCTATAATTACAGAGAAACCAAGAAATCTGAGAAGTTACAATTACAGAGAACAATTACAATAACAAGTTCCAGGAATATTTCCTGCGTGTGTAGAAACCCAAGCAATGGCTAAACAGGTTCCATTGTCGAAGGTAAAATGGTCACCAACAGATATCTGAGTATCTGAAACCTTATTTAGGGATTTAGATAATCCAAATGAGATGTTTAACAGATCTTCTATCATTGCAGCACAGCAGGCTGATCCAGAGTTATGCAGAATAGCACAGTCGGCTGACAGAAGCGGAGGTGCAAGGAGTTCCAAAAGGCTATCATATTGAAGACGGGGTTTTGAGGAGGATATGGAGACTGCCTCATAGACCTGCTGACGAAGACTGGACAGTTGTTGAACAGGTAGTGGTACCACCTAAATATTGCCAGGAATTATTAAGCTTAGCACGAGATTCCTTTTGCAGGAAATAGGGGGATTTGGAAGACTAAATCACATATAACAACATCATTATTACTGGCCAGGGCTTACAAGGTACTTGAGGCAACTTTGTAGGACATGCCATACATGCCAAATGATGGAAAAAACACAACCTACCATAAAACCAGCACCACTAATTCCCATACCAGTGATTGAAGAACCACTTAGAAGGGTATTGATAGACTGTGTAGGACCGTTGCCAAAAACAAAAGCGGGACATCAATACATACTTACTATCATGGATTATGGCTACTCGATTACCAGAAGCCATTCTTTTGAGGACAATTACTGCCAAAATAGTAGTAGAAAAGTTAACCCAATTCTTTACAGGATATGGATTACCACTTGAAGTTCAATCAGATCATGGTTCTAATTTCATGTCCAGGATGTTTCAAGAAGTCATGGGCAATTTGGGTATCAGACAGTTGAAATCATTAGCATAGACACAGGGACCTTTCGAGAGGTACCATGAAATTCTCAAAATAATGATTGGAACTTACTGTCATGAATATCCATATGACTGGGATAAAGGACTAGACTTTCTTTTACTTGCCACCAGAGATTCACTGAATGAGTCTACAGGTTTTAGTCCTTTTGAATTAGTTCGAATACGGACATGAAGTAAGAGGTCCTCTGAAACTCATCAAAGACAGATTCTTAGAACAAAAGAATGAATCTTCGATACTAGACTATGTATCTGTGTTCCGGAAAGGCTCACGAAAGCTTGTGGTGTGGTTCAGGAACACCTTAAAGCATCCCAAGCCAATATGAAAAAATGGGCAGACAAGAATGCAAACACCCACAATTTTCAACCAAGGGATGAAGTATTGTTATTGTTGCCGTTACAGGGTGAACCATTAAAAGCACGGTTCAGTGGCCCATATAAAGTGATTAAAAGAGTGGGTAAGATTGACATCCCTGATCGCCGGAAGACAAATCGGTTGTGTCATATCAATATGTTAGAACAATAATATCGCAGGGAGGAGGATAAGCCAGTACAAGTATGTTATGTAATGGGGACTGTTGAGAAGGAAAAGGATAGTGAGGATGAGGCAGAGGGACGCCTAGACAATTCTCTGATTGAACCTCCAACTATCCGGTTAGTGAATATAGAATGGCTAGGAAAATTAGACAAAAGCTTTTGCAGATAGAGGCAAAACAACCAGGCATTTCAAAACATTTAAGAGAGTCTGTAGGGATAAGCAAGGATGTACAACCTTAGCCACACATGGTGTGGATATAGGGGAATCCATTCCATTAAAACAACATCCTTATCGCTTAAGTCCAGACAAACAAGCCTAGGGTGGCACAGTGGCGCAATGGTTAGCACTGCATCCTCACATCTCCAGCAACCCGCATTCGGTTCTGGGTACTGCTTGTGCGGAATTTGCAAGTTCTCCCTGTGACTGCGTGGGTTTCCGCCGGGTGCTCCGGTTTCCTCCCACATGCCAAAGACTTGCAGGTTGAGAGGTAAATTGGCCATTGTAAATTGCCTCTAGTGTAGATAGGAGAATTGGGGGAAGGTGGGGATATGGTAGGGAATATGGGATTAATGTAGGAGGGGATGTGGTAGGGAATATGGGATTAATGTAGGATTAGTATAAATGGGTGGCTGATGGTTGGCACAGACTCAGTGGGCCAAAGGGCCTGTTTCAGTGCTGTATCTCTCTATAATTCTATAAAAGAGGAAAACCAATACATGCTGGAAAACAACTTAATTGAACCTAGTCAAAGCAGCTGGAGTTCACCAATAGTCTTCAGCCTAAACCTGACTTTGCTTAGGCTACAGAAAAGTCAATGCGGTAACGAAGGCAAACTCCTACCCAATTCCTCGCTTAGAAGACTGTATTAATAGAGTGGGCAGTGCTAGGTTTCTTACAAAGATCGACTTGAGAAAGGGATACTGGCAAGTTCCTTTGACTCCTCGAGCTAAAGAAATATCAGCTTTTGTCACACCAGACGGTCTTTATCAGTGCCGGGTGATGTCATTCAGGCTAAAAAATGCCCCAGCCACTTTTCAGAGATTAATGAGTCAGGTGGTAGCCAGTGTTCCCAACTGTGTTGTGTATCTCGATGACGTACTCATATATAGTAACACTTGGCAAGAACACTTAAACCAGCTACAAAATCAGTTTAAAAATCTGCAAGTAGTGGACTTAGTGGTAAATCTGGCAAAAACTGAATTCGGAAAAGCACGAGTAACTTACCTTGGACACATATTAGGGCAAGGACAAGTACTTGTAGGGCGGCACAGTGGTTAGCACCACAGCCTCACAGCTCCAGCGACCCGGGTTCAAGTCTGGGTACTGCCTGTGTGGAGTTTGCAAGCTCTCCCTGTGTCTGCGTGGGTTTCCTCCGGGTGCTCCGGTTTCCTCCCACATGCCAAAGACTTGCAGGTTGATAGGTTAATTGGCCATTATAAATTGTCTCTAGTATAGGTAGGTGGTAGGGAAATATAGGGACAGGTGGGGATGTGGTAGGGATATGGGATTCGTGTAGGATTAGTATAAATGGGTGGCTGATGGTCGGCACAGACTCGGTGGGCCGAAGGGCCTGTTTCAGTGCTGTATCTCTAAACTAAACTAAACTACTGCCAAGAATGGCAAAATTACAAGCCTTACTGAAGTTCCCTATTCCTAAAATTAAACGTGAAATCATGACGTTTTTCAAATGTGCGGTTTCTACAGCCAAAATGCTAGAATATTCAGGTGGAGTTTGTTGTTGCAGCCTTATCATTTGAAGATTGTACATATTTCAGGGAAAAGCAATGTTATTGCCGAAGCTCAGTCACGAATTTCACCTTAAGTTACATGAATAAATGATGGTACAAACAAAATTCAATTAATTGTCAGTAGAGTTAATGGGGGCATGAATGTGAAAATATGTTGTGTTTTTTCAGTTTCTGTTTTGCGTTGTAGAAACGCATTCAAGAATGGTGTTTCATTTTGCCAAGGGCGGAGGTGTCATGGAAGTGTTTTCCTTCTCTGTTTGAAAAGGAAGGGCGGGCCTGTGTGCCTTTAAGACTGAGAGAAGTTTTAATATTCTCTGGGAACAGTGTGTGAGAGCTGCAGGCCTGTTCCTAAGTAACAGCAGGAGAGAGGTCACATGCGTCATTGTATCAGTTTGACTGTGTATAAAGACTGGCTAGAACCGGTTTGATCTGGTAGACCAGTGAAGCGTGCTCTCCTTGAAGGATTTTTTCTCTCAGCAGAAAATCTACTTGGCCTACAGGCTGTGTGTCACCTAAAGAGGAAAAAAGAACCTGGGAAGGAATGTTTGCATTGTTGGAGGTAGCAAATTCCTTTTAACTTCCAGTCTCTAAGAAGTCTCTGCCTCAGGAGTGACTTTCTGTTGCCTTTCCTGTTTCTGGGAGTTCTGGAATTATCAATAAAGTTTCTACTGATAAACTGCTAATTCAAAATTTATACACCTTGCTGAAAGGTCGGTGTGACGCCAGCTGCAGCCGAAGTGCCATGAACGCCTATCCATTACAGACTGTTCATCAAACTTACCTGGAGACTTCGAGTGGCATCTGATTATTCAACTCTGGGACACCTCACCAAACTGAGAACGTAACCCACCAAGACTTACAACCCAGTTGTTTCATTATTCCAAAAGAAACAGCTCTAATTTAAAACATCGTTGTAGTGATGTTAGGAAGGGAGTGCCAGGATTTTGACCCAGCGGCAGTGAAGGAACGGCAATATAGTTTCAAGTCAGGATGTTGTGTGGCTTGGAGGGGAACTTGTAGGTGGTGGTATTCCCATGCATCTACTGCCCTTGTCCTTCTAAGTGGTGGAAGTCGTGGGTTTGGTAGGTGCCGTCAAAGGAGCCTCGGTGAGTTACATAGAAACCTAGAAACTAGGAGAAGGAGTAGGCCATTTGGCCCTGCTCTGCCATTCAAAAAAAATCATGGCTGATCGTCTAATTCAGTACCCTGTTCCTGCTTTCTCCCCATATCCCTTGATCCCTTTGACTTTAAGAAATATGTCTATCTCCTTCTTGAATATATTTAATGATTTGGCCTCCACTGCCTTCTGTGGTAGAGAATTCCACAGGTTCACCAGACTCTGAGTGAAGAAATTTCTCCTCATCTCGGTTCTAAATGGTATACCCTGTATCCTGAGACTGTGAACCCTGGTTCTGGTCTCCCCAGCCATCGGAAACATCCTCCCTGCATCTAGCCTGTCTAGTCCTGTTAGAATTTTATAGGTTTCTATGAGAACCCCTCTCATTCTTCTAAACTCTAGTGAATATAGGCCTAGTCGTCCCAGTCTCTCCTCATACGTCAATCCTGCAATCCCAGGAATCAACCTAGTAAATCTTCTTTGCACTCCCTCCATTGCAGGAACATCCTTCCTCAGATAAGGAGACCAAAACTGCACACAATACTCCAGATGTGGTCTCACCAAGGCCCTGTATAACTGCAGTAAGACATCCTTGCTCCTGTACTCAAATCCTCTTGCAATGAAGGCCAACATACCATTCGCCTTCCTAACTGCTTGCTGCACCTGAATGCTTGCTTTCAGTGACTGGTGTACAAGGACACCCAGGTTTTGTTGCACCTCCCCCTTTCCCAATCTATCACCTTTCAGATAATAATCTGCCTTTCTGTTTTTACAACCATTTATCCACGTTATACTGCATCTGCCATGCATTTGCCCACTCACCCAACTTGTCCAAAGAACATTGGAGCCTCTTTGCATCCTCCTCAGAGCTCACATTCCCCCACAGCTTTGTGTCATGTGCAAACTTAGAAATGTTACATTTAGTTCCCTCAGCTAAGTCATTAATATATATTGTGAATAGCTGGAACCCAAGCACTGATCCCTGCAGTACCCCACTAGTCACTGCCTGCTACCCGGAAAAAGACCCATTTATTTCTACTTTGTTTCCTGTCTGTCAACCAATTCTCAGTCCATGCCAGTATATTACCCCCAATCCCATGTGCTTTAATTTTGCACACTAACCTCTTATGTGGGACCTTATCAAAAGCCTTCTGAAAATCCAAATACACCACATTCACTGGTTCTCCCTTACTTATTCTACTCGTTACATCCTCAAAAAACTCCAGTAAATTTGTTAAACATGAATTCCCTTTCTTAAACCCATGCTGACTTTGTCCAATCCTGTTTATGCTTTCCAGGTGTAATGCTATCACATCCTTTATAACAGATTCTAGCATTTTCCCCACCACCGATGTAAAGCTAATTGGTCTGTAATTCACTGTTTTTTCACTCCCTCCTTTTTTAATTAGTGGGGTTACATTTGCCACCCTCCAATCTGTAGGAACTGCTCCAGAGTCTATAGAATTTTGGAAGATGACCACCAATGCATCCACTATTTCCAGGGCCACTTCCTTTAGTACTCTGGGATGTAGATTATCAGGCCTTGGGGATTTGTCAGCCTTTAACCCCATTAATTTCCCTAGCACTATTTTTTTTTTTTTACTAATACTGATTTTCTTCAGTTCCTCCCTCTCATTAGATCCTTGGTTCCCTAACATTTCTTGGAGGTTATTTGTGTCCTCCTTTGTGAAAACAGAACCAAAGTGGTGTTTAATTGTTTTGCCATTTCTTTGTTCCCTATTATAATTTCCCGTTTCTGACTGTAAGAAAGCTACATTTGTCTTCACTAATCTTTTTCTCTTCACATATTTATAGAAGCTTTTACAGTCAGTTTTTAATGTTCCTGCAAGTTTACTCTCATACTCTATTTCTCCCCGCTTAACAACCTCTTTGCCCTCCTTTGCTGAATTCTAAACTGCTTTAAATCCTCAGACTTGCAGCTTTTTCTGACAATTTTATATGCCTCCTCTTTGGATCTGATACTATCCCTAATTTCTTTTGTTAGCCACGGTTAAGCCACCTTTCTGGTTTTATTTTTGCACCAGACAGGAATGAATAACTGTTGTAATTCATGCACACATTCTTTAAATATTATCTATTGCCTATCCACTGTCAACCCTTTTAGTAAAGTTCCCCAAACTAACATAGCCAACTCGCACCTCACACCTTTGTAGTTTCCTTTATTTAGATTCAGGACCCTATTTTCGGATTCAACTACTTCACTCTCCATCTTAATGAAGAATTCTATCATGTTATGGTCGCTCCTCCCGAAGGGACCCCGCACAACAAGATTGTTAATTAATCCTTTCTCATTGCACAGTACCCAGTCTAGGAAAGTCTGTTCTCGAGTTGGTTCTCAATTATTGTGCATCTTGTAGATGGTAAACACTGCTGCCACTGTGCGTCGGTGGTGGAGGGAGTGAATGTTGAAGGTGGTTGATGGGGTGCCAATCAAGCGGGCTGCTTTATCCTGGATGCTGTCGAGCTTCGAGTGTTGTTGGAGCTGCACCGATCCAGGCAAGTGGAGAGTATTCCATCACACTCCTGACTTGTGCCTTGTAGATGGTGGACAGGCATTGAGGAGTCAGGTGGTGAGTTACTCACCGCAGAATTCCAACCTCTGACCTATTCATTTATGTGGCTGGTCCAATTCAGTTTCTGGTCAATGGTAACCCCCAGGATGTTGATAGTAGGGGATTCAGTGATGGCAATGCCACTGAACATCAAGGGGAGTGGGTTAGATTCTCTCTTGTTTGAGATGATCATTGCCTGGCATTTGTGTGGTGCGAATGTTACTTGCCAATTATCAGCCCAAGCCTAGATGTTGTCCAGCTCTTGCTGCATATGGACACATATCTGAGGAGTCGCGAATGGTGCTGAACATTGTGCCAATATCAGTAAACATCCTCATTTCTGACCTTACGATGGAGGGGAAGGTGATTGATGAAGTAGCTGAAGCTGGTTGGGCCTAGGACACTACCCTGAGGAACTCCCGCAGTGATGTCCTGGGACTGAGATGATTGACCAACAACCACAACCACAACCATCCACCTTTGTGCTAGGTAGGACTCCAACCAATGGAGAGTTTTCTCCCCGATTCCTATTGACTCCAGTTTTGCGAGGGTTCCTTGATGCCATCCTTGGTTAAATGCTACCTTGATGTCAAGGGCAGTCACTCTCACCTGACCTCTGGAGTTCAGCTCTTTTGTCCATGTTTGGACCAAGGCTGTAACACCAGTACTAGTGCCACCGCCCTTGAATCAAAACCCATTTCTACCACACCAGTCTGAGCCATGCATTCACCTCTCTAATCTTATTTATCCTATACCAATTTGCTTGTGGCTCAGGTAATAATCCAGAGATAACTACCTTTGAGGTTCTGCCTTTTAATTTAGCCCCTAGATGTTCATAATCCCAATGCAGAACCTCTTTCCTAGTCATATCTATGTCATTGATACCCACGTGGACCATGACAACTGGATCCTCCCCCTCCCACTGCAGGTTCCCCTCCAGCTCCAAGCAGATGTCCCAAACCCTGGCATCGGGCAGGCAACACAGCCTTCTGGTCACTCGCTGTTGGCTGCAGGGAACTAGCACCAACAGTTTGCATTTATATAGCATCATTAAAGTCGTAAACCATCCCAAGGCACTGAACAGGAGCATTAACAAACAAACTTTAACACTGAGCTACAGAATACAATATTAAGGCAGGGGACCAAAAGTTTGGTCAAAGAGGTTAGTTTTAAGGAGTTCTTAAAGAAGGAAAGAGAGGTAGAAAGTTGGAAAGGTTTATGGAGGGAATTCCAGAGCTTACGGCCAGAGATTAGAATCAGGCAGGTGCAACAGGCCAGAACTGGAAGAGCACAGATATCTCAGAGGGTTGTAGGGCTGGAGGAGCTTACAGAGATAGGGATGGGTGAGGCCATGGAGGGATTTGAAAACAAGGATAAAAACTTTAAACAAAAACAAGAAATGCTGGAATCACTCAGCAGGTCTGGCAGCATCTGTGGAAAGAGAAGCAGAGTTAACGTTTCGGGTCAGTGACCCTTCTTCGGAAGAAGGGTCACTGACCCGAAACGTTAACTCTGCTTCTCTTTCCACAGATGCTGCCAGACCTGCTGAGTGATTCCAGCATTTCTTGTTTTTGTTTCAGATTTCCAGCATCCGCAGTATTTTGCTTTTATAAAAACTTTAAAGTTGAGGTGTTGCTTAATTGGGAGCCAATGCAGGTCCATGAGTACAGGAGTGATAGGTGAATGGGACTTGGTGATAGTTATGACAAAGGCAGCACAGATTTGGATGGCCTCAAGTTTACAGAGTGTGGAAGATGGGAACCAGCCAGGAGTGCATTGGAATAGTCAAGTATAGAGGTAACAAAGGCAGACATGAGGATTTTAGCAGCAGATAAGCTGAGGCAGGAATGAAGTTCGGCGATGTTATAAAGTCTTAGTGATGGTGCAGATATGTGGTCAGAAGCTCATCGCAGGGTCAAATATGACACCAAGGTTGCGAACAGTCTAGTTCAGCCTCAGACAGTTGCCAGGGAGAGGGATGGAGTCGGCTACTAGGGAACAGAGTTTATGGCAAGGACCGAAGATAATGGCTATGGTTTTGCCAATATTTAATTGGAGAACATTTAATTGGGCAGCACAGTGGCGCAGTGGTTAGCACCACAGCCTCACAGCTCCAGCGACCCGGGTTCAATTCTGGGTACTGCCTGTGTGGAGTTTGCAAGTTCTCCCTGTGTCTGCGTGGGTTTTCTCCGGGTGCTCCAGTTTCCTCCCACAGCCAAAAGACTTGCAGGTTGATAGGTAAATTGGCCATTATAAATTGCCCCTAGTATAGATAGGTGGTAAGGGAATATAGAGACAGGGGACAGGTGAGGATGTGGTAGGAATATGGGATTAGTGTAGGATTAGTATAAATGGGTGGTTAATGGTCGGCACAGACTCAGTGGGCCGAAGGGCCTGTTTCAGTGCTGTATCTCTAAATCAAAAAACATTTCTGATCATTCAGTACTGCATGTCAGATAGACAGTTAAACAATTGAAAGAGAGTGGACGGGTTGAGAAAGGTGGTGGTGAAGTAGGTATGGGTGTCATCGACATACATGTGGAAACTGGCACTCTGTTTTCGGATGATGTCGCCAAGCAGCAGCATGTAAATGAGAACTAGGAGGACCCAACAAGATCCCTCAAACAGCAATGAGTTGAATAACAAGGTAATCTATTTTGGTGGTGTTGGTTGGGACATGACACCAGGAGAACTCCCTGCTCTTTTCTGAAAAAGTGTATTGGTATCTTTAACATGCACCTAAACAGTTGCATGGGATTAGGGTTTACCATCCAAATATAGCGTCCTTGACAATGCAGCACTTCCATAGTACTCTAGTGGACTGACAGCCTCGAGGTATGTCATCCAACCCTGCAATGGAACTTAAACCCACAAAGCTCTGACTTAGAGGGAAGAATGCTATCTCTGAGTCAAATGATCATAATAGTTCGAATCAGAACATTGGAGAGTACAGCTAATATATCAGACTGCAGGAAGTTGTAGAGGCAAGTAGAGCTTAGCCAAGGAGGAATTTGTACAATAAGATTTTAAAATCAAGATGTTGGAGGTATGGGGTGTTTAGGAAATAGATGAGCAGGACTTAGTCTGGGTTAGGATACAGGTAACAGGGCAGAGCTCAGAAATCTAAAGAACATTAGAAAAAAAGAGCCTGCAGATTATGAAGGTTTGGATGATATTTATGTTGCTAGTGGGGGTAAGGCAGAGATAGATGAAGGGAATGAGACAGAGGTGGTTTTGGGGATAGACTGGATGTGGGGTTTGAAGTTCAGCTCATGGGTGAAGAGGCAAGTGGTGAAAATAATGCATTGCCAAATTGAGCAGCTGGGAGATGTATAGAATAAAGGACAGGCGTGGAGCTTCTGCAGAAAATCCCAGAATGGTTTCAGTCTTGTCAACATTGAGTTGAAGGAAACTCTGGCTCATATGTGACCTGATTTTGGATAGGTGGTCAGGTAACACTATCTGGAGTCAATGGTGATGTCAAAGATCAAGCTGGGTGATAAAAGAATATAGGCATAGATGGGGAGGTTAAAAACAAAGGCCTCCACTGTTATCCTTTGTTGCTGAATAGTGATGAAATCATTAAAGATTGGAAGTTCCTGTCAGTAAGTCTTGTTATAATTATGTTTCTCTAGTTCTCTATTTATCAAAATTTAATGGCTGGAGTTTGCAATAAGAATAATGACGAGGCTATCAGCGCTCAATGTTATTAAGGTGTAAACTGGACAGCAACTTCTGGTGTGCGCACATGCACAGTTAAATGCAAAACTCAGGAAGTTGCTGTCCAAATTGTCCTGCTCCTCCAGAAGCTTTGCTATAACAGTATCTCACCAAGAGATTTGACACTTGAAGGGCATGAAGTTGTGGTACTTACCCACTAAACATATCAGAAAAAGTTAGGACTTATCCATTCAAGTGTAAGTGAATTTTTGATAGCACGTTAAGTCTTAATCAACTTCTCGCCACTGAAAATTTACTTTACAACGTGGAGTCTCATTCCTTCAGATTTTAACTGCTAGAGATTTTTAAAAATCCGTCTCTTTTATCTCTCTCTTAACCCTGTCTTTCTTTCCCTTCCTGTACTTGATTTGGCATTGAATTAAATATTCTGACCTACACTTCCTGCTTTAGACTCGGTGTGGTTCAGTGAGGATTCTTCAATCTGATTGGTTAAAGACACAAACCAGACCTTGTCCTGTTCATATAGGTCCCAGATCCCATGTAAGGGCACCCCGCTGTTTCAGCTCTCTAATCACTACATGCCACAGTGCAAAAGCCCACGGAAAATTTGTAGGCAAGTATAAATGTAATGAACGACATGACCGCAAAATTGGGCCCATTAAGTCACACAGGTTAAATAACTAGATTAGTAGGCTCTACAATTTCATATGGTTATTCCCAGCCAGCAATAAGATTTAAAATTAACTTACCAGTAACGTTTGATTCTGTCTTTGGAATACAACATAGTTATTTAATTTTTCAGTCAATTTTTTCAACTAGTTGATATCCTGTGCTATTCATATGCAAAAAGATTCTCTATTATTGTAATTGTCTCTCTGTGTCTATCATCTTAACAACCATAACTTCCAGTTTTTCTTCTCTGGCTTCCTGTTATCTACTAGTTTTTTGAGGGAATACAAGGAAATAAGTGTAATATAACTTTGGTTTGCCAACTAATTGCTGAATCTTCACATATGTAGTGAGAAAACATCATCAAAGCTTTTTCCATGACAGAAATAACCTTAGTTCAAGCCATTCTGATTCATCCTGTGAAAGATTCCAAACCCTCAGAGATCACAGTGTCACAGTCATTGGAGCAGATCTAGAATATGCTAAAGTTAATGTCTCACAAATGTGCTGCATTAAACACTGATCGCATAACTCACTGATCAGAATTTTTCAAAACTTTTTTTTTGAAAAACAGTTTCATTAGTAAAATACTGTATTAAATGGATTCAAATGTTAGTGGCAACATTTTCAGTAACATCCTCATTTCTTGCCAAAAATGTACGATTGTGACTTCCTCACCTAATTCACACACTTATGAAATGTGTTCATGTAAATTACATTCGCTCTGCAGAGCTATGATAATCATGGAGGCCAGTACCTCAACAGGACCAGACCTCCAAGGTAATAGTGTCAAACTGTGTCCTTAACATTGAATGAGTAGCTTGGATGATGGCTGTGCAGTTTCTATCAGCAGCAGCTAAGGAGCTAAGAACAAACAAAACTTGACAATGGTTAGTGGACTCTCAACAAAACAAATTAGCTGCTATCTTTTACAATTTCTGTTCCTATTTGGCTTTCTTGTGGGCATGCATCACTCCTTGCATGGACAGTAACACTTTCCCAGGTTTCTGAATGCCTGGAGTTGCATAATAAGGCCAGGGTTGACTCACGTTCAACTTCTCCCTCTTTGCACTTCCAAAGACACAGTGAAGATCAAGAACTCTTGATGTGTGTTGGGCAACTGAAATTGTAAAGTTGTGTCATACCAGTCTGTGGCACAGTGCTCTGCCTGGCAGAAGGCATCAACTGCTATTTCTTTTAATTTATAGAATATCCCAAATGATGGCGGTTTTAGTAGGATGAAGTTAAACTCCATCATAAAATTATTTTAAAGGGAAAAAATATAGACTTTCATTCTGTGTGCTGTTGCTCTATATCTACCATCATACTATATAGCCTGTGAGCAGAAAAAGACAGTATGGAAGCCAGGGAAACCGAGGAAATATGATACACATCCTTGCCTATGTCAAATACCCAACCCACACCAAAGCACATAACATTAAGTTGCACTCGATTCTTAATACTTGCTCACATTTGATTGTCAGTTATAGCTAAGTGTTGCTCCTCAGCTTGATGCACAGACAAATATACACAGCTGGGTTGTTGCAGCACACTGCACCTCTCACATACAAGGAAGCTGTCACACAGATGTCAAATACATCAAGCTACTCGCAAATTCCTTGAAAAAAAATGTAAAGCCAAGTTATACCAGATGGGTGACAGAGTAAATAAGTAATAGTTCACAACTTCAGAGACCAACACACAATTTGTTATCCTGGGAATGAAAATGGCAAAAAAATAAGAGCACTAAGTTCACATGACAGCTCCGTAAATATTCTAAACTGTATCTACAGCGAGCAATAAGATTTAAAATTAACAGTAACTTTTCATTTTGTTTTTGAAATACAATGTACGTTGTTTAATTTTTCAGTTAATTTTATCAACTACTTGATATACTGTGCTATTCATGTTCAAAAATGACTTTCTATTGTAATTGTGCCTCGGTATCTAAATGTTTTGTCTGCCCCTCTATCTACCTATTTATTTTCTGCTCTTTCTCTCCCTTTGTTGGGCCCTCATGAAACTGCCATCTCTCAATTCTATGTTTGCTTTTGGCCCTTTTTGTTATTTCTCTGTCTCCCTCTTTAGTTAAGTCTGTCTTTCCCACTTCCATTTCTGTATATCTTGGACGCTCTCCATGGATCTCACGCATGTTGCTTTCCTGATGTACCCAGTCACTTTTTAAGCCTGTAGCTCACTGAAAAATGGCAGCCAATATATCGAAGATGGGCATTAGAATTAGGAAAACAGGATTTGAGTATAGCAGTAGAGATGTCTTGCAGCAATTATGTACAGCCTAGGTGAGACTGCACCTGGAGCACTGTGTGCAGCTTTGGTCTCCTTACCTAAGAAAAGGTATATTTGCCATAGAGGGAGTACAATGAAGGTTCACCAAACTAATTCCTGGGATGGAGGGATTGTCCTATGAGGAAAGATTAGATAGACTGGGCCTTTGTTCTCTGGAGGTTAGAAAAATGAGAGGTGATCTCATTCAAACATACAGAATTCTTACAGGCTTGACAGGGTCGATGCAGGAAGGATGGGGAGTCCGGAACCAGGGGACACAGCCATTTAGGACTGAGATGAGGAAGAATTTCTTCACGCAGTGGTGAATCTTCTCTGCCCTAGAGGGCTGTGGAGACCCAGTTGTTGAGTATGTTCAAGACTGAGATCGATAGATATCTACATATTAAAAACATCAAGGGACAGTGCAGGAAAATGGTGTTGAAGGTGGTCAACCATGATCTCATTGAATGGCGGAGCAGGCTCGAAGGGCTGAATGGCCTACTCTTGCTCCTATTTCTTATGTTATGTTCTTATGGAAGTCTGGAAATGAAGGTTATCGTGGAAGTAACAAACACAGGGCGAGAGAGAAATGAAAGGCTGGGGCTTAGACTGGGAAGTAGCAGGGGCATGGAGGAATTGTAAGGTGGGGCAGTGGTGTGGATGTTTGGTGAGAATGGCGTTTTGGATGTAAATTTGCTGTGGGCCAAATGGTCTTCCTGTTGCTATTACGGTAGATACAGTGCAGCAGCCCAAGCAGTATGGACACATCTGGGAGGTATTGCAACATATGTGGCTGATAGAGAGCAGGAAGCATGAGGGCACAAAGGGAAGGAAGACAGCAGGGGCCAAGAGGCTCCAACTTACTGGCTCACGCAAGCAACCAAACAATATTACAGAATAATCCTGGCAGTAACAGGAACATCATAAATTCCTTATGAATGATGAAAGCCTTTCGGCCCATTTAATTCGTCCATCCTGAAATAACCTACAGTCCACTTTATGAGACAATCTAATCTGGGGTTTTTGCCTTCACTACTGTATCCAGGAGTAAATTCTAAGTATTAATCACTCTTTGTCTGAAGAAGAACTTCCTTAAATCAGTCCCAAATTGACTTTTTATTAGTTTGAACATGTTCCCATGTCCAAATCTCACAATTTAGTTTAAAGTAACATTCTAGATTTATTTCTTCCATACCCTTAACTATGTGATACACTTCTATACGACAGCTCTCTTCCAGATTATAAAGGCCCAAGCTCTCCAGTCTTTTCTCGTAACTTAGTCCTGACACGAGGGATCAGCACAAGATTCTTTTCTCTACTACTTCCAGCGATTGAATGTCTCTCTTGTTGCTCAGTGACCAGAACTGGATGCGGTAGTCAAGATGCAGTCTGATCAGGTCAACATAGTTTGTTCATAACTTCCTCTGCCTTGTATTCTACTGATATTCCTGAGCATATAAAAGTCAGCAGCAAATTCCTTAAGCTTTAGTGATATAACTGGAGGTGCTATATAATGTGCTTTGCGACAATTCTTTTGTATCTGTAGAGATTATGAGGTAACTTTGAATTTTAAACACCTTCATTAATGCAGAGTACATAAATGACACTGTAGTTCACCATTTTTAACGTCATGTATCTACCCTTAAGCATGACTAATTGAAACACTATTATAACATACAATGGAAACATAGGAATGTTATAAAAGGAAGAAATGATTAGCAAAGTCAAGGAACATTAGTGCGTAATAAAAGGGTGTATTTCTAAAGACAAGTTGAGACAACTACAGTACTATGCAAGCTTTTAAAGTGACATTAAGAGTTCAATCTGATTTTTTTGGTAACAAAATTTTCTTTAACATAAATGCCTATATAACAACAGCAACCACACGTAGAAAGTAACTAATTGGCTATGAAGTTCTTTGAGGAATCCTGACAGCCACAAAAGATGCTATATAGAATACAAGCTCTTCTTTTGTGGTCAATTCAAGATTGCCACAAACTCTAGAATCAGGAGACACAGGCTCCAGCTTAGGGGAGGGAAGATGCGCGGACAGTTTATATTTAACTATTCTAAGCAAAGGGTGATGAATTTATAAAACAGACGACCAGGGAAGTAACGAGGGCAGTTAGTGTGGGAAAATGTAAGGAAGCACCAGATAGAAATTTCAGGGAGTGAGATTGAGGGTTTTTAGAACCAGCCAGATGGGCTGCAGAGCCTTTTCTGATCCTGTATATTCTCTCTAGGATATGTCATACAAGGAATCTAACTATTCCCTATTACACCATCAAGCGAATTAGATGGCCCCACACCATTGTAATTGCCACCTGCAATTCCCTCCACAGTGAGTTCCTGTTGTTGGCTGGTCATCTAGACATCACTTCAAGTGGATGCTGAGCACTTCGTCACAGGAAAGTGGAGAAAATTGGAGTCACATTCTCCTGTACAACCTAATAGCTGGTTACAGAGCAGCATAATAATATTAACAATTTGCATTTACATAAAATCTTTCAGTTACAGTTACAGAGATACAGCACTGAAACAGGCCATTCGGCCCACCAAGTCTGTGCCGACCATCAACCACCCATTGATACTAATCCTACACTAATTCCATATTCCTACCACATTCCCACCTGTCCCTATATTTCCCTACCACCTACCTATACTAGGGGCAATTTATAATGGCCAATTTACCTATCAACCAGCAAGTCTTTGGCTTGTGGGATGAAACCGGAGCACCCGGAGGAAACCCACACAGACACAGGGAGAACTTGCAAACTCCACACAGGCAGTACCCAGAATTGAACCCGGGTCGCTGGAGCTGTGAGGCTGCGGTGCTAACCACTGCGCCACTGTGCTGCCCAGTAGAAAAATATCCCAAGGCATTTCATAGAGGTGCTAGGGGAAAAAAATGGACACCAAGCCTGAGAAAGAGATATGAGGAGGAGAAGGAGTAACAAAAGGTTTGGTCAAAAAATTTTGGTTTTAAGGAGGGTCAAAAGAGGATAAAAGGAGGTAGAAAGGTGGAGGAGTTAAAAGAGCAAATTACAACACTGGGGCCCTTGAAGGCATGGCCACCAATAGTGATGCAAAGGCAGGAAGGATGCACAAGAGGCTGGATTCAGAGGAACAGAGAGTTCTGGAGAGGATTGTAATACTGGAGGAAAGTACAGAGATGGGGGTGTTGGGAGTGTTTTGGGGGGGGGGGAAATGAGGCCAAGGATGGATTTCAAAACAAATACTGGAATTTGACATTTGAAGTGCTTGAGGAATGGCAGTAAGCAAGGATAAGGTGATGGAAAACATTTTTTGATGTGGGATAGGACACAAGCAGGAGAGATTTACAGGAGCTGAAGTTTATGGGGAATGGGAGGCATGCAAAACAACAATGAATATCCAGGCATGAATCAGTGGCAGATGGGCTGATTGGTGGAGAATGGCATCGTCACTGAGGTGGAATTTAGTGGTCTTTGTGATGCAGAGAATTGGGATTGGATTTGCAGCTCGGAGTTGAATAAGGTTGTGAACAGTATAGCTCAACTTGAGACAGTGGCTGGAGAGGGGAATTGAATCAGTGGTGAGATACAGAGTTTGTGACAGAGGTCAAAGATATTGGTTTTCTCAATGTTTAATTGGAGGAAATTGTGGCTCATCCAAGACTGGATGTCAGAGCTGCAGTTTGACAGACCCAAGATTGTGACGAGGCCAAAAAAGATGATGGAGAAGTAGAACTGGGTGTCAGTGCACATGTGGAAGCTGCCCCAAAATCTATGGATGATGATGCCAAGGGGCAACATGTAGCTAAGAGAGCAGGTGGTGATATTTGGATATTAGCTCAGAGAGGACATGGAAGAGAGGAGAACAAAAGTATTGAGAGTTTGGGTGGTGGTGGAGGGCTAGGGTGGTGGTGGTGGGGCGTTCTGGGAGTTGGCTTGGTGGACAAGGACAGTGGAGGAAAGGGAGAAAACAGGAAAGGCAGTTGAAAAAAAAGAGAGAGTTTTTTAATCTATCCCTTGGCCAAAGAATATGGGAGGCAAGGGAGTTAAAAAGAGAATTATAAAATGAAAAAGAAAGCAAAGTGGGATGCTCACTATAATATATATTATTGTAAACTGTGTGTGTTTTGGACCTTGTATTAGTCAAACCCATTTTGGAATAAAACAACTGTTTTTTCATAAAAGTATATAAATTGTCCAGAAGGCCACATTAAACCAATCTCTCCTGAGTTGCTGAGCTGTAGTATGGCACTCTATAACAGAGGGTCTAAAGGGGGTTATATGTCAGTTTTCCCACTATTTTTGGTAACTCAAAAGTTTTTTTATTAAAAGATTATATTCCTTGTTCACTGTTTCCATTAGGAAAAAATCACTGCGTACAGATGGACCTGGCTATACTGTGATATCAAGTTGCACTTCAAGGTATTCCCCTGGCTGTTAGCTAGCTGATTGGAATGCCACTCAATAATAAACTTCCCTTTTAGGCTTTGCCAGGATTTATAATCAGGTTTATGCCACTAAGATGAACATGATCTGTAAAATTTCAAATATTGTAAGGTTTATTAATGAAAACTTCAACTTAATGAGATTTACAGTCATTGAACACTTCTAACACCTTTTCAGGTAGGCTTTTTCCTTCAAAATGTGTTCCCTGTACATTTTAACATTGTTTCGGCTGTGGGCCACCATAAAGGTTAATGTGTTATGTACCATCTGTCAAGAAAGTACTAGGACTGAGAATGAACTGTGGTGGTAAAAGTCTTCCATCAATGCTCACACTAATATAGCAGCCTTTGGAGCACGAGCAATTTTTTGCAGCAACTCACCTACAGTTACAATTCTGATGCCCATTTTACTAGTTACAGTTACTGCAGAATAGTAGTCCTGACTTGTTCCTGTTAGTACCTTCAATATAATTGAGTTCATATTTGCTTTATATCTGTTAAATATTATTCATTCACCTCATCAATAATGTAAACAATGATTTGTCAGGGATTACCACTGTCATCTCACAAATAACTAACACACAAACACACTGTCGGTTCAAGACAAATAAAAGAATGACTTGCATTTATATAACATCTTTGATGATCTCATGACGTCGCAAAGTGTTTTACAGCCAGTTAAGTACTTTTAAAGTGTAATAATTGTTGTAATCTAGCAATAAACAGTAGAACTTTCCAGCTACACAAGAGATCAAAAAAGGTGCTCAAACTGCACATTCTGGGCTGACTTTAGTTAACCCGTCGTGGCTTCCGGCAGGTGGACCTGGAGGTGGGTCCGGTCACCACTTGTCATGTATGCGACCGACCCAGCACAATCACATGGCAGGCAGCCAATTATCATACTGGAGGCATAGGGCCCATCCAATTATGCAATGGGGGTGGGCTCCAAGGTGCTGGTTGCAGTGTCAAATGACTCCGGAGCAGGTGCTGGCACCATATTTAAAGCCCTGCTTGCATTGCTGCCTTTGAGTGACTTACTCTTTGCTGAATCCACTGTGGTTGTGACTCCTGGACCATTCCTCCACCCCTGGAGAAGGATGGCGCACTATGGCAGAAGCAAGATACCGGATGGCCCCAAGATTTAGCGATGCCTCCCTGGAGATTCTCCTCCAGGCTGCAAGGGAAAGTGCAGAAGGTCCTCTTCGCCAGCAATGGCAAGATGAGGTTCTCCCGCCTGACCAAGCAAACCTGGATGCAGATAGAAGAGTTAAGCAGCTGTGGGGTCATCACACCACCCACCCCCTCCACCCCCAAACATGGGTGCAGTGCAGAAAGAGAGTCAATGACTTCCTTCGTTCTGCCAAGGTGCGTGCTCTACACCTCTCTCCTCTTTGAGGCTTGCATGTGGCTACACGGGAGGTAGCGGGACATGGAGAGGGAGACACCACAAAGGCACAGGCAAAGGGTGTTAGACATCACCACATCCTGCCAGATGCTGGCTGCATTTTGGCCGCAGGCCACCTTCTTTCACAGCTCACCCCCATTACCTCCCGAGAGCACACGTGGAAACCTCAGCAGGGGACGAGGGCTTCCAATAGCAGAATTGTTCTCTCGTTCTTCCTGTGAAGTCTTACTATCTTCCTCTTTCCACTGGCAGGACAAGCGGGCCCATAACAACAGGGAGACCTCAAGGACTGGCGGAGGAATTCAAGACGGCTGAGTAAGAGGCACTGGAGTTAGCGGGGCCCCAAGGCGCCAGCTCAATAGGGGATGGTGAGAATGAAGTCTCCTCGCAAGAGTGCGAGGAGACTTCATTCGACATCCAACACATTTCTGGAGATCCACCCTAAGCACGGCTGGTGTGACAAGATCTGCAATGCCTAATCTACAGGTTTGTGTTCTCTCATGCAGGTCAGCATCTGGAGGAGGCTCCAACTGAAGGGGGACAGCTGTCAACCTCAGAGGAGGAGCAGTCAGAAGGTGTATCAGAGAAACTTCCAAGCCTGTTTGTGAAGAAGACATTGAGACGAGGATGCTTTGGTGAAGATTGTTTATTGCTTGCCACAGAGCTTACTTCTGCTCTCCAAACAACACCCACAGCCAGTGCTGGCTGGCTCTTCTTTATATATACACACTTGAATACAATTAACTAATTGAAACCCAACACCTGTTCACCCTATTATCTTGCACTACTAGGTATTTATCATCCATTAACAGAACTTCAGACCCGAACAGAATGCACCATCACATGATTCTCCTGCACCGTCCACCAGCGCAGAAACGTTCATCTCAGTGGATGTGTATTTGGTCTTAGAATCAGGGTCACAAGCTTGTGAGAGGACTGCACATGCGCCTGAGCAGCTGGTTGATGCTATGACAGAGCAAGCCAGTGAGGGTCGGAGGACTGTGGCCCAGGCTGAAGACAAGCCTCTGGTGTCAACAGCACAGGGCATGCTGGTGTTGCAGAGAGGTAAGACAACATCTGGTGGAGCTGCCAGAGGCCATATGCAGCCATGTGTGGACTGTGGAGGAGTCCATCCATGCCATGATTGCTGCCATGTTTCAAGTGTGTGAGCACATGGCTTCCTCCATCAAGAGGTTGCGGACCCTCATGGAGAGCCAGATCCGAGCAAATGCGCGCAGACATGCACACCATCACCTTGGCCATGAGCTCAATGCAGCAGTGGCAAGGCAAGAGATGAACAAGGCACCTGGAGTCTTCTCCAGATCCTCGTCCTTCTCTGATCAGCAGGGAGATTCAAGTGAGCCTTGAAAAGGAGGAGGAGAGGCTGATCTCCACAGCTGGGGATCCACTCAGGGTGCCTTGAGTGTGGACAGCAGCTCCTCAGCCGCTCTGCTAGTGAACCCAGCTCCAGTAGCCGTAACGCCTGAGGAGACTCCTGCACCTGTGCCAGGAACACCTCAGGCAGCCAGGGGATGGCTGCCAAAGTCATCCCAGACCAAGGAATAGCCTGATCAGCAGCCTGCTTCCAGCCCAGTTGCGATTACAAGGACACACTTCGTAGAAGCACACGAAAACGTATAAAGAAAACCATCTGGACACACATGCGGTTTCACAGGTGTCTGACATTTGTCATGTATTATAAAATTTCATTGTTATTGCAGTTCACATTCATTGTGAAAATGCTTTTTCTTTCATGCTTTAATTGTGAGATGCTGACTTCACCCTTCTCCCTTATTGGGCTGCCATTGTAGGCACAGCCCTCCTTTGGTAAGCATCTCAGATGTGCCAAAGTACATGGTTAAGCTGGGCATGAGGCACGGAACCCAAATAGAAAGGACCCAAACAGACTGAATGAATTGAGGTGAGTCTTTATTGAGTTCACTGAGACCCCAGCTTAAATGGGTAAGGATGAGATTGTCTCTTGCTTCCATGGCCCGTCACTAAGTGTGCCTGGCCTCTTCATGCAAGGGGTTCAACATCCACTGCTGCTTCCTCATCAGTTAAGGGCTGGAGATCAATCACGTCCTATTCATACAAGGCCCTTTGCAGTGCTAGCTTGTGCAGAGCACAGCAGACCCGCACCAAGGTATGCAAGACCCTTGCTGGGGCATACTGCAGGTCTCCACCGTATCGATCGAGGCACCGGAATCTCATCTTCAGAATGAATCACAGAATAGTTACAGCACAGAAGGAGGCCATTCAGCCCATCGTGTCTGCATCGGCTCTCCGAATGAGCAATTCACCTACTGCCACTCCCCCGCCTTCTCCCCGTAACTCTGAACATTTCTCCTTTTCATATAACAGTCTAATTCCCTTTGGAATGCTTCAATTGAACCTGGCTCCACCACACTCTCAGGCAGTGCATTCCAGACCCTAACCACTCGCTGTATGAAAAAGTTTTTCCTCATGTAACTTTTGCTACTTTTAATAATTACTTTAAATCTGTGCCCTCTTGTTCTCGATCTTTTCATGAGTGGGAACAGTTTCCCTCGTCTACTTTGTCCAGACCCCTCATCATTTTGAACACCTCTATCAAATCTCCTCTCAGCCTTCTCTTCTCCAAATAAAACAGTCCCAATTTCTCCAATCTATCTTCATAACTGAAGTTCCTAATCCCTGAAACCATTCTCATGAATCTTTTCTGCACCCCAGCGCCTTCACATCCCTCCTAAAGTGCGGCGCCCAAAACTGGATGCAATACTCCAGCTGAGGCCGAACTAGTGTCTTATACAAGTTCAACATAACTTCCTTGCTCTTGTACTCTTATGCCCCTTTTAATAAAGCCCAGGATCCTACATGCTTTATTAACCACTCTCTCAACCTGTCCTGCCACCTTCAATGACTTATGCACATTTACACCTGGGTCCCTCTGCTCTTGCACCTCTTTTAGAATTGTACCCTTGGTTTTATATTCTCTCTACATGTTCTTCCTACCAAAATGAAACACTTCACATTTCTCTGCATTGAACTTCATCTGCCACCTGTCTGCCCATTCGACCAACTTGTCTATGTCCTTTTGAAGTTCTACATTATCTTCCTCACAGTTCACAATGCTTCCAAGTTGCGTATCATCCGCAAACTTTGAAATTGTGCTCTGTACACCAAGATCTTGGTCATTTATATATATATCAGGAAAAGCAACGCTGACCCCTGGGGAACTCCACTACAAACCTCCCTTCAGCCCGAAAAACATCCATTAACCACTACTTTTTGTTTTCTGTCACTCAGCCAATTCCGTATCCATGTTGCTACCGTCCTGTTTATTCCATGAGCTATAACTTTGCTCACAAGGCTGTTGCATGGCACTGCATCAAATGCCTTTTGGAAGTCCATGTACAAGCATTGCCTCATCAACTCTCTGTTACCTCTTCAAAAAAACTCCAATAAGTTAGTTAGTTAAACATGATTTTCCCTATAGAAAATCCATTCTGGCTTTCTTTAATTAGCCCACATTTGTCAATATGACAATTTTGTCCTGAATTAATCTTCTGTGAAGTTTCCCCACCACCAAAGTTAAACTGACTGGCCTGTAGTTGCTGGCCTTATCTTTACACCCTTTTTCTGAACAAGGGTGTAACATTTGTAATTCTCCAATCCTCTGGCATCAGCTCAGAGTCTAAGGAAGACTGAAAAATTATAGCCAGTGCCTCTGCCATTTCCACTATCACTTCCCTCAGTTGCCTTGAATGCATCTCATTTAGTCCTGGTGCCTTATCCACAGACAGCCTATCCAACACCTCCTCCTTATCAATTTCAAACCCTTCTAGTGTCTGAATTACCTTCTCATTCACCATTGCCTGGGCTGCATCTTCTTCCTTGGTAAAGACCAATGCAAAGTATTCATTTAATACCTCAGCTATGCCTTCTGCCTGCATGTACAAATCCCTTTGTTGGTCCCTAATCGGCCCCTCCTTTTACTACCATTTTACTATTCATATGTCTATAGAAAACTTTGGGATTTCCTTTAATGTTAGCTGCCAGTCTCTGTTCATACTCTCTCTTTGATTCTCATATTTGCTTTTTCATTTCCCCTCTGAACCTTTTATATTCATCCTGGTTCTCAATAGTATTCTCTACCCAGCATCTGTCATAAGCACACTTTTTCTTCTTTATCTTAATCTCTACCTCTTTTGTCATCCAGGGAGCTATGGATTTGTTTGCCCTAGAGTACATACTTTAACTGTGCCCAAACTATCCCTTCTTTGAAGGTAGTCCATTGTTCAGCTACAGTTTTTCCTGCCAACCTTAGACTCCAATTTATTCGTCCCAGATCCATTCTTAGCCCATTGAAGTTTGCTTTCCCACAGTTAATAATTCTTACTCTGGATTGTTCTTTGTCCTTTTTTATAGTCAGCCTAAACATTATGATACAATGATCACTGTCCCCTAAATGTTCTCCTACTGACACTTGATCCACTTGGCTCACCTCATTCCCAAGAACCAGCTTTAGCAGTGTCCCCTTTCTCGTTGGACTAGATACTGTAGAAAATTTTCCTGAACATACTCCAGGCACTCTTGTCCCTCACTGCCCTTTACACTACTATGATCCCAGTCTATATTTGGATAATTTAAGTCCCCTATTTTAACTATCTATAATTTTTGCACCGCTCTGTAATTTCCTTGCAAATTTGTTCCTCTACATCCTTCCCATGGGTTGGTGGCCTATAGACAACGCTGAGCAATGTAACTGCACCTTTTTTGTTCCTTAGCTCTAGCCAAATAGATTCTGCCCTTGAACCCTCTAGGACATTCTTTTTCTCCAGCACTGCAATGCTCTCCTTAATCAATACTGTCACCCCTCCCCCTTTTATCCCCTTTCCTATCTTTCCTGAACACCTTGTATCCAGGAATATTTAATACCCAGTCTTACCCTTCTTTGAGCCAGGTCTCTGTGATAGCCACATCATATTTCCACATGTCAATCTACGCCTGTAACTCACCAATCTTATTGACAACATCCGTGCATTCACATACATGCACATTAACCCTGATTTAGATTTTATTACTTTCTCCCTTACTCTGACCCCACCTAATAACTTTACTATTCTCGACTCTAGTGCTATCTATCTCTGCCAGTATTCTGTGTACCTTGGTATTCCTCTCGGATATTTCCTCCTGGTTCCCACACACCTGCCAAGTTAGTTTAAACCCTCCCCAAAAGCATTAGCAAATCATCCCACAATGAAATTTGTCCCAGCTCTGTTCAGGTGCAACCTGTCCAGCCTGTACAGGTCCCACCTTCTCCAGAACTGGTCCCAGAGTCCCAGGAATCTAAAGCCCTCCCTCCTGCACGATCTTTCCAGCCACGCATTCATTTGCACTATCCTCCTATTTCTAAAGTCACTTGCGTGCTGTACTGGGAGTAATCCGGAGATTACTACTTTTGAGATCCTGCTTGCTAATTTGTTACCTAGTTCACTAAGCTCTTTCTGCAGGACCACATCCCTCTTCCTACCATGTCATTGGTACCAACGTGAACCAGAGTGCTCTGCAGCCGTTCAGTGATATCCTTGACCCTGGCACCAGGGAGGCAACACACCTGGATTCACGTCTGCGGCCACAGAAACATCTGTCTGTTCCCCATACTATCAAATCTCCTATCACTATCGGTCTTCCAGTATTCTTTGTGCCCCATGTGCAGCTGCGCCATGGCTTTGGCTCCAGCTGCATGAACCATCACTTTCCTCAGTATTCAGTATTGAATACCGGCTGAAGAATAGATGCATTTGGGGGTCTCCTGCACTACCTGCCTGTTTCTTCTTGATTGTCTGCCGTTTACCCATTCCCTCTCTCCCTGCATACTCTTAAGCAGCGGGGTGACCACATGTATAATCGCGCCATCCACAAAGCTCTCATCCTCACCAATGCCCTGCAGTGTCGCCAGCTGTGGCTCAAGTTCCGAAACCCGGAGCTCAAGCTGCTGCAACTGACAACACTGCCTGCACATATGGTTACCAGGATCCGAGAAGCATTCTGGAGTTGCCACATAGCACAGGATGTGCACTCTAGAGGTTGCAGCAGCCCTGCCATTCCTTTCTCTGTTCGTTGATAACCTTGCTTCTGCTAATAAACCTTACTACTATTAATAAACCGTACTTTTGTTAATAAACCTTACTACTACTGATAAACCCTACTAACATTTAATACACCTTATTAGTAGTAATAAACCTTACTTTAGAAAAAAATAAGACACACCAGTTTATTTTCTAGTTTAGATAACTGGGGAATACTCACCAACCAATCACCTACCTGCTTCCTTGTGATGTCACACCTTGATTTTTCTTTCTGAACGCCAGCTCTGAACCTCCAGACTGGTGGTGGTTAGCCCCGCTCCTCTTTCGCTGTTTCCCACTTTCTCAGTGAACTCTCCCAATGGTCTGCTCAATGGTCAACTCAGGTAGAGACGTGGCATATATTGTACCTTTCCTCTGCTTCAGTGCAAGGGTTCCTCACAGGTGTCAGCAGCCATGTCTTCAATGGGTAGCCATTCCCTGAGAATCCATTCCTGAAGGCGAGCAGGGAGCCTGAAAAGCTGCGACACTTGGGAGAGTCGAAGTATGTAGGCGTGTGACTGCTTCCCAAGAACCGGACACACAGCTGCAGGAAACACTTTTGGTGGTTGCAGAGCAGTTAAACCTTGATGGAATGAAAGCCCATCCCGTTGCTGAAGGCATACATTTGATCACACCGCGCACCTGGTCCCGAATCCGATGGCCCTCTCTGCCTGACTACCATGGTCGGTCCAGTAGAGGACATACTCGCTGGCCCTCTTGAACAGGTCACCCTTGACGCATCAGTAGGCTGCTGCCTGGGAGACCCCATACGTCTCCGGTGGATCCCTGGAAAATCCAGATGTGTAAAAATTAAGTGCCACTGTGATCTTCAGGGCCACTGACATAGGGTGACCACTGAATCCCATAGGTCGCAGTTCATCCTGCAGCATGGTGCATCTCAGTAACGGCTTCCCTGGAGAGCTGCAGTCTTCGCTGACAATGCCACATGGACATTTGGAGGTAGCTGAATTGAGTTCGGTACTCTCACTGGCACAGGTGAGCCCTTCTCAGCATGGCCGGCTGCTGTTGCTCTTCTCATGGAACTTCATGGGCAGGTGCAGCTGCCTTCTGGCCCTCCCTTCGTCGGAGCCACTGCATCACGCCACGGGGGCCCACGAAGGTAGGGTGTATGAGGCCTATGCCACATGATTAGTAGGCCTCCAAAGCGCTGTCCTTGCAGAGATGAAGTTGCCTTGGCACCTTTGCCTT
Organism: Heterodontus francisci; assembly: GCF_036365525.1. Classification (NCBI taxonomy): domain Eukaryota; kingdom Metazoa; phylum Chordata; class Chondrichthyes; order Heterodontiformes; family Heterodontidae; genus Heterodontus; species Heterodontus francisci. Next base: position 56,160,519 of record NC_090387.1, on the reverse strand, counting down.
TGCTACTCCTCTCGGCTTACGCGCTAATGGCCCTCAGTGCCCACCCTTGCAGAGACCCAACCCTCTCACCCGATAGTTTGGCCACCTATGCAAATCACCCAGAAGTATGGCCATCCGTGCAAATCACCCAGACGTATGGCCATCCGTGCAAATCACCCAGACGTATGGCAACCCATGCAGATCACCTGAGACTGAGCCCACCCAGTCCTGCACCTGAGACCCAGGCTACCCGGTCCTGTACCTGAGACCAAGGCCACCCGGTCCTGCCACCGAGACTAAGCCCACCTGGTGCTGCCACCCGAAACGAAGCCCACTGGGTAGTGCCACCGAGACCAAGCCCACCCATGTAAACTTCACAGCACTGCAGATCAACAATGTCCTCCACTTCCCCCCTTCCCTTATCCAGTGCTCATCATGTCTGCCTTCCCATCGTGGCTACCTTTCAACGTCTGGGATCCAAAGGGACGTGAGGGTCTCCTGTCTTTCACTTAATTCCGAGCCCCCCACTGAATCACTATCAATTGCATGCAAATATATTATCACTCATGTAGCTTTCCTGCTGCTGACTAAATCTGGAATCAACACCATGACGTTGGGTTTCTGGGTGGACAAGTCCGACGCTATTCTCCGGCTCCCCACACCTCCATTCCCACTCCAAACAGCCTCACAAAATCCAGCTCTCTATCACACGTACATGAAATATAAATCACAACTTATGTCCTGTCATTAAATGCCATTGACACATTTAATAAATTGGACATTATGTTTACAAAGCATGTTAAATATGCATGGAGGCAAAACAGTGTAACTAAACCAATGTTCCCTCATCACAGAATCATACAAATTATAGCACAGAGGGACTATCACATCTGTGCTAGTGTTGTCTCTTCAACTGGAACGATCCGATCCATTCCGTACCATTTCCTCAAATCTCAGGTTCATTTTTAAAATACTTATCCAATACACTTACGGTGTATTGTTTTTTACCAAGGAAGAGGATTCTGACAAAATATCGATAGAAACTAAGATGGAAGAGGTAATGGATAGGATGACAATTGATAGCTAGGATGTATTGGAAAGGCTGGCTTTGCTTAGAGTGGCTAAATTACCTGGTCTGGATGGCTTGCATCCCAGGTTGCTAAGAAAAGTAGGGGCAGATAGTGGAAGGGCTTGCCATAATTTTCCAATCTTCCCTAGATACAGGGGAAGTGCCAGAGGTTTGGAGAGTGGCAAATGTGACACCCTTATTCAAGAAAGGATGTAAGGACATTCCTAGTAACTACAACTCGGTTCGTTTAACATCAGTGGCGGGTAAGGTTTTAGAAACAATAATCAGAGGAAAAAAATCAACAGACATTTGGAGAGGATTGAGTTAATTAAGGAGAGCCAGCACGGATTTGTAAAAGGCAGATCATGCTTGGCCAATCTAATTAAATTTGTTGATGAATGGATGTTTTCTACATGGATTTTAAGAAAGCATTTGATAAAGTACCACATAAAAGACTGGTTAACAAAATTGAGGCCTGTGGAATAGGAGGGGCAGAGTCAGCTTGGATAAAATATTGGCTTAAGGACAGAAAACAACAGGTCGTGGTAAATAGCTGTTTTTCTGACTACAGGATGGTTGACAGTCATGTTCCCCAAGGGTCATTGCTAGGATTACTGTTTATTTTTTAGAATATGGGAATACAGAATAAAATTTCAAAATTTGCTGATGATACCAAACTTGGAGGTGTGACAAATTGTGAAGATGATCCAATTAACTGCAACAGGACATAGGTCGGCTAGCAAAATGGGCAGACAAGTGGTAGATGGAACTTAATACAGAGAAGTGTGAGGTGATGCATTTTGGAAGAAGTCATAGGAAGAGGCAATACAGACATAATGGCACAGTTCTAAAGAGTGTGCAGGGGCAGAGGGACGTGGGGTTCATGTGCATAAATCTTTGAAGGTGGCAGGACGTACTGAGAGAGTAATTGGCAAAGCATATGGGATCTTGGGCTTCATAAATAGAGGCATTGAGTACAAAAGCAGGGAAGTTATGTTGAACCTTCATAAAGCTCTGTTCGACTACAACTAGAGTAATGTGCCCAGTTCTGGCCACCACATTTTAGGAAGGATGAGGGTCCTTGAGAGGGTGCAGAAGAGATTTACCAGAATGGTTCCAGGATGGGGGATTTTGCTACAAGCTTAGGTTGGAGAAGCTGGGTTGTTCTCCATGGTGCAAAGGAGAGCTGTTCCCATTAGCCGATGTACAAGAACTAGGGGACACAGATTTAAGGTTTGGGCAAAAGATGGGATGTGAGGAAGAACTTTTTTATGCAGCAAGTGGTAATGAACTGGAACTCGCTGCCCTCGGCGGTGGTGGAAGCAGAGATAATCAATGATTTCAAAAAGAAAATGGATGGGCATTTGAGGGAAATAAACCTGCAGGCTACAGGGATGGAGTGGGAGAATAGGACTAATTGAATTGCTCTACAGAGAGCTGACATGGACTCGATGGGCCGAATGTCCTCCTTCGGTGCCATAATAATAATGACTCTATGACTTTTAGATTATACAAATAAAAAGAAATGAAACTATAAATGATAGATATCGGAAGCAAAAACAGAAAGCCCTGGAAATGCATAGCTAGTATAATTATTTTTTTCTGAAAAGCTAATCTATCTTTTCTCTTTACAGGTGATGACTGACCTGCTGCATATTTCCAGCACTTCCTGTTTTTGTTTCCCTGGTAAATGATTTTATAGTCTCTGCGTCAATAGCCTTTAATGATCTTCTCTGGGAACACCATCTTTCATTCTTTTAGTGGTAATCCTAAATGTATACCCCAGTTATCAATTCACCAGTGGAAATGTTATTTTCCTATTTAACTTCTCAAACCACAATCTTGCAACCTCTACTGCATCCCTATAATCTTATCTGTTTCAGTGAAAAAGACCTGATATTTTGAGCTTTCCTTCATAACAATAAACTTTCATTCACTGAATATTACAACGCAGCAACAGGCTGCTGGCCCATTATTTTTGCACCAGTGTTTTTCTCCACATATGCCACCTAATCTAAACTTTGTCTCCCGCTTGTTCCTCTTTAAAAGTTACAGAATCTGCTTCAACAATGGGTAGTTGTAAAGAACTCCAAATTCTAATCATGTTCTGTGTAAAGATTTTTTTGAGCGTCTCTTTTACTTCTTTTTGTGATTATCTCAAATTTATGATTATTTAAAATTTGCGCTGTTATCTCTAATCAGTAAAAACAACCTCTAATCATGCACCCCATTATAACTCTTCATAACTTTAAACCTTCTCAGGTCATCTCTAAATCTTTTCACCTCTTGTGACAAAGCGTCAACTTCTCAAGTCTCTCTTCATAACTGTAGTCCCCTCATCTCTGGTAATATCCTAGTGAAATGTTTCCATTGTTTTAAACTTGTTCCCAGTAAGGAATATTAAAACTGCAGCCTGAAACAGCCTAAGGCTGTAGGAATTTAACATTACCTCCTGGCTATTGTATTCTGGATACAAAGCTAAGGATTCCATTTGCCATTTTGTGTCATTTTTATTCATGCTGTCACCCGTATTAATCTGTGTAACTGCACACCAAGATGTTTTGCCCATGTACCCCATTTAACATCTTACCATTTAGATTAGTTTCTTTTTGTATAGTGTATAACGAATTCGGCCTAACCATCAGCCTCAAGAAAACGAACATCATGGGACAGGATGTCAGAAATGCTCCAGCCATCAATATTGGCGACCACGCTCTGGAAGTGGTTCAAGAGTTCACCTACCTAGGCTCAACTATCACCAGTAACCTGTCTCTAGATGCAGAAATCAACAAGCGCATGGGAAAGGCTTTCACTGCTATGTCCAGACTGGCCAAGAGAGTGTGGGAAAATGGCGCACTGACACAGAACACAAAAGTCCGAGTGTATCAAGCCTGTGTCCTCAGTACCCTGCTCTATGGCAGCGAGGCCTGGACAATGTATGTCAGCCAAGAGCGAAGTCTCAATTCATTCCATCTTCGCTGCCACCGGAGAATACTTGGCATCAGGTGGCAGGACCGTATCTCCAACACAGAAGTCCTCGAGGCGGCCAACATCCCCAGCTTATACACACTACTGAGTCAGCGGCGCTTGAGATGGCTTGGCCACGTGAGCCGCATGGAAGATGGCAGGATCCCCAAAGACACATTGTACAGCGAGCTCGTCACTGGTATCAGACCCACCGCCCGTCCATGTCTCCGCTTTAAAGACGTCTGCAAACGCGACATGAAGTCCTGTGACATTGATCACAAGTCGTGGGAGTCAGTTGCCAGCGATCGCCAGAGCTGGCGGGCAGCCATAAAGGCGGGGCTAAAGTGTGGCGAGTCGAAGAGACTGAGCAGTTGGCAGGAAAAAAGGACAGAAGCGCAAGGGGAGAGCCAACTGTGTAACAGCCCCGACAAACAAATTTTTCTGCAGCACCTGTCACTCTAGAATTGGCCTTTATAGCCACTCCAGGCGCTGCTCCACACACCACTGACCATCTCCAGGTGCTTACCCATTGTCTCTTGAGATAAGGAGGCCAAAGAAGTGTTACAACCAGGCGAGAAAGGTGTCTAGGGGCCCTTTTAGCCTTCACCTGGTCTTATTGTGACAGGGTTTATGTTTTTAAACACTGTGTTTTGAGCTCCACCTTGGTGAATCCTTGTTCACCGCTTTCCAATTATAAGGCAAAGAAATAAACACAAACAGGTCTTCTTAGGTTTAAAGAAGAAAAGTGAAATTTATTAAAACTTAAACAAACTCTAATTCGGTTAACGCCCATGGATATACAACGCGCCCATGCTAGCATGCACACGCGGTACACCCATGCAAATAGGGACAGAAGAGAGAAGAAAAATAAAGTTTGAGGCAATATCAGAAGAGATTCTTGTTTACTGTGCTTCGAGCTCACTGTAGTCCTTTTGTAAGTAGTCTTGCTTTTCGTTGGGGCCTAGTATTATTCTTAAACATTGTTCGCTGTAAGAGACTTTTCTCTCTTGGGGTTCATGTTTCTTCAATGGGTCTTCAGTTCGGTGAGAAAGAGATGGGAGCAGACAGGGGAGTGGTGTTATCAGTCCAGGAGAAAAGAGCTTTCTGCCTTTCACTCTGTGGCAAGTTCAAATTCAAAACAGCCAGTTAGTCATGGTCTGACCAGGTCTTCTGTGTATTGGAGAAGCAGGGACTGGGTCCTTTGTTCCAACACTGTCTGCTAGTATGCAAAAAAAGTCTTTCCGGCGAGGGGCCTGACAACTCCTCGAGATAGGCCCTCTTTTCTTCCCAGCAACATTTTCAAGTTTTTTTAATATTCATGTGGCGAAATAGTGTGCCCCTTATTCTTGGCAGGTGGGGACCTGCATGACAATAGTTATGTCCAAAGTACATGACATCACATTTTTCTATATTGAACTGTGCCCACACTCGACCTGCTCATTTGTCTAGCCTATCTAAGTATGTCCGCATGAAGTTTTCAAAGTCCCTGGCACAATTTGCTACATCCCTAAACAGTAGTCAGTATTTTTTTTTTTTACAATGTTGCCTCAATTTGTAAGGTAAATGAGAGTGGCTTCAACACAGACCCCCGCAGACCACTTCCCATTTCTTTCCAGTCTGTGGAATTTATTTTATTCCTACATTTCTGTACTCTAACTATCTCTATACATGTGACAAAATTCCATTAATTGGATGTGCCAAAGTTTCCTTAATTCTATGTACCTTATCTTTGCTGTAAGTTTTATATGTGGTACTTTCTCAATTTTTTGTGAAAATCTATATAAATCACATCCACTGTATCATCTTCTATATTGTCTCTGTAATTTCTTTGTTCTACCAGGATCGTCAAGGACTACCTGCATGAAATCAATGCTGTGTGCGAGAAGGAACAAATATCTCTTCCTGCTTGAAACTGTTACTATGTTATTGTTACATTGCATTGCTGCAAATAGTGGACTCTAAAATTAGATGACTGGATTTCAATATTAACTGCACATCCTAATTAATTTGCAGATTTTTCTATTTTGACACATTGCTCACTAGAGTAATGATAGCATAATACTTCCTCCTGGCACACTATTTCTCATCAAATTGAATCTGTTTTCTCACATTTCAGATTATCAAGAGATGGTGCCAATAAAGTTATTTTTGATTAGGAAATAGATTAGCCACTGTTTCAAAGATATTTTCTTAGACACTGTCATGCCATTGATAATTTCCTGTACAGGTTGCCTGCATCATGTACTGCAGTGCTCAAATAGACTGCTCTGGAGTGTTAATAAAAAGTAAAATCCAGAAGATTCACAGAAGTAGAACTCGGCAAACATGTCCCTAGGTGTGAGTCCACATCCTACCTTTCTATGGCAAGATACATTGCTACAGCAACCTGATGTGCCTCCAGGCCATCTTGCCTTCCCAATGTTTGAACTTTAGCAGAAAACTAAACAACATTTTTTTTAAATTGCAACTTGTGTGCAGTAGGTTAAAGCTGCAATATGAAGCTTCCCTAGGAGGTCAAATGCACAGAGTTTTGCGAACAAGTTTTGTTTGACTTTTCAGCAAAGCCAGAAATGGTTCGGTGTGAAGTCGATATATGTATCACACATAAACACTGCATTGTGCGTGTGTTATGAAAAGCAGAAAGAGAATTCCTACAATGTGCTTAACGGGCCTTAAACTGATAGCTCACCTGAACAAATCTGTCCGTATACGACAGCCTCAAGACTGCACAGGTCCACAAAGCCTAATTTCTGAGTTACAATCTGCAGAGACATCCAGCCCAAGGAAGGAAATGCAGTCAGTTCATGCTGGTCATATTTATAACACTCAATCAAATAACAGATAAACAGTAAGCTAAGAAAACAACACTTTATATTTGTTCCTGCATTGCTGCTAAGTAAATTCTGTGATCCCAGTCAAACCGCCTTTGCCACTTCCCATTTATCAAAAGCTTCAGTTTCAAGTTCCCACACACAAACCTGTCATAAATATGCGAATCATGTTTAACCAGGATAAGTGGGATAAAAGTTAATTTCGTTTTATATGAAAAATGTTTCTACTTCTATCATGCCGACTCTGAGACATACCTCTTTATGTTAAAGATCTGCTTATTGTCCTTTTAACCTAAGGAAACATCAATAATGTACCTTGCTGCAGGTTAATGAAATAGTAGCGGCAATCCTCTTGCCCAGTTCAGTGTTAGATTTGTCACACGTGATTTAACACTTTAACTAATGATAATAGGAAGTTAAAATGATAGATAATTTTTACGAGACCTCTTTTTGCTAGTAGTATGCCCCTGAGCCTCATCCCAACAGACTCTATCAATAAAACCATGGCATCATTCTGAGTATCTTGACAGTGTAATCTATTTTCAAGTTCCCTTCACATTTGTGCATCCTCTTATAGCAGGTGCACTCCTTTTGCTAACAGAAGCCTTGCGCCTTCTGTAAACGTGGGAAGCAGGTGTATTTCCTGAAATAGGAAAATGACTAACCTCAAAACACCAAGCCAATTTCTCATTTAAAAAATATTAGAAAAGCATGGGGATATGTTAAATCCCCATTTGAGCAATGGACAGGGAAATTTCATTAATTTTTCTAATTATTCAGACAGCAACTGAAATTACAATTTCAAAGATTATTCATTATTATTGAAACAACGGGAATAAAGGAGGAAAGCTTCAGCCATTGCAAAATACATTCAGCAGTGCCCAAATTGATTAATGTTCCTTTTGACGCCAAATTCTTAACATTTGTAATGGATACTGTAAACATACAGATGATTGTGTTTGAAAAATATTTTCGAACCATGCAATTATCACACATGACAAGATATGCCTGCACTTAATTAGAATTTGCTTTTAATTCTCACTCATGTTTATATCATGGATATACAGTATTATGGATAATTTAAGTGTTTAACTGTACCATTTTTGTACAGCAACTTATTTCAAAAGATATATTTACTGTACAAAAGAAACTCATTACATTATCATTGTACTTTCATAAACTAAACGCCTATGTCGGTGTTTAATACCACGCAAGTAAATGAGTGAGTTTGCCAGCATCAGGTTAAAGAATGTGACAAGAGGACTGCAGATAATTAATGTTAACCATGCAAAGTAATTTACAAACATCAAAGTCAGTCACTAACAAGAAAATATTTCAAAAGAATTTTTGAAAAGAGGATGAGAAGTTAATGCAGTTAAAGCATACAAATAGGTCGAAAGCATATAAACAGATTTAAATATCATGAACCATTTTCTGCCACCCATCACGGATAGCAATTTGTGTATCCCAAGATCTTGACTCTAAGTGAAAAATACTAATCCATGGCAAAATGCTTCAGTGCAAATTGCATCAAGTAACATTTGGAAACAAGCTCATTATCGCACATGACTATTCCAGAGACAGTGTCAAGTGCAGAATTATGGGTTTTAAGAACAAATTTCTGTGCCTATTTTGCTAACTAGAGTGAGGAGCAAAGGAGCCCAAGCATTACATTTTAACCACCGTACAATAACTGGCATGTTTGTACTACAGCTCAGTGTGACTTCTTCAAGCATTATTGTATAATTAAAGCTCAGTTGACATTATATTTGTATAGCTTTTTAACCAAATTTAAAATTATTCTTTTCATTTCAATGATACAAATACAAAAAGAACATGGATCAGAAGAACAGCGAAACACAATTACGCCGCATTACCTCAAAGCACGAGGTATAGTATAATGAAATTATTTAACCTTTCCCAGTTAGTTGCACCTCACTATAAATGACGAGTTCAGCACATTTGATATAAATTTTAAGAAGTAAAAACAAATAAAAAGATAGTTATCAGTAAATAAATAGAACAAAGGTAGGGTGACTTAATCCTAAAATGACTAACTGTAGTATGTGTTGTGCAACTGGGGCGCTTCTGTTCTTTTGCCATGGAGAATTAGTTATATATGTAATTTGACTGTTTCCCTCATTAGTAAATGGAGCACTGGCATTAGTCTATATCTACAGGACGGAGAGAAACTTTAAAGCAAAATAAAATGGGTGTTATTATTTCAGGTTAAATTTTACCTTTCAAAGCACTGTCAATGATGAAACATTAACATGACACTGTCTTTGAATGTGAACTACAGTTCACATAGACTGAAGCTGTGGAATCATAGCAGATATAAAATCAAGTTAATATATTCCCTTTAAAACAATGATGCAGAAAATAGTGTTGTAGATATAGGGTGCAGGTTTCTGACCTCCTTAATTTATTTCACAGAATGTACACTCTGTCACGTACTCAAAACAATGGGAAAATTTTAGGTGTTGGTTACTACCACTGTTAGTGTTAAATTCAGCTAATTATTACACCAAATCAGTATAGTTAACAGGGCATAACTGTGAGAAGGGCATGTTCTGGGCATTTAATGGCAGCCCTGGATGGAGATGAATATATTACACTATGCCCTCACTAATAAAATAAAATCCCTGAATCCAGCACTCAATCAGCTCAGGAAGTGCAGAAAGCAGGACTCCAGGCCATGATGTTCCAGTGCCCTCTAGTGACTCATTTAAACCCCTTTTAACATGAGACTCTTGAGTTTATAAATGAACCTTATACCAACTAGTTTATCTGTTCTCCAGATCTGATACATATTTCTCTGAAACAAATCTGGATCAATAACTATTACAATCTTACAAATGTGAATAAAGTTTAACTTCACTTTATGGTTTTGCATAGTTATCAAAGCAGCACTGAGGAGAAAACCTTTGGAACAGCATAGAGAGCTTTGGCACACTCATATTCTGTGTAACAAAGCAATGACAACAAAAAAATTTTGCAATTATGCAGCAGCTTTAACATAGTGTTTAATAAAGCCAGAAAAAACACTGAGTTTTGAAAATTAAAATTGGAGGTGAGCAATCATGGTTTAAGCAGGTTTTGAGGAGGCTTTTGAAAATGGGAAGAGAGCTAGAAAAGCAAAGAGCTTTGGGGAGAAAGTTGCAAAGTAGAAGGCTAACAGAGCTGAAGTTGTGTCAGTGGTGAGTGCACGAGGCCAGAGTCAGAACAGCAGAGGCAATGGACTGGCATGTGACATTTCATTTCCCTTATCTGCCAACTTTTGGGATTCTCTACATAACATTGTAGTTTTAAAATATTTTCAACAACACAACCCTGAGATTCGAAACAGGGCAAAATTACAGCATATTTTCATTCAATATCTGGAACCTGCTTTGAATTTAGTCCAGGTTGTTGGAATGAAACTATACCTACTCTCTCTGACAGCTGCAAGTGCCTTACATAGACGGCTTTCAGCAGTTGTCCTCCTGAATTTGACTCCACAGCAAAAAACTGCCCAGAATTTGACACTAATGAGCAGTCCCACTCACAGATCACACCGGAATAGTAAGGGATTCTCATATGGGACTGGGGTTAAACTTTATTTTGGGCCAAGCATTGAGGGAACTTTAACCTGCACTGCATCTGATATGCAATTGTTCAGCTCACACACAAATCCACTGTAGTATTTTCACATAATTATTAATACTGTTGCTATAATCTGCAACTATTAATGTGAAAATCTTGAAGAATTCTTGCCAAAAATTCTTTTCATTAGAATGAAAGAAATAAAACAGGAAGATAATGGCCCAAATTTTGCAGTGTAACAACAGCGAAACTGTCAGAGTTTGTCGAAATCCCAAAGTTGCCATCAGTGGTCCCTGTTCCTCCACAGGTTGTGTTGAAATTCCCGCAGATGGCAATTTTCCAAAAATCACTAAACTGATGAGAACTTCCCCTTTATAGTGTAATGTCACTGTTAAAAACCCACAAGAAAGTTCTGCTTATTAGTGAGGTGTAATTTTTTTAAACAGTGTACTATGTCATAACTACTGCTGAGAAACCTCTCTGGTCCTGGAAAACTAATTTTCTATTTGTGTAATGTCAAATTTTTCCAATATGATAAAAATCCCATAGCTTTAATATATATATTTTTAAGTTTATTATATTTCAGCTTAAGTGTAAGTCCCAATTTTTATTTCACACTGTAAAATTTTAAAAAGGTTAAAGGATAATCAGTGCATTTTAATTCCTTGTTCTTTGTCTGAGAATTCTTAAATGTGATTGGCTGCTTATCCTGCTTGATGACATCACCACATGGATTCCTGGAGAACCCTCTGACTTGGCGCCAAATTCAAATTAACATATGGATAGGTGAAATCCATGTTACAGAGATAGCTAGCTTTTTACGGGCAGCTTTCTTTCAGGTCAGTGGCAAGTGCCATTGTTTTGCTGCTGACCAGAAATTCAGGCCAGACTGTTGTACAACCTAAGTATGACTTAATCATTCAAAGGAAAAAGTTATAGTTTATAAAAAGGAGTACACAGTCAGTTTCTATAGCAATTATGCCACCTTTCAGCACCATCTGTGCTCATTTTTCTCTAAACCAAATTCATGTGTTCCTATTTAAAGCACAGTCTTCAGCATTTTTTCCCCTTACTGTTTATATCTCATCATCCAATGTTTCAAGTCCTGCAAAGAGTTATGTAGTGGCTTGCACACTGATCCCAATAAGAAAATGTTTTTTCCTGCACATTATTACGCCATGATTATTTTCTTTGTTGGCTGTCCCACATTGTCTCTGGGTCTGGCAGAATGGTCTCAAAAAAGGGTCTGAATAATAAGAGCAATATATATGCCCAAAAGTAAAGATGGTGCTTGGCTTTTTCAGCACTGTTGCCCTTTCTGATCAATGTAGTAAATTTTTGAATGCAAAAAAAACCCATTACAAAACAAACAGAGGGCTGAATTTTACGCCACACGAGCAGGTCGATGGTGGCATGGGGGCAGCGTAAAATTGAGCAGGATGCTCCGGGAGGCCTACCCGTCCTGCTCCCGCCTCCGGTCAACTTTACGGCGTTCCGGTGGAGCCGGGGGGGAATGACCCACCTGCCCAAGGTCAATCAAAGCCCTTAAGTGGCCACATAAGGGCCCTCTCCCGCCTCCACGGGTATTTTACCCATGGCAAGCAGGCGTGCTGGGGACGTGAAAGGCCACCCAGCGATAGCTGCCGGCCTTTCCACGCCCCGAGGGGAGGGGGCCATGGCAGTCGGGCACAGGGTGCCCGATTGGCCGACAGCTCACTGAGGCGGGACCTCCTCCCTCAAGTGGGCAGAAGTCCCTCCTCGCAACAATTAAAGCCCCCGGGGACCCGTAAAATACGGGATGTATCCCCGGGCCAGGCGAAAGCGGGTTCGCCACTGACTTTTACATCGGTGGCGAATTCCCAACCACCCAAGGTAAAATCCAGCCGAGAGTGCTTTGTTTTAAAAAAGATTTTTGCATACTTCCCCCTGCCACCCCTAACCACCACCATCCATCGGAAATATGTTCCATTTAAAATTAAGCTTTTGAAAAACAAAACTCACATTTGGATTTCTTCTAAAGCATACAGGGCGGCACAGTGGCGCAGTGGTTAGCACCGCAGCCTCGCGGCTCCAGTGACCCGGGTTCAATTCCGGGTACTGCCTGTGTGGAGTTTGCAAGTTCTCCCTGTGTCTGCGTGGGTTTCCTCCGGGTGCTCCGGTTTCCTCCCACAAGCCAAAAGACTTGCAGGTTGGTAGGTAAATTGGCCATTATAAATTGCTCCTAGTATAGGTAGGTGGTAGGGAAATATAGGGACAGGTGGGGATGTGGTAGGAATATGGGATTAGTGTAGGGTTAGTATAAATGGGTGGTTGATGGTCGGCACAGACTCGGTGGGCCGAAGGGCCTGTTTCAGTGCTGTATCTCTAAATCTAAATACTGTTTTTGTCTTGAATCTTGCATTATTAAACATCACTCTTAGAGACAACAAGATACGTTCAAATACTCCTATTATCTTTGAATATTATTAAATACACTTTGGAAGCCATAAAGCCCAGAGCAAAGAATCAGAAGCTTTTCTGTGGCTGCTACTCTGTCATACTAATATGCACCTCTGGGAATATACTGGATGTCATAATACAACCAATTCCTACTGCTAACTGATTTTTTTGCCATAATTAGAAAATATGGTCAAATATGTATAAGTTTCTTTTTACTGGGTATTCACATTTGCTAACTTGTGCATTACATTTGCTATGTAGACTAAATTATTGCTATGTTTGAAAGTTTTAAAAAATGGCCACTATATACCCAGATTTGTGAACCATAATCATGATAAAAGCTCTCTTTATTTAAAAATACTTAATAAGAGCATCACCGTTGTTACCTCAGCAGCAAATTTTTATGACAAATACAAATAAACTATATATAGGAATGTACATTTTACCAAAACTCATGTGGTTTGAAACCCAAACTCCTTTTCCCCAACAGAGCATTCATTCAACCAGAACTTTATTAATAAAGTTAAACAACAACCAGTGTGTGACCAAGAGCAACTTAAGTTGTGTCAGAAGAATTGAAAGTGAGCTATTTTTTCCAACTGAATGAACTATTGCTTTGTGTAAGCAACACTACATATAAACCTGGCTGAACTGCAAATTGTAGTGGAAAGAAATGCATACTGGGAGCTGAGTGACAAGTCTACTAAACTGTTACTTTTAATGCAAATCACAGTAGCGAGCAACTTGATGCAATGTAACAGTGGCGCAGTGGTTAGCACCGCAGTCTCAGCTCCAGCGACCCGGGTTCAATTCTGGGTTCTCCCTGTGACCGCGTGGATTTTGGCCGGGTGCTCCGGTTTCCTCCCACCGCCAAAGACTTGCAGGTTGATAGGTAAATTGGCCATTGTAAATTGCCCCTAGTATAGGTAGGTGGTAGGAGAGTGGTAGGGAATATGGGATTAATGTAGGATTAGTATAAATGGGTGACTGATGGTCGGCACAGACTCAGTGGGCCGAAGGGCCCGTTTCAGTGCTGTATCTCTCTATGACTCGAATATGCTGAGAAATGTAAGAGAGTAAGCCATTGAAATCTTTATGATTGGTCAGTCTGCTGAAACTAGTTTTATTCTCCAAGATCAAAATACATTTACTACGCTCCGTTCCCCAACACCCAAAGTTACTATTATCTGAGTTTTCTCTGCAATCTTTGCAGACTGACCTTTCTGGTAGTACGTTCTCCAATCTTAAGCAGAACCTTACTTAGCTCATTAAAACTGATCTTTAACCTCTCAGATGGCAAAACAAACATAAATTACACTATGCTATAGCCCAAAGGTGAGCAAGATGAGAGTGTGGCAAATAAGGAATAATGCTAAAGCCAGATGGGTCAGACTTCCATTAAAGTGCTTTCAGAAACTATTAATCTTAGTCAGTGGGCTAGAAATAATTACTTCATCTAACCTATGTAATACAGCATGACTGCCAATTGGGACAGGTCAACTTTTAGCACTAGGGAACCACAAATCATCATAAGACCTACAGCTGATAGATCTAACAATATTTTGACATTATTGAGGCACTTTCATAAAAATAAATTCACAAAAATAAATACAGAGTTTAGCTAGGCACCAATCTAATGCTTATCCAAGTACTTTGATGCCCTGTGGACTATTGAGCTAAAGGCCTGGCGCCATGTCTTTCATACTGATAGTCTATTATACTTGTCTATGTTGAGCAGCTGACAAGCCTGAGTGGCATTGTAATAACACTCCTTACCAATATGCAAGCTTCTATCTTTTTGTACCTGACAAAATGCCTCATAAATGCTGCTTTAGGGGATGGTTACCCAAAATCCCCTGCATTCTTGTCAGGTCTGGTATCCCAGGTGCAAATTTAATTACTTCAGGTGAACTATCCTGTCCTGTCTAGGGGTTCTTCAAAATGTAACTGTAAACAACCTGTACAATGTAATCAGGTGTCCCTGCCTTGTTTGATCTCCTACAAAAGATGTCACAAATGCATGGCAGATCGTGGGCTGAGACAAAGAACAAAGGAAAATACCTGTCAGTGAATTCTGCAGAAGATTATGTGAGTGTGTCTATTAGTACTCTACATCCTCATGCTCCTGTCTCATGCTGTCCATACAAAGTGCTACTTGTCTGAAAGAGTGCTCAACTGCCAATATGATCAAACAGAAAAAGCAATAGCTAGATAAATAAATTACACTGCTTCTTTACTAATCCTTTACAATTTTACACTGCCTGAATTTGATAAAATATTAAATGTCTTAAACCATAACAGTAAAGTTATTCAATACAGCAACCAAAAAAAAACTGTAAACTATTGTATGTTGTTCTTGTGCTAGTTTTTCACTTTATTTTCATTTAGTACAGCACGTGCTTCAAACATTGGCAGCTGACCCTCCCACAACACAATCACAAGAACACCAGTGTTGATAATCTCTACTGTTTGCTTAGACAGTTGGGGCTTAAGTGACATGGAAACTCCAAATCCAGAGAATAGGAGTCCCAACCTAATCACTGTTTTTGATCATCTGACAAAATGGGCTGAATTTTATCAGTGCGCCGCAGAGCCCCCGTGATATTATGCGCGGGGGCTCATTTAAATGGAGGGGGCGGAGCGGCCGCCGCATCTCCGGCAACAGCATCAGGTGCCACCATGCAGGCACAGGCAGCATTTTTGAAGGGCTTGAAGCCCTTCAGTGACATTTAAATTTTTAAAGTAACATGGTTTCAATTCAATTCTGAGATTGAAGCAAGATGGAAGACTTTCCTATAGTGAATCACTCTACCTTTTGTGTAATAGTTCATCTCTTATGTGGGAGGTGGTTAAAGAAAAGGAAAATGATCTTTCTGTGCCATTCTGCTTCATTGAAACCCAACTTGTTTCAGACAATCAGAGTAGCACTGAGAACAGTCATGGAGTCATTCTCTGTCCTCTGACTAGAAGTTTTTTTTTCTTTCATGGGATGTAGGCATTGTTGGCAAGGCCAACATTTGTTGCCCATCCCTAATTGCCCTTGGCAACTCAGCAGCTTTGCTACACCATTTCAGTGGTCAGTGAAGATTAACCACATTGCTGTAGATCTGGAGTCACACCAGGTAAGAATGGCAGATTTCCTCACCTAAAGGACGTTGGTGGACAAGATGGGTTTTTACGACAATCGATGATAGTTTCATGGCACCATTACTGAGACTAGGTTTCAATTCCAGATTTTTATTAATTAATTGAAGTTAAATTCCATCAGCTGCGGTGGTGGGATTTGAACCCATGACCCCAGGGCATTAGCCTGGGCCTCTACATTACTAGTTCAGTGATATTACCACTCCAGATCTAAATCTCCATGTCCCTTTGTTCTAGACCACTCAACAACTAGAAACAGTCTGTTTCTATCTACTCTGTCCTATCCTTTCATTATTTCAAACAAATCTATCAAACCACCCCTCAGTCCCCTCTGTTCTCATGCAAACAGCCCCAAACGATCAAATGTATTTTCATATTTGTATTTTCTCATATCATGCAGCATCCTTGGAAATGTAGGAAACATGGCAGCCAATTTGTGTGCAGTGATAATGACCAGAAAATCTGTTTTTTTTAAGTGATATTGGTTGAGGGATAAATATTGGCGTAGACATGAAGGATAATTCTATGCCCTTCTTTGAAATAATGCCCTGGGCTCTTTTACATCCATCTGAGGGGGCAGACATCTCAACCAAATGACAGCACCCAACAATTCAGTATTCCTTCAGCGTGGTGCTTCACTGTTAGCCGAGATTGTGCTCAAGTCTCTTGGGTGGGACCTGAACTCTCAACCTTCTGACAAGAGGTAAGGGTGCTACCAACTGATACCATACTCCAACTGTGGACTTACTAAGATTTTATATAGATTCACCAGGTCATCGCGACTTTTATATTCTATACCTCTACCTATCAGCTCTTTTATGGCTGTATCCATGTGAGTTGCTGCTTTCAAGGTTTTGTGAACCTGAAGTCCAAAACCTGTCTGCTCTTCCAATCACCGAGCTTTCCCCCAAGGTATAATTTTTACTTTTTTAAACTAGCATTCTATCACCTCACATTTAATAACATTGGATTCTATTTGCCACTTTTTATTCACTCAGAAAATGATCTAGATTATTTTGATACAATCACACCAGAATAGAGATGTTGCATCTGCTCAAATGTCCAAGGGAGGACCAAGTCATTTAATTCCAAAAACAAGGATCTTGTTGGTTCAATAGGTCTTTTTTTTTCAAGAGATGCATATGAAAGTTTTTTGTTTTTCTATAATGTGGGCTGCTTGTGGACAACAAGACTGCTTTGAGCAAACACATCTGGAGTAGAAGATGCCTCCGTTTCTCTGAACTTCTCTGGCTCAGTCATTGAGTTGGAGACACTCCAATACATAAGGGATGGGGAGAAGTATCTGGATAGTTTGGTCCAGATCTCAGTCACACCTCACACCTCAGAGAGGTGTAGGGTCAAATAGGGTTGGTGTGACTGATAGTGTTCAGAGTAAGGAAAGCCCAGGTGAGATAGAGAATGAAGATACGCAGAAACTGATCCTATTCGAAAGGTACAATGTACTTGCTAGACTTTCAGAAAGGAAGCCAGAATGCAGATCATGACACCTTGGAGCAGGAGGCTGTTCAAAGGAGGGAGGGGGAGAGGAAGCAAAATGTGGTAGTTGTAGGGAATTCGATAATTAGGGGACTGATAACTTCCTTTGCAACCAGGATCAAGAGTCCCTCACGCTATGTTGCCTGCCAGGTGCCAGGATGAGGAACATCTGGAACTAGCTTGAAAGAATATTGGAGGGGGAGGGGGAGGATTTGTGTTAAATTTATGAGATGGGGGCATCGCTGGCAAGGCCAGCATTTATTGCCCATCCCTTGAGAAGGTGGTGGTGAGCTACCTTCTTGAACCACTGCAGTCCTTGTGGCGTAGGTACAGGAGTTCTGGTTGTTGTGATCCATATTGGGCCAACAATATAGGGAAGAGTACCAGAAACTAGAAGCTAAATTAAAGAACAGGACCTCAAGGGTTATAATCTCTGAATTATTACCCCAGCCACATGCAATTGGCAAATTAGGGAGGTGAACCTGTGGGTGAAGGGGTGATGAGAGCAAGAGGGGTTCTATTTCATGGGACACTGGCACCTGTACTGGAACAGGAAGGAACTGTGCAGTTGGGACAGGCTCCAGTTGTACCGGGGTAGGACCAATATCCTAGTGGAAAGGATAAATAGGATGGTCAAGAGGAGTTTAAATTAGTAAATTGAAGGCTGGGGCGGAGGGGTTCAGTTTGAAAAGGTAGCATAAATAATAATTCAAAAACAAACGAAAGGGAAGAGAGTAGAGTAACAGTCACAAATTGTGCTTTAGGCACTACAAGTAAAGGGAAAACTAAAAGATGTAAAGTAATTACATGAGGAGCGAGAAATACGAAACATGTGAGTAAAATATTAAGAGTAAAAGGATAGGTTAGGGTGTGTGGCCCAAATAAGTGTTCTTTATACAAACAGTATATGGAACAAACTGAGTGAATTGCAGGCACAAATTCAACTTGAAGAGTGTGACATGGTAGCCATTACTGAGACATGGCTACAAAACAGTCAGGACTAGTAATTAAATATACCAGGTTATAAGGTCCACAGGAAAGATAGGGAAAATAGGAGGGAATGAGTAGCCTTAGTGATTAAGGGTGCATTTGCTTCAATGATGAGAGAACATAATGAGAAGTAAGCAGGCAGTGAAGACTTTACGGGTAGAATTAAGAAATAGAAAAGGACTTAAGACTGTTGTCAGACTTCTGCTAGCAGCTGTGAAGTGGTAGAATGTATAAATACAGAGGTTAGACAAGCATGTAGCAAAGGCACAGTGGTTTGAATGGGAGATTTTAACTTTTCTATAGATCGGAATAAGCAGACTAGCTCATGTCAGAAAGGTTGTGAATTTCTTGAGTGTGTTCGGAATGTTTTCTGCAACAATATGTCCTAGAACCAACAAGAGGGCATGCCAAATTAGATTCAGTAATGAGTAATGAGCCAGATACAGTTAACAGCCTAACAGTGCGTGAATATTTATCTAATAGCAATCATAATATGATCAAGTTCAATGTGGTATTTGAAAGGAAGTAATGCGAAACATCTACTGGGATTCTAGATTTAGGTAAGACTGACTTTAATTCAATGAGACAGAGACTGTCCACAGTAAACTGAGTAAATCGGTTAATGGGTAAAATGACAGTAGATCAATGAGAGGTGTTCCAAAAAAATTGTGATAAGGGACAACAGCTCTACTTGCCAAAAGGAACCAGCCATGAATGACTAAAGAGGTAAAAAAAACTGAAAGAAAAAGCATACAAAAATACAAGAAAAGCGCAAATCCTGGTAAATGAGAGAGATACAAAGAACAGCAAAGAGTGGCAAAACAGATAGTAAGAGCTACAAAAAGGCGAGGTGGTGTTGTAGTGGTAATGTCACTAGACTAGTAACCCAGAGACCCAGGCTACTGCTCTGGGGACATGGGTTTGAATCCTACCACGGCAGATGGTGGAATTTGAATTGAACTGAATTCAATTAATCTGGGAATTAAAAAGCAATTCTAATGGTGACCATGAAACCATTGTTAATTGTTGTAAAAACCCAGCTGGTTCACGAATATCCTTTCGGGAAGGAAATCCGCTGTCCTTACCTGGTCAGGCTTACATGTGACACCAGACCCAAAGCAATGTGGTTGACTCTTAAAATGCCCTCTGAAATGGCCTAGCAAGCCACTCAGTTCAAGGGCAATTAGGGATGGGCAATAAATGCTGGCTTAGCCAGCGACACCCACATCCCACAAACAATAAAAAAGCCCTGATCAGAATCTTCCACATTTCTCTTGATTCAGGAACTGTTCCTTTAAGATTGGAAAATTGGCCAGGTGGCTCTGCTACTTAAGAAAGACAACAGAGGAAAAACAGGAAATTACAGACCAGTTAGCCTATCATCTGTTGTCAGGAAATATCTAGAGTCTATAATTAAAGATACAGTGACTGACTGAACACCTTGAAAATTTTCAGCTGATCAGTGAGAGCCAGCATGGATTTGTAAAAGGTAGGTCATGCCTGTCAAACGTGATTGAATTTTTTGAAGAAGTGACTAAAGTATTGGACAGGGGAATGTCTATAGATGTTATTTATATGAATTTACAGAAGGCATTTGATAAAGTCCCTCATAAGAGACTGTTAGCTAAAGTTGAAGCTCATGGAATTGAAGGTAAATTATTAACCTGGTTAAGAAATTGGCTGAGCAGCAGAAGACTGAGAATAGGGACAATGGGCAGGTATTCTAATTGGCAGGCTGTGTTTAGTGGTGTCCAGCAAGGATCTGTGTTGGGGCCTCAACTATTTATCATGTCTATTAATGAGATAGATGATGGAATAGAAAACCAGATTTCCAGGTTTGCCGTTGACACATAGATAAAACAGATAGAACCAGTACTTTCCAAATGATGAAAAGCTAATAACAGTGGTGATCCAAAGAGACTTGGAGGTCCAAGTACACAGATCATTAAAATGTTATGAACAGGTACAGAAAATAATCAAACAGGCTAATGGAATGCTGGTCTTTATATCAAGAGGCCCAGAATACAAGGGGATATAAGTTATGCTACAGCTATACAAAGATCTGGTTAGACTACAATTGGAGTACTGTGAGCATTTCTGAGCACCACACCTTAGGAAGGATATACTGGCCTTGGAGGGAGTGCAGCGTAGATTTACTAGAATGATACCTGGGCTCCAAGGGTTAAATTACGAGGAAAGATTACACAAACTAGGTGGTATCCCTTGGAATTTAGAAGGTTAAGGACTGGTTTGATCTACATTTTCAAGATTTTAAGGGGAACTGATAGGGAAGAAATAGAAACTATTTCTGCTGATTGGGGTGTCTAAGACTGGGGGCATAGTCTAAAAATTAGAACCAGACCTTTCAGGAATGAAACTAGGAAACACACTTTATACATAAAGGGTGGTAGAAGTTTGGAACTCCCTTCTGCAAGCTGCAATTGATGCTGGATCAATTGTTAAATCCTCTGAGATTGACAGATTTTTGTTAGCCAAAGGTATTAAGGGAAATCGGGCAAAGGCAGGTTGCAGATTAGCCATGATTTCACTGAATGGTGGAACAGGCTCGAGGGGCTACATGGTTTACTCTAGTTCCTATGTAATCTTCAGAGACATTTTCTCAGTCTTTCTTGTTCAGGGAGAAATAGGCTACAGACGCTCTGGACAGTTAGCAACAAACTCACATATGAAGGTTAATTTTCAGGCTCCCATTTGTATTGCAGTTTAGCACAGTCAACGAATCTGCTAGTTTTCTATTTTCCAAGCAATAGTGATAGTGAAGTCTGTAGCTCCTGTAACTCCCCAGCATGTCATTTGCTTCTATTCATTATCCATTTACTGTTAAATAAATTGGTTTGGCAGTTTTTAGCCACAGCTGGTCTAATTAAAAGTTTATTCTACTGCCTTCCATGTAAGGGTAATGCGATATAACAGTAACCAAAATACAGCGTTGAGTACATGAGGAGAACCTTTTCACACAGTGAGTGGTTAGGATCTGGAATGCACTGCCCAACAGCATGGTGGAGGCAGGCTCAATCGAGGCATTCAAGAGGGAATTAGATAGTTATCTGAAAAGGAAGAATGTGCACGGCTACAAGGAGAAGGCGGGGGAGTGGCACTAGGAAAATTGCTCCTTCAGAAAGCCAATGCAGACGAGGGGCCAAATGGCCTCCTTCTGTGCTGTCACAATTCCATGATTATGTGCTGAGTGTTTCTGTTTGATTCCTCAGTTTGCTAAAAATTAATCAGATACTGGTCAGGTAAAGGCCACTTTAGGTAATAGAGTGAGAACTCAATCTAGAATAAAAATCCAAAATATAACCTCTCTTCCACCAAAAAATACTGGCATTAAAATATATCAAACACTCAGCAATGGCTTTTCCAACAAATGCCAATATTGCAGCACAGCAAGAGCAGGTCAACACCTGCACATTTCCATCAAGTTTTCAAGAGCAGCCCACACAGACATGAAACCTGTCAGAATTGTCAACGCTCATCATCTTAAGGAATTCAGATCAACAAAGTAAATATAAGCCATGTTTATTGTACAGAAGTCACTGGTAGAATTGGATACATTTTATATACAACTCCACAAAAATGATGCAAGAGTAAGGAGAGTAAAATGAAAAATAATGTTTTTGAAAAAGTAAATCTGGTAGGAGGATGGGTTATAGGGCCCACTGCATTGAATTATTGTAGAGCCTGCCATATTGTTTAACTGTCCTTAGTTTAACTGTCCTTAGATTTCACACAGCGGGAAAAGAATGAGATGGAAACTTTCCTCCCCTAACCATTTATTTGTGCGACAATGAATAATAACATTTTATTATTGAATACTTCGAGGGAACTTTAGTGGTGTCTATTATTGCACAAACTACAATTTTTTTTGTTCACTTCCATTTATCATGGAGAAGCAGTAAATCTGCTCAAAAATTGGAAAATTCTCATCACTGTATTTACCGAAATGCTAGTACATCCCCACCTCTTATAGTGGTGCAATAATGTTTAAGCAATTTACCTGTAATAGGCAGTGGATGATACAAGTAGTGGGAAGGTAGGAAGTAGCTGTGCAATTAACTGCAGTGATCCTCTGTCAAACAGCTGGGACAATTGTGCTAATAATATTCAAATTAATGTCCAGTCCCATTGAATTTTGCTACCAAAATGAACAGGAATTTTAATAAGACCACTGAATGTTTTAATTTGCAAGCATTTGTTCTTTTATTTTTAAGCATATCTGCTTGCTCACCATTTTAAATTTGCCCGCTCCTGACTTTAACTGTCGGAACTGAATGAGCAAGAGTACCATTAAAGTTCTACTTTAATAGAGCTATTTCACTGCATGGATGCTCATGTAAATAACCCTTTTATTCAACCAGAAAGGACCAAAGTGGCAGAGCAAAAAAGGAAAGTGATGGGACAAAGTGTACCTGAAATAGCCACCGCACTTAATCTGTTATGAGTGACATCTTTGTACTTGATTTCAGTGATAATTGCAAATGGTCAGCACTATTTGCTCAATGTAGGCGGCTGCTTAAGTGTGGTCAGTGTAAGTGGCGTGGACAGTATTCAAAAAGTGCCAAGTGGAAGATCTTCATTTAAATATTAACATTCAACAGTAATTACAACCGCATTTGAAAAAATGTTAAAGTATAATTTGTGTTTTCTAGTAAACTCATTCAAATGCTACACTGTAAAATTGCAAAACACGATTATTTGGAAAAGTGTTCTTTGACCATTACATTATCAACTCAAGATCAACATTCTATTTTGCCAGATAACTGTAGGCTCAACAGTCCTACTGTTCTGTGGCTTGCTTTGACTGATAAAAGCAGATAGGACCGACAGAAAACATCAAAACGTTAACTGACCAAATCTTAATGGAGCTGTGTGATATTTGTATCACAAGGGACAAAAGGCCAGGCTTTGCCCTACATCAGCCACATCTGAATACGCACCACAATATAGGTCTGAATAAATTTAACAAACGTCTCCCTGTAAGACGATGGGAAAAGATGCAGCAGGTCAGATTTTAATTACTGTTTGATCACATCCTTGACAGTGTTGGATGCTGAATCTATGGAATTATGCACAAAGGTTTCTAACCTTGATGGCGTCTAATGCTAAACTACTTTTGACAATTAAATGATGACAAGCACACTGCTGTCTGATGCCAGTCATTCACAAACATCTTGGCCTGTGGTTACCGTTGCAATGGCTGAGTTAGAGGTCAAAGGGCAAGCACAAAAAAAAGACAGCGGTAAAGGGCAACTGTCATGCACCAGTGCATACTGTGAGGCAGTGAGAAGTGGTTGTCTTCTACAGAACATGCAAAGTGCTCACATTCTGCCTGGGCAGACACATCTGAAAGTCCTAAATGAGACCATTGCCAATTCATGAAATACAAAACTGACAACTTGACTCTTCTTCTGTCTTGCTGAAATTTGATTTATTTTTCAATTTCAAATCACAAATGTATGCAAAGCACAGACCCACTCTACTGTACATAACAGCATCATTTTAAAGCAAGTTTTAGTTTTAAAAAATGAAACATGAAGAAACAGTATCCTCCACACTTATAAAAGCCCAATCATTTTAATAATAGTGAGAAATGCAACAAATCTTTTTAATTCCACTGCTGTCAAGTAATAATGGAGCATTAATTAAATTTTTAATCATGGAATACGCTAATACCAAATGAATCCAATGGGAATATAAAGAGCTATTTGCGGGGTCAACCATGGTACAGACAGATACTGAAGGATTCTTGATATTGATGGCAAGGTAGAAAGAAATTACCAAATATACCAGATCAATACCTAGTTTCAGTGTTACAGCCGTCCCCGACATAAAATATCTCTCTTTACTGCTACAAAAATGGTGATAATGAAAGTGCAAGATAGATGTTTCCCTCAAGGTAAACTATTTGATTAGCTAAGGGCAGAGGTGATAACAGCAGAGTTGGAGAAACTTCACAACCTAAAATAAATAGCTAGGTTAGGCTACAAAGGTCAACATTGGCATACAATGGTCATGTTGTTACTACTGTAGGTGAGTATAGTATTTGTGTGGACAAAGCAAGTGCACTGGCATTGGTAAATAAATTGGTAGCAGTAAATATAGATTGGCTGAATTTTACAACAAATCTGACACTTCAAATATAAATATAAAGGTCCTCCTTTTTGCTATGAATCATTAGAATGCAATACTATGATTCAGAGAAACATGGCATTGATAGCACTCCTCCTAATTAAGCTAGATATCTATTTAGAGCAGACAGACAACCTAGGGTTACAACAAAGCAAAACACATTGGACATTCAACAGAGTGAACAAAAAAATGAATGAATGAATTATCACACAGAAAGCTTGAAATAATTAAGAAACAACCTCATGGCAAGTATTCACTGGTCAGTGAAAGGCTCAGCATTTCCGTAGGCATGACTTTCAGTTATAACAAGTCATTTTACAGGGAAGAAATATCTTGATCGGATCAATACTTGATACTCATTCTACTTCATACGAGAAAAAAATTGTTCCCCCTGGTAATGAAGCATGTGGTTTGATTTTACTTCATTTGCTTTGTCCATTGGTGTAATAATGCTAAAATTATTGGCCAAAGTAATTTTAACAAGGTTCTGATACAGTTTAAAGGACAGAACATGCTTGTCATTCTCTAGCGAGTTTCTACCTACATATGTATGGCCCCTGTGCACTGATTCTTGTTACTTAGTCTACTGAATGTGAGCAGTGACTACTATTTCTCAATTACTGTGACATTAATATTGTCCACAGCCAATATTGTGACTGAACCATACATATGCTGCTTGCAAACTCTGGACTCCATTAGCTTAAATGAGAAAGACAACATACACACATATTTATTGTAAAAACTTGCAAAATATTTTTTGTAAATTACTATCCTTAATAATATTGAATAGATATTTTGTAGAACAGCACCCCCATGTAAAAACAAATTAGCAAACATTGCACGTGGCCTAGTTTTTCAGCAAATATGTTAATACACGAAGGAATAAATTAAAATGTTTGCCCAAGAGTTACCTACTGTATCTGTAGTTGGTTTTGTTATAATGTACAAGGACACAAAACATCAAGAATCAAATAATTCTTTTCACATCTTTAATGTATTATTTATACAATTCATTTCTCATGCCATGGTAAATTATTTTTGGTGGCTTATAAAAAAGTATAGTAGTCAGTACAGATCAATTACTTTGGTGATAAAGATTTCCTGTCTAGTGTTTGCTTAGATTTAGTACATTGCTTGACAAAAAAACAAATAATTATGATTGGAAAAAGTCTGGTGTTATTATAATTGATTTTCTTCTGAGTGCATTAGTCTATTTATTAATGTTGAAAGTACTGTGCTCAATCAAATCAATGAAATCTTCAAACAGACCTAGGAGAATAAATGTCCTCAGAAGGTATATTTGACAATCCAACAAATATTGTAAGGATTATGTTATGATACAAGCTGTTGTATAGAAGGGAAAGTGCACAGAAACTAAATTTCAACCAAGTATAGTATGTCAAGTGCTCACCTAATTCACCAGATATTTTTTGAATCTATGAAACTTAGGAACACAAGGATGATGCTCAGGCAGTAAACTTTTCAGATATAAGTGAATTATCAATGGTACAAAATCTTTGCTATGAATGATTCAGAGGACTGATGATAATAAGTGATGTGGAGAAAGACAAATGTGATGTAGTCAAGAAACAGAAAAGACTAAAAGAAAGTAAAATGTGGATCACAGATTTTCTAACGGGTTCCACAGAAAAAAGAAACCAGGTCCTAAAGGCTTGCAAGCAGATTCCTGGGAGGCCCACAAGTTCATCAGAGTTCTGTGTGTCTGCCATTATATTTCTGCATTTGTTGATTTACTTGAATAGCATTTCTGTTGTTCTATACTGATTTGGAAAGAAAACACTATTTTTAGGACAGAAGGATGCCTGCGGGTATGCCAATAGTTGCGCAACAGTCCGACACAAAGCAGTTTGAAAACCACAGATGTAGGTTTGGATGACATTTTTAAAAATGTATTCCTTGTTCCACGAAACTATCTCATCTACAGTCCATAATAAATGTGTCCCTTTCTTACTATTTTATGTATTTCCATTTAGCACTGAACAGTTTAAATTATCTGTACAAGACTTGATTAAAATGGTAATTTTTTTAAACTGTACTTAAATACTCAAACTTTATGTATTATTTGAGATTTAATAGCAAACAAAACAAACTATGTATACATTTAGTCCTGGATTATATTTTTCACAGATACAATGACGTGGAGAATATATTATGTGGAGTTGAGAAGCACTTTCTAAAGTATGATACTTTCTGGTCAGATTTAGTAAAACTAACTTCATAAAAATAAAAATGTAAATACTCAATACACTTACCCACTTACTTCATTTAGAATATTCTTTACGGTCCAAGTCAAGTTATCATCTGTCAGTGTACCTTTACCTATCCCTCCCTTTTAGGTTGTTCCATCATTGATGGGGTGCGTCCTGCAGCAGCATCTTAGGAATGAGAGGCCATGACCTCAAACTGACCTGAGTGCTGTCCACCATAGGGAACTGAACACAGTATTGATAGGAGTGACCACCACGCAGGCCCTGTGGAGACAAAATCCCATCTTCACACTGAGGACAGCCTCCACCATGCAAAGTGGGATTGATTTAGAACAGAACTAGCAGATCAGAAGTAGACATCCGTGAGGCACTGTGGGTCATCATAAGCAGCAGAGCCACCTACTCTTAATCCAAGGCAAAGTGATGAAACGTGTCATCGACAATGCTCTCAAGCAGCACTTCCCAATAACCTGCTTATTAATGCTCAGTTTGAGTTCTGCAGGACCATTTGGCTCCAGAATTTCTGACAGCAAAAGAGTTGAATTCCAGAGGTGAGATGAGAGTGACTGCCCTTGATGTCAAGATAGCATTCTACCATGTGTAGCATCAAGGAGCTCTGGTAAAACTGAAACCAATGTGGATTAGGGGAAAACTCTTTACTGGCTAGAGTTCTACCTAGCACAAAGGAACATGGTCGTGGTTGTTGGAGGCCAATTACCTCAGCTCTAGGACATTGTTGCAGGAGTTTTTCAGTGCAGTGTCCTAGGCCCAACTATCTGCAGCTGCTTCATCGATGACCTTCCCTCCATCATAAGGTCAGAAGTGGGGATATTCACGAATGACTGCACAGTCTTCAGTTCCTTTTGCAACTCCTCAGATAATGAAGCAGTCCATACCCACATTTAGCAAGAATTGAACAAAATCCAGGCTTGAGCTGCTAAGTGACAAGTAACATTTGTGCTACACAAGTGCCAGGCAATGACCAGCTCCAACAAGAGAGAGTCAAACCACTTTCCCAAGATGTTCAACGCCATTACCATTGTCGAATCTCCCACCATCAAC
This sequence comes from Heterodontus francisci, assembly GCF_036365525.1. Taxonomy (NCBI): domain Eukaryota; kingdom Metazoa; phylum Chordata; class Chondrichthyes; order Heterodontiformes; family Heterodontidae; genus Heterodontus; species Heterodontus francisci. Next base: position 56,132,578 of record NC_090387.1, on the reverse strand, counting down.
ATCCTGGGGCTTACTATTAACCAAAAAGTAATTGGATTAGCCACATAAATATTGTAGCTATAAACAGGTTAGAAACTGCCTATTCTGTGACAATTGACTCACTGCCCGACTCCCCAAAGCTGTTCCACCACCTACAAGGCACAAGTTTTGGCAAGGAGCTTGATGGAATACTCTCCAGTTGCCTAGATGAGTGCAGATCCCACAAAGCTCAAGAAACCCAATACCATCCAGGACAAAACAGCCAGCTTGATCAGTGCCACATCCAACACTTTAACCTTATATTTGTTCCACCACTGGTGCAATGTGGCTGCAGCATGTACCATCTACAAGATGCACAGCAGCAACTTGCCAAGGCATCTTGAACAGCACCTCTCAAACCAGCAACCTCTATCACTGAGAAGGACAGGCACATGGGAACACAGCCACCTCCAAATTTCCCAAGTCACACACCATCCTGACTTGTAAATATATCACTGTCCTTCACTGTCGCTGTGTTAAATTCCTGGAACTCTCTCTCTAACAGCACTGTGGGAGTACCTTCACCATATGGACTGCAGCGGTGCAAGTTGGCGGCTCACCACCACCTTCTCAAGGGCCATCAGGAATGGGCAACAAATGCTGGCCTTGTCGGGGGGGCCCCATGTCCTGTGACTGAATAAATAAAAAGATTAAAAGATCTTTGCTACAGTCTGGGAATGCAAATTTCCCTGGGTTGGGCAACTCTCAGACGTGTTTTAAATTGCAATCTACTTTGTTTCCTATGAAGACACTCCAAAACGTGCAAGGATACTTACCAATAGTGAAGCTGTATAACAAGACATTCCCAGTCCGTTGATGTCATTACAATCGTTCTAAACAGAATATCATAGAATTGTACACAATTCCCGAATATCATAGATTCCAGAATATCATAGAATTGTACACAATTCCCACAAGGGGCGGCACAGTGGTGCAGTGGTTAGCACCGCAGCCTCACAGCTCCAGCGACCCGGGTTCAATTCTGGGTACTGCCTGTGTGGAGTTTGCAAGTTCTCCCTGTGTCTGCGTGGGTTTCCTCCGGGTGCTCCAGTTTCCTCCCACATGTCAAAGACTTGCAGGTTGATAGGTTAATTGGCCATTAGCAATTGCCCCTAGTATAGGTAGGTGGTAGGGAAACATAGGGACAGGCGGGGATGTGGTAGGAATATGGAATTAGTGTAGGATTAGTATAGATGGGTGGTTGATGGTCGGCACAGACTCGGTGGGCCGAAGGGCCTGTTTCAGTGCTGTATCTCTAAACTGTGCAGCACAGAAGGAGGCCATTCAGCCCATTATGCCTCTGCCAGCTCTTTGAAAGAACTATCCAATTAGTCCCACTCCTCTATTCTTTCCCCGTAGCCCCGCAAATGTCATGACCAGCAGTGGGATAAATATTCTCATTGTAAGATGTCCAAACCCCACTTGTGGCTTTGTGATTCCGAATTATCCAATCAGCCTCACATAGCAAGATACTTAACATAACTGGCCACAACCTACTTACATTATGTCTTCTTGATTTGTTTATATAATGAATATGACACTGTTCCCAATATTTATTACTTTTTTTGATTTGAAACTTTAACACTTGAATGTTAAAAATCAAAGCGAACATTTTTTATTGCAACTAAAATATCTGCACTGTCATAATCAATTCCTAAGAAAATGTTTATCAAACAGGACTTCAGTTTCCATGTATATAGTAATCCTAGTTTCTTCAACAACTCAGTGCCGACTTTATAAGTCACAGCCGATCTAAGGTTAGATGGTCATTTGGGAATACTGCAACAATTTCAGACCAAAATTAAAAGCATTCTGTATCTCTGTTGTCAGCTTTTATAGAAAATAAGATTCAGCAAAAAAGTGACCACCTTTAATGGGAGTCTGTATCTAAGAACAATCTTTTGTTTCCTCTAGACATGTTTCATTAGACAGTAGAAACACATTTCCAACAGAGTTGTCAACTGAAAACACAACATGTTAACATCTCATGGCAAACAGGTCTTGGCAAGGTAAAAGTGAATAACATACATACAAGCTAGTTTATTAAGATTTATTTGCTTTAGATGTTCAGAGGCCTGATGTAGTACCCCTACCAATAAGCTACATCACTGCATAGTTTTATAAATCTTTTGTGAACTTTAGCTCGTATCTTGTTAGAGATGTCAGTTTTAGCATTGGGAACACTTTTCTACTTTTGATGTCAACTGTCTTGCAATGTTGAAGGCAGCTGGACACAGATCAAAGGCTCTTCTACTCTATTAAATCTCAAAAGCTTTTCTACTGCATACATGATATTTTCCTTTTCCACACTTATTAATATGATTATCAATTTTCCAGAGAGGCAAATTTACAATTTCATTTCACAATTTTTACAGCTGGCACAGGAGACTTTCATTCCAATGGTCCATGCCAATTCTAATCTGGTCCCAAAGATGGAAGCGTGACGTGCCACCTCACTTTGCCATCTAATCACTTTTATCAAACTAGTTGATAAAAGTCCAGGAACTTGTCTTATTTTCCTATTTTGCCATGCTGCCATGAGAGTTGTCACTCCATTTCCACCTCAATGACCTGGATTTGAATCAGCACAGATCGTTATGATGAAAGTCTCCTTGGCCAGCTGTAAGGCTCTTCTTACACAATGACAGAGAACAGATTTAAAAGCACCAACATTTTTAGTCGTAATTTCACTGAAAATATCCCATAGGTCCCTCAGAACATTTCAAGCTGAAATAGTTGAGCAGTGGGTTTGTTGTAGGAATTTGTCATTGGGATTTCAAAATAAAAATTGATATTTTCAGTTCAGCATGACATTGCCAGTCCAAAGTGAAAGACGTGCAGTGATTTTTTTAAAAATTCCTTCATGGGATTTGAGCGTTGGTGGCAAGGCCAGCATTTATTGCCCATCCCTAATTGCCCTTGAGAAGGTGGAGGTGAGCTGCCTTCTTAAACTGCTGCAGTCGATACAGTGTAGGTACATCCACAGCGTAATGAGAAGCTTTTTATGTTGACTGATGCAACATAAATGAGATGTGTGGACTCCAGGTTGTTGAAGATCTCAAACAGGTTTATCAAACAGCTAAACTATTATATAGTACAGAGCTATCTATTTACAGGACTTGCCTCTCGGTGTTACAGTTACAGAGGGACACTTGGCTCCAAGTCACATGACTACGTATTGGTACGTAGCTCATCAGCATACTAAGATCTTAAAGGGATACCACTCTTAAAGGAAATCACACAACATCTGTCTCCTTTCCAAAGATAAGTCTCGTATGTTTAAAGCAAAAACATTATAAAATTAGATATCAAAATTATTTACACATGGATAGAGATTATGAACTTTACACATACAGAAGCTTAATAGTCTACATATCGTTTCAGAGGTTTGACAACTCTTCCAGATCTGGTTATGGTATAACCTTCTGGGGATGTCATCCTTGGCTGTTTTGGGTTTGCAGGCATGTTGTCTATGCACTGGCTGCCATCCTTTTGATCTGTCAAACGCCCAACGTTGGCGCGTGCTCCCTCGAGTTCGCCCTGCACAATTGGAGTACTGCACACTTCTCAGTTGGCTTCAGTTCCTTCTCAACACCACTCCACTAAATGTTGTAATCTTGTAGGACCTAGGCCCACCGCACACTCGGGACACCTCTGCAGGCAACCATGTTTGCATAGTGGTCTGTACGACCCTGAACTTTTGTCCTACATGTAGCTGAGGTAGTTCAGTCCCTGCGTGTCGGTCATGAACCATCTTCATTCTCCTGTATTTCGAGCAGTGTTCCTCCTGCATCTCGGAGAATTTGGACAGATGATGGCTTGGCAGAGTCATCCACACTTGTCTGCCAAACATGATCTCTGCTGGTGACGGTAAGCCCATATCCATAGGTGTAGCTCTGAGGTGGAGTATGGCAACACGAAAACCTTGTTTCGTTTTCCTACACTTTGGGATAAGCGCTTTGTCTGTGCAAACCATTCGATCGGCGAGACCATTAGACCAAGGGTAATGTGGTGAGGACATCACATGGTTTACGCCCCATTTGGTGCACATATTCCTGAAAGGTTTGCCCGCATACTGTGGCTCATTATCAGAAACGAATTCTTCAGGTGCACTGAATATGGCACTCAATCTGTCTGCAACAAATGGGCTTTAAGTGCCTTTTACCTGTCTGATAATTGGAAATTTAGAGAAAGAGTCCATGACTAGGATAAAGCCATCTCTATTAACGGAAAACAGGTCAGTGGCAATTTTGGACCAAGGGACTGATGGAATCTCGTGAAGGTGTAGGAGGTTCTTTGTGTTGTTGTGGCTAGTGGCTCTGGCAAGCCTCACACATCCTCACTCACCTTTCGATGTCATTAATGATCCTTGGCCAAGAAACAGTGTCTCGTGCCAGTCATCTTGTTCGCTCTATGCCCGTATGGCTTTGGTGAAGTTGTGACAATATGTCCTCTCAGACAGCTTTGGGCACAATCACTTGTTTTTTCTTGAAGGTGATGCCCCTAGAGATACCAAGCTCATCTCTGTAAGGCTAGAAGCATATGAGGGTTTCTAGCATCTCTTTTACCATGTCAGGCCAGCCTTCCAAGATGAGTCTCCACAGTGCCTTCAGTTGTGGGTCATTTGCTGTTTGATTGCAGTAGGTCACATCTGTGCTGACCAAAATGCAGTAAGTCACTGCCACCAAGTAATGAGAAGCTTTATATGTTGTCTGATGCAAAATAAATGAGATGCGCGGAGTCCAGGTTGTTGAAGATCTCAAACAAGTTTATTAAACAGCTAAGCTATTATACAGTACAGAGCTACCTATTTACAAAACTTGCTTCTTGGTGTTACAGTTACAGAGTGACTCTTGGCTCTGAGTTACATGACCACACACTGGTACGTAGCTCGTTAACATACTAAGATCTTATAGGTATATCACTCTTAAAGGCAATCACACAATACACAGTGCTTTAGGGAGGGAGTTGCAGGATTTTGACCCATGAACAGTGAAGGAACAGTGATACAGTTCCAAGGCAGGATGGTGTGTGACTTAGAGGGGAACTTAGAAGAGCGGTGTTCCCTTGACCTTCTAGGTGGTAGAGGTCGTGGGTTTGGAAGGTGCTGTTGAAGGAGCCTAGGCAAGTTGCTGCAGTGCATCATGTAGATGGTACATAGTGCTGCCACTGTGGTGGAGGAAATGAATGTTTAAGGTGGTAGATAGGGTGCCGGTCAAGCAGGCTGCTTTGTCCTGGATAGTGTCGAGCCTCTTGAGTGTTATTGGAGCTGTACTCATCCAGGCAAGTGGGGAGTCTTCGATCACACTCCTGACTTGTGCCTTGTAGAAGGCAGACAGGCATTGTTGGGGGGGGGGGGGGGGGGGGGGGGGGGGAGGTCAAGAGATGAGTTATCCGCCACAGAATTCCCAGCTTCTAACCTGCTCTTGTAACCAAAGTGTTTATATGGCTGATCCAGTTAAGTTTCTCACCCAGGATGTTGTTGGTGGGAGATTCAGCGATGGCAATGTCAAAGGGCCGATGGTTAGATTTTTTTTTGCTGGAGATGGTCATTGCCTGGCACTTGTGTGGCATGAATGTTTATTGCCACTTATCAGCCCAAGCCTGAATATTGTCCAGGTCTTGCTGCACATGGACACAGACTGCTTCAATATCTGAGGAATTGCAAATGGTATTGAACACTCTGCAATCAGCAAACATTCACATTCTAATGTTATGTTGGCGGGAAGGTCATTGATGAAGCAGCTGAAAATGGTTGGACTGAGGAACTCCTGCAGTGATGTCCTGGGGCTGAGAGGATTGGTCCCCAACAACCACACCCATCTTCCTTTGTGTTAGGTATGACTTCAACCAGTGGAGAGTTTTCCCCCCCCGATTCCCATTGACTTGAATTTTGCTAGGGCTCCTTGATGCCACACTCAACCAAATGCTGATTTACATCAAGGGCAGTCACTGTCACCTCACTTCTGGAATTCAGGTCCTTCGTCTAAGCTGGGCCAAGGCTGTAATGAGGTCTGGAGCTACGTGGCTCTGGCAGACCTAAACTGAGCATTGATGAGCTGGTTATTGCTGAGTAAGTGTTGCTTGATTGCTCTGTCGATGACACTTTCCATCATAGAACCATAGAAAAACTATGGCACGTCGTGTCCATGCCGGCTGGAAAAAAAACTAGCCACCCAATCCAATACCACCTTCCAGCACCTGGTCCGTAGCCTTGCCAGTTACAGCACTACCAACCATCTTAAAACTGTGCCCCCTGGTAATTGAGCTCTCTGCGAGGGGAAACAGGTCCTTCCTGACTACTCTATCTAGGCCCCTCATAGTTTTGTACACCTCCATTAAGTCACCCCTCAGCCTCCTCTGTTCGAAGGAAAGCAACCTTAGCCTATCCAATTTTTCCTCTTAGCTGCAACTTTCGAGCACTGGCAACAATCTTGTAAATTTCCTCTGTACTCTCTCCAGAGCAATTACGTCCTTTCTGTAAAGTGGTGACCAGAACTGTATGCAATACTCCAACTGTGGCCTCACCAGCATTTTATACACTTCCAGCATCACATCCCTGCTTTTGAATTCTATACCTCGGTCAATAAAAGAAAGCATTCCATATGCCTTCTTCACCATTCTATCTACCTGTCCTGCCACCTTCAGGGACCTGTGGACATGCACTCCAAGGTCTCACACTTCTTCTACCCCTCTCAACATCCTCCTGTTTATTGTGTATTCCCTTGCTTTATTTGCCCTCCCCAAATGCATTACCTCACACTTTTCTGAACTGAATTCCATTTGCCATTTTTCCACCCACTCGACTAAACCATTAATATCTTTCTGGAGTCCACGGCTATCCTTTTCACTTTCAATTACACAGCCAATTTTTGTGTCAGCAGCAAATTTCCCGATCATGCCTCCCACATTTCAGTCCAAATCATTAATATACACCATAGACAGCAAGGGACCGAACACTGAGCCCTGTGGAGTGCCACTGGAAACAGCTTTCCATTCACAAAATAATCCGTCGACTACTACCCTTTGTTTCCTGTCCCCGAGCCCGATTTTTGTGATTGTCATAAGCTTTCTTTTTCTGCTTTAACATACCCTGTAAGCTTCTAGATAACCATGGATGCTAGATTTGGCAGAACCACCCTTTATCTTTGTGGGGGCATGCCTACACTGTGCCTGCAGTATCTCACTTTTGAATGCCTCCCACTGGTTTGCCACTGATTTTCCTTCAAGTAGCTGTATCCAGTCCACCTCTCAATTTCTTAAAATTTGCCTTTCCCCAATTTAGAACTTTTACTCCTGTTTTACCTTTGTCCTTTTCCATGATTATGCTAAAACTTACTGTATTATGTTCACTATCTCCAAAATGGTCACCCACTGTTATTTCCTCAACTAGCTCAGCTTCATTACTGAAGACGAAATCTAGAATTGCGTCCCCTCTCGTTGGGTTTGTTATCTGCTGGCTAAAAAAGTTCTCGAACATAGTTCGAGAATTTGTCCCCTCTGTGCCCTTTACACTGTTTGCATCCCAGTTAATACTGAGGTAGTTGAAATCCCCAACTATTATTGCCCCAAAGTTTTTGCACTCAGAAATTTGCCTACATATTTGTTCTCCTACCTCCCTCTCACTATTTGGGGGTCTATAGTACACTCCTAGTAGTGTGGCTTCCCCTTTTTTATTTCTGATCACCACCCAGATGGCCTCATTGGATGATTCATTTAGCATATCATCTCTCCTCAAAGCCGTTATTGATTCTTAACTAACAATGCTACACCCCCTCCTTTTTTATCTCCCTCTCTATCTCGCCTGAAAACTCTACAGCCAGGGATGTTGAGCTGCCATTCTTGCCCCTCCTTAAGCCATGTTTCCATTAAAGCAACGATATCATGTTGCCATGTGTCTATCTGTGCCCTCAGCTCATCGGCTTTATTTACTATATTCCTTGCATTTAAATAAATACCCTTTAACACTACCAAATTCTTGTGCTGCAGACTTTTTAACCTTTGCTTCTTCTATCTTTCAGAGTCACTAGCTAATTTTCTGCCTCCTGTTTCTGCCCTGAAATTGCCCTAAGACCACGCTCAGGTTCCCATCCTCCTGCCAAGCTAGTTTAAACCATCCCCAACAGCACTAGCAAACCTTCTTGCAAGGATATTTGTCCTAGTCCTGTCAGGTGCAGACCTTCCGGCTTTTACAGGTTCCACCTTCCTCAGAATCGGTCCCAATGCCCCAGAAATCTGAAGCCCTCCCTCCTGCACCATCTCTCCAGCCACACATTCATCTGGTGTATTCTATCTCTGTACTCACTAGCATGTGGCCTTGGCAGTAATCCAGAAATTACTACCTTTGAGATTCTGCTTGCTAATCTCGTTCCTAACTCCCTAAACTCAGCCCGCAGAACCTCATCCCTCTTTCTTCCTAGATCGTTGGTACCAATGTGGATCACGACCTCTGGCTGTGCACCCTTGCCCTCCAGAATGCCCTGTAGTCGCTCGGTGATATCCATGACCCTGGCACCAGGGAGACAACATACCATCCTGGAATCACATCTGTGGCCACAGAAACGCCTGTTACCCTAACTATAAAATCCCCTATCACTATTGCTCTCTTGTCCTTTCTCCTCCCTCCCTGCACAGCTGAGTCACCCACGGTGCTCTGGTCATGACTCTCGCTGCACTCTCCAGAGGAACCCGCTCTCCCATCGGTACTCAGAACTGAATACCAGTTAGAAAGTGGGATGCCCTCTGGGACTCCTGCACTACCTGCCTTGACCTTCTTGTCTGCCTGGCAGCCACCCAGACCCTCTCCTGCCTGTGCTCTCTTAAGCTCCAGGCTGACTACCTCCTGAAACGTGCTATCCATGTACTTCTCTGCCTCACGGAGGCACCACAGTGACTCCAGCCATTGCTTGAGTTCCAAAACCTGGAGCCCAAGCTGCTGCAGCCGGTGACACTTCCTGCATATGTGTTCGTCAAGGATACATGGTGCGTCCACGACTTCCCACGTCACAGGAGGCACATTCCGCTTGCCCTGCCATTACTTAGCTTCACAAACTAATTATTGCTAATGTAATAAGTGGAATAACTTACCAGTTACTCGCCAACCGCTTCTTCCCCTGTACTGTGGAGGCTGAAAAGGCAGAAAAGTAAAGAAAGACTGCTAAGAGCACCTCCTTCCCCTAGTCAGTAAATTCCCTCACACACAACTCACAGCCTCACTGAGTCCAAACAGCACTACTCTAATTTATTATTAATAAACTACACTAATTAAAACAAAACCTTAGTAGTACTAACCTTATCACGTACAGGGTAGCTATTTGAGTGTTTAAAAAAAGAACTTTTCTCCCCCTGATTTTTTAAGCTATTTACAGGTAATAACAACTGTTACTTATCAACCAATCAGCTTGCAGATCTCCCGTGATGTCACCAGCAGTTGTTTTCCTCTTTTGAAACCCAGTGCGCACTGCCACTGACTGCTTCTGCTGCTCCTCGCTAGGTAAGGACCTCGAGCCCAGCTCTTTATTTCTCCAGGTCCCTCTCTGGATCTGCCTCCTCCCAGGTCCGCCACTGACTGCTGCTCCGGTCTGAGGGTTATGGCTGAGAGTAGACTGATGGGGTGGCAATTGGTCAGATTAAATTTGTCCTACTTCTTTTGGACAGGACACACCTGGGGAATTTTCTACATCGTCGAATAGATGCCAGTGTAGTAGCTGGACTGTAACAGCTTGGCCAGGGACGCAGCTAGTTCTGGAGCATGCGTTTTCAGTACTACAGCCAGGATATTGTCAGGCCCATAGCCTTTGCTGTATCCAATGCCTTTGCCCATTTTTTGCTATCACGTGGAATGAACCGAATTGGCTGGCGACTGACATCTGTGGTGCTGGGGACCTTAGGAGGAGGCCAAGATGGATCAGCTACTCGCCACTTCTGACTGAAGATGGTTGCAAATGCTTCAGCCTTGTCTTTTGCCCTGACGTGCTGGACTCCCCTGTCATTGAGGACAGGGATATTTGTGGAGCCTCCTTGTCCCATTAGTTATTTAATTGTCCACCACCATTCATGACTGGATGTGGCAGGACTGCAGTGCTTTGATCTGATCCATTGAGTGTGGGGTTGCTTAGCTCTGTCTATAGCATGCTGCTTCTGCTGTTTAGCATGCATGTGGATCTATGTTGTAGCTTCACTAGCATCTCATTTTTTGGTATGCCTGGTGCTGCTCCTGGCATGCTCTCCTATACTCCTCCTTGAACCCAGGTAGGACCCCTGGCTTGATGGTAATGGGAGACTGAGGGATATGCCAGGCCATGAGGTTACAGATTGTGGTTAAATATAATTCTGCTGCTGCTGACGACCCACAGTGCTGCATCGATGCCCAGTTTTGAGCTGCTAGATCTGATCTGAATCAATTTGGTTCATACTGCAGACAAAAATAATCCAGCACGTTGGCATGACCCGGAGTCTAACCTACACCTTAGCAGGGTGTTACAGTAAATTTGAACTCAAGACTGAAATTTAGTTCTTTCAGGTACTAATTGTCTTGAGCATTGCTCTCAGCACAACCTTATGTTTCCCTCAAGTTGTAACAAGACAAGTGGAACAGTTTGGTTTGGTTAATTTTTGAGAAAAAGTAATTTGCTGTTGTAAAATATATTGCTTGAATACAAACATATTCTAGTAGAATTGCAAATAAAAAAGGTGGTTGTTGATATGCAATGTCACAGAGCAAGATTTTTATTTTCATTGGTACTTTACACTAGCCCCCACCACACAAAAGGGTTATAAATGGATGTTTTTAAAGCTGCAAATACCAGAAATCTGAAGTAAAAACAGAAAATGCTAGAAATACAAACCAATGAATAAAAACAGCTTAATACTTAGCCAGAACACGAGATCAGGGGAAAGGTTAGATTCAATAAGTTATCCTGTCTTCTCTCTTTCATGCTGACTAAACTGTTGTGTATTTCTAGCAGTTTTGCTTTTGTTATTTATCGAAGTCTGCAACTCGGAGCTACTCATTTGCAAGAGGTTACCCCTGCCTGAGCACTGAACTTGCATATTTTTCTAGTTTCTCTCCTATCATGTTTTCAGGTTAACAGAATCATAGAATAGGAACAGCACAGCAGGTCGTCATTTGGACCATTGTCCTGTCCATGAGACCCACCACCTGCTCCCTCAACCCGATTTTCATGAATATGCTGACCACACAACTTCACTTGCTGGCTCCCATCATACTGATACTGTTAATAGTTCTCTCTCCTCAGGTACTGTTCTCCACTCTTCAAATCTGCTATCATCGCACCTCTTCTCAAAACACCAACCACTGACTAGCTCCGTCCTTGCAAATGACCATCCGTCTCCAACCTCCCCTTTCCATCCCAAAGTCCTTGAAAGTATTGACCATGCCTTCCAAATCAGTGCCCAACCTTCTCGGAACTCCGTGTGTGAATTTCTCCAATTCGGTTTCTGCCCCTGCCACAGTACCAAACTTAGGGAGGGCCTGCACAAATTTAAACAGCTCTCCACTGGGTCCTGGGCTGGAGTCAGATCTTTCCTCACCAGAACTTTCCTTGGCGTCAAGTCCACTCTTTGTCTAAGTTCCATCTTTTTCAATTTGAATTCCTTTCCTTCTCTTTCCTTTTCCTCAAGTTCAAGTTTTCTTCCAATTCGTTTTCCTCCTTTTTCTGTTCAAGCTCAGGTGGCATCATCTGTAACTGAATTTGAATGAATTCAACTGCACTAGCCTCAGGTTTGCTTTCTTCTTCTTCCAATTGCAAATGTTGTGCTATTACTTCAATTATGTCTGCTTTCTTAGTTCCAGGTTTTAACTCTAACACCAACAGCTCTGCCAAATTCTTGAGTTTAACCTTGGTTAAGTGTCTCAAGTCACTGAGCGATACATCCTCCTTCCTCAGAAAAGTTGCAGAAACTGCTAAAGACATTCCAGTGGTGTAGACTTTACTCTATTAGACAAGAAATCTGGTTCTGGTACTTTTTATTTTTCCTTTTTCAATTATTATCACCCCACTTACAAGTGTACTTGGTCGGCATCGGGTTTTTCCCGCAAAGAACACCCAATTATATGTTGCGACCGAGGTGGGAGGAGTACACTGTTTATTTTAGTTCCACTTCTCCATGGGTCACAACATAAATTTAAATTTTTTCCCACTTACCAATATGGTCAATCGTGGACTCTATTTTTATCCCAGAATAAAACACATCAACCAGGTTTCTCGAATAAACAACAAAATTATCAGTTTATTATAAAACAAGTCTTAACCAGTAATGAAGTAAAGCATAAACACACAGACTGAAATATTAAAGTTCCCTTTTTACCGTAGCCACTCACACGAACACATACACTGGTTAACCGGAAACAAAGGGATTTTTGTTTTTAGAGCTCTATTACAGACAAAAAAAACTCTTGGCTGAATACTTGTTCATTCTTGAAGATACAGCTGATGAAATATGTTGTGTTCCAAAGCTGGCATACAGTCTGGCCTCTGAGTACACGTAGAGAGATCACTGGGATCTTTTAGAACAGTTCTTTTCAGGCAGCGTTGAGAATTAATTTAGCAGGCTTTTCTTCAAAGACAGGAGATGAGATAGTTGACACAGTGGACTTCTCAGGGTTTTTTTTTTTTTTTTTTAAGAGGGGCGCTGGACAGCTGAGCTGGGTTGTGGTCTCCTTCCTTGGAAGTTCTCTCCCTTTTTATACAGTTAAAGCCTAACTCAAAACAATTCAAAAGCAAAACTGAGACTAGGAGGTCAACCTTTTGACCTCCATCAATCTTGACCGGTCACTTCTTTGTAAACAACTTCTCCAGGTGTCCAAAGTTCTCTAAAAGCAAAATACTGCGGATGCTGGAAATCTGAAACAAAAACAAGAAATGCTGGAATCACTCAGCAGGTCTGACAACACCTGTGGAAAAAGCAGAGTTAACGTTTCGGGTCAGTGACCGAAGGGTCACTGACCCGAAACGTTAACTCCGCTTCTTTTTCCACAGATGCTGCCAGACCTGCTGAGTGATTCCAGCATTTCTTGTTTTGGTCCAAAGTTCTCTGTTGTTTATTGAGCTGGAAGTCAGGTGGTTTCCCGAAAAGGCTTGTTGTTGTTGCTGGAAGTCAAGTGGTTTCCAGAAAGGCTTGTTTTCCTCACAAGAGCTCAGTGTCCCTTTTAAAACATATTTGCAGGGACTGTTTTTTCAAAGTCAAGTGGCCTTTACATATCCCCCTTTGAAAATCCCAAAGTTTAACATTTCTTCAATCTTTCAAAAATGAATCCTCAAAAAATAGATTCAACAAAACACAGAAGCACTTTAACAACATCCCTCAGACCACCTAATTCTACCTCTAAAAATGCCAGACTCCACCCTGCCTCAGCTTATTTGCTGCTGAAACCCTCATCCATGCCTTTGTTACCTCTAGACATGACTATTTCAATGCACTCCTGACTAGCCTCCCATGCTCCACCTGTTGTAAACTGCCACCTATATCTTCACTTCACTCCAAATTCTGTTCACCCATCACCCCTGTGATCACTGACCAACCATGGCTCCCAGTTAAGCATCGCCTTGATTTCAAATTCCTCCATGGCCCCAGCCTTCCCTATCTCTGTAATCTCCAAGATATCTGTGCTCCTCCAATTTTGGCCTTTTGAGCATCCCCAATTTTAATCATTCCACCATAGACATTCATGCCTTCAGCTGCCAAGGCCCTAAGCTCTGGAATTCTCTCCCTAAACCCCTCTGCCTCTCTTTCCTCCTTTAAGACATTCCTTAAAACCTACCTTTTATCAAGCTTTTGGCCATCTACCTTAATATCTCATGTGGCTCAGTATCAAATTTTGTTTGATAATCTCCTATAAAGTACTTTGGGACATTTTACTACATTAAAGGTGCTATATAAATACAAGTTGTTGCCGTTGTTGGAGTTAGAGAACAGCATGATTTTAGAGCTAAAACTCAGATAGAAGGCCATGAACTCAAAACATTTTATGTCTCAATCAGAAGCTTATGATTTAAGTATACCTCACAAAGGCTAAAAGTACCTGACACAATTAGACTAACAGCTAAGCCAGCAAATGAGCTGCTGCTACATGATATTGAGTGAAGGGAAGAAAGGACAAACAGCCTTGAACCATGTATTCCCTGATCACAGAGCAGCCCTGACAATTATGAAATGCATAACAGTGACCTACCAAAGGTGTATATATAGTGCTGAGCAGCGTGCAGTGAAACAAAAAGATAATGAGAAAAGAAAACTAAATCTAATAATAAAAATAATGGTGACTGCAGTGAAAGCTACTTGAGTAAAACCCATAAATAATAGCTGCTTTTGACATTTATGTGGTGTGCTAACCTATGGAGTCCCTGTTTATTCAGCAGGGCAAGAACTAATTAATAAATCAAACTATACAATTAAAACTGTCAGTCTTTCAAATCATTATATAGTTCCAAAGAATGCAGTGAAAGCAAAGCACCCCTCTGGTATTTGCATGACTCTGATTAAGCTACCAAGACTACAACAGCTTAGAGCCCTAGTAAAGAAACATTTGGAAGTCGTTCAGGCCTACACAAAGCCCGTGTTCACATGGTTTTCAGCCTATGTGGGAAGCCACATAAAGGCAAGTTCAGCTGCTGTCTTACATTTTCCAAACACATGTACAACTGAAAAATATGGTTAAAACATTTTGCTGTAAAACATGCGACTACCTGGTACCTGTTGTCTCAATTCATAACTCATATCCTGTAACACAGATCTGGAACAGATGCCACTGAGGAGCTCGCCAAAAAGTTGAGCAAACCAGGTATTTTGCTCCTGTACAAACATCAAGTGATAGTTTGACTTTGAAAGACAGCAGACTTGAACATTTGTTTGCCATCCACAAGCATTTGTACTCATGGCACTTTACATAAAATTACTTACATATGGTCATTAAATGGTGAGTAAAGAGCAATCGACAACAGGTCTATACTACAAAGGTTAAGGTACTTATTAAGACTGTTTTTATGTTGCGCCATGAGGACAAGTTTTATTCCCCGTTTTTCCTTGCAGTGTGCCGCTAATCCTGACAGGGGTCTTTGGGAGGCTTGTACTTTACAGTTCCTTCCATGACAAGACCAATGAAAACGAAGATCTAGGATGTCATTAGAAGTGTGGACTTAATAAGTGTTCAACAACAGAGGTAATGTGCCTGTGAGCCCAAGGGCATATAATCAAAGTAAAAATACAGGAAGGTAAATTACTGAATCAGGACTTAGCATAGAATTCCTCTCTCATCTCCAATTATCCACAAAGTGAAAGTTTAAAAATAATGTTTGCTTATGGGGAGTCCTCTGTGGAGACCACATACTAGGAGTATGTCAGACAACACCAAAGTTAATTAACTAGCAGATCTCTGGTGGCATTGCTCAGTGGATCAGATATCTTTTTATTATAGGAAAGATATTAACAAAGCATGGTCGGAACAGTGTTACTTGCAACAAGTATGATAGTCTTTCTGCAGCACATGCTGCCTGGAACTATCTATAAATTGGAAATAAAATAGATGATTAGGCAGCCCCAGGAAAGTTTAAGACTAAATATTTAAACAATAGCTAGAGCAGGGAAAAGACTGTAGTGGGATATAGAGCATCAAAAAGGGAAGTAGTGGGGAAGATAGTGTTTGGGGTTAGCATCACAAAATATTTATCTTGGAATTGATGGGAGCAAATAGATAAAAGTAGAAAAGACTGAGGTTGAACACAGCCATCAGCAAAAGGATGGGGGTGGAAGAGCAATAAGGGAAAGGGAGAAGTGAGAGTAGATTGCAGAATAGGTACCCAGGCCATCAGAAGAAATAACAAGAAATGCTGGAAATACATAGCAGGTCTGGCAGCATCTGTGGAGAGAGAAGCAGAGTTAACGTTTCAGGTCAGTGACCCTTCTTCAGAACAGTGCTGAAGGGCGGTCACGGACCTGAAACATTAACTCTGCTTCTCTCTCCACAGATGCTGCCAGACCTGCTGAGTATTTCCAGCATTTCTTGTTTTTTTCAGATTTCCAGCATCTGGAGTATTTTACTTTTATATCAGAAGAAATACTTATTTTGAAATGAGGCTGAGCAGGGAGCAGCAAGCAAAGGGAAAGGTTAACATTTAAAACAGCAGGCAGAGTGGGGGAAAGGGAGACAGCAGGAGGAAGAATGTAGTAGAAGGTAGAGTAAGAATGGGAAGGAAAAGGAAGAATCTGCAACTTTTAAAACTAAGCTGAGGCACAGTTGGGAACAGGACGATGACTAGCGTTTCATGGAGACTAATGGTGATTGTTACTGGAAAGACTTGGCGGCAGATTGGGATGAAAAAAGGTTTGACATCACTGAATTTAAAGAAAAAATATATTTTTCAAGGTAAAGCTGCAAACTTTAAAGTAAAGCTGAAATCCCAGAGGATTGGAGAGTGGCGAATGTGCCACCCTTATTCAAGAAAGGGTGTAAGGTCAGTCCTAGCAACTACAAGCCAATTAGTTTAACATCAGTGGTGGATAAGGTTTTTGAAACAATAATCAGGGAAAGAAAATCAACAGGTACTTGGAGAGGTTTGAGTTAATTAAGGAGAGCCAGTATGGATTTGTAAGAGGGAGATCATGCTTGACTAATCTAACTGAATTTTTTTTGAAGTAACAGTGAAGGTTGATGTAGGGAATGTGGTGGATGTTGTTTATATGGATTTTAAAAAAGCATTTGATAAGGTGATTCTGTGAGGTACCACGTAAAAGGCTGGTTAACAAAATTCAGGCTCATGGAATAGGAGAGTCAGTGTTCAATTGGATTAAAAAATTGGCTATGGACAGAAAACAGCAAATCGTAGAAAATGATTGTTTTCAGACTGGAGGATGTCAGCCAACAGTGTTCCCCAAGGGTCTGTGCTTTTTCTGCTATATATAAATGACTTGGATTTTGGAACACAACAGAATCTCAAAATTTACCAATGACACCAAACTTTGAGGTGTGGCAGCGAGGATGATATGAACCATCTGGAACAGGATAGGCTATCAGAATGGGCAAACAGGTGGTAGATGGAATTTAATACTGAGAGAGTGAGATGATACATTTTGGCAGAAGGGATAGGGAGAAGTAACATATACTAATAGCACAGTTGTAAAGAGTGTGCAGGAACAGAAGAAACTGGGGGTGCATGTGCTTCAATCATTGAAGGTGGCAGGACATATTGAGTGTGTGGTTGGTAAAGCATATGGCATCTTGGGCTTCATAAATAGAGACATTAAACTGGGGAGGCACAGTGGTGCAGTGGTTAGCACCACAGCCTCACAGCTCCAGCGACCCGGGTTCGATTCTGGGTACTGCCTGTGTGGAGTTTGCAAGTTCTCCCTGTGACCGCGTGGGTTTCCGCTGGGTGCTCCGGTTTCCTCACACAGCCAAAGACTTGCAGGTTGATAGGTAAATTGGCCATTGTAAATTGCCCCTAGTGTAGGTAGCTGGTAGGAGAATTGTAGGGATGTGGTAGGGAATATAGGATTAATGTAGGATTAGTATAAAATGGGTGGTTGATGCTCAGCACAGACTCGGTGGGCCGAAGGGCCTGTTTCAGTGCTGTATCTCTAAATAAAATAAAATAAAATCTGCGAAGTTATGCTGAGCCTTTATAAAGCTCTGGTTAGCTCCAACTGGAGTATTGTGTCCAGTTCTTTAGGAAGAATGTGAGGGTCCTTGAGAGGGTGCAGAGGAGATTTACCAGAATGGTTCCAGGGATGGGGGATTTTAGTTACAAAGTTAGGTTGGAAAAGCTGGGGTTGTTCTCCTCAGAGTAAAATAGATTGAGGGGCGATGTAACAGAAGTATACAAGATTATGACAGGCTTAGATAAATTAGACAAGGAAAAACTGTTCTCAATAACTAATGGCACAAGGACTAGCAGACACAGATTGAAGGTTTTGGGCAAGAGATGCTGGGGGAATATGAGGAAGAGCTTTTTACGCAGTGGGTGGAAATGACCTGGAGCGCACTGACCACAAGTGTGGTGGAAGCAGAGACAATGAACTCAAAAGGAAATTGGATAGCCACTTGAAGGAAATAAACCTGCAGGGCTATGGGGATTGAGCGGCAGAGTGGGACTGACTAGACTGCTTTGTGGAGAGTCGGCATGGACTTGATGAGCCGAATGACCACCTTCTGTGCCATAAAACTCTACGGCAATGGAGCAGAGAAGTAGGAGTAGCATTTCAGGTATTGTAAGAGTAAAGTGCTTCCACATTAGTGGATGGACATTCAAAAGCGGGGAAGGGAAGGAATGTCAGTTTTTAAAGAAGTTTTTTTTAAATTCTAGTTTTTAAAACTGGGAGATTTCTGAAAGGAAACAGTTAAAATAAAGTATAGGTGTATAAAAGTGAAAGTGGTGGCATTTCAGGAACTGGCAGAATGGCTTAGCAGAAGATTTTTTTTTTTTAAAAGTCAGTTTCTCAACTAAAGCTGAGGGAAAAAATAAATGCAGAGGGGAAAGAGGCTAGAAAGGGCCAGGAGCAAGATGAGTGGGAGACTAAAGAAATTCAGGGCAGGAGTTGGAGAAGCTTAGAAGCAGTTTAAGAGGCTCTAGACTCTCTAGTCATGGCATAATAGCCTAAAGGTGATAAGCAAATTATTATACATTAAATGCAACCTACTGACATCAGAGAGCAACATAAGTTAAATATGGGCATCTTAACATGGGATTTCTCGATGTTTGCATAACAGTTTTAATGCAGCATGTGGCCCATGTAGTATTTTGTTAAATATATATATTCTTTTAAAAAAAGTGAAAAATATACCACAATGCTCAAACTGTAAAACCAGATGCAATTATTTAATAAAAGACATCTAGTCTAAGATGGTTTCTGTTCAGTTACTTTTGCAAGTATTTACCAGCATACTGTAGCAGCATATTTTCTTTATTAAAAGCATAAATATACTTGGCAAATCCAAGATGATTTTTCATTTAAGTCTTGCACATATGACCTCAGAATGTTTTATTAAATTTTTGAGCTGAAAACATGGATGGAACAAGCTTCTTTACTGCCAACATAGTACAACAAATTGAATTAAGTAGATTACATTTTAAAATTTCCAATTTCACTGCATTTCAAATGGTCATTATAAGATTTACATCAATCTGTAACTAAGTATAGAAATACTTTGGAGGATAACTATGCTGCCGAGTACTGTAAAAACTGGTGTATAAATCACCACAGAAAACACTACATTGCTTGCATTTCTAAAGTATGTTGTAGTATATTGTTCAAAGTACTGAGCTGCCAAGTAATTAATATAAATCTTCCCATTGAACAAATGCTCTGAACTACATGTTGCATGTTTAGTTAGTCGGCCACCATTTGCATATTTGATTAGTCTAGCTAGGAGAGATTATTGAGTTTTCAGTAATTTTAACATTAACTCCTTTGTTACATTTTAATGGTGTACAGCTTTACACAAGTCTGTATGATTCCTCAGAAACCATACTGCTTCTCCCTCCAGTCTCTCTCATGTGATACTTGCACCATCATGGTGGGAGGTATTCCTCACACTGTCTCAAACACTAATCCTTTCAAACCCTTATACTATATCTACCCAAGTCTTTACCCATATACATACATTTACTTATTTATTTTTACATACTACCCCATCTCCGCCCCGTCTCTGACAAAGATTCAAATCGGTCAGAATGCTTCACAACTCTTCTTGATTGTGTTGTCAGACGCAGAAGGTCGTAGTCTTTCTCTAACCTCTTGCTTCTTGACTTTAACGGCCTTCATTAAGGTTTGTAGTATCTGGTGCTTTCTGAATTTCAGGTTCAACATCTGGTTCGTCCAAATGTCTGACTGACTGACATCTCTGATGAATAGAAATAAGATTTCTCCTGCTTATTCTTATAGTACCTTCTGAACTATGTACTAAATAAGATCACTAATTCTTATTACTCTGGACGATTACTCCTTCTCTGCCTTGGTCTCGTACCCATACCTTTTCTTCTTCCATCAACGTAAGTAGGTTCCTGGTGCGATATTTCCTATTATAGTTAGCTTGTCGCTTTCCCTGTCTTAAGTTTGTATGATTCCTCTGAAGCCATGCTGCTTCTCCCTCCAGTCTCTCGCACATGTGATACTTGCATCATCATGGTGGGAGGTATTCCTCACACTGTCTCAAACATTAATCCTTTCAAACCCTTATACCCCCAAGTCTTCTGTCTTGAACTCTGATAATCCTGCACTTCTAGCCCTGGAAGTAAATTTTTGGGTAGGATGGGAAGTTGTGTCCTTAGCTTCCTTCCCATCAACAGTTCTGATGACGTTAATCCACATAGCAATGTAGTAGGTCTATAGTTAGGAGTGCCGTTTGAAAATCTTCATTTTTCTTTAACAGTGCTTTGATACTTCTGACTCCTCTTTCAGCTTCACCATTAGATTGAGGATATCTAGGGGTACTTCTAAGATGTACAAATCTACAGTTTTCCACAAAGCATGTAGTCATTTGCAAATTGTAATCCATTATCGGCAACTATCTGGTCAGGTATATCATGGGTTACAAAGATCTATGATAAAGCTCAAATAACCATATCAGTAGTCGTTGTGTACAAACGTTTGACTATTTTTCAAGGTGGATTGAAATCAATGACAACCAGGTAGGATTTTCCATTAAACATGAATAGATCCATTCCCAGACATTCCCACGGTCCAGTTGGAAATTGGGTTGCGATAAGGGGTTCCCTCTGATCCTATCTGTGCACTGCTGGCAATTAGAAATCATTTCTTTTATATCTCTCGATATTCCTGGCCACCACACGGATGACTGAGCCCGTGCTCTGCATTTCGTTATACCTGTGTGGCCTTGGTGTATTTTCTCCAAGAGTGAGTCTGGAATCACCAGCCTCTCGTCATATACCAGCAAATCATCCACAGTAGTAAAGTGCCTCCTGTGCTCAAAGAAGATTTTCATCACCTTACTACTGGGACACTGCTGTGGCAAACCTTATGTGCCATACTGGCAGATATGAATGTATTCCCTATCTTGCATCTGAGCATGACGAACTTCCTGAAGCTTTTTTGAACTTGCAGCCATTGTGATGCAGTGAACTGAGAATATGACTCAAATCGCATTAATGAAGTTAATATCCTGTTGTGTAGGATGGTTGACAGTAGCTCTGGACAATGCATTTGTTGTAACTTGTTCCTTGCCCTGTATGTATACCATATCGTACGTGAATCTCATTCACCTCAGCCAGAATCTCTGGATTCTCGGAGGTGTCCTAGTGAGTTCCTTTTCATTAAGTAAGGAAAATAGGGATTTGTGGTCTGTCTCTGTGATAACCTTTAAGCCGATAATATAATCTGAGAACTTCTCACAAGCCCACGTGACTGCGCGATCATCTTTCTCTATGACAGCGTACCTCGTCTCAATCTCAGACAATGCTCTGATGCTGACCGGTCAGCGACATCCATCTGGCTGTTCTTGAAAAAGGACTGCCCCTAACCCTGTAAATGAGGCATCTGCTGCAATTGTGGTTGATAGTGAGGGGTTATACTGTGCTAAGATATCTGGCAAAATCAGCATCTCCTTGATCCTCTGACATAATTGCTCCTAATTTGTATCTCAATATCATGCTTGAGTTTTCCTTAATAGTTGTCTTAAGGGTTTAACTTGCGCTAGATTGGGTAAAAATTTTGCCAACTGATTAGCCATTCCAAGGAATCGTTGAAGATCTTTGACAGAAGTAGAAAGTGGGAATTCACTAATGGCTGTTGTCTTTTGCGGGTCTGCCATTATGCCGTTGCTACTGATAACGTATCCTAAGAAACTGTCACGCACATCGGAAGTGCGATGAATCAACATTCACGGACTAACTCTGAAGAGTTATGAAACAACGAACTTTGTCTTTAAAAAAATCTTTATTTTAAAAAGTGAACAATGGCCCAAACTTGCTGAAGAAAAAGGGGACTAGCCTTTTGTGTATTCAAACAATCTGACAAAGACAAAGAACAAATCTTCAAAGCTAAGAAGTATTAATGAATCGGACACTTACCCTAAAAACATTCCAGAACTGAATGTCTTCTTCTAAAACAAAGGAGATGTGAAGTAGCCACATCCTGGGCCATCGTGTGATCACCATGGGAGAGAAACAGTGTCTGCTAACAGGTGGAGAGGTGACACCATCTTAACTTAAAACAAAGACAGCCACAGATAGAGACAGACAGACAGACCCAGAAGCTGATTAACAGCTGGCATTCCAGCAAACCAGAAAGCACCTGCTCTGCTGAAAAAAATCCATCCACATAATACAGCAGAGAGCTGGAAGTTACCCACCATCTTCAACAGAACCTTCAATCAAGAGAGAAATCTACAATCCTCTCAGGCCTGCAACTATCTGGAACTTGAGTCTCAAGAGAATTCAACAAGTTTATCGTAACCCTTCTCCCCCATAAAACCCACCTACCTCTTTTCCTTCTCCATCTGTTTTTTTTGTGTGTGTGTGTGTGTGTGTGAATAATGTTGCAACAATTTTGACATAAGGCATATTGATCAATAAACAAATGACAGGTTTTTTGAAACCTACCAGAAAACCTGACGCCTTCTGGTTATTTGAAAAATAAAACACCAAAGAGTTAAACTGGGGCGGCGCAGCGATTAGCACCGCAGCCTCACAGCTCCAGCGACTTGGGTTCAGTTCTGGGTACTGCCTGTGTGGAGTTTGCAAGTTCTCCCTGTGACCGTGTGGGTTTCCGCCAGGTGCTCCGGTTTCTTCCCACAGCCAAAGACTTGCAGGTTGATAGGTAAATTGGCCATTGTAAATTGCCCCTAGTGTACCTAGGTGGTAGGAGAATGGTGGGGATGTGGTAGGGAATATGGGATTAATGTAAGATTAGTATAAATGGGTGGTTGTTGGTTGGCAGAGACTCGGTGGGCCGAAGGGCCTGTTTCAGTGCTGTATCTCTCTGACTCTAAACTCTTAATACAAGTACATTTGCTGCGGTCAGGTGGGGAGTTGAACGGTGGGAACCTCCCACATCACACCATGTGGCTATAACAAAATGAATAGGCATTTTCGAAAATTCACACTTTTCATTAAGTGTCAAGCCGCCTTCTTGTAGACGATTCAAAACCGCTCTAATCCTCAGGTTATGTCCTTCGACAGATTCCCCGTGGACTAAGATGTCATCCATATGGCATATTACTCATTTAAGGCCTTGTAGAATACTCTACATTGTTCTTTGGAATATTTCAGGTGCTGATATTATTCTGAATGGTAAACGATTAAAGCGAGAACTTCCGAACGGAGTAATGAAGGTTGTCAATAACCTTGACTTCTTATCCAACGGAACGTGCCAAAAGCCACTATTCGCGTCAAGCTTTGTGAACATGTACTTTTGGATAACTTTGCCAAGCTTTCGTCTACCGAGAACATCAGATGTATTTCTCTTGCCACAGCCTTATTGAGTTAAGTCTACACAAATGCGAAGAATATTAGGTTTAGGAACTGGAACCATTCCCAAACACCACTCTGTAGGTTCAGTGACAGGAGAAATGACTCCCATCTTGGTCATCTCTTCTAGCTGATGTTGGACTTTCTTCATTCGTGGGTATATCTTCTTTGGCGTGAAAAGATGTACAGGTTTAGCGTCTTTTCTCAATGTAATGCTGTATTCAGTCTTCAGTCTTCCTAGACCTGTAAATAATTTTGCAAAGTAGTTTTGGAACTGACTCCTGGATTCTTGTTGCTTAACGTCTTCCAATTTCCTGATAAGATGAAGGCCAATACAAGCTCTTCTACTTAAAAAAGAAAATTCCTGATTCCGTATAACATACAGTATTTCCAATATCTGCTTTCCCTTGTACAGGAGTGTTGCCTGTAGCTTTCCCCTGACTTTCAGTTCAATCCCCCCTGGGTCATGTAACTGAGTTTCTGTTGGTTTGCAGGTAACGCATTGATAACCACAGTTTGTTGTCTGATAAAACTGTTACACTTGCTCCAGTGTCTATTTAAAATTGGTGATATGTCCATTGACATATGTCTGCAGACCAGAATGCCTGATTAGGGCTATTGATCTCACTAAGGAAGTTTTCTGATTTCTCTCTTGATTAAGATTGTTCAACTTCATTAACAGCTCTATGCTTGAAGACTTTTTCTTTCGAATCTATGGGAGTAGAGATTTTACTTTGGCACATCTTCCCAAAATGACCTACTTTCTTACAATGGAAGCATTCTTCTTTGTTTGTAGGACACTATTCACGCCTGTGGGTCTTTTTGGTACCACATTACTGGCAGGATTTAATGGCGTCTTGCACATCTACCCCCATTGTACCTTCTTTTCTGGTGCTTCTTTTACAGCCCTCTGCTTAGGGAACTGTACGTTTGCTGGAGGCTTCCTGAACCAAGGTTTTCCTTCACCTCTCAGGATTACTCTGCTCTTCTCCCAGACATCTGCCTGTCTCACTAGCTGAATTGCATTGTCTAGGGTGAGGTCTTCCTTAGATTGCAATAAATCTATAGGGATTCCTCAGTAATACCTACTACTGCTTTTAGGTCTCCATATTCGCATCCTTCAGCTAGTCTGTAAAGGTCATTAATAAAAGCATCAACTTTTCCACCTGGTTTCTGGACCCTTCTATTAAATTTTTCCCTTTCCAGAATCTTATTGTTCCGCAGGTTGAAACAGCTATCAAAGGCTTTCACAACTTCATCAAATTTGTTTGATGTCTCATTAATGCCTTGTCTTGCAATAACATTGTCTACCAATGCGCCGATGGAATACAACAATGTGTTAACTTGCTGTGTTTCAGATTGGGTGTCTAATTTGGAAGCAATTCTGTAACTCAAAAATCTTTTTCGCCAGAGTGACCAATTTTGAGTTTGATTTGGTCCTTCCATGTGTCTAAACCTCTCTTGTGAATTTAAGATCCATGGCTTTCTATTTGGTTCATTTTCTTTTAAAGATTTTTCCCCCAGTATTGGGAGTTTCCTATGCTTTTCAACTTCGTGCTGACTCTCGCTATGGTCACCATTTCTCCCTGTGAAATCTCGCAGCTAGACTCTATTTATTTCTTTAAACACAGTTTTGCAGCTTTTTTCTCTATACTCTTTTTACTCGTTTCACTTAAGAGTATTGAGTATTTGAAGCCTCTGTTTTTCTTTCTGCCTCGCGGTCACCACGTGTAATGACACCGACCTTGGATCCACCCTCACTAAGGACTTCTGGTTTTCCCGGTGCTGCCTGCTTAGTGCCATTAGGAATACATTTTTTACCCTCTTTAAGGGTTGTTCACCAGATCCCCGACATTGCTTGGGTCTCCAACTCGAAGCCTCCAATCAGTGATCCAGAATTTTTTCACTGACCACCAAGCCATTGTGGTGCAGCCTGAATGCCTCCACAAGCCAATTCTCCATGCCTCCTTTATCCAGAGTAGCTCTGGAGCTTTCTCACAGCCTCTTCTCAAGTTCTGGTGCTTTTTTTCCCAGAGCAGCTTTCTTAAAAATATTTTTCAAATTCTTCTGGGTGTGGAGAACCACCATTGTTCACCATATTGTATGTTTGGTAGTCTGCCACTGTTTGTATATTTGGTTTGTCTAGCTAGGAGAGATTACTGAGTCTTTACTAATTTTAACATTAACACATTTATTATATTTTAACCCTATATGGCTTTACACAAGTCTGTATAACTCCTCTGAAGCCATGCTGCGTCTCCCTCCCATCTCTCTGTCGCATGTGATCTCTGGTGTGAGGTATTCCTCATACTGTCTCAAACGTTAACCCTTTCAAACCCTTTATATTACACTACAAGTCACACTCATATTTGCAACACTCAATTATGCAAATTACTTATTGGGTTTACAGCAGTTATCTGCAGAGTTAGAATCTTAGTTTCCATAAACTGGTTTTTATCTACGTCAATGAGAGAATTTCTTCCTTTAACTGCTTAAAATTTCTAATTCTGCTTTCCTCTGCAGTGCACCATTATAAAATTGATGCCAGGCAGGCATATATTCCCAGATTTCCACTAACACCCCTCTAGTGCTGAGCCACATAAAATATTCGGAGAGGTAAACAAAAGCTTGGCGGGGAAAGGAAATCGTGGATGAAGAAGCCAGAATTGGAGGAACGAGGAGTTCTCAGAGGGTTGTAAAACGGTTGTAGGGAAGAGGTTACAGTTATAGGGGGACAGGGGAGGGGAGGAGAGAGGCCATGGAGGGATTTGAACACAAGGGTGAAAATTTTAAATACAAGGCCAGAGCCAATGTAGGTCAGCATGCTCAGGGGCGATAGATGAATGGGACCTGGTGTGAGTCAGGATACGGGCAGCAGGGGAAGATCCACAGAAGGTGGGAGGTCAGACAGGAGAGCAATGGAAGAGTCACATCTGGTATAACAAAAGTAGGTATGAGGGTTTCCGCAGTAGACAGGCCGAGGTGAGGCAAAGATGGACGGTACCGGTGCAGTTTCCTGTTCCCGCCCCGAACTGGAAAACTTTATCAACTTTGCTTCTAATTTCCACCCTTCTCTCGCCTTTAGATGGTCCATCTCTGACACTTCCCTTCCCTTCCTCGACTTCCCTATCTCCATCTCTGGTGATAGACTGTCTACTAATATCCATTATAAGCCCACTGACTCCCACAGCTACCTCGACTACACTTCTTCACACCCTGCCTCCTGTAAGGACTCCATTCCATTCTCCCAGTTTCTCCGACGCATCTTCTCTGATGATGCTACCTTCCATGACAGCGCTTTTGATATGTCTTCCTTTTTCCTCAACCGAGGATTCCCCCCACTGTGGTTGACAGGGCCCTCAACCGTGTCCGGCCCATTTCCCGCACCTCTACCCTCACCCCTTCCCCTCCCTCCCAGAATCGCGACAGGGTTCCCCTTGTCCTCACTTTCCACCCCATCAGCCTCCATATCCAAAGGATCATCCTCCGCCATTGCTGCCACCTCTAGCATGATGCCACTATCAAACGCATCTTCCCCTCCCTTCCCCTGTCAGCATTCCGAAGGGATGGTTCCCTCCATGACACCCTGGTCCACTCCTCCATTACCCAACCACCTCGTCCCCTTCCCATGGCACCTTCCCCTGCAATCGCAGGAGGTGTAATACCTGCCCACTTACCTCCTCTCTTCTTACTACCCCAGGCCCCAAACACTCCTTTCAGGTGAAGCAGTGATTTACTTGTACTTCTTTCAATGTAGTATACTGTATTCGCTGCTCACAATGTGGTCTCCTCTACATTGGGGAGACCAAACGCAGACTGGGTGACCGCTTTGCGGACCACCTCCGCTCAGTCCGCAAGCAGGACCCCGGGCTTCCGGTTGCTTGCCATTTCAACACTCCCCCCTGTTCTCATGCTCACATCTCTGTCCTGGGATTGCTGCAGTGTTCCAGTGAACATCAATGCTAGTTTAGTTTAGTTTAGAGATACAGCACTGAAACAGGCCCTTCGGCCCACCGAGTCTGTGCCGACCATCAACCACCCATTTATACTAATCCTACACTAATTCCATATTCCTACCACATCCCCACCTGTCCCTATATTTCCCTACCACCTACCTATACTAGGGGGCAATTGCTAATGGCCAATTTACCTATCAACCTGCAAGTCTTTGGCATGTGGGAGGAAACCGGAGCACCCGGAGGAAACCCACGCAGACACAGGGAGAACTTGCAAACTCCACAAAGGCAGTACCCAGAATTGAACCCGGGTCGCTGGAGCGGTGAGGCTGCGGTGCTAACCACTGCGCCACTGTGCCGCAAGGAACAGCCTCTCATTTACCGACTCGGCACAGTGCAGCCTGCCGGACTGAACATTGATTTCAATAATTTCAGAGCATGACAGGCCCCCCATTCTACTTTTATTTTTAGTTGATTTTTTTTTTTTTCCTTTTTTTGTGTTTATTTTACTTTATTTCATCGTCGTTTGTTCAGTTTGCTTACCCACTTTTTTTTTCATGTTTGTACTTGCGGCTGTTCAATTTTCAGTCCATTAACACCCTATCTGTACTAATGCTTTGTCTTTCAACACACCGTTAACATATTGCTTGCCTTTGCTCCATGACCTTCTGGTCAGCTGTTCTGTGACCTTGTCCTATTTACACCTTCGCCTTTGTTATCTCTTGCTCCACCCCCGCTTTACTTGTTTACAACCTTTTACATTTCTAATATTTGCTAGTTCTGAAGGGTCACTAACCTGAAACATTAACTCTGCTTCTCACTCCACAGATGCTACTAGACCTGCTGAGTATTTCCAGCATTTCTTGTTTTTATTTCAGATTTCCAGCATCCCCAGTATTTTGCTTTTATTATAAAGATGGGCGGTATTACAAAGTGGGAAGCAGGTGAGGGAAAGGATATAGGGTCAGATGCTCCACTCAGGGTCAAATAGGTTGCCAAGAGTGTCATTCAGTCTCAGACAGTGGCCAAAGAAAGGGATGGAATCAGTGGCTAGGGAACAGATCTCGCAGCAGTTTATGGTTGTGACATGGCACTTTGTTGCACCCACTGGTATAATATGTGCATGCTCTGGTGGTGCAGTATTTTGATGTACATAGTAGTCTAGTGCTGATGTGATTACTGGCATAGTGGGGAAAGGGTGTAAAGCTGAAAAACTAAACAGATCTACGCAATATTTAACAGTAATATTGGCCCAGATTTTGTGTAAAAAATAACAGTTTGAAAGACCTACGCCTTCAATAATGGCTCTGTGCTCAATAAGAACTGGGTTGAGACTAAGCAAACATTTCATTCACAACCCTTGCGGTCCATATGAAAATTACTTCTTTCTATCATCCTGGGCTCACAGCTAGATGCCAGAGGTAAAGAGTCAGAATATTTAGTCACTGTACTACTAAGTCCACTTAAATACGATTTAAAGGTAAATATTTGGATAATCTTTCTGGTTCATGGAATTAGACCTGGTTGATGCTACACTGGGGGCAGTTGTACATAAAAGTCTGATACCATATTTAGTAAATAATACTTTCAGCAGATTACTCAAAAACAATAAGCAACTTGTTTTGACAACAAATCCCATTGACGGGGGAAAAGGGATAATGCCCAGTAAGAATGTTTTACACTGACGTTGTTAAACACATTTGGATTAAATTAAACTGATTAATTTTGTGCCCCATTTCACTTAATTGTCTCAATTTTCTAGGTCTATGATCTGTAGTGTAACAAATAGCTGGTAGTGAACTGCAAAGGTTATAATTCAATTGAGCTTTTTGATGACATCCAGTATTGTGAAACTATATATGATCAGGAGAACCAAGGTTGAATTAAACACTTTTGTCAATTATTTAATAGTAAAACAATTTTAAAATAACTGTTTCCATATTCTTATTATTGCCTTGATAATGACATTCAACCGTCACAGCAGAGGATGGACTACGCCCAGGGTATATGTCACTTCTGATTGAACATCGTATGATGTGGCTGTACAGGCCAACTCATGAGTAGCAATCCCTTCCACAGCTGGCACAGATGAATAGCATTGGCCCAAGGTCAAGTGATGTTTTTCCTTCCATCAGGCTCTGAACTGCCTCCTTTAATCTACTTTTTCAACAACATTTTCAGTCACCTCTCCTATCCCTTTCACTACTGCTCACTGCCACCTCCTCGGTGAAGCACCTAGAGATGTTTTCTGAATTAAAGTTGCTGTAAATTGTTACAGAATAAAGGTAGTTACTGTCACATTACAATGCTTTTGTAGCAGGTTACAGGAAATCAAACCAGTTGGCTCAAACTATGTAGAGAGCTGTAAAACCTCAACATTTTACCCATGAGTGAACTGAATGGATAATATGCAAAGTAACATTGTACATTCTGCATTCTTGCCAATTACTCTTACTTTTCCCTCTCCTGAAGGCCCTGACCCATGCTAGGTTATAGTTTCAAAGGCATCAGCAGACCTCAGGTGCTTCAACAAAATAGATATTCTTCAGGTGTAAGGCTAGTACAATGAAACTCAATGGGCTGTGGAAGGTAACAAAAGCCTAAACTCCATTGGCCCAGCATGCACTTTCCAGAAAAGGTAGCTAGATAAGATCAGAAGCAGCATTAGCAGATCTTTGCTTTCTAATGCAGAGACACTGATTCTAATTTTGGTACTCCTGCCACTGCCCAAATGAGATCAGATCAGAAACAATGGCTCTTTCTGATACACATGGCTAAATCCAGCAGGAAAATATACTGGATGTTTCAGTATAAATGTTGATCTCTAGGCAGTGTGGTTATTCAGTAAGCTATTCCAGAACATTTATAAAACTGTACTTTTATATATGCAATTTTATAAGAAATCTTTAAAAAGACGAATATTCACTAAACCCGAATCTCTTGGCAAGTGATTCCCACACATGCTCCCAACTAATGATCTACTTATAAGTGATTAAAAGTGTTTTAGAAAATGAACTTTTCCATCTCAAGAACAGCAGCCTTCCTTAGTTTTACATGTAACCCTATATCGTAAGTCAGAACATAATTTCTATTTGCAATTAAGCTTCTGATGTTTTATTGTGGTCAATGTAATTTTTGCAAGAAAAATTTTCCTTCTATCTAATTGATCATTCCAAAGTATTCAGATATTCTACATTCTCGTGAACATTGTCCTATTTTGTTTGCCAACCTTTCTTCAGTTCTTTTTTTCCCCCTCTATTATATCTTGACCAAGACAGCATGTGGACATGGTCCCAATCTGGTCTTTCTGTAACCGTCTTTGGAGGTATTTGAAACTAATTTAGCCAATTTCCTCTCAATCCCTTTGGCAAACTAAGTCTTTGCTTGAACTTCTCTTCTGCCATAGCTGAATTGAGAGCCTATATCCTAGCATTACACTGCATAGTGCAATGGTACACCAGCACACCATGCCTCTCACAGACCATAATACCTGATTCGGAAAAGGAGGAACTGTCAGTCATAAATTGAGATTCTAAATTATTAGCTAGATTACAAGCTCTGAAATGAAAACTAATGCTTACAACAGTGCTGCTTGTTGGAACTTACTCAAGTGCAAGAAGCAGTTTCTATCTGTGTAAGTCAAGCCAGCACTGCATGTGTTGGACAAAACACACAAGCTCTTACACTGAACATTTATTATGACAATATCAGAGTATCACTAGTATTATTAGATCAGCAATTGACTGTTACTGGACAATACAACACATTCAAGTTCAGTTATAGAGCAAATTGTTAACTCAACTTGAACCAGACACACTCTTGACACAGGCTGAAAGACAAAGACTCAGTAATTCAAAGAATCAACTGAATTTTCCAATTCTTTGAATTGAGCAAGACATAAAAGAGACTGAATATATTGCAAAAAAAGTTGTGTCATCCTACATCGGAGTTCTTATTGAAGTCCATCCTCCCCCTCAGATATGCTAACTTAGCACAAACTGGAGATAGAATCTGACCCAGTTTTGTTTAAAGTAATTATATTCAGATCTCCATGAGGAGGAACTGGGCTGGAAGACTGCCCTTTCACCCTCTGTGGACCTATGTTCAAATCCAACTCAGATAGGTTGCAGGCCAGGTTGTGGAGCTGTGTTGATGTTTATGGTCTGATCTGAGGCTTTTTTTTTTTAAACCAGTCCCCAGGTAGGAAACGGAGGCAAAATAGCTAGATAGGTTGAGATCTATAACAGCAACTTACATTTAAAAAGCCCCTTTAATGTAGAGCATACCAAGGCACTCCACATTAGTGTCATCAGATGTAATATGACACTGACCCATATAGGGCATATTAGGAAAGGTGACCAAAGCTTGGTCAAAGTGGTAGATTTTAAGGGGACCTTAAACGTGGAGAGCTGGAGAAGTTTAGGGAGGGAATTTTGGAGCTTAAGGCCTGGGCAGCTGAAGGCACTCCTACCAATAGTGGGTTGATGGAAATCGGGGATGTGTAACATGCCAGAGTTGGAGAACCAGAGATCTCAGAGGACTGTAAAGCTGGGGATGGTTACAAACATAAGGAAGGACAAGGCCATGGATGAGATTTTTAAAATCAAGGTTTTGCTACACTGGGAGCCAATGTAGGCAAGTTAGCACAGGAGTGATGAACAAACAGGTCTTGGTGCAATTTAGGATATGAGCAGCAGAGTTTTGGAGGAGTTCAAGTTTATGGAGTATCGAAAATGGGAGGTCAGCCTGGAAAGCAGGCTGTTTGTCATTTTTATAAATGACCTGGATGAGGGTGTAGATGGGTGGGTTAGTAAATTTGCGGATGACACGAAGGTCGGTGGAGTTGTGGATAGTGCCGAAGGATGTTGTAGGGTACAGAGGGACATAGATAGGCGGCAGAGCTGGGCTGAGAGATGGCAAATGGAGTTTAATGCGGAAAAGTGTGAGGTGATTCACTTTGGAAGGAGTAACAGGAATGCAGAGTACTGGGCTAATGGGAAGATTCTTGGTAGTGTAGATGAACAGAGAGATCTTGGTGTCCAGGTACATAAATCCCTGAAAGTTGCTATCCAGGTTAATAGGGCTGTTAAGAAGACATATGGTGTGTTAGCTTTTATTAGTAGGGGGATCGAGTTTCGGAGCCACGAGGTCGTGCTGCAGCTGAACAAAACTCTGGTGAGGCCGCACCTGGAGTATTGCGTGCAGTTCTGGTCACCGCATTATAGGAAGGATGTGGAAGCTTTGGAAAGGGTGCAGAGGAGATTTACTAGGATGTTGCCTGGTATGGAGGGAAGGTCTTACAAGGAAAGGCTGAGGGACTTGAGGTTGTTTTCGTTGGAGAGGAGGAGGAGGAGAGGTGACTTAATAGAGACATATAAGATAATCAGAGGGTTAGATAGGGTGGATAGTGAGAGTCTTTTTCCTCGGATGGTGATGGCAAACACGAGGGGACGTAGCTTTAAGTTGAGGGGTGATAGATATAGGACAGATGTCAGAGGTAGTTTCTTTACTCAGAGTAGTAGGGGCGTGGAACGCCCTGCCTGCAACAGTAGTTGACTCGCCAACTTTAAGGGCATTTAAGTGGTCATTGGATAGACATATGGATGAAAATGGAATAGTGTAGGTCAGATGGTTTCACAGGTCGGCACAACATCGAGGGCCAAAGGGCCTGTACTGCGCTGTAATATTCTAATGTAATGTTCTAATGTTCTAATATTAGTTGAGTCTGGACCAATGTCCCCTCTAATTTCCCTTCACTGTGCGCAGCCTGTTTGATGCACTGCACAGTTTCTTTAACATTACCACATATGTGCGCATCTTAAAGGGACCACTGCTTGTGAGCAGCCCGTTTATCTCATGTGGCAGATTCCCAACTGCTGTGTGGCCGCAGAGCTCAATGGGAACTTTGGTCTGACCTCCAGAGGCACTGCCTTATCTAGAATTGTGTGCAACTTCATCCCATGAAATCTCCATCAGAAATCCTTACATGTCCTGCAACTCGAGGTTCTCCTTTGGGGAACTCCTTCGTCCTGTTAGCAGAGTCAGGCTCGATGGGGTTTATAGAGTTCAAAGTTGGCCCAGTCTGCCATCACCTTTTCCTTAATGTCGTATCCTTCTTTTTCTGATTTTATAAACAGTCTTAAACAATCTCTATCACTGCAAAAAAACTGTACAATATTTTCAACTTCAGGTGCACTGAATGTATTTCATTATATATATATATATATATATATATATAATAAATAAATAAATAAATAAAGGGGCAAGCCTGATGCGCTCAGTGTCAGAAGCAGCCTGATATAATGCAACTTTTATTTTTGTGGCCGAATCAGTATGCTTGCATTGAACATTTACCATTGTTATGGTTCGCAAACCTGGCTGGATATCTTTCGTCCAGTTTTTGTGAATCATTGTTTGGCCATGATATGAATTAAAATAATTTGGACAGGAGAACTTATGTTGTGCAACCCCACTCTAGACTGATAGTAGTAGTTAAGACTGCACATTTCTGTTGAATACAAATTATGAGGCACATAAATTCCAGATGTGATTTAAATGTTGCAGTGTCAAGATTGAGGGAACTTGTAAATTATGCATGAAGCACTGTAATTCATAAAAAAGTCCTAATGATCAGCTGACAGAAAAACTTGAAATGTTAACAGAATCCAATGTCATTAAGTCAAATACTCTATTTCTCACACTCTCCAAATGGCAAAGTAAGGAATCAATCATCCATGTTTGTCAAGATTGTGAAAATATGATGCAGAAGGAATGACTTTATTCTTATGACAGATTTATCCAAAATGCTTTTTATTTTACTTCTTTCAGTAACAACTTGACATGCTAAAGATAATTTAGTGCTTCAAATGGATGCCAAAGAATGTAATAAATTGACAATAAAGCTTCAGCTCATTCTAAAAAGAACCTATAGAAATTTAAGACCCAAGTTATTTTGCAAAGTGGCCATAATGCCTGCCCAAACATTCATGCTGGTTAGATCCGATACTGTGGCTTCTTTGGCATATTTTTATGCTCACTTAATTACAAAGCTTAATTTAGTAATACAAATCATAAAATGCAAAAGACAGAGCAAGAAAATGAGAAACAGAGATGGAGGGAATGGATTAGAGTGGAGACAAGCAGAAAGAGTTACAGGAGACACAACTTTTATTTTTATTCTTAGGCTATCATGGGACAAAAGATCTAATTTATCACTGGTACTTATCTTGCCTGTGGGGTTGAACCATTTATTATATATCCCATTTAAGTGGGGTGTGCGTTTAATTTAAAACTCATTATAAATACCTGCAGTAATTGTTGCTTCTGAAGGTGGCATTGTTAAGTACACAACTATGTAGCTTTTGTTTTGTGTTTTATTACCTTTAGAAAGTCTATTTAGCTGAGGAGAAAGATGGTGAGAGTACAAGGCGGGGTGGGGGTCAAGAGTCGTCTTTCATATGTTAGTTCAGTTTTCAAACCAAACACAGTTGAATGTTGAAGCCAATTAATTCTTCCCTGTTTTGTTGGCGTTTAGAAAAGGCCTATGCTAATCGCTCACACCTGTGAAACAGATTCTAATTCCTACTACCCAAGACAAGAGGGAGGAAAGATAGGAGACAGATAAAGGACAAGATAGGCAGTTTCTTTCTTCATTCCAATCTGACTTAATTACACTTGAATTTTAAAGCAAACTGCCTTTGATGGAAATAGAGTGGATAGAACAGGTGATGGGAAGAGAATGACACAGCCTGCAAAACCCACCAGTGGGGGGGGGTGGGGGGGCGGAATTTAGTGATGAGGTGAATGCCAGCATATAGAGGTAAAGTGAGGAGTTCAAAGGGGAATGTTGCGGCAATGAAAGGAGTAAGGGGTTGGTAGTAGTGGTAGAGGGAGAAGTACAAGTGATTGAGGGAGAGGATGGAATGGGATGGGAAGGTGCCACTGAGAATGACATTTTCCTCATAATCCCCACCTTAAATGCAGTCTGAAGCAGTTAACAGCACTCACCATCGCCTGAAAGGAAAGAAAATGCAGAAAGGGAGAAGCAAAAAGGGATTTAGAAGAGAGGGAGAAAGAGGAAGAGACGCAAACACAGCAGCAAGGTAAGAGGGTGACAATATTCTCTGATTTACCATGTCCAAGCCATGGGAGATCAATTATTTAAAAAACACACTTCTGCCAGTTTTTCCCACTTTTATATCCACAATATTTACAAAGGGTGCTGCCTCTAAATACTTGTCACACAATAAACCCACGCAACTACCAGTAGAAGCACTGCAGCTGTCACTGTTCTACCATTCACAGATTTTATCGCACTCCTTTTAGAGGTTTCTGGCTGGCTTCACCTATGGTTTATGGTTCACCATGGTATAATAGGACAAACAATGTCAGGGGAACAGACCAAGTCAGCACATAAAGAATGAAAAAATGGGCAAAGCATAGGCGTGAGTGAAATTGCATTTTGTATTGAGGCGGTACTTGAGGGCTTTTTAATTTTTTCTATTGGGGCTTGAATTTTGTTTGAGGGGCATTGATTTTTTATGTACATGGGAATGAGGCCTCATACTTCTGTGTTATTATATGCAGTCCATTCTTTTGTGGTGGCAGCACATGTTTTTGATCCCCTGCCCAGAAGGCTGGACACCTTTGCTTTAAAGTATTAACTGGTAGCAGAACCAAGAACAGGAAAATTCAGATGACCCAAAGCTTTCCAAGCAAATAAAAACAGTAAAGTTTACTTCCAATAATTAATAAATTTAGAAAGGCATTCTACCCACTTTGTACCATTTTGTCACATCCATACAGGTGGCAGGACCGTATCGCCAACGCAGAAGTCCTCGAAGCGGTCAACATCCCCAGCATATACACCCTACTGAGCCAGCGGCGCTTGAGATGGCTTGGCCATGTGAGCCGCATGGAAGATGGCAGGATCCCCAAGGACACATTGTACAGCGAGCTCCTCACTGGTATCAGACCCACCAGCCATCCATGTCTCCGCTTTAAAGACGTCTGCAAACGCAACATGAAGTCCTGTTGACCACAAGTTGTGGGAGTCAGTTGCCAGTGATCGCCAGAGCTGGCGGACAGCTATAAAGGCAGGGCTGAAGAGTGGCGAGTCGAAGAGACTTAGCAGTTGGCAGGAAAAAAAAAAGACAGAAGTGCAAGGAGAGAGCCAACTGTGTAACAGCCCCGAAAACCAATTTTATCTGCAGTGCCTGTGGAAGAGTCTGTCACTCTAGAATTGGCCTTCATAACCACTCCAGGCGCTGTTCCACAAACCACTGACCACCTCCAGGCGTTTACCCATGGTCTCTCGAGGCAAGGAGGCCAAAGAAGAAGATACAGCCAAGTTTACAGTGGTACAGCCCTAATTCAGACAAAATAGCAATACTTTGAATTTATATTCTTACATACGACTGCCTCAGTATACAGAAGATACAGGGCCAGAAGTGTCACGGATGCATAACTCAAGCCTAGGGTAGTTTAGTTATATTGCAACTAGTTTATTTTCATAACTCTCATTTTGATTTTTAATCTATCATACCATGCAAATGTAGGAATGGTAATGGCCTAATATAGCAGTGCTGCAATCCAATGGAGCCCAACAGAATGTCAAAGCTTCAGCTTGGTCAATTCCAAATTAATTGCTGGGGGAATGGGATGAAAGTGAGATGACATGACCAAAATAAAAAGGAAGGAGGAACAGAAAAGCAAGCAGAGGGAAGTAGAAAATGAGTCAGTAAGTCTCGGGCTGGCTAAAAGCTGAGGCATATGCAGACAGTCAAAAGTAATTCCAACAGTCAACCAATAGCCTATAACTCTTTCTGTATATCTACACCACATAAAATAAATGATGCATAAAGACAATAAATAAACTTAAAGGCTTTATAAACTGCTTCAGTTTCACACTCATGGTTGACAAAGACATTTGAATTCCAGAAATTACAAACTCTTTCCTCTCCACAGCATTCATTATCTAATTTATATTACAATTAGGCATTATGTAGAAATACTATAACCACTCAATTACTTTCATTAACACTTCTTTCAACTTTCAGCCCAGTTCTGGAATCTTGGGACAGAACTTCATGTCACATAATACAAAACATTAATGAAAACATAAATCTACATGGTATAATTTGCAAGGAAAAACTTAAAAATAAAAACCCAATAAATATAAAACAAAAAATGATTTGAATTCAAGCATATAATACATATTCTAATGTTTGAATGGTTATATAAACTAGTTGAGTTTCTCTCATGCTTAAGGCACATGATTATGGATGAGGAAGCTCATTCGGCCTATCTTAATTCATCTATTCAGAATCATAGAATTCCCGACTGATACATCCAATTGTTTCTGAAGTGATAAATCCCAGACTTGTAAAGATATTAGGAAATTTTAATATTCCTCTTATAACTAAGCAGCCAATGCCAGCCTACACGAGAACCTGGACAACATCCAGACTTGGATTGACATATGGCAGGTAAAATTTGCTCCAGCTAAGTGATGACCATCTCAAATATAAAAAGGCTCATCCCCAACCCTTTGACCTTCAACGACATCAGCATCAACATTGAGAGTCACCACTAACCAGAAGCTTAACCAGCTGTATCAATACCATTACTAAAAGAACAGGGATGATACTCTGCAATGAACGTCTCACCTCTTAACACCTCAAAGCCTCTCCCCCCATCTACAAGGCTATGAAATATTTACATTTGCCTAGACAGGTGCTTGACGCCATCTGGGATATAGCAGTTTGTGTGATCAGCGCTCCTACCACTGGATTAAATATTCGCCACTGGTGCAATTATTGCTGCAGGATGTATTATCCACATGATGTACTATAATAACTTAAGCTTATTTCAATAGCACCTCCTGTGAGCTTTACCACCAAGGAGGACAAATGCAGCTATCATAGGAAAACCACCACCTCCAAGTCACACCATCCTGACTTGGAAACATACCAATGTTCCTTTATCAGTACTAGATCAAAACCTTTGAATTTGGGTGCTCTTGTGAATTGTGCATGAAACACAAAAAGTTAGCATGCAAGTAATTAAGGCGGCAAATAGAATTTTGGTCTTTATTGCTAGGGGGTTGGAGTTTCAAAATAGGGGAGTCTTGTTACAACTGTATAGGGTGTTGGAGAGTACTGTGTACCGTTTTGGTCCCCGTATTTAAAAAAGGATATACTGGCACTGGAGGCAGTTCAAAAGGGATTCACTAGGCTGATTCTTGGGATGAAGGTGTGGAGAACGGCTAAACAGGTTTGCCCTTTATTCATTAGAGTTTAGAAGAATGAGGGGTGAACTTATTGAAACTTACAAGACTCTGAGGAGGCTTGACAGGGTAGATGTTGAGATGTTTCCACTAGTGGGAGAATCTCGAACTGGGGGACATAGTTACAGAATAAGGGGACACTCATTAAAAACTGAGATGTGAAGGAATTTCTTCTCGGAGGGTAGGGAATGTCTGGAATTCTCTACCCCAGAGAGTTGTGGAGACTAGATCACAAAGTATTTAAAGAGGAGGTAGATAGATTTTTGAAATATCAGGAAGTTGAGGGCTATGACGAGCTGGCACAAAGAGGAGTTGAGATCTGGGCAGATCAGTCATGATCTTATTGAATGGCAGGGCAGGCTTGAAAGGCCGAAAGGCCTACTCCTGCTCCCATTTCTTATGTTCTTATTGAAACTGTGTCCATCAACCTATCAAGCAGTATATTCCAAAATTCTAACCATTTGTTGTGCGAGTCTGTCCTCATGTCTCCTCCGCTTCATTTTCCTCAAGTCTGAGCCCTCTGGTTATTGGCCCTTCAGCCACTAGAAAGAGTTTCTATTTACTCTATTTAAGCATTGAGACACAAGAGATATTCAAGCTCTGGAAACAGAGCCATGACATTCCTAATGTCAGAAGACTTAGTTATTATGAAAGTGAAGAAAGTTTGGCTTTTCAGTCATGGAGTGACTGAGAGATAACCTCGGATACGAGTGTACATAGTATAGAAAAACAAAATTTGAATTTCTGCTCAAACTAAATGGTGGCACGAAGACAAGGGGACAGGTTCAAACTATTCATAATTTTTAACACCTCAATCAAATCTCCCTTTAGCCTTCTTTGCTCTCAGGAGAACACCACTAGGTTCTCCAGACTATCCATATAACAATAATCCCTCATCCCTAGAACCATTCTAGCACATCTCTTGTGTACCCGCTCCAAAGCCTTCACATCCTTCCTAAAGCGTAGTGCCTAGAATTGGACACAATACTCCATTCATGGGCCAAACTGGTGTTTTATATGGGTTTAGCGTAACTTCATGGCTTTTGTACTCCATGACTATTTATAAAGCTCATAATCTCATATGTTGCATTAACTGCTATGTTAACCTGTCCTGCTACCTTCCAAAATTTGTGCACAAGAACCACCTGCCGTCTCTTCTTGCACCCAATTTAATACTGTACCATTTAACATGTATTGTCTCCCCATTCTTCTTACTAAAATGTATCACCTCACACTGCTCTGCATTGAATTTCATTTGCAATGTGTCCGTCCATTTCACCAGCCTATGTCCTCTTGAAATCTTACTACCTCCCTATCACCATCTTCCTCAGTTTTTACCAAACTTCACGTCACCTGCAAATTTCAAAATGTTCCAAGAACAAATTTTTAAAAAGCAATTTTTTTTCTCCATTGGAATATTTTTACAATTGTCATAATTACACAAACATTTATTGAAAGGGTTTGTTCTATTTTTAAGGATATGACACTCCAACTAGACTATGGAAAGCCCTACACATGATTTACCTTAACTTCCAAAAAATATTTGACTTTTTGCATAAAAGATTACAATGTAACCTTAACTGAGTGAGGTTTCATGATGAAATATGGAAATGACTAACAAATTAGTTGAATGGTGGGAATCAGGAGGTACTTTTGTCAAGGAATTTTATTGAAGGGGGAGACAAATACTAAATGGGAATTAGAAACCCTATTATTTTTAATTTACATTAATGAATTCAATATTTAAATTCTCAGACTATACTAAACTACAACAGTTGAACAGAATGAGGCAGTTCAGGAACTACAAAATATGTAAGTGCACATATCAATAGCTGATGACAATTAACATACACTTATACAATATTACATTTAGGAAGAAAACAGGACAATTTAAGTACCTCACAAATGGGGTCAAAAGTGAAATTGAAGGAAAGCCTGGGGGTTATTAAACTCACTGAGTCCAATTAATGCACTGCAACAATTAAGTTGAATACTAAATTATACAGCCAAACCAGCATGTTATAAATCAGAAAAAGTCAGGCTCAAAGTGTGTAGCATTCTGATCAGACTGCATCTTGAGTGCTGGTCATTGAGACACAAGAGATATTCAAGCTCTGGAAACAGAGCCATGACACTGATCCCTAATGTCAAAAGACTGAGTTATGACGGAAGAGTGAAAAGGGTTGAGCTTTTCAGTCCTGAAGTGACAGAGAGAACTGCAGATACGAGTGTACATAGTATAGAAAAACAAAATTTGAATTGCTGCTCAAACTAAATGGTGGCACTGAGACAACAAGGGGACAGGTTCAAACTATTAAAAATCCAAATCTATGTCAAGAACTTCACAAAAAATGATTAAAACATGAAATAAACTTTCAAGTAGGTTATTGGAGGTAAAAACACTGGAAATATCTTAGAAACACTTGATAGTGATAGTGGAAGCCATACCATGTTTTTGGATAGGTCTTCCTCATCTGTGTCTCTCCTATGACTAAGGGCTATACTTGCCAAGAATGCAAGATTAAAGAAATCGCCTGGAAAAATTATTGATCATCTACAACTACCACCAGGATTTTGCTGCTAGCTCCACACAGACATTTTAATGTCAAACGAACCTACAATTTTGTAGAGCTGCCATCAGGCATCAGCCAACGCATGTTTTGAAAAAGTCAAGTCTACTGACATAGGGAATCATAAACTTCAGTTGCAATGCAAACTGTTATCCCAATTTGTCAGTCAATGAGTGTAGCCAATTTAGTTAATCCAGTTTTAAGTACTACTTTTTCCAAGTAAAACTACTGCATTTGCAGGTTATTTCATCATTACCATCTCATCTTGTCACAAGATTTAATATAGCATTATAATTTCATCATGAACCCATTTATACCATTGCTTTTCATCAAAACATACTGAGCTACCACATATAAAACATGGACTGCAGCAGTTCAAGAAGGCAGCTCACCACCGCCTTCTCAAGGGCAATTAAGGATGGGCAATAAATGCTGGCCTGGCCAGCGATGCCCACATCCCATGAATGAATAAAAAAAAAGAATTGAAGCTGTTATCCCAAACTTTCAAAAGCCTACATCAGGGGCATGGTCAAGAGTGACAATTCCACCCACAATACCATTGGAAATGATCAACATTAATATTGCAAATTCGTATGCATGGAACAGTTTCCAATGAGGTCAGAACTACATTGATACGAGAACATGAGATACTTTAATTATTACAGCAATCTTAAACATTATAGCTTGCAGTAAGTTTTAGTACAAACTATTCAAGCTTTGTGGCTTATGTCAGCACCTTTTAATTGTTAAAATATACTTAAATGGAGGTCAGATGCCTTCACAAATTGCAAGAAAGCTCAATTTATGCGTCATTTGACTGGAGATCTGGTATTATGTTATATACAGAGATAACACTGGGTAGTTCCATTATTTTGAGTTATGCAGCCAGCCAGTTGGTAAGTCAATGGCTGTTGAGAAAGATTAATAGAATTACAGTAATGAGTAATTCATACAAGCGCAAGCCTGTAGGTGTTCCTTTAGTCAAAGCGTCCAAACACCTTATGGCTGCGTTGGCTGGATAGAGGTCTCGCCATGTATGGCTTCCCAGTCAATATTAAACATGTGCACGATTAAAGTCCTAATTTTCAAGCTTATTTTACAAAAATAGAACTGTTTGGCAAAACACATTTTCATGAAGCTCAATGTGACTAACTCATTCTGGTCCTTGTTTTATACGTAAAAAGAACTGGCACCCGGCCTGGCAATCTTGTTGATTTTAAAAATGGATTCAATTTTAGCCGGATTTACAGTTACCCTCTTTGATGTTCCCCTGGAAGTCCCAGTCCTGTGACAGAAGCTGAGAAAACCATGCAGCATTTAGTGTAAATATACAGAGCTATGACACTAGGCCATAGGGCTTTCCCCGTGTTTAGGCCCAGTTCCTCTGCACTGCGCCTTCCTCCCACCCACAGGACATCTAACACAGACACCCCTAACAACTAGGGAGAAACACAACAGGCCGCGGATTCTGAACATTCGGGCTGTACCTTGCTCTCCTTCGTTCTATCGTATTT
This sequence comes from Heterodontus francisci, assembly GCF_036365525.1. Classification (NCBI taxonomy): domain Eukaryota; kingdom Metazoa; phylum Chordata; class Chondrichthyes; order Heterodontiformes; family Heterodontidae; genus Heterodontus; species Heterodontus francisci. The sequence goes on along the minus strand of NC_090387.1, from coordinate 56,089,792 downwards.
ACTGAACCTTTTCATCCTTGACTCTTGTCCTATTGCCGTCAATTTAAACACTCTCACCACTACCATCCCAACATACACCGCGACTGACGCAACCCCCTCCCCCACTCTCCGAACTCTGGGAAACTTTCACCCAGCACTGACACTCGCGGAGCCGGACACTAAGCGCGATCCCCACACTTGCTACCCATTACCCAACATCACAGCTTGCTCCACAGAATGTTATCACAAGCCGCGCAACAGACATTCTAACCAACCCCCAACCACAGTCACCTCACTGCAGGCCAACAACTCACGCCCCTCCGCAACCAATCATACTGCGCGGGAATCTGACTGACGTTGCTTCCGGCCAATCAGGAGCGGCATCTGGTCATAGGCGAAGCCAATCACTTCGCGCACCTCGGGTGATTGAACCTAACTAACGTTAAACATACCCAACAGGATCGAGCCGACCAGTGCAGGGCAGAGGCGCTGCTTTAGCCGTGCGGCGCCCTCTGGGAATTGTAGTCCTTTTAATGCCTGAGTTCATTTTCTGAATTGAAGGAAAACAACACATGGAGGACAACAAGATCCAACATGCTTAGCGCTCCATAACCAGCTGCTGGCGGGACGGAAACGGAAATTGATTTACGCTAGCAACTGTCGTTGGGGTAAATGAATCCGTAATTAGCTTGTCGATTGCATTTGGTAAGTGTTACAACGCCGTTTTTTATAATTAGTAGGTAAACAGGGTGTGAAGCGGGGGTAATTGGGGTTTGCTGCAAGATATCATTATCAAACCTCATCTAGCCCGACTTATTTCCATTGAGGTTTACTGGAAATAAACGAATCTCTGAACTGTGTTGATGGTCGGCACTAGACACACACACAGTTCAAGGACATATTCAGTTACTAACAACTTTTTGCAATCTTGCTCATAAGAACACAAGAATTAGGAGCACGAGTAGGCCATTCGCTGGTCGAGCTTGCTCCGCCATTCAATACAATCATGGCTACTCTGACTGTGGCCTTAACTCCACTTTCCTGCCAGCCTCCCATAACCCTTGACTCCCCTATCATAGAATGGTTACAGCAGGAGGCCATTTGACCTGTTGTGTCTCTGCTTGCTCTCTGAAGGAGCAATTCACCTGGTGCCAATCCCCTGCCTTCTCCCTGTTGCCCTGCATATTCTTCGTTTTCAGATTCAATTCCCTCATGAATGCTTTAATTGAACCTGCTTCCTCCACAGTCTCAGGCAGTGCATTCCAGAAAAAGTTTTTCCTCAGTCTGAACTTCTCCAATCTATCTATGTAACAGTAGTTCCTCATCCCTGGAAACATTCTCGTGAATCTTTTCTGCACCCTCTCTGACACCTTCACATCCTTGCAAACGTGTGGTGACCAGAATTGGATACGCTACTCCAGTTGAGGCTAAACCAGTGTTTCATACAAGTATAACATCACTTCCATGTTTATGTACACTCTGCCCCTATTGATAAAGCCGAGGTAGCTGTATGCTTTATTAACCGTGCTCTCAACTTGTCCTGCCACCTTCATTGATTTATGTACATATGTACCCAGGTTCCTCTGCTCCTGCACCTCCTTTAGAACTGTACCCATTATTTTATATTGTCTCTCCACAATCCTTCTACCAAAATGAATCACTTCACACTTCTCTGCATTATATTTCATCTGTCACTTGTCTGCCGAATCCACCAACCTGTCTATAATCCTTTTGAAGTTCTACACTATCCTCCTCATAGTGCACAATACTTCCAAGTTTTGTATTGTCCACAAATTTTGAAATTGTGCCCTGTACACCAAGGTCTAGGTCATTAATATATATCAGGAACAGCAGGGGTCCTAACACTGACCCCTGTGGAACTACGATATAAATCTTTCTCTGGTCTGAAAAACAACTATTAACCATGACACTGTTTCCTGTCACTCAGCCTATTTTGTTTCCATGTTGCTTCTGTCCCATTTATTCCATGGGCTCTAACTTTGCTAACAAGTCTGTTATGTGGCACTTTAACAAATGCCTTTTGGAAGTTCATGTACACCACATCAATAGCATTACCCTCATAAGCCCACTCTGTTACCTCCTCAAAAAAACTCAAGCAAGTTAGTTACACGATTTACCCTTAACTAACCCACATTTGTCCAAGTGGTTATTAATTTTGTCCCAGATTATGTTAGAAGCTATTATTAAAGATGTTATAGCAGGGAAGGTAATCAGACAGAGTCAACATGGTTTTGTGAAAGAGAAATCATGTTTAACCAATTTATTGGAATTCTTTGAAGAAGTAACATGTGCTGTGGATAAAGGAGAACTGGTAGATGTACTGTGCTTAGATTTCCAGAAGGCATTTGATAAGGTGCTGCATCAAAGGTTATTGCAGAAAATAAAAACTCATGATGTAGGGGGTAACATATTGGCATGGATAGAAGATTGGCTAGCTAACAGGAAACAGAGTGTAGGCATAAATGGGTCATTTTCTAGTAGGTAAGATGTAACAAGTGGTTGCCACAGGGATCAGTGTTGGGTCCTCACCTTTTTATATAAATGACTTGGATGAAGGGACTGAAGGTATGGCTGCTAAATTTGCTGATGACACAAAGATAGGGAGGAAAATAACTTGTGAAGAGGACATAAAGGAGGCTGCCAAGGGCTTATAAATAGGTTAAGTGAGTGGGTAAAGATCTGGCAAATAGATAAGCCCAGCAATGTGAAATTTTCCATTTTGACAGGAAGGCTATAAAAGAAGCATATTATCTAAATGGTGAGAGATTGCAGAGCTCTGAGATGCAGAGGGATCTGGGTGTCCTAGTGCATAAATCACAAAATACTAATATGCAGGTACAGCAAGTAACTAGGAAAGCTATTAGAATGTTATCATTTATTGCGAGAGGAATTGAATGCAAAAGTAGGGAGGTTATGCCTCAGCTATACAGGGCATTGGTGAGACCACATCTGGAGTACAGTGTACATTATTGGTCTCTTTATTTAAGGAAGGATGTAAATGCATTGGAAGCAGTTCAGAGAAGGTTTACTAGATTAATACCTGGAATGTGCGAGTTGTCTTAGGAGGAAAGGTTGGGCAGGGTAGGCTTGTATCCGCTGGAATTTAGAAGGCGACTTGATGAAACATATAAGATTCTGAGGAGTCTTGATGGGGTGGATGTGGAAAGAATGTTTCCTCTTGTAGGAGAATGTAGAACTAGGGGTCACTGTTTAAAAATAAGGGGTCGCCCATTTAAGACAGAGTTGAGGAAAAATGTTTTTTCTCTGAAAGGCAGTGGAAGCAGAGTCTGAATATTTTTAAGGCAGAGGTAGATAGATTCTTGATAAGCAAGGAGGTGGAAGGTTATTGTGGGGTAGGTGGGAATGTGGAGTTGAGGTTACAATCAGATCAGCCATGCTTTTATTGAATGGCAGAGCAGGCTCGAGTGGCCTACTCCTGCTCCTAATTCGTATGTTTGTATGTATCATTTATAAAAGCTTCTCCACCACTAAGCTTAAACTGACTGGTCTGTAGTTGCTGGGCTTATCCTTAAACCCTTTTTTGAACAAGGATGTTACATTTGTAATTCTCCAGTCCTCTGGTACCACCCCTGAGTCTAAGGAAGATTAGAAAATTATGGCCAGTACCTCTGCAATTTGCACTCTTGCTTCCCTCAGTATTTGTGAATGCCTGTCATCTGGTGTTGGTGCATTATCAACTTTAAGTACAGACAGCCTATCCAAGATCTCCTTATCAATTTTAAACCCCTTCAAGTGTCTGAACTACCTCCTCTTACACCATGACCTGGGTAGCATCTTCTTCCTTGGTAAAGACAGATGCAAAATATTCATTTAGTACCTCAGCCATGTCCTCTGCCTTCATGTGTAAATCCCCTTTTTGGCCCTGATTCGACCCCACTCCTCCTTTTACCACACTTTTACTATTTATATGCCTAGAGAAGACTTTTGCTTTCCATTTTATGTTAGCTACCAGTCTCTTTTGATACTCTCTTTGCTTCTCTTACTTGCTTTTTCAATTCCTTTCTGAACCTACTGTATTCAGCCTGGTCTTGGTTGTATTATCCACCTGACATCTGTCATAAGCACACTTTTTTTCTTCATCTTAGTCCCTACCTCTTTTGTCACCTAGGGAGCTCTGGATTTGTTTGCCCTTCCTTTTGCTTTTTGTGGGAATATACCTTCACTGTGCCCGAACTATCACTTCTTTAAAGGCAGCCCATTGATCAGTTACAGTTTTGCCTGCCAACCTTTGATTCCAATTTATCTGGGTCAGATCCATTCATACCGCATTGAACTTGCCTTTCCTCCATTTAATTATTCTTAATCTGGATTATTCTTTGTCCTTTCCCATCACCAACCTAAACTTTATGATACAATGATCACTCTAAATGTTACCTAACTGATATTTGATCCAAAATAAAAGCAAAATACTGCGGATGCAGGAAATCTGAAATAAAAACATAGAGAGCTGGAAATACTCGGCAGGTCTGGCAGCATCTGTGGAGAGAGAAACAGAGTTAACGTTTCAGGTCTGTGACCTTTCATCAACTTTCTGTTGATACTTGATCCACTTGGACCACCTCGTTCCCAAGAACCAGGTCTAATAGCGCCTCCTTTCTTGTTGGAGTGAAAACATACTGCCGTAGCAAATTCTCCTGAACACAGTCTAGGAACTCTTGCCCCTCTCTGCCTTTTTAACTAATACTATCCCAGTCTATATTCAGATAATTAAAGTCCCACATTATAGCTACTCTATAATTCTTGCACCTCTCTGGAATTGCCTTGCGAATTTGTTCCTCTGTAACTGCACCTTTTTTTGTTCCTTAGCTATAGCCACATTGATTCTGTGCTTGACCACTTTGGGACACCCTCTCTCTCCAGCACTGCATGTTGTCCTTAATCAATACTGTCACCCCTCTCCCTTTCCCTCCTTTCTTATCTTTCCTGGACATCTTGTATCCAGGAATATTTAATACATAGTCCTGCCCTTCTTTGAGCCAGGCCTCTGTTATAGCTACAATGTCATATTTCCAAGTGGCTATCTGCACCTGTAACTCATCAATCTTATTTACAACACTCTGCGCATTCACATACATGCACAGTAAACCTAATTGAGACTTTGTTACTTTTCCCCTGACTGAACCCACCTAATAACTTACTGTTTCCTACTCTAGTGCTGTCTGTCTCTCCCAGTATTCTGTGCACCTTGGTATTCCTCTCTAGTATTACCTCCTGGTAATACTCCACACCCCTGCCATGTTAGTTTAAATCCTTCCTAATAGCACTAGCAAATCGCCCAGCAAGAAAATCGGCTGTGTTTAGCTGAAACCAGTCCAGCCTATGCAGATCCCATTTCCCCCAGAGCCGGTCCCAATGTCCAGGAATCTAAAGCCTGTAGGACTCCCCTGTAGATCAAAAATCTGTCTAACGCCACCTTGAATATATTTGATGACCCAGTGTCCACTGCTCTTTACAGGATAACAGTTTAGCATCAGCAATGCTGCGTGAAAGAAATAAAATACCTAATTTGAAGTGTAAATTTAATTAATGGATTAAAATTAGTGGTTGTAAGGTTGTAATGGTAGCTTGGTTTTGTCGACACACTAATAGTATCAATTCTGAAGTTATTTCCTGTTGTATAGTCTAAACAAGTAGGAAAAGTAGCCCACGTCAATATACCAAACAACTTGCACTTATAAAGTGCTTTTCATGTAATACAACATTCTGAGACACTTCACAGGTGAAACAAAATTTGACCCAAAAATTTGGCCAGGTGACCAAAAGCTTAGTCAGAGGTAGGTTTAAGGGCTGTCTTAAAGGAAGAGAGAGAGCAAGGTGTAGGAAGGGAATTTCAAATCTTACAACTTGGGGCCATGCTGAAGGCATGGTTACCATTCTAAATTTACTTTGTATTAGATGGGCTACAAACTCCTCTGTGCACAACCTTTTAGTCCATGGGCAGTTTACATTTTAATGCAGTTTCCTTGCATTATGTTGGAAACTTCTTCCGATGAACTGACAAAGTTGTGAATGGCCTGTATATTTCAATGCACGTACATTGCTGTTTTCTATGGCCATAGAAGTGCCCATCTTAGAGGGAGCATTGTCGCCATGGAAGGGTGCTGAAAATTGTGAGTGTGGAAGAAGCCAGAATTGGAAGAGTGCAGAGGTCTTGTGTAGTTGGGGGATGGGGTGAAGGGTGATGTTATTTGTAGGGCTGGAGGAGCACAGGAGAGTGAGGGAGGAGGGCAGCCATAAAGGAAGTTGAGAACAAGGATGAAAAATAGAGGCGTTACCAAACCAGTAGCCAATATAGGTCAACGAGCACAGGGGTGATTGCTGAATGGGACTTGATGCGAGTTGGGTAATGGGCAGCAGAGATTTGAGCTCAAGTTTAAGGAGTGGTGGGGTGGGGGTGGGGGGTGCAAGGTGGAAGCCAGGAAAGCATTGCAACAGTCAAATCTAGGGGTAACAAAGGCATGGATAAGGATTTTAGCAGCAGATCTGCTGGGGCAGGGGCAGAGAAGGGCAATGTTTCTTTTTATTTGCTTATGGGCTGTGGGTGTTTCTTGAGAAGGTGATGGTGGTTACAGAGATGAAGAAAGTGGTTTTAGTGATGGAGTGGATATGAATATGTTTAAGATATGGAAAAGGATCACTAAAGAGAAGCAAAATTACAAAATGCAATGATAGAACAGAGTAATAATGTATTTTCAAAAACTGGTGAGACATTTGATTGCCGCTTATTGGATGGTGATAAAAGGTATGCAAACGGATATATACATGTTACTATCCCATCATCTGTAAATATTATAAAAGAGATATGGTGTTATTCAAACATCATTTTTTTAATCCTGTGCTTTAAAAGTGTTAATTCGAAGCAACTTTGGAGTAGACATGCCCTGATACAATATATTGTTCAAGACCAATTTGTTCCAGAATTTGGTGTCACATTGATGGAGTTTGATACAAATTGTCTGTGTCTATGCTGTGTTTGACCAAATGTTCAGAAACATAAAACAGTAACAAAGGCGACTTAGAGACATCAATGGGATACTTACTTTTTAACACTCAAGAATGATGGGAATTTGGTATATATTTTTCTGTAAAAGATTAAAACGTTTTTTTTAAGTTTAAACTGGAGAGGTGCTTATAAATGTTTCATTTAAACATAGAAAGTACTGTGCTAATTGAGTGATTTAGTTACTTTTGACTCTCTGAAAAGATGAATTTTTTGGGGGGGAAATAATATGTTTCTTTGTGCAATAACAAGAGTTGAAGGGCAGAGTTGAAGAATATATCTCAGTTTATTGAGAAACTATGTTGGCGTTATCTTCTGGTAAACAACAAATATCTGTCACTCAATAAACTTGTATCACAATCATTATCCTGTTAGTTGACATGTTAAGTACATGAAACATCCCAGCTATTCATGTCTGCTATGACAAAATTAGCAGAAACATAACTAAGTTCCCAGAAATTCTACAAATACAAAATGCATGGAAGTAATTACAAGACAGTGATTTCATCTCAAATGAAACAAAATTATGAAGTATTTTGCAGATCCATCAGAATCTGAAATCATGTCATCTCACATCTCAGCTAGACCTTCTTTCTCCTGATACTGAGTTCCTCACAATTCCTCAACATCAGTTACTCTCACATCTCCGTAAAAATTTTTTATCTGCAGTGCACATTGTAACTGTAGTATCTATTATGAATGCCCATCGGATTGCTTTCTTCCTCATTGGTTATATCTCTGTTTTTCTTGCATAGAATCAAAGAAAGTTTACGGCACGGAAAGAGGCCTCTGGGCCATTGCGTCTGTGCTGGCCGAAAAACGTCCCACTCATTCTAATCCCACCTTCCAGCATTTGGTCCGTAGCACTGCAGATTATGGCATTTGAGGGGCATATCCAGACTCCTTTTGACTGAGTTGAGGGTTTCTGCCTTAACTACCCTTTCAGGCAGTGAGTTCCAGATCCCCACCGCCCTCTGGGTGAAAACAGTTTTCCTCATCTCCCCTCTAATTTTTCTACTAATCACTTTAAATCTATGCCCCTAGTCACTGACCTCTCTGCTAAGGTGAATAGGCCCTTCACCTCCACTCTATCTAGGCCCCTCAAAATTTTGTACGTTTCAATTTGATCTTCCCTCAGTCTTCTCTGTTCCAAAGAGAACAATCCCAACCTATCCAATCTTTCCTCATAGCTGCATTTTTGCATCCTGGCAACATCCTCGTACATCTCCTCTGTCCCCTCTCTAGTGCAATTACATCCTTTCTGTAATGACTGGAAAAAGTTGTGGTCTAAACAATGAGTTATACAGTTCCAGCATAACCTCCCTGCTCTTATATTCTATACCTCGGCTAATAAAGGAAAGGATTCCATATGCCTTCTTAACCACCTTATCGACCTGTCCTGCTACCTTCAGGGATCTGTGGACATTCACTCCAAGGTCCCTCACTTCCTCTGCACTTTTTCCATTAATCGTGTACTCCTTTGCTGTGTTTGACCTCCCCAAATGCATCACCTCACACTTCTCCGGGTTGAATTCCATTTGCCACTTTTCTGTCCATCTGACCAGACCATCAATATCTTCCAGCAGCCTACAGCTATCCTCCTCGCTATCTACCACACGGCCAATCTTTGTGCCATCTGCAAACTTGTTGATCATGCTCCTTACATTTACATCCAAATCGTTAATATATACCACAAAAATCAGGGGACCCAGTACTGAGCCCTGCGGAATGCCACAGGAAACAGCCCTCCAATCGCAAAAACACCCGTCAATAATTACCTTTTGTTTCCTGCCACTGAGCCAATTTTGTATCTACCATGCTGCATTTCCCTGGATCCCATGGAATTTTATTTTTTTAACCAGTCTGCCATGTGGGACATTGTCAAAAGCCTTGCTAAAATCCATGTAGACCACATCAACTGCACTACCCTTATCTGTCTTCCTTGTTACTTCTTCAAAAAATTCGACCAAGTTGGTCAAACAAGATCTTCCCTTAACATATCAATGCTGACTATCCTTGATTAACCTGTGCCTTTCTAAGTGACAGTTTATCCTGTCTCTCAGAATAGATTCCAATAATTTGCCCACTACTGAGGTTAGACTGACTGGCCTGTAATTAGTCGGTCTATCCCTCGCTCCTTTTTTAAACAGAGGTACAACATTAGTTCGCCAATCCTCTGACACCACACCTGTATCCAGTGAGAACTGGAAAATGATGGTCAGACCTTCCGTTATTTCTTCTCTTGCTTCTTTTAGCAGTACATTTCATCTGTCCCTGGTGATTTATCAACTTTCAAGGATGCTAGTCTCACAAATACTTCCACTCTACCTATGTTTATCACATCCAATACTTCATACTCCTCCTCCTTAACTACAATATTAGCATCCCCCTCTTTTGTGAAGACAAACGCAAAGTATTCATTAAGACCAATACCAACATCTTCCACCCCTACACATAGGTTTCCTTTTTGGTCTTTTATGGGCCTTACTCTTTCCTTAGTTATCCTCTTACTCTTAATTTATTGATAAAACATCTTTGGGTTCACCTTGATTTTGCTTGCCAATATTTTTTCATGCCCTCTCTTTGTTTTCCTATTTCCTTTTTGATTTCACCCCTGTACTTTCTATACTCCTCTTGGCTTTCTGTAGTATTGAGTTCTCAGTGTTGGACTTCAGCTTTCCTTTTCTGCCTTGTCTTACCCTTAAGCTGCTTGACATCCATGGGGCTCTAGATTGGCCCGTCTCACCCTTTTGTCTTTATGGGAACATGTTTATTCTGAACCCCTTGAATCTCCCCTTTGAATGGCTCCCACTGCTCTGACTGATTTACCTTCAAGTAGCTGTTTCTAGTCCATTTTTGCTAAATCACTCCAAAGTTTAGTAAAATTGGTCTTTCCCCAATTGAGAACTCTAACTCCTGTTCTAGCTCTGTCCTTTTCCATAATTATGTTAAAACTGACTGAATTATGATCACTACCACCAAAATGCTCTCCCATTGCCACTCTTTCCACCTGCCCATCTTCACTTCCTAAAACTAAGTCTAAAACTGTGCCCTCTCTTGTTGGACTTGCTACATACTGGTCAAAAAAGTTCTCCTAATGCTCCTCAAGAATTCTGCTCCCTCAATTCCTTTCACACTAAAACTATCCCAGTTAATATTGGGGTAGTTAAAATCCCCTACTATTACTGCCCTATTGTTTTTGCACTTCTCAGAGATTTGCTTACGTATCTGTTCTTCTATCTCCCTCTGACTGTTTCGGGGTCTATAGTACACTCCCAGCAGTGTGATTGCCCATTTATTGTTCCTTAGCTCAATCCATATGGCCTCATTTGATGAACCTTCCAACATATCATCCCTCCTCACAGCTGTAATAGTTTCTTTGACCAAAATTGCCACTCCACCTCCTTTCTTATCCCTCTCCCTATCGCATCTGAAAACCCTGTAACCAGGAATGTTGAGCTGCCATTTCTGTCCCTCCTTAAGCCATGTTTTTGTACTCACTTTCATATGCTGCCACATGTCTATCTTTCCCCTCAGCTCAACTGCTTTATTTGCTATACTGATTGCATTGAAATAGATACTGTTGAGCACTGCCAAACTTTTTCTTTCTTTTTATTTTCTAACCTTTGTTCCCTCTGTCTTCCAGACTCATCCATTAATTTTCTGCCTTCCATTTTCATTTCTGATTTTGTCCCAACTGAGTCTACCCTCAGGTACCCCACCCCTGCCAAACTAGTTGAAGCCCTCCCCAACAGCACCAGCAAAACGTCCCACAAGGAACTCAGTCCCTGCTCTGTTCAGGTGCAACCCGTCCAGCCTGTACAAGTCCCATTTCCCCCAGAGTCGGTCCCAATATCCCAGGAATCTAAAGCCCTCCCTCCTGCACCATCTTTCCAGCCACACGTTCATCTGTCTTATCTTTCTATTTCTGTACTCACTTGCGCGTGGTACTGGGAGTAATCCTTAGGCTACTGCTTTTGAGGTCCCGCTTGCTAATTTCTTACCTAGCTCACTAAATTTTGACTGCAAGACTCATCCCTCTTTCTACCTACATTGTTGGTTCCAATGTGGACCACGACTGCTGGCTGTTCACCCTCCCCCTTCAGGATGCTCTGCAGCTGCTCAGTGACATCCTGACCCTAGGACCAGGGAGACAACACACCATCCTAGATTCACGTCTAGGGTCACAGAAACTCCAGTCTGTTCCTCTGACTATTGAATCACCTTTCATTTTAGCTCTTCCAGTCTTCCCTAAAGCCCACTGTGCAGCCAAGCCACCTGTGGTGCCATGGCCTTGGCTCTGGCTGCACTGCCCAGGTGAAGCATCACATTCCTCAGTATTCAGAACTGAATACCTGTTGGAGAGTGAGATGTACTCAGGGGTCTCCAGCAGTACCTGCCTGATTCTTTTTGACTGCCTGGCCGTCACACATTCTCTCTCTCTCCCTGCATACTCTTAAGCTGTGGGGTGACCACATTTATAAACGTGTTATCCACGTAGCTCTCATCCTATGAATGTACCGCAGTGTTGCCAGCTGCTGCTCAAGTTCCAAAACCCGGAGCTTAAGCTGCTGCAATTGACAACACATCCTGCACAAATGGTTATCCAGGTTACGGGAAGCATCCTAGACCTTCCACATAGCACAGGAGGTACACTCTCGAGGTTGAAGCATCCCTACAGTTCCATTATTTATTAGTTGGCCTTTTGCTACTGCTAAAAAAAAACCTTACCAATGCTACATCACATTAGAATTATGGTTAAAACCTTACTAGTACTGATAAATCCTACTAATAATCAGTAAAGTTCAACAGTTAAACTGAACCTTACTCAAGAATGGTAATACTTGTTTCTTATTTTTAACACTTAATTTTTTACTCATTTTTAATCTGCCAGATGTTGAGATGCTATAACCCAGCTATTTACACACTCACCCTAACAGCAGTTACTCACCACCTTACAGCTTTCCTGTGATGTCACTGTTCACTTGTTTTTTTCAAATTCAGGCAAGTCACTCAGAACTCAGGTTCTAATCGATAGTTTTCGACATTTCAACTATTTTGAACTAGTTTGAACTATTTACCATTAAATAATCATTATCACACAATTAATACATCAAATATTCTATAAAAAAGGGTATTCTCATCACCCAGTGCAAAATCGATAGATTTGACCCTGGCAAACCTCCATCCCATAAAGACCAAGTAACCAAGAGTGAAAAAGAAGGAAGTAACACAGACATGGATGAAGAGAAAAACTTTCATTTATATAGCAGCTTTTACAACCTCAGGACGTCCCAAAACACTTTACAGCCAATGAAATACTTCTGAAATGCAGTCACTGTTGTTAAGAAATGCAGTAGCAATTTATGCACAACAAGGTTACTCAAACGTTAATAAAGTAAATGACCAGATCATTTGTTTTAAATAAAAACAAGAATTGCTGGATATACTCAGCAGGTCTGGCAGCATCTGTGGAAAGAGAAGCAGAGTTAACGTTTCGGGTCAGTGACCCTTTTTCGGAACTGACAAATATTAGAAATGTCAAAGGTTATAAGCAAGTGAGGCGGGGGTGGGGCAAGAGATAACATAGGAGAAGGTGTAGATTGGACAAGGCCACATAGCTGACCAAGAGGTCATGGAGCAAAGGAAAACAATATGTTAATGGTGTGTTGAAACCCCACATTGGTCTCATTCTCCATATCCACCTCAATGGATGAATTAAATTTTCTTGCGACAATCTCGAGATTTCAGTGAATAGCAAAACTGAGGTTAATGGGAATCAGGGGGAAAACCCTCCGCTGGCTGGAGTCATACCCAGCACAGAGGAAGATGGTTGTGGTTGTTGGAGGTCAATCATCTGAGCTCCAGGACATCACTGCAGGAGTTCCTCAGGGTAGTGTCCTAGGCCCAACCATCTTCAGCTGCTTCATCAATGACCTACCTTCAATCATGAGGTCAGAAGTGGGGATGTTCGCTGATGATTACAAAATGTTCAGCACCATTCGTGACTCCTCAGATACTGAAGCAGTCCGTGTAGAAATGCAGCAAGACTTGGACAATATCCAGGCTTGAGCTGATGAGTGGCAAGTAACATTCGCGCCACACAAGTGCCAGGCAATGACCATCTCCAACAAGAGAGAATCTAACCATCTTCCCTTGACATTCAACGGAATGACCATCGCTGAATCCCCCCCTATCAACATCCTAGGGGCTACGATTGACCAGAAACTGAACTGTAGCCATATAAATACCGTGGCTACAAGAGCAGGTCAGAGGCTAGGAATCCTGAGGCGAGTAACTCACCTCCTGACTCCCCAAAGCCTGTCCACCATCTACAAGGCACAAGTCAGGAGTGTGCTGGAATACTCTCCACTTGCCTGGATGGGTGCAGCTCCAACAACACGCAAGAGGCTCGACACCATCCAGGGCAAAGCAGCCCGCTTGATTGGCACCCCATCTACAAACATTCACTCCCTCCACCACCGACGCACAGTGACAGCAGTGTGTACCATCTACAAGATGCACTGCAGCAATGCACCAAGGCTCCTTAGACAGCACCTTCCAAACCCGCGACCTCTACCAACTGGAAGGACAAGGGCAGCAAATGCATGGGAACACCATCACCTGCAAGTTCCCCCCCAACTCACACACCATCCTGACTTGGAACTATATCGCCGTTCCTTCACTGTCGATGGGTCAAAATCCTGGAACTCCCTCCCTAACAGCACTGTGGGTATACCTACCCCAAATGGACTGCAGCGGTTCAAGAAGGCAGCTCACCACCTTCTCAAGGGCAATTAGGGATGGGCAATAAATGCTGGCCTAGCCAGCGACGCCCACATCCCTGAATGAATAAAAAAAAGTGACATTAGCTTAGTACATATATAGAGTTCCACATTCTAAACTACCCATAGGTAACATTAAAGGAGATTTGCTGGTATAATCAAAAGACATATTCCCTTTTCTATTATTTTATTCTATTTTATTTATTCCCTTTTCTATTATTCTCTTTGGGCAATATGATCATCTGATCATTGTTTATTAGAATTCTACATCAATATTGGTAGAACCAGGTCAGGTTGCGGGGCAGGGGTTCAGCCAGTTCTGTTCAGTCCTTGGTAACTATGTGGGCATTTTCATGGTAATTGCTGCTTATTGTTTTTAAAAACCTGATTGGTCTGTGGGAACATTTAAGAATCTCATTTGTCATTGGTCTCTGGTAGCCATGTGATCTTAAGAAATTGCATCAGGTAACAAAGTGACATGGAGACATGTTAATGGGGGTATTCTATAAGCCTCCAGATAGTAAGAGAGATAGATAATATCAATTGGGATAGTGTTAGAGTAAAGGGTAAGGAGCAGGAGGACGTTCTGAAATGCGTTCAGGAGAACCTCCTTGACCACCATGTTCTCGGTCCAACCAGGAAGGAGACATTTCTGGATCTGATGCTGGGGAAAGGAGGTAGGCCAAGTGGACCAAGTGTCTGTTGCGAACACTTGGGTAAGAGTGATCATCATATCATAAGCTTTAGATTAGTAATGGAAAAGTGCAAGGAGCAATTTAAAGTAGAACTAATTTGGAAGAGGACTAAATTCAATGGGATGAGAAGGGATCTAGCCAGGGTAAAATTGACTGACAGGAAAAATAATCGTCGAACAATGGGTGATCTCTAAGGAGAAGATGTTTCAGGTACAGACTAGGTACATTCCAACAAAGGTGAAAGGTAGGGGAACCAAAGCCAGGGCTCTTTGAATGATGAGGGAGATGGAGAATATGATGAAACAAAAAGAAAAAGGCTGTATGATATATAGTAGGTGAATTCTTCAAGTGAGAACCAGGCCAAATACAATAAATTGAGAGGGGAAGTGAAGAAGAAAATAAAACTGGCAAAGAGAGAAAATGAGAATAGAATGGCAGTTAACACAAAAGGTAACCCAAAAATCTTAACAGCATGTAAATATTAAGAGGCAGTAAGAAACAGAGTGGGACCTATTGAGATAAAGGAGGTGATATATGCTGAGAGGTGCAGGACACTTAATGAGTACTTTGTATCGTTGTTTATTAAGGAAGAGGATAGTGACAAAATATCAGTTGAAGCGAAGATGGCAGAGGTAATGCATGGGGTGGAAATTGATAGGATATACTGGAATGGCTGGAGATGCTTAGAGTGGATAAGTTGCCTGGTCCGAATGGCTTAGCATCTCAGGTTGCTAAAAGAATAGGGAGTGGAGATAGCGGAAGGGCTTGCCATAATCTTCCAATCTTCTGTGGATACTGGGGAAGTGCCAGTGGATTGAATAGGGGCAAATGTGAGACCCTTATTCAAGAAAGGGTGTAACAACATTCCTGGTAATTACAGGCGGTCAGTTTAACGTCAGTGGTGGATAAGGTTTTAGAAATAATAATCATGGAAAAATCACAGGCACTTGGAGAGGTTTGAGTTAATTAGGGAGAGTCAGCATGGATTTGTAAAAGACAGTTTGTGCTTGACTAATCTAATTGAATTTTTTGGTAAAGTAACAGAGAACGTTGATGAAGGGAATGTAATGGGTGTTGTCTATATGGATTTTAAGAAAGTGTTTGACAAAGTACCACATAAAAAGGCTAGTCAACAAAATTGAGGTTCCTGGAAGAGGAGGGTCAGCGTCAGCTTGGATAAAAAATTGCCTTAAGGACAGAAAACAGTGAGTCGTGGTAAATTGTTGTTTTCAGAATGGAGGATGACAGGCAGTGGTGTTCCCCAAGGGATAGTGCTAGGACCACTGCTGTTTTTTGATAAATATAAATAAATAGTCATTTGGTAGTACAGAAATTGAGAATTGCTGAAAATAGAGATGTATTGTCGAAGCTTTTCATCTTGCACTCGTCAGGATAGTACACAAGAATAACCAATGTAAGGGAAAACAAAACTGATACTGCATGAGAAGAGAGTGCTGATTGGTTGGCAAGTGAACTCTGATTGGTAGAGGCATTGCCATGGAGAGTGCATCAGTTTACAGTGACTGACAGTTAACTGCCAAGCTTTGTTTGAAATTTAAACGAGGCAGCTTGACTGTGATTGGTCAAGGTATTGCCCTGAAGAGCAAACCAGCGAATGGCTGTCACTTATTTTGTTCAGCTGAAACAGGCACAGTGTGTGTACATGTTCTTTCTGTCTGCAAAGAGCAGGGCCCTGTGTATTAATATATGTAGCTTCCAGTACGCGCAAATGCACCACACTGCGAGCCCTATGGACAATCTTAAATTGGTTGTCAGCATAATTCTTAGCACACTGAGTATTATTCAGCAAATGTTGTCCAATCGCAGAATCACATCTAATGTTGGACACTGTGTTTTGAGTTTTGCAAGCACGGGCTGTTGGGTACGACCTGTACCTTGCCCGTTGCGAGCAGCGGAAGGGACATGTTGTTTGATACGATCCACCAGTCTTTGGGACGTAAGGCCTATATACCTAGCATCACACTGGCATTGAAATTCATATATCACATTACTCATTTGTGTGATAGGCAGGACGTCTTTTTGGCTTGACGGTAGCATCCTGTTAGTGGTGAACACCACACATGTTGCTACTGCATGGTAACAGTGTGAAATAGCTAGCTTTACCTGTTGCTCAAATTTTGGGATACATTACCCTTCCAGGTAATTTGAGGTAGACTGGGCACTTTTCAGGGCCGGAAATGACTTATTATTAAGTGGTGGAGCAGGCTCGAAGGGGCCAAATGGCCTTCTCTTGCTCCTAATTTGTATGTTGGTTGGATGGGTCAAAATCCTGGCACTCCCTTCCTAACAGCACTGTTGGTGTACTTACACCCCAAAGACTGCAGCAGTTCAAGAAAGCAGCTCACCACCACCTTCTCAAGGGCAATTAGGGATGGGCAATAAATGCTGGCTTAGCCAGTGACACCCACATCCAATGAATGAATAAAAAGAAAATCTTAGATCCCGCCATAAACCTGACCTCATCCAAAACTCAGCTGCTGGTATCCTAACTCGGACCAAGTCTTGTTCACCCAGCACCCCTGTAATGGTCTCTTAGCTGCAGAATGTATCAAGTTCCCTTTTAATAGACTAACAAATCCTTTTAACAACTAACAATTACATTAGGAAAAAGAGGGTGGCCAGAAGCAATGTGGGCCTCTTGAAAACTGATAATCGTGATGCTGTCAATGAAAATAAGGAAATGGTGGACATAATTACTCTGAATAATTACTCTGCATCAGTATTTACAGTAGAGGCAGAGAGAGGTCAGCATGCCAGACATCCCAAGGAAACTACTATTGAATAAAAGACAGGACTCAATAAAATTAATGTAAGCAAGATAATAGTACTGGAGAAATTAATGACACTAAAGAGCAACAAATCCCCAAGACCAGATGGCTTCCATCCCAGAGTTTTAAAGGAAGCACGTGAAAACGCTGCAGATGTCCTAACTAGAATCTTCCAAACTTCTCTCAATTTGGGAACTGTTCCTTTGCATTGGAAAATTGCACATGTCACTCTGCTATTTAAGGAAGAAGAGAGATGGAAAGCAGGCAATTACAGACCAGTTCGCTTAACATTTGTTGTTGGGAGATTGCTGGAGCCTATAATTAAGGATCGAGTGACTGGACATGTTGCAAGTTTTCAGCTGATCAGTGAAAGCCAGCATGGATTTGTAATTGGATAGGTTATGCATGAAGAATCTAATTGAATTTCTGGAATAGGTGACGAAACTAGCGGTCGGGGACTGTCTGTGGATGTTATTTATATGGACTTTCTGAAGGCATTTGATGAAGTCCCTCATAAGAGACTGTTACCTAAAGTTGAAGCTCATGGAATTGAAGGCTAGGAAATTGGCTGAGCGGAAGAACATAGAGAGTAAAAATAATGGCAGGTTATTTTAATTCTTAGGAGGTAACTAGTGGTGTCCGGTGTCATGCCAGATTGCTTTGTTGAATGATAATTATCTTTAATCCACTGACTGGAGATCTGAATTTTTTTTTAGTCATTCATGGGATGTGGGCATCGCTGGCTAGGACAGCATTTACTGCCCAACCCTATTTGCCCTTGAGAAGGTGGTGGTGAGCCGTATTCTTGAACCGCTGCAGTCTGTGTATGGGAGGTACACCCACAGGACTTTGACCCAGCAACAGTGAAGGAATGGTGATATAGTTCCAAGTCAGGATGGTGTGTGGCTTGGAGAGGAACTTGCAGGTGGTGGTGTTCCGATGCATCTGCTGCCCTTGTCCTTCTAGATGGTAGAGGTCGCGGGTTTGGCAGGTGCTGTCGAAGGAGCCTCGGTGCATTGCTGCAGTGCATCTTGCACACGGTACACACTGCAGCCACTGGGCGTTGTTGATGGAGAAAGCAAATGTTGAAGGTGGTGGATGGGGTGCCAAACAAGCGGCTGCTTTGTCCCGGATAGAGTCGCGCTTCTTGAGTGTTGTTGGAGCTGTACCCATCCAGGCAAGTGGAGAGTGTTCCATCACTCTCCTGACTTGTGCCTTGTAGATGGTGGACAGGCTTTGGGCAGTCAGGAGGTGAGTTACTCGCTGTAGTATTCCTAGCTTCTGACCTGCTCTTGTAGCCATGGTGTTTATATGGCTACTCCAGTTTAGTTTCTGGTCAATGATAACCCACAGGCTGTTCATAGTGGGCAATTCAGCAATGATAATGCCATTGAATGTCAAGGGGAGATGGTTAGATTCTCTCTCGTTTGAGACAGTCATTGCCTAGTACTTGTGTGATGCGAATGTTACTTGCTACTTATCAGCCCAAGCCTGGATATTGTCCAGGTCTTGCTGCATTACTACACAGACTGCTTCAGTATCTGAGGAGTTGTGAATGGTGCTGAACATTGTGCAATTATCAGTGAACATCCCCACTTCTGACCTTATGATGGAGGGAAGATCATTGATGAAGCAGCTGAAGATGGTTGGGCCTAGGACACTACCCTGAGGAATTCCTGCAGTGATGTCCTGGAGCTGATATTATTGACCTCCAACAACCACAACCATCTTCCTTTGTGCAAGGTATGACTCCAACCAGCGGAGAGTTTTCCCCCCGATTCCCATTGACTCCAGTTTTGCTAGGGTTCCTTGATGCCATACTCGGTCAAATGCTGCCTTGATGTCAAGAGCAGTCACTCTCACTTCACCTCTTGAGTTCAGCTCTTTTGTCCATGTTTGAACCAAGGCTGTGATGAGGTCAGGAGCTGAGTGGCCCTGGCAGAACCCAAACTGAGCGTCACTGAGCAGGTTATTGCTAAGCAAATGTCGCTTGAGCTTGATAGCGAGGTCAACAACACCTTCCATCACTTGACTGATGATCGAGAGTAGACTGACTGGGTGCTAATTGGCCGGGTTGCATTTGTCTTGCTTTTTGTGTGCAGGACATACCTGGGCAATTTTCCACATTGCCGGGTGGATGCCAGTGTTGTAGCTGTACTGGAACACCTGGGCTAGGGGCGCAGCTCGTTCTGGAGCACAAGTCTTCAGTACTATTGCTGGAATGTTGTCAGGGCCAATAGCCTTTGCAGTATCCAGTGCCTTCAATCGTTTCTTGATAGCACGTGGAGTGTATCAGATTGGCTGAAGACTGGCATGATGCTAAGGACTTCAGGAGGAGGCCGAGATGGATCAACCTCTCAGCACTTCTGGCTGAAGATGGATGCAAATGATTCAGCCTTATCTGTTGCACTGATGTGCTGGGCTCACCCATCAATGAGGACAGGGACATTTGTGGAACCACCTCCTCCAGTTAGTTGTTTAATTGTCCACCATCATTCATGACTGGATGTGGCTGGCCTGCAGAGCTTAGATCTGATCCATTGGTTGTAGGATTGTGTAACTCTGTCTATCTGCTTATGCTGTTTGGCACGCAAGTAGTCCTGGGGTTATAGCTTCACCAGGTTGACACCTCATTTTGAGGTTTGCTTGGTGCTGCTCCTGACGTGCCCTCCTGCACTCTTCAGTGAACCAGGGTTGATCCCATGGCTTGATGGTAATGATAGGGTGGGGGATATGCCGGACCATGACGTTACAGATTGTGGTTGAGTACAATTCTGCTGCTGCTGATGGCCCACAGCGCCTCATGGATGTCTAGTTTTGCTTTGCTAGATCTGAAATTATGCCATTTAGCATGGTGGTAGTGCCACACAACATGATGGAGGGTATCCTCAATGTGAAGATGGGACTCCGTCTCCACAAGGACTGTGCGGTGGTTGCTCCTACCAATACTGTCATGGACAGATGCATCTGTGAGAGGCAGATTGGCAAGGACGAGGTCAAGTATGTTTTTCCCTCTTGTTGGTTCCTTCACCACCTGCCACAGACCCTGTCTAGTAGCTCTAGGGCTCAGCCAGCTTAGTCAGTAATGGACCTACAGGACCACTGTTGGTGATGGGCATTGAAGTCCCCCACCCAGGGTACATTCTGTGCACTTGCCACCCTCAGTGCTTCCTCAATATAGTGTTCAACATGGAAAAGCACTGATTCATCAGCTGAGGGGAGGGCGGTAGGTGGTAATCAGCAGGAGGTTTCCTTGACCATGTTTGACCTGATGCCCATGAGACGTCATGGGGCCCGGAATTGATGTTGAGGACTCCCAGGGCAACTCCCTCCCGACTGTATACCACTGTGCTGGGTCTGTCCTGCTGGAGGGACAGGACATACCCGGGGATGATGGTGGTGGTGTCTGGGACAGAGTCATACTCACGGAATTATACCTTACAGACAATATCAGGCTGTTGCTTGACTAGACTGTAGGACTTTGGCACAAGCGTCCAGATGTTAGTAAGGAGGACTTTGCAGGGTCGACAGGGCTGGGTTTGCTGTTGTCGTTTCCGGTGCCTAGGTCGATGCTGGTTGGTCAGTCCGGTTTCATTCCTTATTGACTTTGTCGCAGTTTGATACAACTGAGTGGCTTGCTAGGCCATTTAAGAGTCAACCACATTGCTGTGGGTCTGGAGTCACTTGTAGACCAGACCAGGTAAGGACAGCAGATTTCCTTCCCTAAAGGTTATTAGTAAACCAGATGAGTTTTTACAACAATCGACAATCGTTTCATAGCCATCAGTAGACTAGCTTTTAATTCCAGATTTATTAATTGAATTAAAATTCCACTTTCTGCCATGGTAGGCTTCGAACTCTGGGTTACCAATCCAGTGACAATGCCACTATGCCATTGCCTCCCCAATTTTATATTTTTTGAAGAAATTTAAGAGAGAACAGATGAAAGATGACTTTGCTGGCAGCTTAGGATGGCCACTGTTATGGTCAAGTGAGGAGGGGTCAAAGGGTTTCTCTCTTTTCCCTCTCTTTGTTTGACCACAACAGGTTTAGTTCTTTCTTAAAGTGGATGTACTGGCCATTTCAGTAGATGTTCGATTACTTACTTGCTATGATCATAAAAAGAACCAATCGGACAGGTTTCCGTGAGTTTAACAAAGAAAGAGGTTAACTTTACTGCACCTAAACCGAACTAATGAAAATAATAAACTGTGTGCCAACTGTCATTCACACACAAACACACACCAGAGGTTTACACACACACAAATGGGTTACGGAGTGGCGAAAGGTATATTGGTTGAGTTCGAGTCCATAGGAAAAAGGCATATACAGTCTGTGGCATTTGGTGATTCTGCTGGCTTCTAGCTGAATTTGGTAGTCCTTAGGCTTTTAGTTTGAAGAGGTAACTGACTGGTTTGGTGGATCTCTCGGAGACAGCGATGCAGATAACTTCATCCAACGGGGTGTCTGATTGTAGCCAGAGTATGCAAAGCTGGTCAGTCAACAGGCACAATTTGAAGCTTGTAAGCTGAAATGGAGAGAGAGAGAGAGAGAGAGAGAGAGAGAGACCCCCACTTAGGTCTGCACATGTCAGAGTCCAGAAGCTTCTCCTTTGGCTGCAGAGAAAAGCAAGCTTAAAACCACAGATGAGGAGGGGCTTGTCATACGACAGTTACCCAGTGATTCATTCATGGTAGCAGTGTTTCTCTGCTTGCTAAAAAGAACAAGTAGTTCCCTTATGCTTCCTGCATCTTGGTTCTTGCTGAGGAATGAGCAGACATTTCATCTCACTCTTCACAGGCCTTGCAATGTAGGATACAGTAATGCAGATTAGGTGGTGTCATGCCATCTTGCTTTGTTGAATGACAATTTTCTTGAATCCACTGACTGGAGATCTGAATTAATATTTTTTGAAGAATTTTTTTTAAAAACAGAAAAAAAGAATGACTTTGCTGGCAGCTTAGGATGGCCACCTAATTTGCAACACTGTATCCTACATGCAAGGCCTGTGAGGAGAGAGACAAAATTTCTGCTCATTTCCTAGCAAGTACCAAGTCCCAGGAAGTTTAAGGGAACTACCTGCTCTTTCAGCAAGAAGAAATACTGCTAACTGCTATGTTTGAATCATTGAAGAACTGTCATGTGACAAGCTGCTCCCCATCTGTGGTTTTAAGCTTTTGTTTTTCTGCAGAAGAGAGGAGAAGCTTCTGGACTCTGACACGTACAGACCTAAGTAGGGGTCTCTCTCTTCCTTGGATGTACTTGCAGTATTTGCTCAGATAGTTAAATTTTTGTTTATTCTTCACTCCTTGTTCCCCAAAACCATTCTTTTTCTCAGTTATTTACATGATTTAAAAAGTATGTATGTCCTTTCCTTCCTACGAATGGTTTGTTTATAGAATCATAGAATAGTTCAGCACAAAAGGAGGCCATTTGGCCCATGGAGTCTGTGCCAGCTCTTTCGAAGAGCAATCCACTCCCCTGCTCTTTTCCCCCTATCCCTGCAATTTTTTCTCCCTCAAATATTGAAACAATCCCCTTTTGAAGACTACTATTGAATCCAGTTCCCTCTGGGAGATCTTTACAATGGATGTCTCCTGCACCATCTGCTGGCCCCGAAAGAGGCTCTCAAAGTGTTCTGACCATAGGTGCAAGATGGATTATTTATCTATGAGAAGGGTTGTGCCATCCAAAGATCCAAAGGTGCCTGCATCTGGTAGAAAGATCCATATACAGATCTCAAGGCCTCGTAGAAAGATCTCATATCTCCCATATCTGCATGTATTTGTATCCTCTCAGCAAGTGCTGTCAGCTAGTTGTTTTGGATGACTCAGAGGTTGTTTCGCATAGTGCTGCAGGCTTCCCTATGTGCACCTTTTGTAGCCTGGTCATTAGGGCATGCAAATAATCTATTGTGGCAGGAGAGTTTCTTTTGAAGAAGCTCTTGCATCTCTAGGTCATTTTCATCAAACCAGGCTTAGTTTCTTCTGGTTAAGAAGCCAACTACTTCTGCAGCTGTTTCTTGTAGGACAGATTTCAACTGGTCCCACTGTTCCGCTGTGTTAATATCTCTGCCCGGAGTCGGGTCACTGCAGAATCTGTCTTTAAGCTTGCTCTGGAAAACAGCTTTTACATCTTTGTGCTTTGAGCTAGGATGCCTCCAGGTGGTCTTAAATCTGGCTTTCAGCTGGAATAGAGAATTCGTGATGTTGAGTTTGTGCTGCGTGCATAATTCCAGCAGAAGTCTATCATTGTCATTACAGTTGTTGATGCCACGTCACCCCAAGAAACCTTGCCAATGCTCTTGGTCATGCCAATTCTTACATTGAAATCTCCAAGTATGATGAGCTTATCCTTGGAGTAAACCTTCAGTAGATGGTTGTGCAGGTCATGGTAGAAGCCTTCTTTGGTTACTATATCGGCTTGTCAGATAGGAGCATATATGCTGATAATAGTGACGATCTGGTTGTCCTGAGTTGGTAGTCGTAAGGATATGAGCTGATCAGAAAAACCAATGGGGAGGCTCTGAAGACTGCTGGCAATGGAGTTCCTAATCATAAAGCCAACATCTGAGAGGTGTTGTCCATCTTTACCTTACCCTGACCAGAAAAGTGTATAACTTGCTGCATTCTCTGTCAATGATACCTGCTCTGTGAAGCAGACTTCACCGAGTGCTGCAATGTCAATGTCCAGCCAGGTGAGCTCTCTGGCTACGAGTATGAAACAACTTTCAAGGTATCTATGTTCATTTGAATCTGACATTGTGCAAAATTTCCAGGACACAAGTTTGAAGATGTTTTATCTCTTTCCTTTTGTATTTGTTGCTTCTTTCTTTTGCACCACTGAAGGAGATGCTCATTGGCTACGGTAAGCCAACGAGGTGAGTTGAGACCAGCAATGTTTGGGCCACCTTTTCTGGACCCATCCCCATTTGGAGCAAGCAGTGCTGTCCCTAGAGAAGGCTGCTTGGTCACTCAGGGTGCTGCTGGATGATGATATTTAGATGGGGCTCCCGTTGGCATGCGACAGGGGGCCGCCATGGGCCTCGCCACTGCCGGTAATATCGAGCCAGGCCTTCCTGATGTCGAGGTCTGTGATGGACCTCTGCCGGAGGCATTTTCCGGCCCCCCGCTTCTGCCAAGACCCCTGACATTAATGGGGCTGTAAAATTCAGCCCACTATGTTTAAAAGCCTGACTTACAGTTTTAAATTCTGCTCTAATATTTTGTTAGCACATTTTTCAAATTCTGCAGTACCACCCCAGAAGAAATCAACATGCATCATGAAGATGCCTGAAAGTTTTCCTTTTTGATACCAATAAAATGTTGTGGGATCTGCTTTTAGTTGAACAAAATGTATTTTCAGCAAAACAGATCTCACTGAAAAATACCACACCCTGGAGGCATCATTTTTTTTTTTAGTTTCCATAGTTTTCCTTCTGCATCTGCTACCTCTTTGGGCAATGGCAGAAACACTTCTGTCTGAAAGATATTGCCCTGCAGAAATGTGGCTTTTATGTCGATTGACCTACACTCCAATGAACATGTGGCCAAAAGAGCTACAAAGATTTTCAAGATTACTTTACCAGCTGTGGGAGAATCCACTTTAACATCTGTATCACCAAGTCACTCTTCAAAACCCCAAGTAACTAGTCTCTCTTTAGCCTTATAAGTCCCATCGGGAAGGATTTTTTCAAGACAAACCCAACCATGTGACAATGCTGGTTGACCCTTATTTGGTACCTCAAAATAAACTCCAAACTCTCTCCAACTATCTTCATTCCCTTTGTTTTGCCTCTCTATTAGTTTATTTTTATTTATTTATTTAGAGATACAGCACTGAAACAGGCCCTTCGGCCCACCGAGTCTGTGCCAACCAACAACCACCCATTTATACTAACCCTACTGTAATCCCATATTCCCTATCACCTACCTACACTAGGGGCAATTTACAATGGCCAATTTACCTATCACCTGCAAGTCTTTGGCTGTGGGAGGAAACCAGAGCACCCGACGAAAACCCACGCAGACACAGGAAGAACTTGCAAACTCCGCACAGGCAGTACCCAGAATCGAACCCGGGTCGCTGGAGCTGTGAGGCTGCGGTGCTAACCACTGCGCCACTGTGCCGCCCTTATCCTCAAGTTTATTGGCAGCCACGAAAACTTCAGCCATGAGGACTTCTGCTTCTAGTTCTGTTGAAAGACTGTTCTGTGGTCTGCATTTAATTGTTTCATCTATTCAAGCTAAGGCCTCAACTTATATTTTAATGTCTGCCGGGGCTACTACTGCGAAATCTCCCTCTTGCACTGCAGAAGGCTCTTTTATTGAAGGTTTAAGCCTTCCACCGGCATGTGACTTTATGTAGGACGTGGCGGCCTGCTCCAAAACTTATTACAAGATTCACAATTCTCACTAATCTCTTCCTTTCGCCTCATATACTCTTCACCAAGCAGACCTGCATCTTTTAGCAGGATATTTAACCTTTGACAAATAGCATGAGCAAATTGTCTATGTAACTGTAAGACACTTTGTATTTTTCTCTCTGATTCTTATCACCTGATGCCATTAATATTTGTCCAGCACTCCGATGAGAAACATCAGGTTTTGTTGAGAGAATACATAATGTCCGAACTGGGTAAACTGCAAATCCATTGACTTTCCAAAAATAATTGCATTATCATGTTCCATGTCAAATTTCAATTGTGCTTAGAAGGTTTACTCAACAGCATTGGTATCTCGCTAAAGACTATATCAGTACTTAGAAAATGGCTACTTTACATGGAATTACAACTCTGTTTAGTGACCGTGACATGTTGTCATTATCAAACCTAAAGTAGTACTTTTATATTCCTTAATCTTGCATCAATCCTCACTACTTAGTGAATCAAGATAACATTTTAACCAATCAGTCCCAGATCCTGTTGTAGCACAGACACTATTTAGTACTGCACTGTTCAAGGAGTCCGTGACTAACGCACTCATCACAGGACTAAAACTCCTTCTGATGAGTATAATTTGTTTGGGCTCATCATTATCTTCATTCTGTTCCTCAGAATTCTCTTCGTCATGTGTCGTTCCAAGAACCTTGCCTCTTTGCTTTGGGTAGTTCACCACATAATACTTTGAGTCACACCTGAAGCACCTATTAACTGTTGCTTGGGCATTCCTGGAATTCATTTGCCTATTATTGCTGTTTCGCTTTTGTCTTCTGCTGTAATAGCCAAATCCGCTAAAGGTGCTTTCATCCTCATTCTGCCTCTCGTTAATCCTTCCATTGTATTGATGCCTGTGCCCAGTATCTGGACTATTTTGAAATCTGGCAATCATTGAGTCTTCTATTCTCTATGTCACAGAGGAATGTCCCATTTGGTCCATGAAGGCTGAAGGAAATGATTGTTCGCAAGGAATTTTTTTAATGCAGCAGACATCTGATCTCCTCCGAGAACCAAACACCAGTAGCCTGTCCATATGATACACCTTAGCACGATCCAGTAATTTAAACTCTAGTACAGATCCAGGGATCCCCAAATTTAATTTCGTCAATCTTTTATACAATTTGTTAAAAGTCCATGATATATTCTTCCAAAATCTATCAAAATTCTAAACTTGCCTCATAGGCATTTAACAGATCATCTTTCCTGTAAATTTCATCCAAGAGCTCCAATAGAAGGTCCAAACTTTCATCACTATCCAACAGATGGGTATCCATCTCACAAAATACTTGAATTCTGATTTTACTTCAGTGGGAACCAACAACGCTAAGGCTGTACCTTATTTACTCTTTAATAAGGAAGTAACCTGTGTCCAAATATCCACTTCATTGTTCCACTGGCCATATGGTTCAGACTCTGAACATCGGAGAGTAATCATATCCTGATACTTTACACATTTTCTGCCATTTTCCACAATGACCACTAGGATTTTAGTTTTCTGTCTGAAAATATATTTCTTAACCATCACCTTTAGGCAACCATCTTCTGCTACCACTGCAGAAAGTCAGTTAGTGAAGGATAGAACTGAAGCCAATCTTTACACGCTTTTTTAAATAAACATTTATTTACAGAGATGCGCATTACAAACATGTATGTACTGACCCAACAGCCACTGTTTCAGTCTGTTCCTTTTTATAGGGGCACAAGGTAATCTCCAGTTCATGCATACTGTTAAACTCCAGAAAGCTTGTTATGGAAGGATAATGCTAGAGCCTATCTTTACTCAGTGTTACGAAAGTGCTTCTATTATTATTAATTTTTTTTAAACTTGTGTTAAAACTGAAAAATTCCATGGATGTATTTTTATTTAGTTCACCGACAGGACAAGATGTTGTTTAAAAGCCACCTGTGCTGGAGGCCACCTGTGATTTGGGCTCAGTAACAACAGAACCCAGCTCACTTCCTTCTTTACCTTTTCAAAGTAATCCTGCCAAGATCCAGTGTAGAAAACAAATCCCTGGTGTCGTATAGCTCCTGAGGAGCTGAAAAAAAAAAATCCTGTGTTCAAGTGTGTGCTGGTGGAAAAACCTTGATGCCACATTTCTAGTAGAATAATTCTTGACCTCTTGAGAATGGACAGCTTCTGAAACGATCCTAGTGACCCTTCTCCGTATACCCGGATGCCAGACCAAAAAAGGGACAACTGACTTCCTTCCATATTGTCTTTTTTCATCAGGAATTAGCAAATATTTGGCCAAAGTAGGTTTTTTTTGTAACAGACCTCTGCAGAATGAATTTCTGTATTTTTTCCAGTGTGTGTGAGTGTAGTTGGGGAATTTTTGAAAAGGGAACTTTCATAATTTAATCGGTGTGTTAATGCTTTGCTTCGTTACTGGTTAAGTCTTGTTTTATAATAAGCTGATAAGTTTGTTGTTTATTAAAGAAACTTGGTTGGTGTATTTGTTCTGGGATTAAAAAAATAGAGTATATGATTGGCTGTATCGGTAACCGGGTAAACATTTAAATATATGTTGTGACCTGTGGAGATGTGGAATTAGAAAAGACAGTGCACTCCTCCCACCTCGGTTGGAACGTCAGTTTCACATTTATTGTACAGAGTAAAAGGATTACAAACATGTTACTCTTCACTCAAAACCCTCCCCCAGCCTCAGTAAGTGTCTGCTTATAAGTGCTCGAGTAAGACCCCATTTAACACCCTCCACCTGCATATAATCAAACAATTGATACACAATTAACAGATTAACAAATTCCCTTCTTTCTTTGATAATAGAACGTGGATTAATATGCTCAAACACTTCCAAATAAATTCCATATTATACACAAAATTATTAACATGCTCAAAGAACATTTCAGAATAAATTCCATAGTGGGCACACAGTATATATTGGGAGATGTCCCTCCTGTAGCACCCCTAACAATTTCTTTGTACCAGCATTTCTTTTTGTGAAACAGTCAGATAGCTGATGACTTGCATCTATCCATTTAGGTTTGGAGATTTCCTTTCTCTCCAGCATTTGTTTCAATCCAGCAAGGTCAATATGTAGTCTTTTCTCACTCACACTTTTTGTAGAGCGTACATTGTCCCACAAAGAAATATTATCCACATAACATTCAATCAGTATTCTATCTTCAATATGTCCCTTGTTCAGAATTTCACCCAAAATATTTGACAAATAGAACCCCATATTCACTGCCTCCACAAGACCCAGTGTTTCCGCAGCTAAAGTGCCTTTAATGGCCTGTTTTATTTTCTTAGCCGCCCAAGCTAAAGGACAACATTTCCCATTTTCACCCATCAGAAATATTATGAAACCAGCTGCACTTGAATGCCCATCAGCAAGATTAGCATGTGAAGCATCACTAAAAAGTATCAGCTTCTTGTTCTTTGGGTCACCTAAGGATGGGAACTTCAGTAGACATTTCTCCAGATTTAGTTTTTTAAATGTTTTATTTGCCCTTAAAACATTCTCAACTTTGGATGCTTCATCATCGTGCTTAACGCCAGCACATCAAAACTTGCAAAAGGCCTAGTCTGAGAGCCCAACCACTTTAACTGACCAATCAAGCTTCACAATTGCTCAGTCTCTGCTTTAGATAGGTCATCACAGAAAGGTGATGATACAACACGATTAACCGGGATGGGAGTAACACTCTCAAAATAGGATTGTTGATTTAAAGTTATTCCAGAATTAGTCTGCTTAATATCTAAACCAATATATTTAAAAAGCCCCACAAGCCTGATTCCCAAACTTAAATTCTGCCCTAATCTTATTAATGACATTTCTCAAAATCTGCAGTACCACCCCATAAGAAATCATTAACGTGCATCATGAAGATGCCTGAATGTTTCCCTTTATGATACCGATAAAACATTGCAGGATTTGCTTTCAGTTGCACACAACCAATTTTCAACAAAACAGATCTCACCAAGAAAGAAATATCACACCCTGGAAGCATCATTAAGGCCATAGTTAAGACATTAGTTCAGTTTCCATAGTTTTCCTTCTGCATCTGCTCCCTCTTTGGGCAATTGCAGAAACACTTCCCTCTGAAATATATTGCCCTGCAGAAATGTGGCTTTTATGTCAATGGATCTATGCTCCCATGAATGTGTGGCCAAAAAAGCGAAAAGGATTTTCAAGATTATTTTCCAGCTGTAGGAGAGCCCACTGAAACATCGGTATCACCCAGTCGCTCTTCAAACCCCTCGCAACTAGCCTTGCAAGTTCCATCAAGAAGGACTTTTTCAGTACAAATCCATCTATCTGACAAGCTGGCTGTCCCCTATCTGGTACCTCAGAATAAACTCCAAACTCTCTCTAACTCTCTAATTCCTTATGTTTTGCTTCTCTTATTAGTTTATCCTCAAGTTTATTGATGGCCACTAAAACGTCACGGTCATGAGGACTTCTGCTTCTAGTTCTATTCTGAGACTGCTCTCTAGCCTTCATTTCTTTGTGCAATCTGTTCAAACTACAGCCTCTATTAGCACTTTGTCTTTTGGGACTACTGCTGGAAGATCTCCCTCGCACATTATCGGAGGATCTTTCTCCAATATACGATGGCTTCCTTACGCAAGAGTCACTTCCAGACTCACTATTAGAACTTGCACTGCGCTTTCTTACCCTCCCTCTTTCACTCCATTCTGCCAGTCCATGGACCTTGCTTCTTGGCCATCATCTTGAACATTTAACCAATATTTAAACTTACTTGTAGATTTTCCTGAATGTCCCACAATTGTTGCATCCCTCCATGTATTAGACCCCTCTGGAATAAACTAAACTAAACTAAACCTGGGTACCTACTTGGAGCAATTGTCCTTTGGATGTGATAGCTCTTTCTCGAGTGTCGTGATCCCTCACGTTGCTATCAAACCCTTGATCTATCTCATTCTGTTCCTCAGGACCTTCATCACAAAACACATGAGTATTTGAGGTACAAAGTACATCTTTTTCCTCTATCAACTGCTCAGATTCTGAGATTTTGTAATCAACCCCGATCATTCACGAGGAATGAACCTTAACAGTTTGATTTCCATGCTTGATGAGTACTGTCTCACCATCATGATCGATTACCTTACCAGAGCCTTCCATTCCCTATGACCCTCTCTTTTATCATACACCAAATCTTCTGAATTAAATTCTGCCTTACATGGCCTTATACAATGCCTCAGCTCCCCAAATTTTCTCAGAGACCTCAGCCTTGATGAAAGCCCGTCTCCCTGCATGCAAAGCATTCAAATGTGCTGAAAAAATGGAACTAATTATAGTACCTTCTAGAGCAGGAGGACTGTCACGCAGTACAGAAGGTAATATGGGATTCCCCCCATAGACCAATTGATGGGGACTATATCCTCCAGCCATCTGAAACGAATTCTTCGCATGAACCACCTATGCTAGGGCAGCTGTCAACTTGCAGTTTGGTATTTTATGCAGCATTTCATCAATCACTGTGATTCCTTTCACAGAGCCCATTGCTGAAAGGACTTTCAGCTGCAGTATTCATAACCATAATGTTCATGTTTCATACATGTCTCTGAACTCGTCATTGGCAAATTCCCCTCTGTTATCAGTCAGAAACTTAGCTGGTGCCCCAAGTCCAGTCCCTATCCATAAGCGTATCTATAATCACCCTTTTGTCCTTGCTATCAATTATCGTAGAAAGACTAAATCTAGTTGCTTGGACTGTAAAATGTAGAATTAAAATATTCTTGTCTTTGTCTCACACTTTTAATTCCATGGCAACTACCTTGTTAATGTCACGTGCCAATGGAAGGCTGACAATAGGACGTGATGGTGTCCTCCGATACTTTTTACAGATTTCACACTTTTCACTAATCTCTTCTATTATCCTCATATACTCTTCATCAATCACACCTGCATTCTTTAGCAGGGGTTTTAATCTCTGACAAGAAGGGTGAGAAAATTGTCTGTGTAACTTTAAGACAATTTGCTTTTTCTCTCTGATTCTTAACACCTGATGCCATTAATACAGTTCTAACACTGACTAGAAACATCAGATTTTGTCAAGGCTTTACAATAATGCCCGAACTGGGTAAACTGCAAATTGCCTGACTTTCCAAAAACAATTGCCTTATTATGCTCCATATCATGTTCCATTTGTGTCTTTTTCATTGAAGGCTTACTTAACAGTAAAGGTGTTACTGTTACTGTTAAAGGTGTTACTGGAGGCTACATCAGTACTGGTAACGTGGCTTACTCCAGCTATTTTACATGGAATTACTACTCTCTTCTGTGACTTCAATGTGTTGTCATTAACAAACCTAAAGCTGGTGGTACTTTTATACTCCTTAACCTTGTGCCGATCTTCATTACTGAGTGAATCCAGATAACACTGTAACCTATCAGTTCCACATACGGTTGACGTGCAAGCATTATCCAATACAGCACAGTTGAACAAATCTGCAACTAACACATTCATCACAAGACTAAAACTTCTTGTGACTAGTACAATACATTCAGATTCATCAGTATCTTCCTCTTCTGCTTTAGGATTCACTGCGTCGTGTTTTACTTTGAGGACTCTGCCCCTCCGCTTAGGGCGCTTCATTGCACAATGATACTTTGAGTCACATCTGAAGTACCCATTTACTGTTCCTTGGGCATTCCTGGGATTCATTCGCCTGTGATTGCTGTTCCAATTCTCTCTTCCACTTTAATAGTTAGACCTGCGAAAGATGCTTTCATCCTCATTCCTCCTGTCTTTAACTCTTCCATTATACTTTTGCCTGCTTCCAGTAGCTGGACCATTTTGAAATCTTGTAAACATTGAGTCCTCCATTCTATGTGTCACCACAGATTGCCCTGTTTGTTCTACCAGGGCTGCAGGAAATAATTTTTCCCCACGAATTTCTTTAAGGGTGCAGATATTTGATCCAACAGTCTTTGTCCAAGAACTGAACCCCAGTTAGAACCAGGAGCCTGTCCATATGTGACACCCTAGCACAATCTAGCAATTTAAAAGCTAGCACTGAACCAGGATCTCCAAACTGAATTTCCTCAATCTTCTATACAGTCTGTTAAAGTCCATGATATATTTCTCCATTGATTAACGATCTGTTTTCTGAAATCTATCAACGTCTGACCATACCTCATACGCATTCAATAGGTCATCCTTCTTGTAAGCTTCACCCACGAATTCTAACAGACGGTCCAACCCTTCATCAGTATTCAACTGGCGAGCCTCCCGTTCACAAAACATTTTACTTCTGGTTTTAATTTTGGTAGGGAAGTGACAATGCCAAGGCAATACCTTGTTTTCTCTTTGGTAGAGATGTAACCCATGTCCACATGTCCACTTCATTCTTCCACTGGTTATTATGATTCAGACTCAGAGAACATCGGCGGGTAATCATACCCTGCCAATTTACACTTGCTTTCTGCCATACTTTCCACAATAGCCCATGAGATTTTAGTTTTGTATGGATAAAAAAATCTTAGTTTCCAACCTTCAGCTTTAGGCAACCATCCTCTGCTACCATGTTAAACTCCAGAAAGCTTGTTATGGAAGGATAATGCTGGAGCCTATCTTTATTCAGATTCACATTTATTGTACAGAGTAAAAAGATTACAAAAATGTAGCTCCTCACTCAAAACCCTCCACCAGTCTCAGTAAGTGTCTGCTTATATTCTTTTCTTTGGCCTCCTTATCTCGAGAGACAATGGGTGAGCGCCTGGAGGTGGTCAGTGGTGTGTGGAGCAGCGCCTGGAGTGGCTATAAAGGCCAATTCTAGAGTGACAGGCTCTTCCACAGGTGCTGCAGAAAAATTTGTTTGTTGGGGCTGTTACGCAGTTGGCTCTCCCCTTGCGCCTCTGTCTTTTTTCCTGCCAACTGCTAAGTCTCTTCAACTCGCCACACTTTAGCCCCACCATAAATAAGTTAATTGCTATTCCTTGACAAAAAAAAAATCATTTTTAAAGTTTTTATATTGTCAGTATGAGGTGTTGCCTGGAAAACATTCACCAATGGATTGTAAGCTTGTAATATAATTTCGCAAAGATATGAAACACAAGAAAGCTTATAATACAGATTATGCACTAATTTTCATTATTTTGACAATAATGGTGGTGATGCTAAAACAAATGTAAGATACCTTATTCATCTAAAGGTAGGGTTAAAATTTGCTTTAATCTCATGATTAATGTTTTAGATTTCTTTTGACTTAAAAATGCCTTTGAATTTGTACTGTAGCAGGAAATAATAAAATGATTAGACTGTGACGAAAACTACACCTGCCAGAAAAACGAGACATTTTCAGTTCATTATATGGAACATTGTTTTTGAACTGCTACTGGACTTGAAATAACTTGTTTAAAAAGACCACAACAGTGGTTGAAAAGATGGCTGCAAATTTGCATTCTTAAAGACAGTCGCATGAAGAAGACAATGGGAGTGCCTCCCTGATTCAATTAGCCAGAGGAATTTTTGTCAGTAGTGATGATCAAGAGATATTGAATGTGTAAGAGCCAGCATTCCACCCCCCTCCCCTCCCCCACCAGACTGAGAGTGTATAGTAAGCTTGGGGGAATCCACAAACCTCGCAGGAGAGACTGTTCTAAATAAGGAGCTAGTCACATGATGAACCTGCTGGCCAACCTGGGGGTTGTTTGAATTGTGACACACAGACAGGAACAGACTGCAACTTGAAGACAAAAGAGAAGGAAGGTCTCTTCCTGTCTCTCTCTCTCTCACACACAGTTCCTGGGACCCATGGAAGTAACTTAAGCCTCAAGACAGAAGACCAGCGAAACAATTTTGAAAGTGTGCACTGGGCCCCAATGAAAACTGCAAGACTTAACTTCAGTCAAAGAATTTAAATCTAATCCAAAACCAGCAACTGAACTCCAGCTATTACTTCAAACCTATCCCCTTCTTTCTCCTCCTCTGTCTCTATTTGCATGTGTGTTTATCGCGTATGCATGCTAGCGTGGCCGCATTGTGTATTTTTAGTAGTTTTAACTGAATTAGAGTTTTAAGGTTAATAAACTTAGACCTTTCTTGTTTAAATCTGAGAACCTGTCTGGTTGATTTCTTTGCATTACAATTAGAGAGCAGAGAGCAAGGACTCACTGAGGGGGAAGCTAAAACATGGTGTTTTAAAAGTTAAACCCTGTTATGGCCAAATCAGAAAGAGGCTGAGAGGGGTGCCCTAGACCCCTTTCTCACCTGGTCATAACAGTTCATTCTATGGCTGTTTTAGGGTTTAATGTATCTGTTCACAATTTAGCTGACTGGGCTTTTTTTTCTACTGAGGCGCAAGATGCGTGATTTGCGCTGTTGTCTTCTTTTTGTCAATACATTGGGAAACATGATAATTTTGAGTAGGAAATGGGACAGTGGCCCAAAATGATTAGTTACATGCATAACAGTAAGCAAGTTGATGTCTGGTGTTTTGCAGGAACTACCTCAATTCTGAGGGTCATTCACCTTAACTCTTGTCATGCCATAATAACATAAGAAATAGGAGCAGGAGTAGACACCTCGAGCCCTCTGTCATTCAGTATGATCATGGCTGATCTCCTCCCTTAACTCCACTTTTCTGCTGCTCTGCATATCTCTTGCTTCCCTGAGAGACCAAGGGCTGAATTTTACCTTAGGCAGACGGGAATTAGCCAATGATGTAAAAGTCGGTGGCAAACCCGCTTTCGCCTAGCCCAGGGATCCGTCCTGCATTTTACGGGTCCCCGGACTTTAATTATCCTGAGACGGGACTTCAACCCGCTTGAGAGAGGAGGTCCCACCTCTGTGAGCTGCTGGCCAATCAGCGGGCCAGTAGCTCTTAGTCCCAGCAGTGCCACCGGGAGCGGTGGCCACTGCTGGGACTGCAGCCCAGCCGATGCCATGGAGCCAGGAGGGAAGGTAAGTTGGGCATACCTCACCAATGAGATCGGTCGTGCCCTGGTGAGGCTACAGTGGATGTTTGGGGGAGGGGGGGTGTCTTGGTCCCGGGGGTGGGTTGGGAGGCGGAGGCGGCCCTCAATCAGGCACTCTGTGTCCAACTGTCATGGCCCCAACCCCCCCCCCCCCCCCGCGTGCAGAAAGGCCGGCGGCTATCGCGTTTCACGTCCCCAGCACACCTGCTTGCCATGGGTAAAATACTCGTGGAGGCGGGCGATGGCCCTTAAGTGACCGTTAAGTGCCCCCCCCACCCAACTGCGTAAAGTTGACCGGAGGCAGGAGCAGGGTGGGTAGGCCTCCCGGAGCCTCCCGCTCAATTGTACGCCGACCGCATCCTCCCCCACGCCACCATCCGACCTGCTGGGGCGGCGTAAAATTTAGCCCCAAACATTTATCTATCTCAGCCTCGAATATACTCAATGATCCTCTGGGATCAAGAATTCCAAAGATTTACAACCTTCAGTGAAAAAATTTCTCCTCATTTCAGTCCTAAATGATCGACCTCTTATCCTGAGACTGTGCACCCCCCCCCCCCCCCCCCCACCCTCCATGTTCTAGATTCCCCAGCCAGGGCAAACAACCTCTCAGCGTCTACCATGTCAAGCTTCATCAGAATCTTGTATGTTTCAATGACATCACCTGTCATTCTTCTAAACTCCAGAGAGTATAGAGGCCCAATTTACTCAGCCTCTCATCATCGGCCAACCCTCTCATCTCAGGAACCAATCTAGTGACCCATTGCGGCACCTACTCTGAGGCAAGTATATCCTTCCTCATATATGGAGACCAAAACTGCGCACAGTACTCCAGGTGTGCCCTATATAATTGTAGCAAGACTTCCTATTCTTGCTGTACCTGCATGCCAACTTTCTGTGTTCCTTGTACAAGTATACCCAAATCTCTCTCAACACAAACATTTAAAAGTTTCATGACATTTCCAAAAAAAATTCTGCTCTTCTATTCTTACTACCAAAGTGAATAACCTCACACTTTCCACACTTAACCTGTCGACACCACTTTGCAGCCTCTTTGTGTCTTCCTTACAGCTTACATTCTGACCCAGCATTTGTTTCATCAGCAAACATCGATGCATTACTCTTGGCCTTTTCATATAAGTTATTAATATAGATTGTAAATAGCTGAGGTCCCAGCACTGTTCCTTGTGGCACTCCACTAGTTACATACAGCCTGCCAATTTAAAAATGCCCCGCTTATGCCTACTCTCTGCTTCCTGTCCGTTCACCAATCCTCCATCTGTGCTAATATATTACCCCCCAACTCCATGAGTCCTTACCTTGTGTATTAACCTTTTGTGTGGCAGCTTATCAAATGCCTTTTGGAAATCCAAGTATACTGTATCCACTGGCTCCCCTTTATCTACCCTACCAGTTACAACCTGAAAAAACTTATTAAATTTATTAAACATAATTTCCCTTTCATAGAACCATGTTGACTTTATCTGATCATACTATGACCTTCCAGGTGCATTGTTAAGACTTCCTTAATAATAGATTCCAGCATTTTCCCAATGATTGATGTCAGGCTAACTGGCCTGTAATTCCCTGTTTTCTGTCTCCCTGCTTGCTTGAATAGCAGTGTTACGTTTCCTACCTTCCAATCCGCTGGGGCCGTTCTAGAATCTAGGGAATTTTGAAAAATCATAATCAGTGCATCCATTATCTGCAGCCACCACTTTTAGAACTCTAGGATGCAGGTCCTTAGGATTTGGCGGCTTTTAGTTCTTTATGTTTCTCTAATACCTTTTCTCTGCTGATATTAATTACTTTACGTTCCTCACTCTTATTAGCTCCTTGGTTTCCCTCTATTTCTGGTATGTAATTTGTGGCTTCCACTTTGAAGACAGCTGCAAAATATTTGTTCTGTGTGTCTGCCATTTTCTCATTCCCCATGATAATTTCTCCTGTCTTTGCCTCTAAGCAGCCAGTTTACTTTAGCTACTCTCCTTTTATATAATAAATCATCGATGGTATCGATCGCTGGAGGCATATAAAGATCTTGAGCTTTCCTTCACAATTTGTACAGAGAGACAAGAACAAATGGTTAGTTTTACCCAGGGGAAAAACAGGGTAAATATGTTTATTTATCTGTATAACTGCTGCTTAAAGATATTGGCTGGGATTTTATGAGTCCCGTGGCGTTTCCAGCAGCGGAACTGGAAATTGGCGGAACTTCTGCCTCCGCCCTTTTTTCCGTTTCACGTGCAATTTTACATGCAAATTAATGATGCGGCAACAGGCATGGGAGACACATGCGATCATGTGGCGGGGCCAGACTTTCATTGGTGGAACCTGCTGTGACTCTGAAACACCATGAGCCACACATCAATAAATCATTCTAGGTTGCAAGCCACAAGGATCAGCAGCCTTCGGAAGCATATACTGATTGCAGCCACAGAATAAGCTTGCTATAATTTGGACTTGGTGTGCCTTCATTTTCAGTTTGCACCCAAGCACCATCTCCCCCTCATAATTTTTTTTTTGCTTGTGACCATTCCTTCTGCCAGCCAGTACCCTGATTTCACCCCACAGGACCCTGACATAGACAGCACTTATCCCTCCCTTCAGGCCCCTCATGACCATCTGTTTATTGTCATGCACACATCAACCCACTGCAACTGCCCACAGCCAGCTTCAGCCTGAAAGTGCCTTCCTCCCTTGTCTGCTCCTCTGCCCGCCTGAGACCCCGCCCTATCGTGCCTGGGTACCCTCCCCACTCCTCCATGAAGTCCCCACCTTCCATGCCTTCCCCGTCATCGGCAGAGAAGATTTGTCCTTACTTGTGCCGAGCGTGGAGCCAAACATCCATTCCAACATTGGCCTTCCTGTGCTGATAAGTTCAAGACTTGAAACCACTGACCTCACACACAACTGCACAAAGCTGACTGCTGAACACCATGGTTCAAACGAATGTGAACTGGGTGGCACATGAATACTGTTCGCCGCTAACTTAATCTGGCAGGTAGGTCTTAATTTAAACTAAGTGTAGGGTAGTGAGTATTCATGGTATGGAAATGCATGCAAAGCTGCAATCCACCACCGTGAAGGGGGAGCCCCAGAACGGCGCAAACACGCTGCTGACTTAATTGCGATAAAATAACCTACCTTCGAAAATCAAAAAAAAACTCACTCCTAATTACATCACCCCACATGCCACCAAAACTGCCCTTGCGGGACCCTAAAATTCCCCTCATTGAGTTTGTCAAGACTTGGTCGTACACAATAAAAGGTTTGAGTTGTAAGTCTTCTTAGTATCAGATTTGAATTCTCTTACATTGCATATAACGTACAATATCAGGGGTTTATTTAGTTTTATTACTTGCAGTAAGTAATGCACACTATATGATAGCTGTATTTCCTCTCCCTTTTTAACAATTTTCTTCACTCCTGTTGTCATTGGCTCTTCACTGGTGTACAGATCCACAGACGTCACAGCTTACCTGTATGCGCAATATTCTTCTGTAAGTCTTGAAAGTGATTGGCACATTACTCGACTGCAAGAGGCAGGGGCATCTCAGCTGAGCGCAATTCTAGTTTACCTGATGTACCCACACTCATTTTTATGGTGCAGAAAGTTATTTTATTCACTTTGGCTTGTCAAAAATACTTTGAAAAGAAAACTTTTTGAAGGTCTTGGTGCGTACTTTTGAACATCGACATATTAGGTATTTGTTAGTGCTTGACAGGAAATGTTCAACCTAAATATCTTCACAATTTCTCTTGCTATTCAAATGATCATTATCAATAGGCACTTTGATATTGTTGCCAGAGACCTACTTGTGGAAGAACAGTCTGAATAAATCCCACATTTGTTAATAGCTTATAATTTTACTCTAAGATAATTGTTTGGCAATGTAATTTTTACAGATGTTTATGAATAAAGTATATTTTGGAAATAAAAAAAAAATTTGCTCAAGGGGAATAATATTGTCATGCCCTACAGGAAGTTTTATGTGACTGTTTTTGAATGTGCAGATCAAATGTACAAGAGTCTGGTTGCCAGATTTAGCAGCACAGTTTTACTGCTCATAGCCTGTATTGAAGTCAGTCATGCAAGCAGCTAAGTAATCCAAAGTGCTTTCTGTTGGAGAATTGCAGTGCCCCACAATTTTCTGTTGGTTTGTCGAAAATGACCATAGATTTTTCCTTGCTTAAATCCTTTCAGTGAATATTGTTGAGTGCTAAGCCACAGAGCGTATTTGTCATTTTGTGTCAAAACAGAGTCCACTCCCAAATCTCTGATTTTAATCTGTATTTTGAATTGAAATGTGGTCCATGACCTTGAAAACAATTTGCATGCAGGATTGCACAAAATCTTACCAGTGGTTAAATAATAAATCTGAGTCTGTAAATGGTGGCTTAGTGGAAAAATGATTATGGCAGAATGTCATGAACCTATATGCAGTTTTTAAATCATACAATCTGATAATTCTTGGGAAGTTATGGTTCTTTAAAGTTTGCTGTTAGTTTAGAGAGAAATTTCTATTCCATTTTCAACAGGAAAACTTAAATAAATCATAGCAGTAAAAATTGAGAGTTTAAATTTTTCAGGGTGAATGTTTAGAGCTTCTTCCAGGCCTTACATTAGCACTAGTTTTTCTGTGTGATTTATACAGATTTAATTTAAACGGTATTGATGCTAATAGCTTGTCAAATTTCACCTAATGTTTGGATCCAACCTCTCCTGCTTTATTTCCATGGCTACTCGTCTACCAAAAACCCATTATTGCCTATCCTGTGACCTTTCATCATGTGACTACTACACCCTTCCCTGCTTCACCATTGATGGCAGAGACTTCAGCCATCTCAACCCTACTCTCTGACTCCCTCTCTAAAGCAGGTAAACTTTCTAACTCTCTCAGTTTTTAATAGCCTTCAGAAATCCCATTTCTTTGACATCTTTACTCCCCTCTCAACACTTCCACAAAGTTCATTATGTATTCCTTTCTTCCTTTTTGAGCATCGTGGGACATTTCTCTACGTTAAATCTGCCATATAAATGCAAACTGTTATTGTTCCTGGACCTTTTGTGCTCAGTCTCAAGCTGGATCTTCAGGAACACTCTACCAACGTCCAAGGTAGAGCTGCTTTGGTTAAAATCCAGAATCTACATTACTAGAATTTTTTAAAGAATAAAATTAAAAGAAAACTACAGACTGGAGTCTCCATTATCTGCCTTCTCAATTATTTGACAGAATTTTAACAGGACATAATTCTTGCATAAGTTTTAGAATCTTGCAGCACAGGAGGCTAGCCAGCCCATCATGGCTTTACTGTTCTTTGAAAGAGCTATTAATCCCACTCCCCTGCTTTTTCCCCAGAGCCCTGGAAACTTTTCCTTTTCAAGTATTTATCTGATTCCCTTTTAAAAGTTACTATTGAATCTGCTTCTACCACCCTTTCAAGTAGTGCCTTTTAGATCATAAAAACTCACTGCATAAAATAAATACTTCTCACCTCCTCTGGGTCTTTTGCAAATTATGTTAAATATGTGTCTTCTGGGTTATCGACCTACCCACCAATTTATTTATTTTCACTTGTCTTCACTCTCATGCCTCAGGTGTTGAACCATACATGTAAAATGATAATTTGGGAACTCCCAATTATTTGCTAATTGCCATTGTTCATGGGGTACATCCTTGCCCCCATTATGAGTCATGGTCCAATGTATAAGCCAAATAAAATGAAGCTGTATCTATTATTATCTTCCCAGTGACCTGCTTCCATGAAACCTCAACATAAAAATCATGAGAAAATTTCTGTGGAGGTTCTTCCATTCTCCCACCTTAACGTTGGTTGTTCATGCCATTTCTCTGGGGTTGCTGCCAATCCTCCACCAAAGCTACAGGTTGAAATAGGAAGAACCCCTATAGAAATTACTAGTGCATATTTTTAACATGAGGTACATACTCCAGTATGATTGTTGAACATGGTTTTGCACCACAAAATATCAAAGTACATGATCGTGAAACCCAGGAGTCAAAAAGAAAACACCACTGTACTCCAGTTTACTGGGATATGCCACTTGCTGCCATTTGATTTTCATCATTTTCAGTAGACAGATTGAAAGTACACTCCATCAGACCAAGGCTCGGGGTATAAACCGGCAGACCATTTATTTAACATAGAACAGGTAAGCGCAAAGTATTCATTGCAAAACAGTGTAATTACAAATTTTGGTTATATATTCAATATATCAACTGCAACAAAGATGCTTTTCCTGAACTATTTCTCAACATAATATGAATTACGAACCTTTAAAACATTTGCTCAATTACATTTACATGGCGACACTAACCACAGAGTCGGAGTAGGCTATTTTCCTCTATTGGCCTCAGACTAACCCACCTCATATAAATTCAGCCCACAGAAATATTATTCCAAATCTTTTGGTGGTGTACTAAAGTAAAGCCCCATTTAATATATCCAGCATTTCTTTTAACTGCAATGAGATTGGATATTTATCCACCAGATTGAATGATCTGTAATAGTTAGAACAGACTTCTTATCTATTCATCTATTGGGGACATAGCTTAACAAATTACATGCGAACATACGAATTAGGAGCAGGAGTAGGCCACTCGGTCCCTCAAGCCTGCTCTGCAATTCAACAAGATCATGGCTGATCTGATTGTAACCTCAACACCACATTCCTGCCTACCCACAATACCTTTCACCCCCTTGCTTATTAAGAACCTATCTACCTCTGCCTTAAAGATATTCAAAGACTCTGCTTCCACTGCCTTTTGAGGAAGAGAGTTCCAAAGTCTCACGGCCTTCTGAGAGAAATCATTTCTCCTCATCTGTCTTGAATGGAAGACCCCTGATTAAACAGTGACCCCTAGTTCTAGGTTCTCCCACAAGAGGAAACATCCTTTCCACATCCACCCTGTCAAGGCCCCTCAAGATCTTATATGTTTCAATCAAGTCACCCCTTACTCTTCTAAACTCCAGCGGATCCAGGCCTAGCCTGTCCAACCTTTCCTCATAAGACAACCCACCCATTCCAGGCATTAGTCTAGAACTGCTTCCAATGCATTTACATCCTTCCTTAAATAAGGCGACCAATACTGTACATAGAACTCCAGATGTGGTCTCACCAATGCCCTGTGTAGCTGAAGCATAATCTCCCCACTTTTGTATTCAATTCCCCTCACAATTGCCACCCATGCATGCGTATTCAACATACACTAACATATTAAATCCCTGTTTGTAAACGGAAACAAGCTACAGACTTATTAGTTAAAAATGTTGAAGTACGTAACCAGAATTGAAGAATGCAAGTCAGAGGAAGTCACAACCAAACTGTACCGTGTTCTGGCCAGACTGTACTTTGAGTACTGCATCAAATTCTAGCTGCAAGACACAAGACTAACATTTAAGTGCTAGAACCAGTGCAGAGAAGAGCCATGAGGCTTTCTGTTATTGTCAAAGGGCTGGACTATAAGGAAAGACTGGAGAGACTTTAGCTTTTCAGCCTGGAGAGAAGCCATCTAAAAAAGTGATCATATAGAGATATATAAGACAGTGAAAGAAATGGAAAAGGTTCTAGTTTAAGAATATTACTTTAAGTTGTATCATGAGATTAGGACAGATTCAGGCTAGCAAGAGGTAAGTTTGAATTATTAGGAATTTTTTGTTCACTCAAAGAATGTTAGGTATATGGAATAGGGTTCCAGAAAGAATAGGAGAGATAAAAACCTAGGAATCTTTTAAGAAACAACTCAATGCTGAAATGGAGGACCTCTGACATCTCTCTAGATGGATCAATTAAAGATGCACCAAAGGCCTTCCTCATCAGTAATTATCTTACGTTGTAACCTGTCATATTCAGGCAATCTCTATAGGTTTTAAACTGTTGTATTTTTTGAAAGGACTGACATTTTTCTGTC
This sequence comes from Heterodontus francisci, assembly GCF_036365525.1. Taxonomy (NCBI): domain Eukaryota; kingdom Metazoa; phylum Chordata; class Chondrichthyes; order Heterodontiformes; family Heterodontidae; genus Heterodontus; species Heterodontus francisci. The sequence continues at coordinate 56,046,220 of NC_090387.1, read as the reverse complement.
CCTATCTGTTTCTCCACAGCTCAGACCATGCTAATTAATCTACTTGACAATGTTGATATGGAAAATATCAAAAAACTATAATGTTTGTTATTTCAAAAATCCATTGCCACTAATAATATCATCACCCATCAACTCTACTGAACTAGATTGCCTAATATTAGCTGCTTAAGTCATTAAAATGCATTATTATTGTAAACTATGTGGTTAACATTTGAACATAGTTTTCATGAAAACAATATTTGTGTGTCATTGCAACCTCGAATTACAATTGCCAACTACTGTGTAAATTTTAACACAGTGCATATTTTTGACTTTGCAGGGGCTGCAGCATGAGGTAAAACATCTTGTAAAGGAAGAAACACCTGGGTTGGCAAATATTTAGCAAATACACTTGAGTGTAAGCATCCAGATGTGGAACAGGTGGTAAAGACTGTAAAGCTGGAGTTAGTTATTTCATAAAGCAGAACAAAGTGGTTGTAAGCTTTGTATCGTAATTTATCTGAGTCGCAGATGAAAGGTTTTAAACAGCGTAAGGATTAAACTAAGTTTTTTTTATCACCACTCTGAAACATTCATGATATGTTTTGATTACTTTAATAACCTCAGCTTCAAAACATGGACTCTTTCTGAGGAAAAGCCATAAAAGTAAGATGACCCCATCTGTTTAGTGATAAAATCCTAAGATGTTAAGTACAAGGTGTGGATAAAAAACACTCAGATGTAATTTGTCCTCTTTTTTTCACAGACCATGTCGGGCCTAGCTGATGAGACAGCAGGAGACCTCCCTGTGAAGGATGTAGGAATGAGCCTGGCTGGAATTGGTGGATTGCAAGGTTGGAGGCACCTGCTAGTCATTACCAGAACATACTTTGATCAGTGTATCCATTAGTTTTACTTCATAATCTCTTCCTTTTATGGTATCATTGATCCAAATGGTCAAGGTTTACTGATTAAAGCCACTATTGAACATCAGCTGGTACTAATTGTACCCTTCACCTGCCTTGTACAAGTAGAGATTTAGTTTTGTTTCATGATTCTGTGTCTCTGTAACATCCTGTTACCATAAACAGAAGTCATTTTGATCGCTATTTTAAAACTAACATTTCCTTTCTTCCCTTTTCTGTTAGGGAGATTTTGTATGAAAATTTTTAAGAAGACATTTTATTTAAATTAATTCCATATGGGATCCCGATATTCTTGAATCCTTATTCACAATAATCTGCATTGGACGGCAATGGAGACAGAATATTGGGACTCAAAATTTTAGGTCAATTTTTTTGAGACCTGTTGCCTTGGTCATACATTTCAACTTATTCATGTACCTTGTCCATGATGGTTGTTGCCGAGTCATAAGCAGAAACAGACAAAACTTACCAAATGAATCTTGAGCAGCGAGGGATGAATGAAGTGTTAAAGTCCAAAAGAATGTGGTGTTTAACCTCAGCAGAAGTTCAGCTTTAGAAGAGGCTCATCATTGAGATGCAATTTGAAGGGAGGTTTTTGTTCTATAATACTTGTGTGAGGAGAGTAAGCAGAATTTGATACTTGTCACATTTTGGTGCGAATGAGAATTCAGACCCTGTTCATTTTTAGCCACAGAAGGACGGCATTATGGGGAACTCTTGTGATGTGCCTGGAGTACAATAATGTGGATCGTCATAGATCCACAATGTATCTAGGAACAACACATTGCACTGACAAAAAATCAAGGGTGGAATTTTATTCTCTCCCTCATGGCGAGTTAGGATATGGGGTGAGCATAAAATTGGGTGGAATGGTGGCGGAGGGGACCCTGCCACCATCCTGCCTGCGCCGAAATTTAGACCGGGGCAGTAAGGGCTCTGAACGGCCTTCTCGTCCTGCCGCCAATTGAGGCCCTTATTTAAGGTCCTCTTCTGAAATGTTAGTGCAAAGCGGCCCTGTCACCACACGGGGAAACACGGCACAAAAAACTGTGCGGGCTGCTTCCTGACTCGGATTGGGGGGGTGGAATTCTGCCTCTGATTGGCTGGCAGCTCTGCAAGACCGAGACTCCGACAGTTTAGTTAAGTACCTGATTGGCACTAAATTCGGTGGGCCTTCCATACACGAGGCAACGTGAGGATCTCAGCCTCGGTTTCCCCCTACGTCAACACCTTCGCCACCAGCATATAATTCCCCCCCACAAGGGCTGAATTGTACCAGCCTTTTGACGTCATGGGTCATAACGGGGGGACCGGTAAAATTTTGCAGGGAGAGGCCCGCCTCGACCTGTGACGTTGAGAAGGGCCCTGTCATCCGGTCGAGAAGGGCCCGCCACAAATTACTGGCGGCGGGGGGACCTCGGTGTGGCCGCTCTGCCGCCCTTCATCTGCATATTTAAATCAACCTAAATGATATGTAAATTAACTTACCTGCAGGCGGCAGCCATCCCACGCCATACGGAGTTCCGAAGGCACGAACTTGGTGGGAAGGGGGAAGGAATAAAATTTTCAGGGCGGGAGGTGTAGAGGAGCGGGGGAAACATTTTTTATTGGCTGTGGGGATGGTGGGAAGGGGTTGAAGGTCAAAGAGTGAAAAGTTTCGGTTTTAAAGGTCGGGACTGTCAAAAATGTTTTTTTGGGGGAAAGGGGGAAATAAATTTATTTTTCAATCATTGGGGGGGTGGAAGTAGAGCTTTTATGTTGAATTTATGTTGAAATCAGCAGTCAGGGCTTGAAGCCCTTTAAAAATGGCGCAACAGGGATGCGGCAGCCATGTCATCTGGGGAGGCCACTCCGCCCCCTCTATTTAAATCAGCCCCCGCGCATAATATCGCGAGGGCTGTTCGGCAGCACTTCCATGTCACAGTGCGCCGCCGTGGAGCACGGTGCACTGATTATAGTCAGCCCCAAGTCTTTGATCCCTGTGCTTGAACAGCGATTGACCGTGCTCCACAGCATTAGAAAGAATGAGAAGTTTTTGGTTCTTACTTTCCAGATTGTGCTCACCCAAGAGGCAGTGTTAAACAGCTCAGGACAGAAATATAGCATAGACAGAAGGGGGTGGACATTTGCAGGAGAATCAGAAACATATAGTAGTCATGGAAACCCTTCAGTTACTGGAAATGACCAATAGACATATGCTTTTGTATTAATATATACATAATGTTGGGCAAGTATGAGGTGGACAGTAAAAGTGACTCAGAAATGGTATTGTGGCATGAAGCAATGGAATACCCAGGGGTGAGACAAGTAGGCTACAAGAATAGCAGAGTTTTAACAGTGGGAGATTGTAAAGTCAGGAGTGTAGATTGTTTCATAGTTGTTACTGGGATTCCCAATTGTATGTTGCATTTCTGGTGCCAAGATGAAGGCCATCATAAGAATGGGTGGGAGAGTGCAGCCAAAAGTAGTCATGATCCATATGGAATATGGAATAACATTTGAGGTCTTGCAGAGTGAGTTTAAGGAGTTAGTCATTGGATTAAAAAAGTAGGACCGCAAGAGTTACTGTCCTAGAGGCAGCACAAACAGGAAGCAGGGAACGATCCCTACACCTGAATGTATAGGCTCAAGGTGCACCTGATATTAGGTCTCGGGCCTCATTTAAATGAGACTGGCGAGCTGTGGACACCGCTTGGGTGTCCTGAGGCAACTTGCCAGCAAAAAGCTTTGGAATTTTGGACCGCTGACTTCCAGCAGCAGGTTCATATAAGTGCTTAAAGGGAATGGGAGGGCTACCAGGAGGAGTCAATTGGGAAAGAAGGTGATCGGGAAGGTAGACCAGCAGCAACCCGTGGTTTTAATCTAGAGTCGGGGGGAGGATTCCTGCACCTCCTAGTTCCACACTCAGGTATGTTTATTTTTGGAAAACTTACCTTTTTGGCAGTGACCTCTAGCAGTCCCTTTACGGATCGCTGGTTAGGCCACATGTAGACTGGTTTTCCTGAATGCAGTCTACCCCAGCTCCAACTGCACTCGGGGGAGCCCAGTTTTGCACAGGAAGCCTTACAAACATTAGACCCCTAACATATAGGAAAATATTGGGTGGTGCTCTTCCAGCTTGTTATGAATGTATCATTGCTACCCACATTATTGGAGGTTTAGGAACCAGTTTGGTGCCTGAAAACCAGCGCAGCACCATTGAATTTCATAGCCGTAATCTCCAAATGGCTTTCTGTGTCATGTACTGGGTAGGTTGGGGAGAGGAAAGGTCAACACCTGGCTATAAGATTGGAGCAGGAGGTAAGCGTCCCAAATTTTGGGGCATTGGACCAAGTTCTAGAACAAGGGAAGGAAATGACCTTATGGGCAAAGTAAATAGAGTACCAGGGAAGGATTTAAATGAGTATGGCAGGAGGTGTAGTAAGTACATTTTAAGACTAGAGAGAGCAGGCAGGATTAATAAAGCTATGGGATTAAAAGTAGAAGACCTATCAGAGCAGAAAGGGAACAAGGAGGCTATAAGATAGTGAGAAATAAAAACATATTTTTAGAATGGGACGGGTATATCAAAAAATGAAATGGTGAAACCAGGAAACGAGATAAGGATCAATGTTGCAAAAGATTGGAGTCAGGATTGAGTGGTATGCATGCAAATTCATGATTCCACTGGAATAGAGCTTCATGAGATGATGAGGGGAATTTCACGAAAAGATATATCTCCAGGTTGGCTGTATTCATCATTTTTCTTCCCCAACCCCTTTCATTCTCTGAAGAAAAGCTCATGGACTCCAATCCCTAGAGCAACTCCACAGCTGTTGACAAGGATTACTAGATGTAGATGTTGCCTGGTGACTGACCACAATGTAACACAGCCTGTTTGGCACAAATTTGCTGTGCCACCACCTTGTCACACTGCTGAATTGCTGGTTTTAATTCGCTTGAGCGAAAGGAAAACTCAAGATACTTCTGAAATGTTTTGTTCTCACTCTCAATTAAATCATTACAGATACAGTGTCCTGTGCACAAAAGTGAGTTAGTTTAGAAACCTTACAACACAAGCTTAGAACACAAAATGTCAGCTATTGCAGTATTAATGTACTGTTAATTAGTGCTTTAGTTTTCAGTATGCCACTGGATGACAATTACCCTATTGTGCATCTCTCTTCTGATAAATGCTATACTAATTGACTGTTTAGATCACGTTTTTTGCACTTTCCCCTATGTTATTCCATTAATTGGAATAACATACAATAAATCACCACAGCAAAATCATATCACAGAAATCAGGGTCAACCACTAACAAATACAAACTGTCATAGGAGTCTCTCAGTTGGAACATGTTGTTAATTTTGAAATATTGAAATTGAGCGTTAGTACTAAATCATCTGCCCTATTGTACAACATCTAATAACCATATAATTATAATATGTGACTTAATCTTTCCTTCTAATCACAGAATCATCTGGTGCACAGAACACTAGAGTTCGTCAAGCAGTGTCTCGTATCGGCCGTGAAGAGCTAGAAGATCGCTTTCTTCGGCTACATGAGGAAAATCTTTTACTGAAACAACATGCGCGAAAACAAGAAGATAAAATTAAAAGGTTGGAATTCCTGTTAATTTCATTCTTTAATAATCAAAATGTTTTTTTCTCTCCTATCAGCTATTTAACAACTGCTAAGTATCTGTCTGGCTATTAGAATATTCTAACCTATTGTCTAATGTGTTACATTGTTTCAAAAAGACAAGTGAAGTTTTAAAAACTTCTCTTTTGCAACTTCAACTGTCTCAATGTCTCCCTCCCAATTTTTTGCTCAAAAACGCAGACCTATGCTCGGATATGGTTCGATGGGTGCTACTGATGAAGCAGTATCTCTTCCAAATGATCATTTTTCACATGTGGGCCCAGTGATTGCTGGCAGGCTATTTGATCTCAGGATCATCATAGCTGACCCATTCTGGTACTCACCTGATGTCCATATATGCATATTTGTCAGCAAGGATTACTGCAGGGAAATGAGAAGGGACCCTGGCTGATCTTTCTTTTTCTCCTCTTGCTAGCCCGAGAACATCAAGACTTTTGTAATCCCAAATTGCAATTCCAGTTGAGCTCAGCTAACTTGGCACATATTGTGGATTGAACCTTGAACCTTTCTGGGCTGTATGGCTTCAATTGCCGATGAAAACTTAGTTGTGGACGAATTGGTTATAGCCCCAGTGTCCTTAAAAAAAAACATTGACTCTATTCCGGATATGGGCAAAAGAGTGCTGAGTGTCTCACCCAAGTGACCATTATTCATGTGAGAACATTGAGATTGTCAGGATGCCCACATTCAATAAAATGAAATCTTCCCATATCTGGACAATGCTGCTGCATACAAGAACAACATGGAAACACTGGAACAGAACACAGTTATTATTTGGTGCTTGGTGCAAACAGAAATGTTTAAAATAAGGGCGTAGACAAAATTAAAAATTAAATATTTCACAACAGTATGATTAAACTTATCCATATTTGTCTTTTAGTAAAAAAAAAGGCCTCAGTCTCTCCTGAAAACTGGAATTTAGAGTTGTTACATTGTTATCTTAGTTCAAATTAAGTAGTCTAAGCATGTGTAGTCCACTTTCTGAGGATGTATTTGTACCATTTAGTAGTAGAGCTTCTGGAATATTTACAGCTTCCTGCAGTTTGTGCTCAAGTTGTTGTTCAGAATTATTTGAAGAAAAATTAATGATCAGAATTCAAAATGTTCATTTAAAACAGACAGCCTATGTACTTTTATAAAATTGCAAAAAAGACAAATTATGCATTGCATACCTGTTGTAACCTTTGCTTTGTGTTGTATAAACTTTACAAATCTCATTACGATGAGAGAGGCAGAGATCTTGTGTTGATTTATCAAATAAAAACAAATTATTTGAATTTTAAAGCAAACTGCCTCTAATTACCACATCATTACTACTTTTATTATTTTAAATTGCTAAATACTTATTAGTTAGAAAGAGAAAGAGTCTCTAATTTGCATCTGATTATTACCTGTTAAACTGGCATTTAGAAAATGTTAAAATCCTAATCCGTGACATCTGTGAGACATGAGAACAGGGTACTAAAAGAAAGAGGGGGAAAATATGGTGCTTTTCCTAATCCGATTACCACCAATGTTTTGCTTATAGTAATCAGTGTATTAAGATTTTTTTTGCAGCTGTGTATGTGTATGAGAAACACATAGACACAGACAGACACAGAAATGCTCAAAAACCCATTGGAAATCACCAAATTCAGTGTTAACAGAGACCCCTTAGAAAATAACAAATCAGTGCTGCTAAACGTGGGATTCTTCTATCTGATATTGGCAGGCCCATTTCCTGCCCTCCCTTCACTGCCGACTGGCACTACAAATCTACCCGTGACCTCACATTGTCTTTCACAGCCCTGCCAAACCCAGGGTTCACCATGCCCTGTGGTGCGAGATTGAAGGGCCCCATATGCCAAATTGATAGATTTGTTCCATTGCAGCTCTGTTAAGTTCCAGGACGCCCATCCCAGTTCCCCAAGACCCTACCCATGCGCTACTAAAGCCCAGGGTGCTGCCAAATCTCTAACGCAATGCTAAAGTGCAGGACTTACCCACAAGTACAGCCAAACTCCATTGTCTCTCCTCAGTATTGCTAACCACTGTCAAACAGTATTCACTTCGGGCTTCCCCAATTTTCTGCCATAATTTTGTCAAAAGAGTAATGAAAATCATGGAAAAACAGTGTTAACAGCCATTTATGCTATTTCTCTTGGGTTTCCACCAATCTTCTGCCGAAGTTATAGCAGGAGGTTACGGGAGAATCCATACAGAAGTTGATGCATCTATGCCAAGTTGTGCATCCAGCACACCATCTTGCTGTGTGTTCTCAGATTTGAAAATGATAGGGGATAAAAAATAAAATATATATATGTAAAGAAATATAAAATAAAGGCCACATATTTTCAGTTTTAATTAAATGATAATTGAGTTGTTAAATCTATCAATTGTAAAAAAAATTCAAGAACACTATTAAGCATATATCACTAAATCTGATGTTATCTCATATGTGTTGTGAGCATCTTAATCTTCTTGCTCACTATGAGCAACACTACAGGAGATGAAATAGCTATGAAAGAAAATTATGCTGGATGTCAAATAGTAGCATTACTTTAACAAAGCTGTTGTATCTTTGCTTAACTTCTTAACAGATAATAGCATTATTTGCAGGGCAATTTATTAGCTGTTAACAGTGTTGAGTGTGAAAGAAGTTAAGTTAAACACTAATAAAATGTCTAATACATTTTGCCTAATCCTGTGATCTGAAATTTCCATTACCCAAGCATTTATCCTGAAGTTATTTGCATCAACAAGCTTCCTGACTATACTTTAAAAAAACATCTTTCAACAAAGAGGAAGTACTTAATTATTTTTGTTTCAAACTTAGTTGATGTTTGGAGGTAATTCAACATATGTTTTCCTCCTATCTCCTCTGATGTATATAAATATATTTGGTTTCACTGTTTCCCATTTAACTCCAGCACTTGACATATACCACATCATAGCAAATCACACACCTTAAACAAATAAATGGATACATTGTTTTACACATGTGACAAACCTAGTGCAAAAAGCAGGGCTTGTTATTAACCAGGCACAAAGTTTTAGTGTTAGAGATGTGCGACCAATTTTGTAGGGTCTGCAACTTGTCCTATTCATCAAAGCCACCTTTCCTTTCTTTGTATGCCAAATGTTTTCCATTCACTGATATGCATGTTTTCTGTTACTCTATATTACATCACCCTCATGTGCCCTTTGATAGACTTTTGTTCCCAGTTAGTATTTCACATCAAAACTGGATGGAATCAAAGGTACAGTTGATCAAATGCCAACAGTAAATTCTGAGAGTTTTTTTTAAAGATGAAAACCATGATGGCCTGTCTTGAATTTAAAATCAAACTGTGTCTGAAAGTCATTATTTGTTCAGATCTACTTTTGCCATTGTTTCATTTAAGGTTGCAAAGCAAAGCTAAAGATAGGAACTTATAATTAATAATGTGTTCCACATTGCTTGCATTTTATTAAGGACCACCTAAACTTTATAGCAGGATATGCTTGTGAGGTTTTAAAGTCTAAAATTCTTGACACTGTATGTGGTACAGTAGAGGGGACAAACACAATGTTAAGGTATGAGATTCAAACCTTGCATTCCTTCAACACCCACTCCTTGGAACTATTCTTAGCAACTTATGGTGTGCTCCACATATAACTTCCTTTGATTTGTTATTCATCAAGCATATGGAGTAAGTATGTGTTGCCTGTGTAGCAAGCTAGAATGATAAGCCCTAGGAAACTGCTATTTGTCAGTGTTATAAAGCAGATTGCTCTTCTATGGTTTTGATTAACTTCAAAGCGCTCTTCACAGGCAGTAATAGTTATTTCAAAACCTGAAATGTATTATTCACGTTCCATACTAGAGTCTTTAGCAGTGTTTAGCCCTTTTCAACAAAATAGTTTCGCTGACTTTTCATATTTTCGTATTTTGTCAGGATGGCTACCAAGCTAATTAGGCTTGTCAATGACAAGAAGAGGTCTGAAATGGAGAGTGGCGGCACCAAGCGGATAGGCAGAGACATTGAGATGGAAGAGATGATAGAGGAGCTGCAGGAAAGAGTTTGTGAACTGGAGAAGCAGAATGAGGGGCTGAAGAATCGACTGTTAGCTGCTAAACAGCAGCTACAGGTGCAAGGCCGTAGAAACACACCGTACAGTTATGTACAATCACGCATAAACACTGGCCTCAGAAAAGTTCATGAAGTTGCCTTTACGCAAGAGAATCTTAAAAAAGGTACTAAACATAGCTGAAAATATATTTTTCAGTTTTTCTACTGTACCCTACTCAATAGTACTTTGCCATTTACCTGAAGATTTCATTCAAAGCATTTTTTAAAATCAGGATGCATATTCAGAATACAGTAGCCCACAGTTATCATGTATTTATATTTTTGATGTATAGTTAAGAGCTAATTGAAGTCAATTTGTTCATGTATCTTCCTGGCACTTTATCTTCCTGGCACTATTCATTGTTGTTCAGGTTCCAAGTATTAATTTCAATATTAAGTCAAACCTGTGATTGCTTGAAATATAGCGTTTTTTCTCTTTGTTCTTACTGTTCAGTAATAACATTATTTTAACAAACACTCATGCATATTTGTTTCACCTCTGCTATCCAGCCCAACTATGAACACTGTTGAGCATTCAAGTGGTTAAGATATTTTATGTTTCACACCACTTACCTCCTCTACCTTTCACTTGCTGATTTCTGCAGATTACAGAAATACAGCCTAGGGGTGAAGGGTCAATATTTATATATGACTGCACAAACTATATATTACTGATCACATTGCAGCCAAAAATTTGAATCTTTTGACAGAGAACGGCACAAAAATGGACATTTTCTAATAGTCTCCAAGTTCTCTCCTGTACATCAAAAGAAATTACATTTTTAGTGCCTACTTAAAGCTACAATGGTCTTATAGTTAAATATCATCTCATTTTTATTTCACATAGCATTTTAAGCCTTAATCTACTACTGGATATTCAGGTAAATTTTTAATGGGTTAAAGGATTGTCTTGAAGAAATTAACAATGGGAACCTGTAAATTCTAGGAAGGATACTTGGAAAAAATGTTAGACACACCTGCTTTCTTTCTTTCACTTGAAATATCATAATGTTGTGATCTAGTAGTATAAGAAAACTAGTATTAGAGGCCAAGAGAACTGTAGCACTACACTCTCGACAATTAATGAATTTACAGAATAATATTGAAACTGAGCATGTCACTGATGATAGACAATTAACAACGCGACAGACCCCTAAATCCAATAAGCAGTGCATTATTATGAAGTCTGTATCTTGCTGAATCTAAAGCAACCTATTATTGAAACAAAATTTATGCCAGGAAGTGAAGTGAAAGGAGGTTTAAACACAAATGTAAGTATACAGACTGCAAAACTGGAATTTCTATAGTTGAATGTAATAGCTTTGGTTCATAGATAAGTGCAATAATTATAGTATTTGTCAGAAGTACCTTTTGGTACTCACTCAGGATGGAACTGGAGCTGTAGTCAATTGTTACATGCCAAATCAGCTGTATAGTGGACTAAACTGTAGTACACTGTATCAGCTGGGCAGGAAGTACAATGCATGTTAATGTTACCTCAGGACCAGCGGGATCCCACTAGAATCAAGCTCAAAAACATCGGATGAAAAATAAAGAAATCAGAGAAGGATGCACATGGGTAAACCAATGGGCACTGAGATTGTAGATTCAAAAATTAGCACTTTCCTTTAAAAAAGTTGAATGGAACTGGTTGTAGTCTTTACTAAATCCAGGAGTGTGAAGGAGTTGAATTAAAATCAGTAGAAATACAGTCATTAATGGGAACATAGGAGCAGGAGTGGGCCATTCAGCCCATCGAGCATGCTCCGCCATTCAATTAGATCATGGCTGATCATCTACCTCAATGCCACTTTCCCGCACTATCTCCATATCCCATGATGTCATTTGTCTCCAGAAATCAATTGATTTCTGTCCTGAACATGCTCAGTGATTGAGCTTCCACGGCTATCTGGGGTAGAGAATTCCAAAGATTCACCACCCTCTGAGTGAAGAAATTCCTCCTCACCTCAGTCTTAAATGGCCTACCCCTTATTCTGAGATTATGTCCCCTGGTTCTAAACTCGCTAGGCAGGGAAACCATCCTATCTACATCCACCCTGTCACACCATGTAAGAATTTTGTAAATTTCAATTAGATCATCACTCATTCTTTGAAACTCGAGAGAATACAGGCCCAGTTTCTTGAATCTCTCTTCATAAGACAATCCTGCCATCCCAGGGATTAGTCTGGTGAACCTCTGAGGAGTCTGTCACGCTCACGGGAAGTGCAGCAATGGAAAAACAAAAATAAACTGAAACTTATAAAAGAAAAACAATTTAAAAAGACTGGTACACTTGTCTTCAACAAGATGGAGGACAGAGTCACATGACACATACCTTCTCCTTCACTGAAAAATACATTCATGTCTGCTAGAACTGAAACTCATTAACCTCGTCTGCATTGAAAGTAAACAGCTCATCACACATGGATGTGAGCTATCCACAAAATGAGCTAAAACAAAGGCACTAGCAGATGCTCTGTCTTCAGCTACAATCACTACAATAGAGTGTGAACATCCCTCATCTTTTCAAAATGAGCTGAAATCAGAAGCTATTGTATAGTCCCTCAGGAACTGAAAACCTAAAGTCACATGGGTTAAACTAACACTTTGAGTTTACCTTTAATGGTGATTCCCTTTGTTCTCCAAAAAAATTATCAGTCATCAGGTCACCAGTCTGAGATCTGCAGCCACATGAAAGCCATCTTCAGTTCTAGCACAAGGCTGAGAGAGACAGAGAAAGAGTGATCAATTCTAGGTAAGGCAGTTGAACACTGCTGAGACAAGTTGGCAACCAACTGCAGCAGAGAAGTAAGAGATTGCCTTTTAAATAACTCCTCCACCTGTGAAAATTGAACTAAGAAATACCAGTACCGTCTTCAAACAAGTGTTGTCTGCCAGAAGACTTCAGCAACATAATCAGCACACAGGTCTGCAACTTCAATACTTACCTTCCAAGAGGATCTCTCAGGTTTTACCTGAAAACAGCAGACTTTTATACCTTAAACTCTTAATGCCTCTTACCCTTTACCTTCTATCTATCTTTTTTTGAGTGTGCATGAGAGAGTGAATGCGTGTGTGGGTGGTGTTGCAAGCATTTTGGGTGATTATTGTTCAATAAATATTTAATCTTCTGTTTTAAACTTACGAGAACGCCTGTCACTGTCTATTTATTTGGCCAACAGGGGCTGAAACACTAGTTTAAACAAAAATGCTATCTGTGGACATTTGAGAGGTGACCAGTGCAAACCAGCCATGCCATTTCCCACCTGTCCTTAACAAGTGCTTCAGCAAATTTTCAGTAGAAATTTTCCTATTTCATGTACCATGGGGCTTGATTTTGACTCCCAGCTGCAAACGTGGCAAAGCTAATGACACAATTAGAGCCCAATCTGCATATTTAAGGAGGACCCCACCAACTTTGGGAGTTGAAGTCTTTTTCCTCAGCTTGATACCTATAATACCATTAACAGGAACAATATAATTTGGTACTGAATATGTCTCACATGTATACTACCCTACTCTCAAAGAGTACTGCACAAGTGTGACTTTTTCCATTTTGTACCCCCAGCCATTCTGAGTGATATTGCCAGTTTAATCCTGTTATCACATGTATTAAGAACTACATTGAGATCACCCAACCTCATTTCTGAATGGGCCTTAAGGCCAAGAAGCACAGGATGCTTTCAGTTCAGTTTAGTTTAGAGGTACAGCACTGAAACAGGCCCTTCGGCCCACCGAGTCTGTGCCGACCATCAACCACCCATTTATACTAATCCTACACTAATCCCATATTCCTACCACATCCCCACCTGTCCCTATATTTCCCTACCACCTACCTATACTAGGGGTAATTTACAATGGCCAATTTACCTATCAACCTGCAAGTCTTTGGCTGTGGGAGGAAACTGGAGCACCCGGCGGAAACCCACACTGTCACAGGGAGAACTTGCAAACTCTGCACAGGCAGTACCCAGAATTGAACCCAGGTCACTGGAGCTGTGAGGCTGCGGTGCTAACCACTGCACCACTGTAGCAACCAGCCTGGTGTTCAAACTTTACCCCATTATCAGAATTATACAGCACAGAAGGAGCCCATTGTGCCTGTGCCAACTCTTTGAAAGAGCTACTGAATTAGTTCCACTCCCTTGCCCTTTTGCCATAGCCCTGTGAACTAGTGTGCAACGCACTGTGCCATCCAACAATCAGGCAATTTCAAATACATGTCATTTCAGTTTCCAAACACCGTGAGATTCAGTACCTCCTCCTAGTCTGTACTTGCTCCATAAAATCAGTACTCTCAGTTTTATCAAAATGTTTTAAAAAGAATAAACATAAAAGAAAAAATAACTTGTGATTTGTTGTTCAAGATGGCTCCAGGGCTGACAGTTCCTTTGTTAAACTCTACTTTGAAATTTTATCCTGAACCATCCTTTACCCATTTTCCTACTGTTTTCTCTCTTCCACAGCTTAAGAATCACTTGCCTGAACAATGGATGCATTTTAGGCTGAACTACAAATTCAAGCTATAAGCTTAAAGCTGCAGGTGCAGAAAGCATTGTCCATCCCCAACCCTGTTGTTCTTTGTTTTCACTGTGCTCTGTTCAATGACTAGAACTAAATTCCTGGCATCACGATTACGCTGCTTTACTAAACTACACTGTAAGACTCAGTTGCCGTTGCTCTGTTCTGCCACTCATTATAAGTTTTAAAACCTTTACCAGCCTACAATCCATCACCACCTGCTGCTGTTACCTCCTGAACTTCTGACTATACTTCAATGCACTTCTGGTTTCTCTGCTTTATTGTTTTGCTTTGTGGGTCCTAGACAAAATTCCACTATCTTCTGGGCCAAAGTCCATTTCTCTGCTGACTTCTGGGCCTTATAATGACCTGCACAATCACTGCCACTTTCTTTTGAGACTATATTCTCTGTAGGGTCATCTTGATTTTAGTACATTGCCTTCTTCTGCATCCAAAGTTTTCTGCTTCTCTGTTGGGAATTTTTCACTTTACACTGAGCTAACTCTGTTCTGTTCCTGTTGGTTCCTATCTGGCTCTGGATTCTGCTCCATTGCTGCCACATGATCTTTGTTTACACCTGTCTGCTTGCTTCCCATCGTTGGTGATTCTGATCATCTCTCCGCTGGTATGCTGGATCCGCTGGTGTGCAGAACAAATCACTGAGGTCTTTGCAGAAACAATTTCAATACTTAGCCCATTAGCATTTTAGTAACCTTTTATCTCAGTGCTTTTTAAAACATGTGTGAATGCACTTTGCTTTTAAACCGTGCCTTTCAATGTAAGTGTTTTCCAAGTCTGTGGAAAAATTGTCAAAAATTCCATAAAATGGCAATATACTACAAGTGATTTTACTTTCTTTGTAAAAAAATATTGGCTTTCATCTAGAACGAAATGCTTCCAGATCAGTTTCAACACTTTTTCCTGTAAATCAAGGCAATTCAACTTAAATCAATCACTTCAATATTTTTTGCCTCCCATACCATCAGCGTGTGATTGTTTGATGGAAACAATTGCACAAAACATGTTTTTGTCATTTTTACCATTTATAAAAATATATCTTGCAAAGTAAATATGCAATAAAATTTTGCCAGGAGCTAAGCTTCCTATAACTGAACTAATGTTTTGTTTATTTTGTTGTTTGATTTTATGTGACATCTTTTTAATCTTTATATATGATATATTTAGGAATCAGAGTTCAAGATCCAGAGTTGACAACAAGATCTACCCAACCTATGCTTCCCAGATATGGACATAGCTTGCTTGAAGACTCCAGGGCTGAAGTGCGAAATCTGTAAGACTGTCTTTCTTTACTACGACCCTCCACTGTCATCCAGCTGTGTGGCTCTGCTGTCCATTCTTACCTTGCTAATCATATCCAGAGTATCACTTACAATGTCTTCTCTTCCTGCTCCCGCTACCTCCGGTGTTTCTCAAGGGTATATCATCCTTGGCCCCCTACTATTTCTCATTTACATGCTGCCCCTCGGCAACATCATCCGAAAGAATAGCATTAGTTTTTACATGTATGCTGATGACACCCAGCTCTACCTCACCATCATCTCTCTCAACTCCTTCCATGTTGCTAAATTATCACACTGCTTATTCAACATCCAGTACTGGATAAGATTAGAGAAATGAATGCGTGGTGCAAAGACTGGTGTGGTAGAAGTGGGTTCTGGTTCATGGGGCACTGTGACCAGTGCTGGGTAAAGTGGGAGCTGTACCGTGGGACGGTCTACACCTGAGCTGCGCTGGTACCGGTGTTATAGCAAGTCGCATAACTAGGAAAGTAGAGAGGTTTTAAACTAAATAGTGGGGGCAAGGGATCATATTTGGGAAGATTTGGTAAATCAAAGAGTAGGGACAAGGCACGAGAGAAAGGTATTAATATGGGAAAAGATGAACAGACCGTGACAGGAAGGGATAGTGATTACAAATCTAAGAGTAAATCAGTAGACAAGGCTAGAGGTTACAAAAATAATAAAAGGACAAAACTAAAAACTCTGTATCTGAATGCACGTAGCATTCGAAACAAAACAGATGAACTGATAGCGTAAACAGAAATAAATAAGTACGATCTGATAGCCATTACAGAGACATAGCTGCAGGATGGCATGGATTGGGACCTGAATATTGAAGGAGACACGACATTTAGGAAAGAAAGGAAGCAAGGAAAAGATGTAGGGGTAGCTCTGTTAATTAATGATGGTATTAGCACAATAGAGAGGGATGTCCTAAGTTCAAGAAACCAGGATGGAGAAGCAGTTTGGGTTGAGATGAGAAATTATAAAGACAAGAAGTCACTTGTGGGAGTGGTATACAGGCCCCTTAACAGTAACCACACAGTAGGACGGGGTATAAAGAAAGAAACAATGGGTGCTTGGCAAAAGGGTACGGTGATAATAATGGGGGATTTTAATATACATATAGATTGGAAAAATCAGATTGGCAAAGGTAGCCTAGATGAGTTCATAGAATGTTTTTGGGACAGTTTCTTAGAACAGCACGCTCTGGAGCCAACCAGAGAGCAGGCTATACTAGACCTAGTATTGTGCAACAAGATAGGATTAATTGATGAGCTCATAGTGAAGATGCCCCTAGGCAGTAGCGATCATAATATGATTGAATTTTACATTCAGTTTGAGGGAGTGAGGAGTGGGTCTATGACTAGTATTTTAAACTTAAATAAGGGCAATTATGAGGGCATGAAAGCAGAGCTAGCAAAAGTGAACAGGCAAAGTAGGTTAAAGGATAGGTCAATAGAGACAGTGGCAGACATTTAAGGGGATATTTCAGAATACACAGAACAGATACATTCCAACGAGAAAGAATATTCCAAGGGGAGGACCCATTATCTGTGGTTAACTGAAAAAGTTAAAGATAGTATCAAACTTAAAGAAAAAGCATATAATTGCGCAAAGATGGGTGGCAGGTCAAAAGATTGGACAGAATATAAAAAACAGCAAAGAACGACTGAAAAATTAATAAGGAGGGAAAAATTAGAGTACGAGAGAAAGCTGGCAAGAAATATAAAGACAGATAGTGTCACGACCGAGGCGGGAGGAGTGCGTTGTTAATTCAGTCCCACTTCTCCGCAGGTCACAACATATTTTTACAAATTTTTCCACTTATTAATATGGTCAATCATATGCTCTATTTTTCCCAGAATAGAACACACTAACCTGGTTTCTTTAATGAACAACAAAATCAACAGTTTATTATAAAACAAGTCTTAACTAGTAATGACGTAAAACATAAACACACAGATCTAACATTAAATTTTAAAGTCCCCTTTCTTACCTTAGCATCTCACATTCACACACACACATAGGGCTGAATTTTATCTGTGTGGTGGCGCGCTGTTAAGTCGGCAGTCTTTCGACACGGAAGTGCCGTCGTCGAGCCCCCGCGATATTACGTGTGGGGGTTCATTTAAATGGAGGGGGTGGAGAGGTCACCCCTGATGACGTAGAGGGAGTGGCCGCCGCATGCCCGGCAATGGCGTCCAGTGCCACCGTGCAGGCGCCAGTTCCATTTTTAAAGGGCTTCAAGCACTTCAGGTAAATTTAAATGTTTAAGGCGCTCTCACAACACTTTTCATTCAAATAAAAAATTTAAACATGGAGGCCCTTTCCCAACCCCCACAGTGGTGTTTTTATTGTCTGATGTGATTGAAATGTATTTTAGTCCCAGCATGGACTTTCCCCCCCAACCTCACCACATTAGCCCTTCATCCCCATTCCACCATGCCCACGGCCAATGATTATTGTTTTCCCACTTCACCACCATCCCCCCCAGCCCTGATAATTTGACTCCTTCCCCCTCTCCACCAGTGTCTTGCCTCGGAACTCTGAAGGCACGCGAGTTGCGGCCGGTAGCCGTATAATCGGCGTGGGATGGCCGCCGGTGGCAGGTAAGTTAATCTGCATTTTAATTAACCTTATTTTAATGAAGGCCCTGCTGCTTGGCGGCGGGGGTGGGGGGGTTGGCCGCACTGAGGCCTCGCTGCCGCCACTAATATCTGACGGGGCCTTCTTGGCTTCGGGGTCATGGCAGGCCGCTCCCACAAGCATTTTACGGGCCTCCCCGCCACAATCCAGCCCATATATATATTGTTATAACCAAGGCAGGAGCAGTGTATTGTTAATATATTCTCATGTCTCCATTGGTCACAACATATTCTTTAATGTTTTCCCACTTGTGGAAACAGTCAATCAGATACACCATTTTTCCCCAGAACAAGTGTTAAGTACTAATGAAGTAAAATAATATCACATAGATCAAATTTTTAAATGTTCAACATTAAATTTTAAAAAGTCCCTTTCACCTTCATCCCTTCACACTCACACACCCACACACACGTATTCTGGTTAACCGATTTTAAAAAAAAAGTTAAAAGAATTTTTAGATCAGAGCTCTTCACTCTGGCTGATCACTTGCCCACTCCTCAAAAAATAGCAGATGAGACTCACTGCACAAAAATAGCACACAGTCCAACCTCCAAGCAACTGTTAAAGAATCTTCCAGAATTAGCTGTCTTCAGGTGGCGTTGAAAAGCAATTTAGCAGGCCTTCTTGAAATGCAGGAACAAGACGAAATGACACAATTCTTTTAGGGAATTGCGAATTGGATTGTGGTCTTCTTCCTTGAAAATTTTTCCTTTTTCTGTCCTTTTCTGATACTTTAGCAGCACTTGACTTTTGCCTCCTTCCAGAAGGTATCACACCCAAACACTAACTAACAACCAAACAGCTTGGCAGTTTTCTGCCCACCCATATGTTCTCTGTTGCTACTGGGCTCGTCCAATCAAAGGAGTGCTTGTCAATTTCTGCCTCTGTTGCCATAGCTCTCTAGCCCGAACCAGCTGACAAACAGCAACACTGTGCCAATCTGGCCTGCACTGTCCCCTTGATTAAAAATCATTTATTTAGCTTTATTATAAATTCCTTTAAAAAAATATATATATATATTTTTAACAAAACAGAGTTTCTTTCACAACTATGTGTGTATATATATATATATACACACTGGTTAACCAAAAAATGAAAAGGGATTTTTGGATCAGAGCTCTGTTACAGACAAAAAGCACTTGGGTTGATTACTTGCTCATTTTTGAAGAACACAGCAGATGAGATATGTTGTTCCAAAACTGGCATACCGTCTATCTTCCGAGTACACGTAGACAGGCCACTCGGATCTTTAGAACAGTTCTTTTCAGGCGGCATTGAGAATTATTTTTGGCAGGCTTTCTTCAAATGCAGGAAACAAGATAAATTGACACAGTGGACTTCTTAGGGTCTTTAGAGTTTTTCTGGAAAAACTAAGTTGGGTTTTGGTCTTCTCCTCTCCCTTGACTTCTTCAGTTTTGACTTTATCTCCATTCACTCCAGAAGGTAAAACACACACACTGACTGACAACCAAAAATCTTGTCAATTTTCTGCCCATCCCAGGTGCTCTGCTACTACAGGGCGCTTGTCACTTCTCTGCCCCTGTTACCAGGGTTTCTGTTCTATCTTTAACTTGAATCATATGACAACCAGTAACATTGTTGCCAATCCAGTTCCTTCAGTATCCTCTTGATGGCTCTCTTTTTAAATAAAAGGTACAACATTTATTCAGTGTAACTGTAAATTTCTTTAAAAATATTTTCAACAAAGAATCACTTTCATAACACCACCACCCTTGGAGGAATGAAATGCCACTTTTAAATGCGTTTCATTACAAAATGTGGGGAAAATAAAAAGCACATTTTCACTCTTATACTCATTCGCTCTTTTCTTTTAGTCAATACAATTCTGCTCTGTGCCCTCTTTTCATTCAAATAACTTGAACAAAGTTAGATTCTCGATAAAGCATCTGCAATAACATTATTTTTACCCTCAATGTGGACAATCTTCAAGTGAACAGGTTGTAATAATAAACTCCATCGGAATAGTCTGGCATTCCAGTTGTTAATTTTTTTCACAAATGCTAGGAGGTTATGATCAGTATATACCAGTGTCTCTCTATAGTCCTGGTGGACATAGACTTCAAAATGTTTAAGAACCAATAATAGACCTAAGGTTTCTTTTTCCACTGTGGAACATCTTTTTTGATGTTGATTTAGCTTTTTGGAAAAGTATCCCATTGGCCTTTCTATCCTTGATTCATCGTCTTGTAACAGGACTGCACCAACCTCCAGGTCACTAGCATTAATTGCTGCCTTGAAGGGCTTAGTGAAATTTAGAGCAGCCAACACTGGCCCATTAACTAAAATGGATTTCAGCATTTCAAAGGACACTTGGCACTCCCCTGACCACACTACCTTGGTTTTCTATTTCTGTAGTAAATCTGTCAGTGAAGCAGCCATGGTACTGAAATTTGGGACAAACTACCTTTCGGTAGAAACCATACATCCCCAAAAAACTCATTATTTCTCACTTAGTCTTAGAGGTAGGGAACTCCACCAACGCTTGTACTTTTGCTGTTCTTGGCAACACTTGTCCTTGCCCTACCACATTCCTGAGGTAGGTCAAATTCACTTTTGGCAAGGTTTATTACAAAATCAGCCGATTGTAATTTTTTGAACAGAATTTCTAGTTGTTCCAAGTGGTCCTTCCAAGTGTCACTATAGACATCATCAAGGTAAACCACACAGTTAGAAACACTGGCTACCACTTGGTTCATAAGTCTCTGGAAAGTGGCTGGTGCATTTTTAAGCCCAAATGGCACTATTCGGCACTGGACAAGACAGTGTGACAAAAGCGGATATTTCTTTAGCTCGGGGTGTTAAAGGAGCTTGCCAGTATCCCTTTAACAAATCTATTTCTGTAAGAAACATGGCATTGCCCACTCTGTCAATATAGTCTTCCAAGCGAGGGATTGGGTAGGAGACTGCCTTTGTTACTGCATTAACTTTTCTGTAGTTTATGCAAAGTCTGTTTGAACCATCAGGTTTAGGCACTAATACTACTGGTGAACTCCAGCTGCTTTGACTGGGTTCAGTTAGGTGGTTTTCCAACATATATTGGTTTTCTGCTTTCACCTGGGCCTGTTACTCTGGGCTTAAGCAATAAGGATGCTGTTATATAGGAACAGATTCCCCTACATCCGCATCATGTGTGGCTACTGTTGTACATACTGGCTTATCCCTACAGATACTTTTAAATGCTGTGAGTAGCCTTGTTACGTCTTCTTGGTGTTCTGCATCTAAATATGAAAGCTTAGTGTCCAATCTCCCGAACAATTCAGTATTAGCTAACTGGATAGCAGGAGGTTCAATTTGAGAATTGTCCAGGCCTCCTTCTGCCTCATCCTCACTATCCCTATCATCCTTCACTGTCCCTACTGCCTGACATACCTGTGCTTGCTTATCCTCCTTCCGGCGCTAATATTGTTTTAACATATTGATTTAACACAGCCGATTCTTTTTCTGGCGATCTGGGGTGTCAATCAAACAATTTACTTCACCACTAAAATCGTACGCTCTGCGACACCCTGGTCCACTCCTCCATTACCCCCACCACCTCATCCCCTTCCCACGGCACCTTCTCCTGCAGTCGCAAGAGGTGTAATACCTGCCCATTTACCTCCTCTCTCCTCACTATCCAAGGGCCCAAGCACTCCTTTCAGGTGAAGCAGCGATTTACTTGTACTCCTTTCAATTTAGTATACTGTATTCGCTGCTCACAATGTGTTAACTCTGGATCAACTTGCTGAGCCATGATCAGAGAAGAACATTTCCTTTGGATTATTCAAATCCCCAAAGAAAGGTTCAGATAATCAGCTATCTGTCAGTGGTGCTAGTTTTACCTCCGACAGTGGAACTTGTTTAGCCATTGCTAGGGTTGCTACACATGAAGGAAAAATTCCTGGAACGTTTTCCTGTAATTGTTCTTCAACTTCACGTGGTTTTTCTGTGACTACTGACGAAGCTACTACTTTCGCTCCAGCCATATCATTCCCCAGGAGTAGGTCAACTCTGTCAACTGGCAAGCTATGGACAACTCCTACAGTTACCGTTCGAGACATTAGGCCACACTCTAGGTGCACCCCATCAAAGGTACGGGTATATACTCCCCACCAATGCCATTTACTAAAACTTTAGCATTCAGTGCGCTCTCTGGTGGAAATGTTATGCCTTTCACCAGCAAAATGGTTTGGGTGGCTCCTGTATCCTTAAGTATAACTATAGGTTTTCCTGCCTCACTTGAGAGATAAGGAGTTACTTTTCCCCTTTGACTTTCAGGTATCCTATTCGCAACCCCTGCACCCACAGTGGTTTTTGTGCTTGGCCTTACAGCTGCAGTAGGAGCTGCAGCCTGATCTGCGGTACTCTTGGTCAGGGCCCCTTTCACAGCATTGGCCTTGTGCACCCCAATATGTCCCATTGGTTTACCCCACAACTTCCAGCATTCTGCACGAAGATGCCCCTCCTTGTGACAATGGTAACATTTAGGCTTGCGGACCTCACTTCCACCCTCAGCGCCTGCTTGTTTGGCCTGAGGAGGAGATCCTGGGGCATTCTCAGCTGTCCCTTCTTGTCCCCAGCTACTTGTCTTCCTTTCACTCTCCCACCTTCTATCCTTCTCGGGTTTGTGGGGGTGACGGCGAAAGGGTTTAAGCTTATCCAGTTTCAGTTCCAGACTTAACTAAATGTTTTCCTGACCATCCCCCAACACATGCCCTCTGTAAATTTAGGAATAGGAGTAGGCCATTCAGCCCCTCGAGTCTATTCAGTATTGGATCTGTACATCAACTCCATTTAGCCAACTTTGTTCCATTTCCTCATCCATGAACTCGATTACGTCTTCAAAAAATACCTTAAATTTGATCCCTGCATTTTGCAATGATTTTTTATGTCATTTTACAATCACCAGGTTGTAAATTTATACTTGTACCTCTACCAAGGACTATTTATCCATCCTTCCTACTCTACAGGAGAATTCCAATATAGTCCCTCCAGTTTAAGTTTTCCCCAGGTGTTTTCAGGTCCTACTGTCTTATTTACTGCCAATACCTTCTTTCACATCCCCTTTACTCTTTGTTATCATTTCTATACATAAATATTGTGAATTTTAATTATGTTATTCTGCTTAATATTGAGGTCCATAGTTTCAGAAGTTGGCTTTAAATGATTTTCATTAACACCCATCCTTTTCTTTTGCAAAACAAGTTGCCCATGAACTTTATGAAGTACTTAACTCCATTTTGGTTGAAGTAGAAACCCCATTCAAGAATTCTTACAATTTATTTAATTTGATATTTTTATCACGTATAACGGCTAATGATTTGGATTGGAACCAGTTAGGACACTTGCTTATCTACCATTACTTAATCAATTGGTTTATTATGTGTACTATAAAATAACATAGTTAGCCAGTTCTGGAATTTACCAACTAAAGTCGTGCACTTTGTAATATTCTGATGGAATACTGGAGTAATTTGGTGTTTATTAAATTTGCTTATTTTTATAATAGTAAAAATCTTGTATTTGCACCCTTACTTCCCATTGTCACATTTTTGGTCATATTCACTTATCAACATTCCCCATTGTAAATTACTATGCCCACATTTCCCATTAAATTTTCCTTTGTCAACTTTCACCAAAGGTTGATGATAACCCAACTGAATCACTCAAAATGCATTTTCAAAAAAGTCTGCCTTTTTCCCCCTTAGTAGCTAAAATTTCTGTTATCCAAAACAAAGTTTTAAACAAAATTGAAGTTTTTTTCTTGGCAACCTCAGTTTCTGGCAAATGCCTGGGCTTTGACTTGATATTTTTGCCTAGAGCTATAGCCGAAAGCAGATCTGAGCATTTGTAGTGTGCCCAGTTTTCCAGGATACATCTGTAGCATTTAATTCAGCCAAATAATAAATGGTTGTCTCTAAGTCTCCAAAATTATTTGAAGCAAAGCTAGAGGACAAATCTCAAAAGCTTATTCAGACAAAATTTATATTGATTTTTTTAAACAGGGAGGCTGTCTGCTAGCATGGGTGTGAAAGAGAAAGAGAGCTCAGTGATGATAGATGGTAACTTATTTTTCAAGTTAAATATACTATAACCCAATAATCTGAGAGGAGAAACAGCATCTTAGTTCATACTAATAGGCATTCTTTAAAAGAAATCTCTTTTGAAATCAAATATCTTCAATTAACCCCTTTGATTCATTGATTCTATTGACCAATGTTGATGAAATAGAGAGAAAGAAAGAGTGAGGGAGAGGCAATAAGAGACAGATAAAAAGAGACAGTTTTTTTTCTTCGTCCTGATTTGAATTCTTTAAAAAAGCGTTGCATTTTGAAAGAAAATAGAAAACCTCCAAGCATCCTGATTATCAACTGGTTTTGTTGATAGTTAGGAAATATAAACATTTGAATTACTAATGACTGATATGACAGAGATAGCGCCTGCAATATTACTTTCATTGACTTTGATGGCCTTTTATACCATTTTTCATCTTGCTAATTTGTTAACTTCTGAATATCATACTTAGCAAATTTCATTTTGGTTTGAAAATAGGTATCTTGATGGTTATAAAGTGTTTGCTCAGAATCTGTTGTCTAGCACATTCATTAATTTTCTCCGGTTTGAACTTTAGGGAGAACTGCATTGAGTCCCAGAAGGTGCAGATGGAAGAGATGGAGCAAACTGTTGAGGTACTGAGAGAACAGATTAGGAAGAAGGATAAAGAATATGAGGAGTCTCTTCTACATCTCAGAGCGCATCAGGCAACAGGACAGAGGTAAAAAAGGATGTGCTCTATTTCAGCTCTTGGGGAACCACATTTTATTTGAGACAGTTGAACTTTTATTTTGGAATTGTAGCCAGCAAGACAACGGCCCAGATTTTGCGGTCAGCAGCGAAGTGACTGTGCTCGCTGCTGACCTTGAACAAAGCTGCCCACAAAGATCTAGCGATCTCTGTGGCGTGGATATCCCCTTTCTCGATGTCAGTTTGAATTTGGCACCAAGCAAAGGGGATCTCCAGGTGTCCAGCAACAGTGATGTCATCAAGTAGGGTAAGCAGCTGATAGCTTTGAAATTATTCTCGCAGACAGCAAACCAGGTAGTAAAATGCTTTGATTATCCTTAACATTTTAATATCATTTTACAGAAAGTGAAATAAATGACTAGAACATAGCTATAGAATTAAGTTGGAAGCTGAAATACAAACTTTTAAATAATACTATTTTAAAAATATATGGAATTTTTTTTACCATAATGGAGAAATTTTTCATTGCACAAATATAAAATAGTTTTTCAGGGTCAGAGAGGTTTTTCAGCTGTAACTATGAACTTAGTATGGCATTAAAAACCAAATCACACTTCATTCACAAGTGAGACTAATAGCATAAAAGGACAAGTTCTTATCAGTCCTGTGATTTCTAATTGATTGCAGTCTGTTGGAACTTCAATATAGAAACACTGACAGAAACTTCTGGACTTCTGCACTTAACTGCACATGTGCAGAATCCAGAGGTTGCTGTCTGTTTCAGAGGAGTAATATTGGTGAACGCTGATAGTTTTGCCATATTACTACCGTAAAATCTGAGTCAATGATTGCATATTGTAATGTTAGTTTAGGCTCTTTTTTTCTATAATTTGTTTATTGTATTTGTAAAAAAAAAAGTTGCAGTATTACTTTCTGAAAATGCAGCCAGAATTCAGTTTCTCAAAATAGTCAGTAAAACTCACTATGAGCAACAAATCACTGAGAATCACTATTGTTGCAGTTTTGAAGTAAAAACATTCTCTAACAGTTAAATCCACTACTTTTGAAATAAGTTCTACAATTTATTCCAGTTTAGCTCTTACTATAAAATTAATAGTTAGTTAAACTGTGCTTCTGTTAATGGTTGCTGTTGGATAAAAAAAATCACTGCTTGTTTATAATAAAATTCCACCCTCAATAAAATTGTGGTCCATTAACATCTGTAGCTTCAGATTCAATGTTAATTAATCATTATACAGTCAAGTGTTTTGCATGTGCCATTTTCAGTGCAAGAAGTAAGAAACTTAAATTATATAGATTTTTTTATGATTCATTGTTTACCAAAGCCCAAAAAAATTTAATAAATGAATTAAGTGGAATGGAGTCCACTTAAATTTAGTAAATGAAAAAAACCTTTTTGTGATGCCACACAGTAACCTTAGTGATGTCATGCTGAGATTTAGTTCACACAATTGTATTTGAATCCCATTTGTGACTAGATTTATCTTCCCTATACTGTTTAAAATTTTACTTAACTCATAAAATCAAGTTGAATCAGCCCTTTTTATTGGATTCACTAGCTTTCAGCCAGCATGCTATTTGGAGCACTCCAGCTCAAATGGGAGGACATTCTTTTCATTTCAGAGCAGTAGTTGAATGGCAGCAGCAACAATAGAGAAGTCTACAAACTAAATCATCCACCTTGCCAGCTGAAGAAAGAAGCCAGACCTGCATTTATATAGTGTCTTTCACAATCTCAGGATGTCTGAAAGCGCTTCACAGCCAATAAAATACTTTTGAAGTGTAGGCACTGTTGTAATGAAGGAAACGTGGCAGCCAATTTGCACACAGTAAGGTCCCACAAACAGCAATGTGATAATGACCGGATAGTCTGTCTTTGTGATGCTGGTTGAGGGATAAATACTGGCCAGAACATCAGGAGAACGTCACTGCTGTTCTTCAAAAAAGTGCCATGGGATCATTTACGTCTGCCCTCTGGGGCTCAGTTAAACTGACTTATCTGAAAGACAGCGCCTCAAACCATGCAACATTCCCTCAGTACTGCACTGGAATGACAGCCTAGATTTTATGCTTAAGTATCTGGAGTGGGATGTGAGAAGGAATTGTGGTTGTGGATGATAGCTGTGGCATTAAACATGGAGAAGGAATTCTTTAATTTCACACCCAGAACCAGGTGAAACACTACTAATGCAAATAAACTGGGAAGGTCAGAGTTACCTAAGTGTATCTAATAGGTTTAGCTAAATTAAGCGATTTTAAACCTTGGGATTAATAATTATTCTTTTGCAACAGTGAAAAGGATTTAATATACTGTTTTGATAATGGGACGTTGTGTTTAGATTTTCCTTTATTTGGATCCAAAATTTTCCAAGTTATTTACACCTCATTTGAGGTCTCCTATACCACAAGCTGGGATAGATTTTCAACTTGATTTTATGAGTTAAGTAAAATTTTAAACAGTGTAGGGAAGATAAATCCAGTATGCTACTTCAAGGTAAACCCTGACATTAGGGCAAGGGATCTGTCGAAAGGCAAGTTTAGGACTGATATTAGGAATCCTGAGGCGAGTAACTCACCTCCTGACTCCCCATAGCCTGTCCACCATCTACAAGGCACAAGTCAGGAGTGTGATGGAATACTCTCCACTTGCCTGGATGGGTGCAGCTCCAACAACACTCAAGAAGCTCGACACCATCCAGGACAAAGCAGCCCGCTTGATTGGCACCCCATCTACAAACATTCACTCCCTCCACCACCGACGCACAGTGGCAGCAGTGTGTACCATCTACAAGATGCACTGCAGCAATGCACCAAGGCTGCTTAGAGAGCACCTTCCAAACCCGCGACCTCTACCAACTAGAAGGACAAGGGCAGCAAATACATGGGAGCACCACCACCTGCAAGTTCCCCTCCAAGTCACACACCATCCTGACTTGGAACTATATCGCCGTTCCTTCACTGTCGCTGGGTCAAAATCCTGGAACTCCCTTCCTAACAGCACTGTGGGTATACCTACCCCAAATGGACTGCAGCGGTTCAAGAAGTCAACTCACCACCACCTTCTCAAGGGTAATTAGGGATGGGCAATAAATGCTGGCCTGGCCAGCATCGCCGACATCCCATGAATGAATTTTAAAAAAGCTCTTCTCAATACAAAGAGTGATTAACACTGGATTGGACTTTCAAATAGGATGGTGGATGTATAAGGAATCATTTAAGAGACACTTGAATTGTGTTGATGGAAAGAACTTTGGTTATTTTGAGAGGTGCTAAGTTTAGCCAAATAACCTTCCCCATGTATATTTGTCTTTTCGTTTCAATTCTGGTAATAGGCAGTGTACAAGAAAAAAGTAACAAGCCTAAATGCAAAAGTGCCAATGTCAGGCATGCTGAACTCACACGCTGTAAGAGAGAAGCCCAAGGACCATCCTAAAATCATTCTCAGACTTTACTGGAACAAATCTGGTGCCCAATTGGGCCTCTGACACAGTCTGGGCCCTTCAACCCATGGTCAGCTTGAACAACAAAATGGCCTGAGAGGAGAGGGGATACTAAAGGGAAAGGGGTAAGCATACGCTGCCTGTAGCCTGCAGTATTAATGTGGAGGCAGGATGAACACGCCTGAACCTGTTTGTTCCACATTAAGGTAATTTTTTTTTTTAAACTTAGGAAAATGTTGATCAGACCTCACGTGCCACAATCTCCAACTAATCTTCATGGTACAGGGCTCTCGTTTCAGAAAGGTCCTTGATGCCTACGCAAGTCAGGCACAAACCGTCATTCTACTAAATTTATCATTGCTGTACCCATAAAACAAGTGCAGCGACATTGAATTTATGCCCTAATGTTTATGTATACTTGTGATTTTTGTGTACATATAATGTATACAAGTATACTTCTTGCATGTTCATGATGTCTCCCTAACCTCCGTTAGCCCTACAACCATCCAAGATGTCTCCTGTCCTCCAATTTTGATCTCTTGCACATCCCCTATTTCAATCGCTGTCATTGGCAGCTGTGTTTTCAACTGACTAGACCCTAAGCTCTGTAATTTCATCCTTAAACCGCATTGCCTCTGTGTGTGTGTGTGTCTCTCTCTCCCCTTCTTTAAGATGCTCCTTAAAAACTACATTGTTGACCAAGCTTTAGGTCATCTGTCCTAATGGGCTGAATTTTACGCTACCCCAGCGGGTTGGTTGGTGGCATGGGGGAGGCGTAAAATTGAGCGGGAGGCTTCAGAAGGCCTTCCCACCCCGCTCCTGCCTTCGGCCAACTTTACGGCAGTCGGATGGGAGTGGGGGGGTAACGTCCTGCCCGCCGGAGGCCAATGAAAGCCCTTAATTGGCCACTTAATGGCCACTTAAGGGTATTCGCCCGGCTCCATGGGTATCTTACTTGTGGCAAGTGGGCGTGCTGGGGACGTGAACGGCCGCCCAGTGATAGCTGCCGGCCTTTCCGTGCTCTGGGAGGGTGCCATGGCAGTTGGGCACAGGGTGCCCAAGACACCCACCCCCCTTCCCCCCAAATGACTACCCTAGCTTCACCAAGGCACGACCGATCTCCCTGGTGAGGCATGCCCGAATTCCTGTCTGCCTAAGGTAAAATCCAGCCCCATATGTCTGTGTGGTTCAGTATCAAATTTTGTTTGATAGTGCTCCTGTGAAGTGCCTGGGGTATTTCGCTATGTTAAAGGCACTATATAAATGCAACTTTTTGTTTATTTGTTTTTGTGCCTAACCTAATTTCTTTGGTTTGCTATAATTTCAGTTTTGTACACTTAATCAGTTCAGAGCTTGACATCAAAAATGTACCAAATTTGATATCAGAGACAAGTGATTCATAAATATGCTATCCGAAGAAGTAGATTATTGAAGTGCTGATTACCAAGAAATGATTCCATGTAATTTGTGATAACCTTTAAAGTAATAACTGGAGGAAATATCCTTTAAAAATGCCAATAAATCTAATGTAAATTTGCTTTGTATGCTTACTTGACCACTTTGGTTTGGCTTTCTTGTTATAAGAACTGGTAATTATCCAAAATTTTATGTTGCTATGAAACAAAGTCAAAGTACTTGCTTGCCTTTATTAAAATCACGTTTTTTCTGTTATTGCGGTTCAACTTCGAGCATAGAGCTGTGATTTGGGCATATGCTCTACATAATGTTTCATTATATAAATAGAATATTTTATAACTAAACTAAGTAGCCTGTATGTCTGCCTTCCTTTCCATATGTTCCTCATCTATTAACATCTAATTATGTAAGTTATGCTTTGCTTCTAATAGATTTTCTGCGCAATCAAACCTTTTTGCTGTCCTTTCTAAGCAGATTCATTTCACATGTTCGCTGAGGTATGACTCTGGTATGTTAGAATAATGCTTGTTGCTGTTGGTTTTAAAGCGAGTCCAGCCGTGTTGTAAAATAGTTGCTAATTCAGTTAACCAAATGTGCTGATATTGATTTTTATCTAATATTACATTATCTAAGAGCATACAATGTCAGATGCTCCATGTAAACAAAGGTTTAAGTTTGGAACAGTGGCAGTGTTTTATTTTGTGATACATATTTGGCAGGAGGATGAATTGCTGTCTACACACAAATATCAGTTTATTGGGTATGATGATTTCAGAAAGTTATCAAAACTCTTGATAAAGGGTCATTTGGCTCTTTTTTTAACATTAGAAACTTAAAGATAATGAAGACAACCATCTAGGTTCTTTTTTTACCTTGAACGTTAAAATTCGCTAGGTCCAGCGCAAAGCTGAAGCGGTGTGAAACTGGCTTCTAAGACTGATGTTATGTTTGACTGAAAAAAACAAATGGCCTCCATCCGAGCTTCAGATATACTGCTCATCTTGCATCACTGGAATTTTAAATTTGTTGCACAGCAGAAGATAGCTGCTGTCCTTTGATTTTATTTCTTTGACTGCAATTGACATAAAACTATTTCAATCTAAAATCCATGTAAGGCAGTTTCTTTAAAATTCAGTCATGTATAATGTATTGTAAATTTTGTTACAGGTAATAGTACAGATTGATGGTTGTGAGCAAAGAATATACTGGGTCAGGCAGGCACATCACTCTCCAGTTGAAAGATAGAGCACGAGATATCGGAACTCACAGTCACTATCACAAAATGCTCATTCCAGAGAGAGAAGGAATTATGTAACAATGTGTTCGACCAAATAACCACAGCAATTAAATTGGGATTAGAACATCATTTTTATTTGTTTACTACATGTAAACAATCTAGAAAGAAGTATAGGAATACTGTTTAGTTGTGGTGCCATGTACAACTCTCAGTGGAAAACATTCTGCAGTCATATGCTGCACACATTTTTCATTTCATTTTCTTCTAAAACTTTTTGCAACAGATATGTGTCCTTGTGGCTCTTGTGCAAGCAACTTACGAAACTAGAAATCCTTTATCATGCTGACGCATATATATTCTTTTGCAGATGTATTGATCTTGTGAACATCTGTGCACAAATTAGCTGCCCCCATCAATTCAATAATTTACAGAACATAAAAAGAATATGTAAAAACTTGCATATGGCCACATATCTTTTTCAAATTTTATTAAGGGTCTGTAAGCTCTATTTAATTGGGAAGGCAGGCAAATGGGTCGTAACAATTAGAGAATTTTTAAATGATAATCTTACAGTAGGGACAGGAACGGAGGTGGGGGGGGGTCCATAACATTGCGTGGGAAGATCGAGGTGGAGTGCCCGTCGCCTTCCCAATGCCTTCGAACTTAGTCCAGGGTGGGAAAGGCAGAGGACAGCCTTCCCACCCATAGGCCAATTAAGGCCCTTGTGGCCAATTAATGGCCACTTAATGGCCTTTTCCCACCCCTGCTAGCATTTTACCAGCAGCGGGGGGTGCCTTTGCCATGTGAGGAGGCCACCCAGTAACTCGAGGTGGCCTCCATGTGGGCTGGTGGGGGGGTGGTGAAGGGACCCTCCTCCATGGACAATCTGTGACCCATGGAGGGCCCCCGCAGCATGTGGTATCACCAACTCCCCTGCCCTCAGTAATCCATCCCCCAACTCGTCGGGACCTGCCTGAGTGGCCCGGTGAGCCCGTTCCCACTTACCTTCAGTCCAGGCTTCATGGCTGCTCTTCTTGAAGTGCCTGCTGCAGTTCTAGCAGTGGCCACCATTCCCAGTGGTGCTGCTGGGACGACTGAGCTGCCAGCCCTCTGATTGGCCGGTAGCTCCAGAAGGCAGGTTCCACACCCTTAAAGGATGGGGACCCTGGCATGGTCAATTAATTGCCCAAGCTCCATTAAATACAGCCGGGGGTGGGGGGTGGTGAGTAGGGGTCCTGCAAAGAGCCAAGGCAGGGTTCCCATTGCCTTTTGGACCTGGCGTCGGGACCCCTGCCGACTGCATATTTTCCAGCCTTTGGTGTGCAGGGCATGATAATTGAAGTTATCCTTTCACTATAAAGCAAGGTTGTAAATCTGAATCGCATTGTCCAAGGCAGAGAAAATGGGTTAGACAAAGCACTCTTCTCTTGTGCCTCCAGGCATCTCAATCCAGGAATGCAAATGCCTGAGTCCAATGTGATGTAAAAAGGTTGGATTGTCCCACCCTTCCAGACAGAGAAATATAGCATGTGTGCTAAATTAAAAGGCAGTCAGAATTCCAGAAATATGCTAAACTGAACCTTGAAAGTATACAGTGTTCAGCAGGCCTTCTCCAACTAGATGTTTGTAATTTTTCCTTCTGCTAGGTTCTTTACACTTTATTTTAATGTTTGAAACTAAATGTTGTAGGTTCTCATTTTAACAATTGTCAACATTTTAGTGCAGCTTTTTGCTAATTAGTTATGTAGAATAAAACCTTCCATCAAAACACCACCTCCACCTCCCATAAGTGACTTCATTTTATCGTATATGGCTGCCAATAGAATGCAAGTGTGGAGAAACAGTTGCATTTTCTTTCACAGAATTGTTACGATTGCTTCTGGTCAGGACTTGTGCATCTGGGTCTCATTTTTGGCAGCGGGTTTGGCCCTCATTCCTAGATTGCTGTGCTTTTTAAAAAAAAAATACCTTGTTACAAGAAAACCTATGAGGCATTATTATATTTCAGATCATAAACAATAAAGAACATTCCTGAGCATCTTCAGGTGGTTTGTAGATGTGTTTTCATTTTTGTTTAATGTCTGGTTCTATTGTAGTTTTGTCACCACATTTTTCAAAGAATATACAGAAAATATGTAATGAATTTGGCAAGAGTAAAAACTGATACTTTTAACTTGTTCCATTATTGCCCCTACGCATTTAAAAACATGTAACAAGGCAGATTATTTTCTGTTTGAATGCTTCGAAGACCATTATAATTTCACACAAATCTGTTTAGCATAACTATCTGATCAAAATGGTCAAGATATTCCTTTTTCGATTGACTGGTGAGAGTATATCCAAAACAGATTGAGGAAGCACAGCTCAAAATTCCAGTAATAACCTGACCAAACCAGTTGATATATTGAACAGATACTAAATAAAATTTGGTACAAAGCATCTTTTATGCAGCAATCTTAAAAATGCACAACAAATCTGCCTCAAGGCAAATACAAGCATTCTGGCCATTCAAAACTCTCCAACATACAGCCTTCATTTCAGTGCTACACACAAACAGAAATACTTAATAAAATATTTAATATTGAGATAACACCTCTGCGTTATTATTTTACATATTTTTGGGAATAGGATTTTCTTCCCCAGGTGAGGATGTCAGCTTGGGGGCATGATGCACCTTTTGTGGCTTTGTCATTTAGTGTCATGGTGAGGAAATCCCATAAGAGGCACAGCATAAGCCAGATGCAGAGCAAAACTTTCCCTTCCTCTGCTAACAGAAGTCAACTTTTTTTTCCAAAAATATACTTTTTCATAAAAATTTGCAAAAATACATTAGAAAACAGTTCAAATTTCACATTTCGGGAAGTACAATAGAGATTAGATTTCTTCAATACAGAAAACATGAAGTGCCTCACAATTCTTGCCATTCCATTTTAAATGCAATGTACATTGGCATTACATAGCAAAAATCATTTTGGTGCATACAACCCGAGGGGTTTTACACAAGTTCCAGACCTTCAGTATACTATGGCGGGAGGACCTTACACAGTGGTCCCCATTGCGCCTTTGCGGCGGCTGCCCCAAGCTTTAGTGCGTCCCTCCGCATGTAGTTCTGGACCATGGAATGTGCCAGGCTGCAACACTCGGTCGTGGACAACTCTTTGCTCTGGAAGACCAGCACGTTTTGGGCAGACCAAAGTGCGTCCTTCACCGAGTTGATGGTCCTCCAGCAACAGTTGATGTTTATCTCGATGTGCGTCCCTGGGAACAGCCCGTAGAGCACAGACTCCTGTGTTACAGAGCTGCTCGGAATGAACCTCGACAAAAACCACTGCATCTCTTTCCAGACCTGCTTTTGCAAAGGCACATTTCAGAAGGAGGTGGACAACGGTCTCTTCTCCACCACAGCCATCTCGCGAGCAGCGTCTGGAGGCAGTGAGACTCCGGGTCAAACTCCAACCACAGAAGATCATTCCCCACTACATCAGTTTGATATTTCCACTGCTACCAGCAATTATCTTGATGGGGTCTCTGAGTGAGACAGCCAATTTGTATCCCTTTACAGACAGTTTTGTCATGTGAATACTCAGCAAATGGGATTGGTCTGGAACTGGCCAAATACATTTCACACAGCACCCTTGCAGCTGTTAAAGAAAAAACATTTGTCTTATCAACCTGGGCTAAACCTAAGCCAGGTCCTGGAGGTGAAAGGGCAATGTGCTAAACTCCATTCATTACTATATTCTCCTGCCTCCATTTTATTCTGTCATTTTAAGTACTACACCTAAAGAATCAAATATCTACCCCTAAAACTTCAAACTAAAAGAACACTGGATGTGCTGGGCGTTACATTTCCAATTAGCTTTCAGGGTGGTTATGTGGAGTAATTAGTTCAGCCATGAACTTATTGAATGGCGGAGCAGGCTCGAGGGGTCGAGTGGTCTACTCCTGCTTCTAATTCATATGTTCATATGGCTGAAATACATGGAGCTGCAGTAAAATCCTCCAAATACTTTCATTCTTCCAGTAACCATTAGAACTAGTTTCATGAGACACCTGGAGCTGGATTTTCACTGAGAGAGGGAAACAGAAGTTGGGGCTGCTTTCGGGACGTGAAACCAACCCCGGGGGGTGGGGGGGGACACAGTAATGGGCCCCGAGTTCCATGGGCTGACCCCTTAATTGATATGGAGATGAGTTTGGCAGCCAATTAACAGTCATGAGGACAGGAATGGAGGGAGGACAACTCAGATGCAGGCCCGATTTAAACTGACCACGGCAGCCATTATTGTGGCTGCCGTTTTGCGTACTGATAATTATTTTTTTAAATTTATTTTTATTAGATACAGCACTGAAACAGGCTCTTCGGCCCACCTAGTCTGTGCCGACCAACAACCACCCATTTATACTAATCCTACATTAATCCCGTATTCCCTACCACATCCCCACCATTCTCCTACCACCTACCTACACTAGGGGCAATTTACAATGGCCAATTTACCTATCAACCTGCGAGTCTTTGGCTGTGGGAGGAAACTGGAGCACCCGGCGAAAACCCACGCAGTCGCAGGGAGAACTTGCAAACTCCGCACAGGCAGCACCCAGAACTGATACTGCAGAGTGATAAATCTCAGCACACTTGATTTTCACAACGTCTCAGCAGATCTAGAGGCCTGGAACCTGGGGCATGACAGCCCCTCGATTTTCAGTTGCAGACCTGGTGGTCATGCTGCAGGTCATGAGGGAGGTCCTCTTCCTAGAGGATAGCAGGAAGAGGCCACCCTCCCAGACCAACCATACATGGCTGGACATCGCTGCCATAGTCACAGAACACGGATCCAGTGTGTTGTTTGTCTTTCGAGGCGAGCATAACCATGTCCATCATCTGGGGTGTTTGCTAGTGTTCTGGTGGGTACGTAGGTCACTGCGAAGGCTAATCTGCGCCCAGAGGATTCTGCTGCAGATAGGGCAGGATACTGCAGACGACTGAGCTTTGGACGAGCTGCTGGCTCATGATTTCCACTCTTTGTGTTTTCTCTCTGCCTCTGATATGTGCTTATTTTCAAAGGAGACTGCATCCAGGTGCAGCAATCCTGGACAAGTTTCTCCCAGGACTCGGGGTCGATATCAAAACTCCTAAGTGAAGCCTTCAGAGTATCCTTGTAGTGCTTCCTTTGACCGCCACGAGAGCGCACCCCAGACTGAAGTTATCCATAGAAAATGTCCGGCATTCTGGCTACATGACCAGCCCAACTCAGTTGTGACTCTCTCAATATGGTGGGGATGCTTGGCATGCCAGCTCGGGTGAGCACCTCCATGTTTGGTATTTTGTCATCTAATCTTCAGAAGCTTCTGAAGGCAGTTCAAGTGAAAGTGGCTGAGCTTCTTGGCATGACGCTGGTACACAGTCCAAGTCTTCGTAGAGCAGAGTGACCAGGACTATTGCTCTATAGACTTTCAGTTTGGGAGGCAGATTTACTCTTCTTCATTCCTAGACTGATGTTTGAAGTCTGCCGAAGGCGACATTGTTTTGGCAATTCTTACATGTGTCTCGTCATCGATATAGACAGCCCGAAAGAGTATGCTGCTGAGATAAGTGAACTGCTGCTGACAAGTTGTGGTCATGGACTGAAACCTTGAGCTCGAGATAGAAGTTTCCTGGAGCAGGCTGGTACATTACTTCAGTTTTCTTTGTGCTGTTTGTAAGGCTGAAGTTGTTGCAAACATTGAAGAACCAGTCCATGCTACATTGCATGTCCAGCTCTGAACCAGCAAGTAGTGCACAGTCATCGCCAAATAGGAAATCACAAAGTATGTCCTTGGAGACCTTGGATTTTGCCAGAATTTCCAGAAGGCATTTAATAAGGTGCCACATCGAAGGTTATTGCAGAAAATAAAAGTTCATTGTGTAATGTATTGGCATGGATAGAAGATTGGCAAGCTAACAGGAAACAGAGAGTAGGCATAAATGGAACCTTTGCCAGTTCTGATGAAAAGTCACTGACCTGAAACATTAACTCTGCTTCTCTCTCCACAGATGCTGCCAGACCTGCTGAGTATTTCTAGCACTTACTGTTTTTATTTCAGATTTCCAGCATCTGCAGTATTTTGCTTTTATATAAATGGGTCATTTTCTGGTTGGCAAGATGTAACGAGTGGTGTGCTGCAGGGATCAATGCTGGGGCCTGAACTTTTTACAATTTATATAAATAACTTGGATGAAGGGACCGAAGGTATGGCTGCTAAATTTGCTGATGACACAAAAATAGGTAGGAAAGTAAGTTGTGAAGAGGACATAAGGAGGCTACCAAGGGATATAGATAGGTTAAGTGAGTGGGCCAAGATCTGGCAAATGCAGTATAATGTGGGAAAATGTGAAATTGTCCATTTTGGCAGGAAGAATAAAAAAGAAGCATTTTATCTAAATGGTGAGAGATTGCAGAGCTCTGAGATGCAGAGGGATCTGGGTGTCCTTGTGCATGAATCACAAAAGGTTGCTGCTTCAGTTATATAGGGCATTGGTGAGATCACATCTGTAATATTGTGTACAGTATTGGTCTCCTTATTTAAGGAAGGATGTAACTGCGTTGGAAGCAGTTCAGACAAGGTTTACTAGACTAATACCTGGAATGGGCGGGTTGTCTTCGGAAAGGTTGGACAGGCTAGGCTTGTATCCACTGGAGTTTAGAAGAGTAAGAGGTGACTTGATTGAAACATATGAGATCCTGAGGCGTCTTGACAGGGTGGATGTGAAAAGGATGTTTCCCCTTGTGGGAGAATCTCGAACTAGGGGTCACTGTTTAAAACTAAGGGGTCGCCCATTTAAGACAGAGATGTGGAGAAATTTTTTCTCTCAGAGGGTCGTGAGTCTTTGGAATTCTCTTCCTGAAAAGGAGGTGGAAGCAGAGTCTTTGAATATTTTTAAGGCAGAAGTAGATAGATTCTTGATAAACAAGGTGGTGAAAGGTTATTGGGGATAGGCGAGAATGTGGAGTTGAGGTTACAATCAAATAAGCCATGATCTTGTTGAATGGCGGAGCAGGCTCAAGGGGCCAAGTGGCCCACTCCTGCACCTAATTCGTATTGCTCGGAGGGAATCCAGTGTAGGAAAAGGTCTGCTCTGGCAAGGTGAGTGCTACCCCCAAACCTCAGGACAGGTCTCTGGGTATTCATCCTCCAGCAGACAGATAACTTGAGGAGCCTCAGGGCACATGCTACTCCTGAACATGGGAGGGGTGTGTGCACAGACCACTTACTGACCCCTCAGAATGGCTCAGAGCCATGGTGCTGCTGAGGACCTGCACCCAATGATACATGGCACCTTCTAATAAATAGGAGCAGCTGCCATTGACCATAGAGGACAGCAGTGCCTCATCACGCTGTTTTTGTGTCCTTGCAGGTGAAACGACTATATAATGCCTGAGAGAGGGCTCAAATGGGTGGAAGTGTTCCCTAGATACAAATCATCACACCCATGGAGGAGGAAGTGATGGAAATAGCCAGGATCACAGACGACGAGGATGTCTGCCATGGTAAGATGGTCACTCATGGTGGAGATGGTGATTAGAGATGGCAATCCGCTCATTTATGGGGTATATTGCCCCGTCTGACAGCATGCTGAATACAGTCTTACATTGGGAAATTTTGGCATTGCAAAGGCTTCTACTCCAAGGCTAACTCTTATAGTCTCTTCTTGTGTCTCCCACAGGTGCAGTCGTTGACCTAAAGAGCCCTTCTCCCACACCTTCACCGGGCCAAGAGGGCCAGCAAACCTCCGAAGAAGCAACGTCACACCTTACAAGCACACTGTCCACCAGTGCAGATACGCTCACCTCAGTAGGTCCTCGCATGTGTTTAGATGGGGTAGCACTGGGTGAGGAGCACAGCCTAGCGTGCATGAGGAGGGGTCAGAGCAGAGACAACTGTGAGCAGCTGCCCTCAGAGGAGGGAGGAAAGACACAGCCCTGCTCAGCTGGGCATAGACGCAGGTCCTCAGGAGTCAGCAGATGTGCTCCCACATGTCTGAGATCCCTGATGCAGGGTCGTGGGCTGAGAATGGAGAATTTCATTCAGCTCATGTGCACCACAATGTCTCGGGGCTTTGAGTGCATGGACCCCTCCATTGAGAGAGTGGCCAAGCTCATAGAGAGCCATATGCATCAGCACTTGGAGCGCATGCAGCAACTATGCACTGATTTACACAGGATGCATGCCACACTATGTAGCCTGGACTGGTCAGTGGTGTGGGTGGTGCAGAGATGTTTGGACGGGATGTCAGTTCCGCCCCAGCTGGTGCTCCCCTCCAGCCATCCAGAGCGCCAGCCAGAGGCTGAGAATGTCGCCGAGGAGGATGAGGGTGCCACCCCTCACGAGGTGTCATCATTATCTTAGGCCTCTGGTCCCTCTGACAGAGGGAGATCAATGCAGCAAGGCCCAGAGGTGGAGGCTGACCCTGCAATGATCCAGGTGCAGCAGCTTCTGGAGATGCCCCCATGAGTACCTCCATGATGAGAATGACTGCCACATGCATCTCAACCGCATGCCGGGACAAGGAGCAGGCGGCCTCCACCTCATCCGAGGCCACAAGGGGAGCACCGCGTGGAAGTGGTCGAAAGCAGAAACCGCTGTGTTGCGCAGAGCACTGAATGGATCACTGGGGTGTCTTCTTCCTGTAACTGTGCACTGTTTTACTTTCTGAGCACTATGTAAATAATGACACCTGAAGCCACATGTGTGAGACTCCTTTAGCTGATAGCTGGACAAGAAAAGATGTATGAGGTGCTGAAGGAGATTAAGGGTTTCTCAACAGCGATGGCAAAACCTCTGGGTAGATGTTCATCCTTCATTGGCAGTAAGTGTTTACAATGTTCCTGCTGTGTCCTTGTTGGAAGTGCTAGTATAGGCACGGCAGATTGAGTTGCATACCATACCGTTGGTCCTGGGTCAGAGGAGCTCAGTTGAAACATTCCTGAATCAGAAGATCCCTGAAATTCATGGCATCCTGACAAGACCTTCGAACACCACACTGTGCCCAGCCACTTCCCTGCGCAACCTGAGCACCTCAGTGTTCTGCATCCTGCCCTTTCACCTCCTCTTCTCCTCCTCTTCCTCCAATGAGTTGTGTCCTTTCAGGGCCTCACTGCCCTCAAGAAACGCACCTCCCTGGAGGGTCATGTTACAGAGAATGCAGCAGACCACTACAATGAGTGAGACCCCTGCAGGAGTGTATTACATGGTGCCATTTCACCAGTGCAGACACCAGAACTGCATCTTCAGAAGCCCGATGACCTACTCAATGGTGGTCCTGGTGAGCAGATAGCTCCAGTTGTATTGCCTCTGTCCCTCTGTCTGGAGATTTCATAGAGGGGTGAGTAGCCAACTCTTCAAGGGATGTCCTTTTTCCCCTAGAATCCATCCACAGACTTTGGGGGTTGGAGTGAAGAGCTGCGGCAGCATGGACTTCTGCAGAATGAAGGAGTCATGGCAGCTGCCAGGAAAGCCTGTGCACACATGGGGGAACCTCTTGTTGTGGTTGCAGACCATTGAACGTTGAGGGAGTGGAAGCCCTTCCTGTTGAAGATTCTCACTGACCTGTCACTGGGTGTCTTGATGGCCACATTGGTGCAATTGATGGTGCCCTGCACCTGGGAAAATCCAGCGATGGCGGCAAAACCCACTGCCCTTTGCGCCTCTGAGGCCCCATCTGTCATGAACTAAATGTACTGTCCAGCTCTGGCAAATAGGACATCAGTGATCTGTGAGATGCAGAGGCGTGCAGCCTTTTCGAAGTGCCACCAAGGTCTGCGGCAGATCCTTGGAAGGAGCCAGAAGTGGCTTTGTTGACTACTGGCAGGGCATGGTGACCAGTGCTGCTAGGTGTGAGGCCTCGGTGACGAGGGCACAGATGTCAGTGACCATCTGCCTGGAGAGTCGCAGTCTCCTGCAGCACTTGTTCTCAGTCATCTCCTGGTCGCTCCGTCTTCAGCAGTGGATCCTAGGCTGAGGGTATGGCCTCTGTGTCCTTCCTGCTCTCGTTCCTCCCATGCCCTCCTGATGCCCTGCACTCCAACTTTCCTGCAGAGGGTGTTGCTGCTCACTGCCATTGTGCCTGAAATCTGAGAATCGTGCGCCCCATTGCCGACTGCAGCCTTTATTGTGCTCATGTGGCCTCCCAATTGTGCTTAGCAGCCTTGCCCCCTGCTTCTATGCCTCCGCAATGCCAGGATGGTGATGACCCCTGCACTGCCTGAGCATTTACTGCTCACCCTCCCCACAAGCTTCACTGACCCGATGTCACCTGTCCCCGCGCCGTTCACCCTTGTATGGGGCCCAGCTAATTTCCTCTGGCAGCCATGACTGGCTCCCTACTATGTGCATGCCTCCATTCAGCACGTGCAGCCTGTGTGACCCTGTAAAAATCACAACATTCCGCTGATTATGAACACTTAATGATCTCCCCAACCAGCTTAATTGGCCTTAATCATGGAGCAGGCAGGATTGCTGGGCCACCCTCCACCCACCCTGGTGAAAATGGCCAGCGTCAGGAAACTGGTATGCCGGCTGATGCTGGTATTTTCAACCTCCGTTCTCGAAAATTCAGCCTCTGACCTTGTTAAAGTGGTGGCATAACAGCATGTTACAGACAAATTTTCATTTTAAAAATCCCTTGCAATTTGAACATCCTACATGACCAGCCAATATAGTGTGAACGCGAGGTAAGTTTTTATTCTACGCTCGCTGTTAAAGAGCTGCAGTTAAAAATGACCAAACCTCCTACTGACATGTCAGTCCTCAAAGGTTTGGGAAATTAGGAAAATGTATCTCTCGATTCAAATATTTTTCACGTTTATTTATCAGATTTATTTTCTCAGCTGTTGTACACTCTACGGATAAACAAGGATTAACAATGTATTTGACTCCGTGGAGGGAAAATAACGATTGTAGGAAAAAATGTGTGATATGAAAGGTTTATGCCAAAAAGAAAATCTGTTTTTCTCAGTTCAGTATTGTCGATGATATAGTGCATCATAATTTTTTCTCTTTATAGGACAACGATCAGAGACAATGTAGAGATGATAAAGCTACAAAAACAAGTTGTGGATAAAGCTGCTGCACTTACCATCTTGGAGGGAAAATTTTTGCAAATTCAAGAGGTAAGAGTTCAAGGGTCAGGGGCAACAAAGCTGTTCCCAAAACATTATCTGTTTCTCATGAAACCTTATGTATATAATCAAGAAACAAAAAAGACCTTTGAAGCTCACAGTAAATTTATTGAAAATATACTTCCAGTTATATTAATATTATACAAAATCTAGAAAGTGGGAGGAATGAGGAAATGCCATATAGCCCATCCAACTAACTTCCATCAATAGCATCCATGTACAGCAACCGTGCTAACCATTTAATCTTCCTCCGCCCCTGCACCAACCACATGGGCCTGTAACCTTATATTCACTGCTAAATTAGGAATTTGTTTGTCTTTTCATTGCTTTAATTGAGTGCATTCCCTGCAGAATGTAGTAGTTTATTTCATAACTTAGAGATGCTACATGTGAAGAAGTAGTTTTTTTATCTATTACGTGGAATTTTCTTCTCTGGCATTGCTAAGTTATGAATTTTGCACCTGATGCCCTCTTTGATTCATCGATTCCAAGTGTCCACCAACTGCTCCCTTGACCTTATTTCCATGAAACCGCTGACCACCCAGTTTCTCTCCTTATCCCATGTAAACTGACATTGCAAGTGATTCATTCTCCTCAGGTACTGAAACTTTCAAAACCTATTTTTGTATTGAGTTTTTTTTTTAAAGATTGAATTTTTCAGCAGTTTTTTGTATAAAGAAGTTTGGAGCGCAAGTTCTTTCCTCAACTGCTGACATTTTTTTGTTACGACCGAGATGGGAGGAGTGCATTATTAATTCAGTCCCACGTCTTCACAGGTCACAACATATCAATAAATTTTCCCACTTACCGAAACAGTCAAT
This sequence comes from Heterodontus francisci, assembly GCF_036365525.1. Classification (NCBI taxonomy): domain Eukaryota; kingdom Metazoa; phylum Chordata; class Chondrichthyes; order Heterodontiformes; family Heterodontidae; genus Heterodontus; species Heterodontus francisci. The sequence goes on along the minus strand of NC_090387.1, from coordinate 56,003,270 downwards.
TAGACCAACTCTGGGCTGAATTTTACCCTCGCGGACGGGAGCCGTCCACCGACCGAAAAGTCGGTGGCGATCCCGCCTCTGCTAGGCCTGGGGATCCAGTCCAGATTTTACAGCCCCCAGGCCCTTGATTGGTCTGAGGTGGGAAGTCCCACTGAATGGAGCTGCCGGCCAATCAGTGGGCCAGCAGCTCCTAATCCCAGCAGCGTCACTAGGATCAGTGGTCACTGCTGGGACTGCAACCCAGCTTTGCGAAGAAGAGGAAGGCCAACTCCGGGAAAAGGTAAGTTTTTGGGGCCTTGCCAGGGGTGATCGGTCGGGCCCTGGCAAGGCGATTGGGGGTGTGAGGGGCGTGCTGGATGTTGGGAGTGATTGGGGCATCGGGGACGGCCCTCCATCGGGCACAGGGTCCCTGATCAGGAGGGCCTCCTCCCAGGCTGTCAGAGAGCCACCTGCTTTTGTCAGATGGCTTTTCTCAGACCTAGGCCACCTGACCGGTCAAGGGTAAAATCCCCGTGGCGGCGGGCGAAGGCCCTTAAGTGGCTGTCAATTGGCCACTTAAAGGCCTTGATTGACCTTGGGTGGGCGGGCCGTTTCCCACCGCCGCCCCACGTAAAATGGCGGCGGAGGCAGGAGCAGCTCGGGAAGGGCCCCCCGAACCTCCCACTCCATTTTACACTTCCCACGACCCCCACCACCAGCCACAATCCTGCTCTTTGTGGGGATGTAAAATTTCGGCCTCTCTTCCTCCCCACAATAAAGCACACCAACCAGGTTTCTTAATAAACAACAAAATTATCTGTTTATTATAGACCAAGCCTTAACCAATAATGAAGTAAATATGTACACGAATTGAAATATTAAAGCCCCTTATTTTCATCCTGGCCCTCACACACACACTCACATATATAACCGGTTAACCAGGAAAAAAAGGGATTTTTGTTTACAGCTGTCACAAAGAAATAGAACCATAGAAAAATTACGGTGCAAAAGGAGGCCATTCAGCCCATCGTGTCCATGCCAGCTGAAAAAACTAGCCGTCCAATCTAATCCCACCTTCCAGCACCTGGTCCATAGCCTTGCCGGTTACAGCATTTCAGGTGCATATCCAAGTACCTTTTAAAAGAATGGTGGGTTTCTGCCTCCACCACCGCTCCTGGCAGTGAATTCCAGACGCCCTCTAGGTGAAAAGTTTTTCTACATGTCCCCTCTAATCCTTCTATCAATCACCTTAAATCTGTGCCCCCTGGTAATTGACCTCTCTGCTCGGGGAAACAAGTCCTTCCTGTCTACTCTATCTAGGCCCCTCATAATTTTGCACACCTCGATTAAGTCACCCCTCAGCCTCCTCTATTCTAAGGAAAACAACCCTAGCTGATCTAATCTTTCTTCATAGCTGCAAATTTCAATCCCTGCAACATTCTAGTAAATCTCCTCTGTACTCTCTCCAGAGCAATTATGTCCTTTCTGTAATTTAGTTACTTATTCAGAAATACAGCACTGAAACAGGCCCTTCGGCCCACCGAGTCTGTGCCGACCATCAACCACCCATTTATACTAATCCTACATTAATCCCATATTCCTACCACATCCCCACCTTCTCTCAATTCCCCTACCACCTACCCATACTAGGGGCAATTTATAATGGCCAGTTTACCTATCAACCTGCAAGTCTTTGGCTGTGGCAGGAAACCGGAGCACCCGGCGAAAACCCACGCAGTCACAGGGAGAACTTGCAAACTCCGCACAGGCAGTACCCAGAATTGAACCCGGGTCACTGGAGCTGTGAGGCTGCGGTGCTAACCATTGCGCCACTGTGCTGCCCCTAATGTGACCAGAACTTACGCAATACTCCAACTGTGGCCTCACCAGCATTTTATACAGTTCCAGCATTACACCCTGCTTTTGTATTCTATACCTCGGCCAATAAAGGAAATCATTCCATTTGCCTTCTTCACTACTCTACCTGTCCTGCCACCTTCAGGGACCTGTGGACATGCACTCCAAGGTCTCTCACTTCTTCTACACATCTCAATATCCTCCTGTTTATTGTGTATTCCCTCGCTTTATTTGCCCTTCCCAAATGCATTACCTCACACTTCTCTGGATTGAATTCCATTTGCCACTTTTCTGCCCACTCAACCAAACCATCAATATCTTTCTGGAGTCTATGGTTATCTTCTTCAGTATCAATTACATGGCCAATTTTTGTGTCATCAGCAAATTTCCCAATTATGCCTCCCACATTTCAGTCCAAATCATTAATATATACCATAGACAGCAAGGGACTCAACACTGAGCCCTGTGGAACGCCACTGGAAACAGCTTTCCATTCACAAAATAATCCGTCGACTACGGATTTTGTTGCCTGTCCCTGAGCCAATTCTGGATCCAACTTGCCATATTCCCCTATATCCCATGGGCTTTCATTTTACTGACCAGTCTGCCATGTGGGACCTTGTCAAATGCCTTACTAAAATCCATGTAGACCACATCCACTGCACTACCCTCACCAATCCTTCTTGTTACTTCCTCAAAAAACTCAATTAAGTTGTAAGACATGACCTTCCCTTAACAAATCCATGCTGACTATCCCTCATTAATCCATGCCTTTCTAAGTGGCAGTTTATGCTGTCCCTCAGAATAGATTCTAACAATTTACCCACTACCGAGGTTTAACTGACCAGCCTATAATTAGTTGGCCTATCCCTCGCGCCCTTTTTAAACAATGGTACAATGCTCGCAGACATCCAGTCAACTGGTACCTTTCCGGTATCTAGTGAGGATTTGAAGATGATCCTCAGCACGTCCGCTATTTCCTCACTGGCTTCCTTTAACAACCTGGGATGCAATCCATCCGGCCCTGGTGATTTATCCACATACAAGGATGTCAGACCCTCTCGTACTTCCTCTTTCATTATGCTTAATGTATCTAATATTTCACACTCCTCCTCCTTAACTACAATGCCTACATCAACCCTCTCCTTTGTGAAAACAGAGACAAAAAACTCATTAAGAACCCTGCCCACATCATCTGCATCCACGCATAAGTTCCCTTGTACATCTCTGATAGGCCTTACCCTTTCCTTAGTTATCCTCTTGCTCTTAATGTACTAATAAAACATCTTCAGGTTTTCCTTGATGTTACCTGCCAATAATTTTTCATGCCCTCTCTTTGCTTTTCTAATTTTCTTTCTTACTTCACCCCTGCACTTTCTATACTCCACTAGGCTTTCGAAAGTATTAAGATTTTTGTGATTGTCATAAGCTTTCTTTTTCTGCTTCAACTTACCCTGGAAGCTTATAGATGACTATATTTGGCAGTACCATCCTTTATCTTTGTGGGGACATGCCTACACTGTGCCTGTAATATCTCGCTATTGAATGCCTCCCACTGGTTTGCCATTGATTTTCCTTCAAGTAGCTGTATCCAGTCCACTTTCGCCAGGTCACCTCTCAGTTTCTTAAAATTTGCCTTTCCCCAATTTAGAACTTTTACTCCTGTTTTATCTTTGTCCTTTACCATGATTATGCTAAAACTTACTGTATTATGGTCACTATCTCCAAAATGGTCACCTACTGTTACTTCCTCCACTTGCTCAGCTTCATTACTGAAGACTAAATCTCGAATTGCGCCCCCTCTCGTTGGGCTTGTTACGTGCTGGCTAAAAAAGTTATCTTGAATGCAGTTCAAGAATTTTGTCCTCTCTGTGCCCTTCACACTGTTTGTATCCCAGTTGATATTGGCGTAGTTGAAATCCCCAACTATTATTGCCCTGTAGTTTTTGGCACTCAGAAATTTGCCTACATATTTGCTCTTCTATCTCTCTCTCACTATTTGGGGGTCTGTAGTACACCCCTAGTAGTGTGGCTGCCCCTTTTTTATTTCTGGGCTCCACCCATATGGCCTCATTTGATGATCATTTAGCATATCATCCCTCCTCAAAGCTGTTATTGATTCTTAACTAATAATGCTACACCCCCTCCTTTTTTTATCTCCCTCTCTATCCCACCTGAACTCTATATCCAGGGATGTTGAGTTGCCATTCTTGCCCCTCTTTAAGCCAAGTTTCAGTTACAGCAACGATATCGTGTTGCCATGTGTTTATCTGTGCCCTCAGCTCATTAGCTTTATTTACTATACTCCTTGCATTTAAATAAGTACCTTTAACACTGCCAATTTCCTGTGCTGCATACTTGTTAACCTTTGCTTCTTCTGTCTTTCAGAGTCACTCGCTAATTTTCAGCCTCCCGTTCCCTGCCCTAAAATTGTCCTATCTAAGACTGTGTTCAAGTTCCAGTCCCCCTGCCAAGCTAGTTTAAACCATCCCCAGCAGCATTAGCAAACCTTTCTGCAAGGATATTTGTCCCAGTCCTGTTCAGGAGCAGACCGTCCGGCTTGTACAGGTCCCACCTTCCCCAGATCCGGTCCCAATGCCCCAGAAATCTGAAGCCCTCCCTCTTGCACCATCTCTCCAGCCACGCATTCATCTAGTGTATTTTCTTATTTCTATACTCAGTCGCATGTGGCCTTGGGAGTAATAGAAGAAATTTAAAAAAACATATGCTGAAGAGAAGAGATGGAAGTCCTTTGTTTTGGCGAGGTGTCCCAAAGTTGAATAGATGGCTGCCACTAGGAATCTTTCCAGGCTAGGTTGATGAACAGTCTGTTTTGGGTAGGCGTTCAAAGAAATTCAACTACAGAAGGCTTCACGTAGATCTTACAGCAGTTGTGCAGCAACAAAGGTTTCAGTCCCCACACATTCGATGCACAGTTCCTTTAAAGATGCAAGGTTTCTGCAAACATTCCAGATTTCCTCAAAATACAGGAGGCAAGAGTAGCACTTGGTACAGGCTTTTGCTTTTCAAGAGCAGGGATTCTTCAGACAGAGGTAACAGTTGTCTGGATTTTCTTCTGATCCTGGCAGGTCAATGTGCAGGTCTCCAGTTGCCTCTTTTAGTCCAAAAACCAGCTGTCTTTTAACAGTTTAAAATGAAACCAAAAACAGTTAAGCAACAATCTTGTACAGCCATATATCATGATCTGTCATTTCCTTTTAAACACGTGTCCCTTCAGGTTAGAACACCTGCTATGTTTACGTGAAATCACATGTTTTCCAGTAGCTGTTTACTGATCAACCCTTTTGTTGACCGTCCTTTCAGAAAAAACACCCACAAAGTTCAGCCATCTCCAGATAATTCAATGTCCATGAAATCCTTTTCAGTTTTTAAAAATATAGATTCTCAAGTTTTAACGAAAAAATGGAAACTCTCATAATCAACTGTGCACATAGAATATCAAACTTCATTAATTGTAAACTGTGTATGTGTATGGACTAAGTTTGTAATATATAATAACTAAACAATTATTGAAGATGTATTGTCTTACAGAACCAGAAATCCATGAAAGCCAGTCATGAAGCTTTTATTAATAAAGTTGATGAACTGAATGCACAGCTGAAGGAAGAACGGGCTAAGTCCCTTTGTCTTGAAAATCAGCTCTACTCAACTTCGTTGTCTCAAAAAGCAACTGTGGAGGTAGTTTTGTTTTTACTTTTTTCATTGAAAATAAATAATACTCTATTAGTCAGAAGATAGCATTATGTGAAATAATGGATATTGAGGAAAACATTGCAAGAGTCTAATTCACTCTTTGGATTCAAGCAACATACTAAACCACAGCAATGTGGTTGACTCTGAAATGCCCTCTGAAATGGCCTAGCAAGCCACTCAGTTGTATCAAACCGCGACCAAGTCTGAGAAAAGGAATGAAACTGGACAGACCACCCAGCATTGACCTAGGCACAGGAAACAACAACAAACCTAGCCCTGTCGACCCTGCAAAGTCCTCCTTACTAACATCTGGGGGCCTGTGCCGAAATTGGGAGAGCTTTCCTACAGACTAGTCAAGGAACAGCCTGACATAGTCATACTCACGGAATCATACCTTACAATTTCCCAGACACCACCATCACCATCCCTGGGTATGTCCTCTGCCACAGGCAGGACAGAACCACCAGAGGCGGAGGCACTGTGGTATACAGTCAGGAGGAAGTTGCCCTCCGAGTCCTGAACATTGACTCCGGACCTCATGAAGTCTCATGGCGTCAGGTCAAATATAAGCAAGGAAACCTCCTGCTGATTGCCACCTACCGCCTCTTCCCTTGGTTGGTGAATCAGTACTTCTCCATGTTGAACACCAATTGGAAGAAGCACTGAGGGTAGCAAGGGCACAGAATATACTCTGGGTGGGGGACTTCAATGTCCATCACCAAGAGTGGTTCGGTACCACCAGTACTGACCGAGTTGGCCAAGTCCTAAAGGACATATTTGCGAGACTGGGACTGTAGCAGGTGGTGAGGGAACTAACAAGAGGGAAAAGCCGACTTGACCTCATCCTCACCGATCTACCTGTTGCCGATGCATCTGTCCATGACAGTATTGGTAGGAGTGATCACTGCACAGTCTTTGTGGAGACGAAATCCCGTCTTCACATTGAGGATACCCACCATCGTGTTGTGTAGCTCTACCACTGTGCTAAATAGGACAGATTTCGAACAGCTCTAGCAACTCAAAACTAGGCATCCATGAGGCGCTGTGGGCATCAGCAGCAGCAGAATTATATTCAACCACCTCTGTGACCTCATGACCCAGCATATCCCCCACACTACCATTACCATCAAGCCGGGAGACCAACCCTGGTTCAATGAAGAGTGCAGGAGGACATGCCAGGACCAGCACCACGCATACCTAAAAATGAGGTTCCGCCTGGTGAAGCTACAACACAGGACTACTTGCATGCCAACCAGCGGAAGCCCCATTCGATAGACAGAGCTAAGCGATCCCACAACCAAGATAAGATCTAAGCTCTGCATTCCTGCCATATCCAGTCATGAATGGTGGTGGATAATTAAACAACTAACAGGAGGAGGAGGCTGCACAAATATCCCCATCCACAATGATGGGGGAGCCCAGCACATCAGTGCAAAAGACAAGGCTGAGGTATTTGCATCCATCTTCAGCCAGAAGTGCTGAGTGATTGATCCACCTTGGCCTCCTCCTGAGGTCCCCAGCATCACAGATGCCAGTCTTCAGCCAAACTGATTTACTCCACTTGATATCAAGAAAAGGCTGAAGGCATTGGATACTGCTAAGGCTATGGGCCCTGACAACATTCCGGCAATAGTATTGAAGGCTTACGCTCCAGAACTAGCTGCGCCCCTGGCCAAGCTGTTCCAGTACAGCTACAACACTGGCATTACCCAGCAATGTGGAGAATTGCCCAGGTATGTCCTGAACACAAACAGCAGGACAACTCCAACCTGGCAAATTACCACCCTATCGGTCTACTCACAGTTATCAGCAAAGTGATGGAAGGGGCCGTCCACAGTGCTATCCAGCAGCACTTGCTCAGCAATAACCTGCTCACTGACGCTCAGTTTGAGTTCCGCCAGGCCACTCAGCTCCTGACCTCTACAGCCTTTGTCCAAACATGGACTAAGAGCTGACCTCCAGAGATGAGGTGAGAGTGACTGCCCTGAACATCAAAGCAGCATTTGACCAAGTATGACATCAAAGAGCCCGAGCAAAACTGGAGTCAATGGGAATCAGGGGGAAAACTCTCCGCTGGTTGGATTCATACATAGCACAAAGAAAGATGGTTGTGGTTGTTGGAGGTCAATCACCTGAGTCCCAGGACATCACTGCAGGAGTTCCTCAGGGTAGTGTCCTAGGCCCAACCATTTTCATCTGCTTCATCAATGACCTTCCCTCCATCCTAAGGTCAGAAGTGGGGATGTTTGCTGATGATTGCACAATGATCAGCACCATTCGCGACTCTTCAGATACTGAAGCAATCCAAGTCCAGAGGCAGCAAGACCTGGATAACATCCAGGCTTGGGCTGATAATTGGCAAGTAATATTTGCGCCACAGAAGTGCCAGGCAATGACCGTCTCAAACAAGAGAGACTCTAACCATCTCCCCTTGATGTTCATTGGTATTACCATCACTGAATCCCCCAGTATCAACATCTGGGGTTACCATTGACCAGAAACTGAACTGGAGCAGCTACATAAATACAGTGGCTACAAGAGCAGGTCAAACGCTGGGAATTCGGCGGCGAGTAACTCACCACCTGTCTCCGCAATGCCTGTCCACCAGTCAGGAGTGCAATGGAATACTCTCCAGTTGCCTGGATGGGTGCAGCTCCAACAACACTCAAGAAGTTCAACACCATCCAGGACAAAGCAGCCTGCTTGATTGGCACCCCATCCACCACTCTCAACATTCACTCTCTTTATCACCAACGCACAGTGGCAGCAGTATGTACCATCTACAAGATGCACTGAAGCAACTCACCAAGACTCCTTCGACAGCACCTTCCAAACCCGTGACCTCCACCACCTAGAAGGTCAAGGGCAGCAGATGCATGGGAACACTACCACTGCAAGTTCCCCTCCAAGCCACACACACCATCCTGATATGGAATTATATTGCCGTTCCTTTACTGTCGCTGGGTCAAAATCCTGGAACTCCTTTCCTAACAGCACTGTTGGTGTACCTACACCCCAAGGACTGCAGTGGTTCAAGAAGGCAGTTCACCACCACCTTCTCAAGGGCAAATAGGGATGGGCAATAAATACTGGCCTAGCCAGCAATGCCCACATCCCACGAATGAATAAAAAAAACACAAGAATGTATTTAGCGTGTTTCGTAACCATAATCCAAACATAGAAATTGGAACACAGCTTTTATTCCCCCTTCCATTAGTTGATATTTTATAAAGCGGCCCAGTGGCGCAGTGGTTAGCACCGCAGTCTCACAGCTCCAGGGACCCGGGTTCGATTCTGGGTACTGCCTGTGCGGAGTTTGCAAGTTCTTCCTGTGACCGCGTGGGTTTTCACCGGGTGCTCCAGTTTCCTCCCACCGCCAAAGACTTGCAGGTGATAGGTAAATTGGCTGTTGTAAATTGCCCCTAGTGTAGGTAGGTGGTAGGAAATATGGGATTACTGTAGGGTTAGTATAAATGGGTGGTTGTTGGTCGGCACAGACTCGGTGGGCCAAAGGGCCTGTTTCAGTGCTGTATCTCTAAATAAATAAAAAGCAGAGTCTGTTACGTCACATGGACTTGATGAGCCGAATGGCCTCCTTCTGTGTTGTCATGACTCTGACATCGTTTTTTAGTTTTTTTTTAGTTTTAGAGATACAGCACTGAAACAGGCCCTTCGGCCCACCGAATCTGTGCCGACCATCAACCACCCATTTATACTAATCCTACACTAATTCCATATTCCTACCACATCCCCACCTGTCCCTATATTTCCCTTCCACCTACCTATACTTGGGGCAATTTATATTGGCCAATTTACCTCTCAACCTGCAAGTCTTTGGCATGTGGGAGGAAACCGGAGCACCCGGAGGAAACCCACGCAGACACAGGGAGAACTTGCAAACTCCACACAGGCAGTACCCAGAATTGAACCCGGGTCGCTGGAGCTGTGAGGCTGCGGTGCTAACCACTGCGCCACTGTGCCGCCCCACTGAAGGGGCATTGATTTTGTCAGTCTCCTAGGATGCAGAACCATTTCATTATCATTTCTGGTTTTAATACAGCTGTTTTGGCTGTAGGGGCGGCATATTGAAAACTGTTTCTCAAATTTCTACTATGTTTTTCAAATCACTGCAGTGGCTTCATGGGAAATCTACCATAAACTAATTACATTAAAAGTAGATCACGCTACAAAACTGCTATTGTACAAGACAGGTCTACAAATGGAAACTCAAAGGCATAAAAAATTAAAGTGAGAGGAACATAATATACAGCAGTAGTAATAGAAGTGCACAAAATTGAATTACGTTTCCTATCTGGTCAATCTTATGCTGCTTTGTAATTCATAACTTTTTTTTTGATCAGCTACAAGAGAGAGTCAAAGACTTACAAAAGGAAAGAGATCTTTTGAAGGAAAATTATGACAAATTGTATAACAGGTACCCCAACGTACAGTTTTAATTCCTTTCATGTGATATTTATCTTATTTTCATAATTATGGTGTGTATTTTTTTTCACATATTCCCCTGGGGGTTCCAGTAAAATTATGACTAGAACTAGTAGACCTCCATGGAATTTCAGGGCCTATGTATTTACTATTTATCTTCTTTGCATGCAATCTTACTTAATCGGTATGCAATACAAGATGAAAACATTGAGTATTGCTGAAAATAGAGACATGTTGTCGAAGCTTTTCGTCTTGCACTCATCAGGACAATCTGCAAGAGGAGCAATGTAAGGTAAAACAACAAATTTATACTGTATGAGAAGAGAGTACTGATTTGGTTAGCAAGTGAACTATGGTCGAGGTGTTGTCATGGAGAATGCACCAGTGTATGGTGACTGACAATTAACTGCCAAGCTTTGTTTGAAATTTAACCCAGGCAGCTTGACTGATTAGTCAAGGCATTGACATGAGGAATGAGCCAGCAAATGACTATCACTTATTTTATTTAGTTGAAACAGGCAATGTGTGTACATGTTCTTTCTGTCTGCAAAGAACAGGGCCCTGTGCATTAATATATGTAGCTTCTAATACGTGCAAATACACCACACTGCAAGCCCTACGGACAATCTTAAATTGGTTGTCGGTGTAATTCCTAGCACACTGAAGATTATTTAGCAAATGTTGTCCATTCGCAGAATCACATCTAATATTGGACACTGTGTTTTGAATTTTGCAAGCAGGGGCTGGTTGGTTACGGCCTGTACCTTGCACGTTGTGAACAGCGGAAAGGGACATGTTGTTTGATACAATCCTCCAATCTTTGGGACATACGGCCTGTATATCTAGCATCACACTGGCATTGAAATTCATATATCACATTACTCATTTGTGTGATAGGCAGGATGTCTTTTTGGCTTTACGGCAGCATCCAGTTCGTGGTGAACACCACAAGAGTTGCTACTGCATAGTAGCAGTGTGAAACAGCTGGCTTTACCTGTTGCTCAAAATTTTGGGATACATTGCCCTTCCAGGGTAATTTGAGGTTGACTGGGCACTTTCAGGCCGCAAATGATGGCCTTAGGACAGAAAGAACATGTACACACATTGCGTCTGTTTCAGCTAAACAAAGTAAGTGACAGCCATTCACTGGTTCATTCCTCAGGGCAATGCCTTGACCAATCAGAGTCAAGCTGCCTGGTTTAAATTTCAAACAAAGCTTTTCAGTTACCATAAACTGGTGCATTCTCCATGGCAACACCTCTACCAATCAGAGTTCAAATGCCAACCAATCAGCACTCTCTTCTCATACAGTATAAAGTTGGTGTTTTACCTGACATTGGTATTCTTGCAGATTGTCCTGATGAGTGCAAGACGAAAAGCTTCGACAACATGTCTCTACTTTTAGCAATACTCAAGTTCTGTACTACCAAACAACTATAAAAATATTGCTTATGAATATTATCAAAAAGTTCAAGTGAATTTTCAGTTTAACTATATTGGTTTGGCTGATGGAGTTCAACGTGGAGAAGTGTGAGGTCATCCTGTTTGGACCCAAGAATGTTAAATTGGAATATTTTCTCAATGGTGAAAGACTAGGAACAGTGGAGAAATGAAGAGGTTTAAATGTCTATGTAAACAAATTTCTAAATGTCCATGTTTAAGTAAAAAATCAGTTCAAAGGTCCAATAGAATGTTGTCCTTTATTTCAAGGGTGTTGACGACAAAAGTGTAGAAGTGATGTTTCAGTTCATCAGAATCTTATTCCGATCCCCATCTCGAGTATTGCATTCAGTTTTGGACACCGCACCTCAGGAAAGATAAATAGGCCTTGAAGGTGATACAGTGCAGATTCACCAGAATTATGCCAGGCATTAAAGGTTTATATTATGTGGACAGATTGCATAAACTTGGCTTTTAATTCCCTCAAGTTTAGTGGGTTGAGGCAGTGATCTAATTGATGTGATTACAATTATAAAAGGATTTGATAGGGTAGAAACAGAAAAACTATATCCTCTGGTAGGGGAATACAGAGCAAGGGGACATAATCTTAAAATTAGAGCTATGGAATTTAGTAGTGAAATCAGGAGTTATTTTTTCATAGGAAGTGCCCCAGATATATGGAACATTTTCCTTCAAAAGGCTGTGGATACTGAGCCAATTGAAAAATTCAAGACTAACATCAATAGGGTAGGGCATCAAAGGATATGGAGAAAAGACAGGTATATGGAGTTGAGGCTACAGATCAGCCATAATCTAATAGAATGGCAGAACTGACTTGATGGGCTGAAGGGCCTACTATTCCTATGCTTTTATGTTCCTATTAATCCTGCAATTTTTCCCTTTCCCTCCATACTGCTATCATCCAGTTGACTGCACCTTCTCTTCCAGAAATTAAGGGATGAGGTGGGAGATCTCTCGGTGGGAGAGCATTTCGGTGATAGTGATCACAACTCCCTGACCTTTACTATAGTCATGGAGAGGGACAGGAGCAGACGGGATGGGAAAATATATAATTGGGGGAGGGGGAATTACAATGCTATTAGGCAGGAACTGGGGAGCATAAATTGGGAACAGATGTTCTCGGAGAAATGCACGACAGAAATGTGGAGGTTGTTTAGGGAGCACTTGCTGCGACTGCTGGATAGGTTTGTCCCGATGAGGCAGGGAAGGGATGGTAGGGTGAAGGAACCTTGGATGACAAGAGATGTGGAACAGCTAGTCAAGAGGAAGAAGGAAGCTTACTTAAGGTTGAGGATCAGGCAGGGCTCCAGAGGGTTACAAGGTAGCCAGGAAGGAACTGAAGAATGGACTTAGGAGAGCTAGAAGGGGACATGAAAAAGTCTTGGCGGGTAGGATTAAGGAAAATCCCAAGGCGTTCTACACTTATGTGAGGAACAAGAGGATGGCCAGAGTGAGGGTAGGGCCGATCAGGGATAGTGGAGGGAACTTGTGCCTGGAGTCGGAGGAGGTAGGGGAGGTCCTAAATGAATACTTTGCTTCAGTATTCACTAGTGAGAGGGACCTGGTTGTTTGTGAGGACAGCGTGAAACAGGCTGATATGCTTGAACAGGTTGAGGTTAAGAGGAAGGATGTGCTGGAAATTCTGAATGATATGAGGACAGATAAGTCCCCGAGGCCAGACGGGATATACCCAAGGATATTACGGGAAGCGAGGGAAGAGATTGCCGCGCCTTTGGCGATGAACTTTGCGTCTTCACTGTCCACTGGAGTAGTACCGGATGATTGGAGGGTGCCAAATGTTGTTCCCTTGTTCAAGAAAGGGAATAGGGATAACCCTGGGAATTATAGACCAGTCAGTCTAATGTCGGTAGTGGGCAAATTATTGGAGAGGATTCTGAGAGACAGGATTTATGATTACTTGGAAAAGCATGGTTTGATTAGAGACAGTCAGCATGGCTTTGTGAGGGGCAGGTCATGCCTCACAAGCCTTATTGAATTCTTTGAAGATGTGACAAAACACATTGATAAAGGAAGAGCAGTGGATGTGGTGTATATGGATTTTAGCAAGGCGTTTGATAAGGTCGCCCATGGTAGGCTCATTCAGAAAGTAAGGAGGCATGGGATACAGGGAAAGTTGGCTCTCTGGATACAAAATTGGCTGGCCCATAGAAGTCAGAGGGTGGTATTAGAATTAGAATTAGAACATTACAGCGCAGTACAGGCCCTTCGGCCCTCGATGTTGCGCCGACCTGTGAAACCATCTGACCTACACTATTCCATTTTCATCCATATGTCTATCCAATGACCACTTAAATGCCCTTAAAGTTGGCGAGTCTACTACTGTTGCAGGCAGGGCGTTCCACGCCCCTACTACTCTCTGAGTAAAGAAACTACCTCTAACATCTGTCCTATATCTATCACCCCTCAACTTAAAGCTATGTCCCCTCGTGTTTGCCATCACCATCCGAGGAAAAAGACTCTCACTATCCACCCTATCTAACCCTCTGATTATCTTATATGTCTCTATTAAGTCACCTCTCCTCCTCCTTCTCTCCAACGAAAACAACCTCAAGTCCCTTAGCCTTTCCTCGTAGGACCTTCCCTCCATACCAGGCAACATCCTAATAAATCTCCTCTGCACCCTTTCCAAAGCTTCCACATCCTTCCTATAATGCGGTGACCAGAACTGCACGCAATACTCCAGGTGCGGTCTCACCAGAGTTTTGTACAGCTGCAGCATGACCTCATGGCTCCGAAACTCGATCCCCCTACTAATAAAAGCTAACACACCATATGCCTTCTTAACAGCCCTATTAACTTGGGTAGCAACTTTCAGGGATTTATGTACCTGGACACCAAGATCTCTCTGTTCATCTACACTACCAAGAATCTTCCCATTAGCCCAGTACTCTGCATTCCTGTTACTCCTTCCAAAGTGAATCACCTCACACTTTGCCGCATGAAACTCCATTTGCCATCTCTCAGCCCAGCTCTGCAGCCTATCTATGTCCCTCTGTACCCTACAACATCCTTCGGCACTATCCGCAACTCCACCGACCTTCATGTCATCCGCAAATTTACTAACCCACCCTTCTACACCCTCTTCCAGGTCATTTATAAAAATGACAGTGGCCCCAAAACAGATCCTTGCGGTACACCACTAGTAACTAAACTCCAGGATGAACCTTTGCCATCAACCACCACCCTCTGTCTTCTTTCAGCTAGCCAATTTCTGATCCAAAGCTCTAAATCACCTTCAACCCCATACTTCCGTATTTTCTGCAATAGCCTACCGTGGGGAACCTTATCAAACGCCTTACTGAAATCCATATACACCACATCCACTGCTTTACCCTCATCCACCTGTTTGGTCACCTTCTCGAAAAACTCAATAAGGTTTGTGAGGCACGACCTACCCTTCACAAAACCGTGCTGACTATCGCTAATGAACTTATTCTTTTCAAGATGATTATAAATCCTGTCTCTTATAACCTTTTCCAACATTTTACCCACAACCGAAGTAAGGCTCACAGGTCTATAATTACTAGGGCTGTCTCTACTCCCCTTCTTGAACAAGGGGACAACATTTGCTATCCTCCAGTCTTCCGGCACTATTCCTGTCGACAATGACGACATAAAGATCAAGGACAAAGGCTCTGCAATCTCCTCCCTGGCTTCCCAGAGAATCCTAGGATAAATCCTATCTGGCCCAGGGGACTTATCTATTTTCACACTTTCCAAAATTGCTAACACCTCCTCCTTGTGAACCTCAATCCCATCAAGCCTAGTAGTCTGAATCTCAGTATTCTCCTCGACAACATTTTCTTTCTCTACTGTAAATACGGACGAAAAATATTCATTTAACGCTTCCCCTATCTCCTCTGATTCCACACACAACTTCCCACTACTATCCTTGATTGGCCCTAATCTAACTCTAGTCATTCTTTTATTCCTGATATACCTATAGAAAGCCTTAGGGTTTTCCTTGATCCTATCCTCCAATGACTTCTCGTGTCCTCTCCTTGTCCTTCTTAGCTCTCCCTTTAGATCCTTCCTGGCTAGCTTGTGACTCTCAAGCGCCCTAACTGAGCCTTCACGTCTCATCCTAACATAAGCCTTCTTCTTCCTCTTGACAAGCGCTTCAACTTCTTTAGTAAACCACGGCTCCCTCGCTCGACAACTTCCTCCCTGCCTGACAGGTACATACTTATCAAGGACACGCAGTAGGTGCTCCTTGAATAAGCTCCACATTTCGATTGTGCCCATCCCCTGCAGTTTCCTTCCCCATCCTACGCATCCTAAATCTTGCCTAATCGCATCATAATTTCCTTTCCCCCAGCTATAATTCTTGCCCTGCGGTATATACCTGTCCCTGCCCATCGTTAAGGTAAACCTAACCGAATTGTGATCACTATCACCAAAGTGCTCACCTACATCTAAATCTAACACCTGGGTTCATTACCCAGTACCAAATCCAATGTGTAGATGGAAAGTATTCAGCATGGAGCTCGGTGACCAGTGGTGTTCCACAAGGATTTGTTCTGGGACCTCTGCTCTTTGTGATTTTTATAAATGACTTGGATGAGGAAGTGGAAGGCTGGGTTAGCAAGTTTGCCGATGACACGAAGGTTGCTGGAGTTGTGGATCGTGTGGAAGGCTGTTGTAGGTTGCAACGGGACATTGACAGGATGCAGAGCTGGGCTGAGAAGTGGCAGATGGAGTTCAACCTGGAAAAGTGTGAAGTGATTCATTTTGGAAGGTCGAATTTGAATGCGGAATACAGGCTTAAAGACTGGATTCTTGGTAGTGTGGAGGAACAGAGGGATCTTGGGGTCCATGTCCATAGATCGCTCAAAGTTGCCACCCAAGTTGATAGGGTTGTTAAGAAGGCGTATGGTGTGTTGGCTTTCATTAACAGGAGGATTGAGTTTAAGAGCCGCGAGGTTATGCTGCAGCTCTATAAGGCCCTGGTTCGACCACACTTGGAATATTGTGTTCAGTTCTGGTCGCCTCATTATAGGAAGGATGTGGAAGCTTTAGAGAGGGTGCAGAGGAGATTTACCAGGATGCTGCCTGGATTGGAGGGCATGTCCTACGAAGAAAGATTGAGGGAGAATTAGAATTAGAATTAGAATATTACAGCGCAGTACAGGCCCTTCGGCCCTCGATGTTGCGCCGAGCTGTGAAACCATCTGACCTACACTATTCCATTTTCATCCATGTGTCTATCCAATGTCCACTTAAATGCCCTTAAAGTTGGCGAATCTACTACTGCTGCAGGCAGGGCATTCCACGCCCTTACTACTCTCTGAGTAAAGAAACTACCTCTCACATCTGTCCTATATCTATCACCCCTCAACTTGAAGCTATGTCCCCTCGTGTTTGCCATCACCATCCGAGGAAAAAGACGCTCACTATCCACCCTATCTAACCCTCTGATTATCTTATATGTCTCTATTAAGTCACCTCTCCTCCTCCTTCTCTCCAACGAAAACAACCTCAAGTCCCTCAGCCTTTCCTCGTAAGACCTTCCCTCCATACCAGGCAACATCCTAGTAAATCTCCTCTGCACCCTTTCCATAGCTTCCACATCCTTTCTATAATGCGGTGACCAGAACTGCACGCAATACTCCAGGTGCGGTCTCACCAGAGTCTTGTACAGCTGCAGCATGACCTCGTGGCTCCGAAACTCGACCCCCCTACTAATAAAAGCTAACACACCATATGCCTAGGGAGCTAGGGCTTTTCTCATTGGAGCGAAGAAGGATGAGAGGTGACTTGATAGAGGGGTACAAGATGATGAGAGGCATAGATAGAGTGGATAGTCAGAGACTTTTTTCCAGGGTGGAAAGGGCTATCACCAGGGGGCATAATCTTAGGGTGATTGGAGGAAGGTTTCGGGGAGATGTCAGAGGTAGGTTCTTTACACAGAGAGTGGTGGGTGCGTGGAATGCGCTGCCAGCGGTGGTAGTAGAAGCAGATACATTAGGGACATTTAAGGGACTCTTGGATAGGTACATGGATGATAGTAGAATGAAGGGTAGGTAGTTACTTAGATCTTGAGTAGGTTAAAGGTTCGGCACAACATCGTGGGCCGAAGGGCCTGTACTGTGCTGTTATGTTCTATGAGAGTTTGGGTTGTGGAATTCTCCATCGCTACCCTCCATAATTACTAAACAGGAAGTGTACTGTGAGACTGGTTGTGACAGTCATTTCCCTCTGTGAAATCTGGTGGACTGAATGCAAAAAGGCAAAACCTGACATTAGACAAATTCAAATCAGAATTGTGGGAGTTTAAACTGGGACTAGCATTTGAATGCCCTGCCACAAAAACAAGAAGTCATTGTCAAAACGCCAATAAAATCTGAGTTAAGCGAGAAACAAATTAATCAGTTTTGAACTCCTATGGAATTTTTATACTTCTAGATACAGTTGTAACATCACAAAAGACATTTTCCATATTTTATCTAAGAATGCAGTGTTTATTAGATAATGTTGCAAATTCTTCCTTATTTTATATTGCATCCATTTAGTACTAAATGTAAGGATTTATGTAGTTGCACTGTACATTTATACATCTTAGTCAACACAGATTATCTTTTTACCTTTTCTTAAATAGTTCTGTTAGGTGGAATTATCAAAGCAGACTAAACTCTTTTAATTAAAAGATAATTGATACTTTAAATGATAATTTCAATCTTTTATGCATAAACAAAATCTTTTCCTTTGCTCTGAACCACATACTGTTGTGACAGTGTATTTGTTAATATGTTGAAAAAAAATTAAATATATGTTTATACTAATATGTATGTCATCACAGCAAGTGATGCAATATCACATGATTCAGTTCTCTTGCACTGTTCAGTTAGCAAGCGTAAGCTGAAGCAACAAAAAGTCTCCATTAAAGCTCTGTATTCAAACTGTATGCCTGCTCTTCAGCTTCGTTTGTATTAACCTAGAAAGAGATAATGCAATGGCAATGAGTTGACAGCATTGATGAGCAGCTGAAAACAACAATTCAAATCAGAAGCCTTACCTGAAGAGCTACGACCGGATCACAGCTCTCATATCAGGAGAACAATGGTGTGAGTACAGATTGAAGGCGATTTGGGCACACTCCCAGTTTTTCTCCATGCCAGCAGGAAAAAATATTAACAGTAGTCTCAGCTGCAGAGATCAGTGCAGCATCGTATTTTGACATGGATTCCTTCTTGCCGTTGCTGCACTTGCGCGCCATTAGCCGACCCCGACACCAGAGCCCCTCCCACCTATACAGCTCAGGGCATGGCTCCTGCTCAGCGCTGCAGACAACGGAGCTTCCTGTAACTTTCAAAGCAAAGTTTGCTCCTCAGGGGGAGAAAAGAGTAGAAGGTTTAAGCAATGGCAGCCAGATTTCCAGAGACAGACTGGAAAGCATCTGACGTCCCAGGCGAGGTAAACTGTTTAGGCCACGAGGTTGTGAATGCAGAGAAGCAGGCTATAAAATTAGGATCACCATTTGAAATGAAGGTCTGCGCAGAATCAATACCTCTGGTTTATCTAATGCTGCCTAGAAAGTTCCATCAAAGCTATGGGAAACAGTAGAAAATCAGTTTACGATTAAAGTCAATTTCAGAGTACACCGTCTGAAACTTGTGGTCTCGATAGAAAGCCCACGAGAACTTGAATGACTTCATTAACCGATGCAGGGAGAAAGCAAAAGAATGTGACTTCCCTGATACTGAACTCTCAGAATGAATTATGGAGTTGGTGATTGCCTTTACTCCTGTTGAGACTTTCCAGAAAGAGCTGGAAAAGCTGAAGGGGCACAGCGTGGAGAGCAAACTACAGGACAGATGCAGATATGAGGCATTTATCACAGGGAGAGAGCCTTAGGGTCTGAAATGCAGTACAATATCCAAGGCCCACAGGCATCATGAGCTGTGCAATAACTGTGGGCTGTCCCACCAACCATGTAGATGCCCAGCAAACGCAGACACGTGCAAGTCAGTGCAGGCTTAGCACTGGGCCAAACTTTGCAAAAGGTCCAGCAGCAGGAACACTGGCGGAAGCCAGAGCGGGCAGCGCTCAAACTGAAGAAGTACGTCACCCAGAGGCGAAGGGAGGCGACACTTCCAGGCATCGCCAGAAGTATATGGACCCATCCACGAAATAGGAGAACATCTGATTAAAATGGATGAGGTGGATTGAAGTGAAGACACTACAGCTGAACAGCTATTTCACGTGATCACCTTACTGGTACAGGTCCATTCCGTTACAAAAACGGAAGCTTTTGCAACATTCCAGATTGTCTGCCCCAATAAGGCTGGACGACATCTACTGAGAGTGAAGATTGACACAGGTGCAAGTGCCAACATTCTACCTTTCCGCATTCTCAAGGACATTTACCACGAGCCATAGAAGTCTGTAGTCCAACCCAGAAGTGTGAAGCTTATGGCATACGATGGCTCAAGAATAAAGTGCCTACGTTTCCTGGACCTGGAATACTGGTACAAAGAGTCAGATATTCTACATAGTGAATGTGTCAGGACCAGCAGTAGCAGGGCTATTGGCGTGCAATGAACTTAATATGTCAATATCCATAAGCTGACCCAGTCAGAAGACCACAGCATTCAAAACAAGTGCACACCCATTGGATCAGTACAAGACCCCCAGAGGTTGTACCCGGACTGGTTTGACAAGGTTGGGAATTTCCACGGGGACATGTCCTACACATTAAAGAACGTGCACTGCCATCAGTCGGCCCACCACAAAAATTCAGCATGCACATTCAAGAAAAGTTGAAGATGGAACTGGATGGAATGGAAAAATAAGGCACCATTCGACAAGGGCAACATCTCACGGACTGGTGCAGTTCCATCACTACCGCAATCAAGAAGGACAGTTCAGTTCACTATATTTAGACCCGAGGAGGCTAAACAAAGCCTTAAAGAGATGTCCTCATAAGATATCAATGCTAGAAGAGTTAAACCCAACATTTGCTGGAGCAAAACACTTTTCCAAATTTGACGCAAAAAACGGATATTGGGCTGTACACTTTTCAAGAGAGTCACAAGAGCTAACAACCTTCAGAACTCCTTTTGGCAGGTACTGTTTCCTCCGTTTACCATTTGGGCTGTTGGTCTGCTGGGATACATTTCTACAGCGTATGGACCAGGCTCTGTGTGTCTTGCAGATGGCATCGCTGCAGTAGGATGCGCAGTAGAAGAGCATGACAGAAACCTGCACTTGTTAATGGAGACAGCCAAATGCGAAGATTTGGATTTCAACAGCAAAAAGTGCTCCATTAAGGCAGATCACATAAATATTTTGGAGCCATTTACTCAAACTTGGGTATCCGCCTGGATCCTGCGAAGATTGAAGGCTATCCGGTCACTGCAGGACAAGGACAACCTTCAAAGGTGGCTAGGTCTATTCAACTTCCTGGCTGAATACATACCAAGCTTCTCAGAGAAGGCATCTCCATGAAGAGAACTGCTGAAGAAAGACACACCATTCCTATGGCAGGACGATCACCAACATGTATTTAATGCCTTGAAATAAGCACAGTGAACTGAGTCATGTCTTCAATACCATGACCCTCAGAAGGCAACAACATTAGAAGTGGACACATCGCAGAAAGGTCTCGATGCATGTCTTCTTCAAGATGGAAAGCCTGTCACATTTGGTTCAAAATGTCTGTCTCCAGCACAAGCAAATTACTCCAATATCAAACGAGAAACTCTTGCTATTGTCTTCGGGATCGCCAGGTTCCACAGATACTTATTTGAGAAAGAGTTCACGGTTGTGACAGATCATAAGCCGCTGGAGATGCTCTGGAGAAAACTGCTGACGAGTGCACCGCCTCAACTCCAGAGATTACTCATTAAGATTCAGGGCTACAACTGTGATGTGAGATGCTAACCCAGTAGTCAGATGGTCCTATCAGACACTAAGTAGACTGCCCAACCCTGGGAAGGTGCGAGACATACCACTCGATTTCCAGGTGGACAAAATTTGTGCAAGCTTGGAGGATGTCTACAACATAGATCTCATGTGTTTCAGTCAAAGAGAGAGGAGCTCCAGAGGGAGACTTCTCAAGACCCCATACTCTGAGCTCTGTGGCAGATCATTGTAGAGAGTTGGCCCGAGACCATTTAGGAGAACCCTACAGATCTGAGAACATATTAGTCACATTGAGATGAAAATTGGTATATCCAATGGAGTACTATTCAAAGAATGGCAAGTACTCATTCCAGCGACACTTCAGTCTGACATACTTGGATAGCTCCACCAAGGGCACATGAATATAGAGAGGACGAGACAACTTGCTCACTGGCCCAGCATCAGCAAGGACATCGACCAGATGGTGAGATCTTGTGATGTGTGTCAGGAACACCAAGCTAGTTAACAGAAAAGGCCTCTCCAATTACATGACATACTGTCATCACCATGGTCCAAGATGGAAACAGATTTGTGTTCTCTGGACAGTGAAGAATATCTGCTAGTGACTATCACTCGAAATTTCCTATTGTGCAGAAGCTTTGAGACATGTCGAGTACAGCAGTGGCCAACACTGTTAGTGCCATCTTTAGTCTTTTTGGTGCCCCACCCCAGTAGAAGTGGTATCTGATAACCGTCAACTATACACAGGAAAACTGTTCCAAGATATGTGTGAACAGTGGTCCATCAATCATGTCACATCATCACCTCGATATCCTCGTTTGAATGGGATGGCTGAATGTGTGCTCTGGAAAGCCAAATCACTGATCAAAAAGTGTTCAGAAAGTAGACAAGATATACAAGTTGCGTTATTGCATCTCTGCGCAACATCATTAGACTCCGGATTACCATCACCTGCTGAGATTCTGTGTGGTCGACCGGTGAGAACCACACTACCAAGTTATCATCTCACCAAGTCTCCCTTTATCACAGACCAGTTACGTCAAAAACAAGATAAGATGAAAGATGCGCATACGTGCATGCGGGTGCAGAATTACGTTGTCCAGAAGGTGAGGGTCCTACACTCACAAGAACAGACATGGATCCCAGCAGAGGTGTCCAAGGTGTGCAAAGAACCACGTTCATGTGAAATGACAACACCAAATGGTGCGATAATATGAAGGACTCGATTACATCTCTGGGGATTCTCTGCTAGCCATGCACAAGGCGACCAACCAGCATCACCGAAACGTACCCATGTACGTTTTGCAGATGAAGAGGCAACAAGCAACGCACCAACAACTGAGGACAATCCTCCCAAATACAATCTTCAGGAGCAGAGGATGGACATTTTGAAAATACACCCATGTGCTGTTGTCACAAGGTTTGTTCGAATTAGCCAACAATCAGAATGGCTCCAAACACAGAGGTGTGTTCCAAATATTCTTGATCCAGTTGAATGTTTTATATAAATAGTGTTATAGTTGTCAAATTTCCGATCTCGTAAGGGCTGCTTATTCATATACTGTTATGAAAGAACTTCCATTTTTTAATATGTTTTGCGAACATGTGTTTTTGAATTGTGGAGATGGATTTATTTGAGACTGAAAGGATTCCATGGATGTGTTTTTTTAAAGGGTCTCTGGAAGGGCTCTGTTTAAAAACAACTTTACTCAATGTCACGTGTCTTCAGCTAAATAAACAACAGGTGCCTTCTGACTATGGGAGTTGTTTACAAGAGAAGTGACATGTCAAGATTTATGGTGCTCATTGGGTTTCATTTTTGAATACTGTTTTGAGTCAGTTGGAGGTCAGCCTCCTAAAAGTGAAGACCAGTTCATCTTTTAGAGTCATAGAGTCGTACAGCATAGAAACGGGCCCTTCAGCCCACCGCGTCCATGCTGACCATAATGTCTATCTATACTAATCCCACCTGCCTACATTAATTCCATATCTCTCTATGTCTTGCTCATTCAAGAACCTGTCCAGATGCCTCTTAAATGTCGCTACTGTTCCTGCCTTCACTACCTCCTTTGGCAGCTCATTCCAGATACCCACTATTCTTTGTGTGAAAAATTTACCCCTTTGATCCCCTTTAAACCTCCTCCCTCTCACCATAACTCTATGCCCTCTAGTTTTAGTCATCCCTACCATGGGAAACAGACTCTGGCTATCTACCCTATCTATGCCTCTCATAATTATATATACCTCTATCATGTCCCCTCTCAGCCTCCTTCGCTCCAAGGAAAACAGACCCAGCCTATCCAATCTCTCTTTATAACTCAAGCCCTCCAACCAGGCAACGTCCTTGTGAATCCTTTCTGCACCCTCTCTAGCTTAATCACACCTTTCCTGTAGTGCGGCGACCAGAACTGCGCACAGTACTCCAAATGCGGCCTAACCAACATTATGTACAACTGTAACATGACGTCCCAACTCTTGTACTCAATGCCTCGGCCGATGAAGGCAAGCATGCCATACGCTTTCTTCACCACCCTGTCTACCTGTGTTGCCACTTTCAGGGAACTATGTACTTGCACCCCAAGGTCTCTCTGCTCAAGAACACTCCCCAGAGCCCTGCCATTCACTGTATATGTCCTGCCCTGGTTTAACTTCCCAAAATGCATCACTTCACACTTGTCTGCGTTAAATTCCATTTGCCACTCCCTTGCCCACTTTCCCAGTTGATCTATATATCCTGTTGTAACCTTAGACAACCTTCTTCACTGTCCACTATAACACCAATTTTGGTGTCATTTTCTCCACCTCTTTGAGAAACCCTGAACTCAAGTGCAAGAAATAGAGAAACTGAAGCAGCATTTCTCCTGAGAAGCTTTTAGAAGACTTCCTCTTGACATCTCCTGAACAAACTGCTTCTGAAAAGATCCCAGTGACCCATCTACGTATACTTGGATGCCAGACTGTATGCCATCTGAAACATAACGTATGTTATCCTTTTTCTTCAAGAATTAACCAGTACTTTGGCAAAAGAATCTTTATTTTTACTTTAACCGGTGTGTCTGTGTGTTTTGTGTGTGTGTGTTGGGTATTTAGAAGGGAATAAATATATGTTTACTGTATATTACAAACTGTGTTAAAGCTTTGCATCTTTATTGGCTAAGTCTCGTTTCATAATAAATTAATACTTTTGTTGTTTATTAAAGAAACCTGATTGGTGGATTTTATTCTGAAACTAAAATAGAGTATATAATTGGCCACATCAGTAACTGGGTACACATTTAAATTATTGTTGTGACCTGTGGAGAAGTGGAACTAGAGAACAACAGTGCACTCCTCCCGCCTTGGTCATAACATATAACTTGGGGCTTGTCCGGGACAACCCAAAGACGATGACATGCAATTGTAAGTGAGGTAATAATAATTGAAAAGGGGAAAAGGAAAACGCCTGGTTTCTTGTGCATTAGAATAAAGTTTACACTACCGGAATGACTGCGTCAATTGCTATGACCTTTCTGGGGAGGGAGGACTTATCCCTGAGTGATTTGAGAAACTTAACTAAGGTGAGGCTAAAGGAATTGGCAGCAAAGTTGGAGTTAGAGGTAAAACCAGGGGCTAATAAAGCAGACATAATTGAAGTTATAGCACAGCATTTGAAATTGGAAAAAGGAAAAGGCTATTCAGATGATAATTCAGTTGAATTAACTAGGATTCAGTTACAGATGAAGCAGCTTGAACAGGAAAGAGAATTGGAAATGAAAAAATTTGAGCTTCAACAGGAAAAAGAAATGAAAAAACTTGAACTACAATTTCAAAAGGAAAGAGAAGAGAGGAAGGAGGGAGAGAAAGAGAAAAAAAGATAGGCGGCAAGAAAGGGTATTCTAATTAAAAAAGCTAGAACTGAAAAAGCAGGGTGGCCTTGACCTCAATGAAAATTCTGGTGAGGAAAGAACTGACTCCAGCCCAGGAACCAGTGGAGAGCTGTTTAAATTTGTGCAAGTTCTCCTGAAGTTTGAGTGAAGAGGCATTTTTCATTTCTTTTGAAAAGATAGCTAAACAGATGAAGTGGCCGAAGGAAATCTGAACACTGCTTATGCAGAGCAGGTTGATTGGCAGAGCTCATGACGTTTATGCCGTGTTTTCTGAGGAGATTTCTTCAGATTATGAGATGGCAAAAAAGGCTATTCTCGCTGTTTATGAGTTAGTCCCTGAAGCCAATAGGCAGAAATTTCAGAACTTCCAGAGACAGCCTGGACAGACTTGTATAGAATTTGAGATGGTAAAGCAAATTAACTTTGATTGTTGGATGCGGGCACTAAAGGTGGAGGCCCCATATGAGACCTTAGGGAAATAATTTTCCTGGAAGAATTTAAAAATTCACTGCCTCAAGTAGTGAGAACTATTGTAGAGAACCAGAAGGAAGTGGAGACCTCCTCACAGACCTGAGGATGAAGAATGGATGGTAGTTCACCAGATAGTGGTACCGCCCAAGTATCGCTGGGAAATATTAAGGATAGCCCATGAAATTCCTAAGGCAGGACATGTGGGGATACAGAAGACCCAATCATATATAAGTCGTAATTTTTACTGGCCAGGTCTTTTCAAGGACAAGGTGCAGTTTTGTAGAACATGTCATACATACCAGATTGTGGGAAAACCGCAAACTGCCATAAAACCGGCACCTCTAAATCCCTATCAGTTTTTGGGGTACCATTTAGAAAGGTGTTGGTAGACTAAGTGGGACCTTTACTGAAAACAAAAATGGGACACCAATATGTGCTCGCTATTATGGATGTGGCTACTCGGTTCCCAGAGGCCATTCCCTGGAGAACAATTTCTGCTAAGGTAGTGGTAGAAAAGTTAACCCAGTTTTTCACTCGATACGGATTACTGATTGAGATCCAGTCGGATCAAGGTTCCAATTTTATGTCAACATTTTCAGGAGGTTGTGGGTAATCTGGGTATAACATGGTTAAAGTCTTCAGCCTACCACCCACGGAAACAAGGAGCTTTAGAACGATACCATCAGACCCTTAAAACAATGATCAGGGCATACTGTCATGAATATCCCCATGATTGGGATAAAGGTTTGGAATTTCTTTTGTTTGCCACTCGAGATTCACCTAATGAGTCTACCAGTTTTAGTCCTTTTGAATTAGTTTTTGGACATGAGGTAAGAGGTCCTCTAAAACTAATCAAAGAAAAGTATTTAGAACAGAGGAACGAATCTTCCATGTTACATTATGTATCCATGTTCCGGGAGGGGCTCAGGAATACCCAAAAGCTTCCCAAACAACCATGAAGAAATGGGCAGACAAGCATGCCAAGACCCGAACATTTCAACCAGGGGATGAGGTGTTAGTATCACTGCCTTTACAGGGTGAACCGCTGAAAGCACAGTTTAGTGGACCATATAGAGTAGTCAAAAGGATTGGTAAAGTAAATTATTTGATTGACGCCCCAGTTCGTCAGAAAAAGAATCGGCTGTGTCACATCAATATGTTGAAACAATATCATCGCTGGGAGGAGGATAAGCAAGCACAGACATGTCAGGCAGTAGGGACAGTGAAGGATGAAAGGGATAGTGAGGATGAGGCAGAAGGAGGCCTAGACAATTCTCAATTTGAACCTCCAACTATCCTGTTAGCTAATACTGAATTTTTAGGGAGATTAGACACAATGCTTTCATATTTAGATGCAGAACAATGAGAAGACCTAACAGGGTTACCCACAACATTTACAGGAGTCTGTAGGGATAAACCAGGATGCACAACCTTAGCTATATATGATGTGGATGTAGGAGAATCCTCTCCTATAAAACAGCATCCATATCACTTAAGTCCAGAGAAACAGGCCCAGGTGAAAGCAGAATTCCAATACGTGTTGGAAAAGTATTTAATTGAAACGTCAAAGCAGTTGGAGTTAGACAGATTCCTACCCAATTCCTCGCTTGACCGACTATTGATAGAGTTGGCAGTGCTACGTTTCTTACCAAAATAGATTTGTTAAAGGGATACTGACAAGTTCCTTTAACACCCCGAGCTAAAGAAATACTGGCCTTAGTACACCAGACGGTCTTTTCCAATGCTGAGTGATGCCATTCGGGCTAAAAAATGTCCCAGGAACTTTTCAGAGACCAATGAACCAAGTGGTAGCCAGTGTTCCTAACTGTGTGGTTGAGCTTGATGATGTGCTGGTGTACAGTGACACGTGGAAGGACCACTTGGAACAACTAGAAGCTGTATTTAGAAAAGTACTGTTGGCTGATTTGGTGGTAAACCTTGCTAAAAGTGAATTCGCAAAAGCGCAGTAACCTACCTCGGGCATATAGTAGGGCAAGGACAAGTGTTGCCAAGAGCGGCAAAAGTACAAGCATTGATGGAGTTCCCTGCCCCTAAGACTAAACAAGAAATCATGAGGTTTTTGGGGATGTGTGGTTTCCACTGCAAGGATTTGCTACAAGAGAGGAAAGCCAAGTTAATGTGGTCAAGGGTGTGCCAAGCGTCTTTTGAAAGGACGAAAGCCATTTTGATCAATGAACCAGTGTTGGCTGTCTCAAATTTCACTGAGCCCTTCAAGGAAGCAATTGATGCTAGTAACCTCGGGGTCAGTACAGTCCTGTTACAAGACGATGAATCAGACATAGAAAGGCCAGTGAGATATTTTTCCAAAAAGCTAAATCGACACCAAAGGAGATACTCAACAGTGGAAAATGAAATCCTGGGTTATTATTAGCTCTTAAACATTTCAAAGTCTATGTCCCCCACGAGTACAAAGAGACACTGGTATATGCTGATCACAACCATCTAGCCTTTGTGGAAAGATTCAAAAACCATAATGGCAGACTATTCCAATGGAGTTTACTATTGCAGCCTTATCAATTAAAGATTATCCACATTGTGGGGAAAAACAATGTAATTGCTGATGCTTTGTTTAGAATTTAACTTTGCTTTTTGTTATCTGAGTACAAAGATGGAGCAAAGCAGAACTGTATGAGCTACAGGTGAATGAGAATGAGTATGTAAATGTGTTGTTACAGCCAGGTGAGGAGGGAGTCTCAGGCTCCCCTTTCGCCCTTCCTCTTGTTTGACTGCAACAGGATTTATTCCTTTTTAAAACAGTGGTTGTGCTTACCACCTCAGTGAGTGTTTCACCTTTTTCCTCTAATGTGATTGCAAAAGAACCAATCGGACAGGTTTTCTTGAACTTAAACTAGAAAGAGGTAAGTTTATTAACACTCCAACCCAATTTAAAAATACGCTACACATTCACGCACACTTGCAGACAAGAATCACACACACAAATAGATTACAGAAGGAAATAGATTTGGTGGTTGGATCAAAGTCCAGAAGAAATGGTACTTAAATATAGTCTGTAAATCCAGTAATCCTCGGCTGAAGCTGTATTCTTGAAGTCCTCGCTGATCAAAGTGCACTTTGGTTGGCTTGCTTTGCTCAGAGTTTTTCTGAAGGCAGAATTGGTAGTTGATTCTCTTCCCCTGGTTGCTGGCGGTAGCCGTCTGTTGGTTTGCAGGGTTCCCCAGTCATGGCCGGTTCTTTCCTTGATATTTTCTGGGGGGAGAGAGACAGGGGAGCAGCCGCCTGCTTTGTTGCTGTATACTCAGTTACTGCCTGTCTCCTGCCTGTGTGTCAAAGCTTCCAGTTTCTTCAGAGATGAGCAAACAGTCACATGGTTTGATAAATCTCCTTTGTTTTTAATGAGGTCCAAAGTCTAAAACCCAAAACTCCTCTTAGGTGGGGTTGCCAGTGTGCACCCCCACAGGGGCGTCTCCAGTTATGAATGAATGCCTCAGGATGTCTTTGAATGGCTTGCTAATGAGGATCATCTGGCTAATTTACTCAGTTAGCCAAAGCATTATTCTGGCTGGGCTTCTTGTTAGACTGTTCGGGCTGGATTTTATCAGTCCGACATGGAAGGGCCACCGCACAGCCTCTGCGATATTACATGCGGGGGCTGATTTAAATAGAAGGGGCGGAGCGGCTGCTTCCGATGACGCAGAGGGTCCAGCCTCCGCGTCCCCGGCAACAGCTTCCGGCAGCACTGCGCAAGCGCCAGCACCATTTTTAAAGGGCTTCAAGCCCTGACAGCTGATTTGCAATTTTAAAGTGACCTGCACTTTAAATGTGAATAAAACCATTAAATTCAAAATGGAAGCATGACTTCCACCCCCACAATGGTCACAAAATAAATTTATTTCCCTCTTCCTCCCCCCCCCCAAAAACCATTACTGTCAGTCACGACCTTTAAACCCCAAACTTTGTACTCTTTGCCTTTCAACCCCTTCCTACCATCCTGACAGACAATAAAAAATGTTTTCCCCGTTCCTCCACCCCTCCCGCCCTGAAAATGTTATTATTCCCCCCTCCCCACCAGGTTCTCACCTCAGAACTCAGTACGGTGTCGATGGGCTGGTAAAATTCAGCCTTTTGGCTCCAGTCCAATTTCCTGGTGTTTCAAATGTAAATTGCAGTGGCCATCTTGGCTGCTAGTTTTTTTTTAAGTTAACTTGTAGGATTTTTCCCATTAAAAATCTAAGGCAAGTTTCCAACCAATGTAATTAATATGTCCCGTTGGCATATAGGGTTTTCCTGACAGTGTTTTAATTTTTTTTATCTTTGTTTTTTTCCACACTTTGTAATGTGTCATGCAGACCGCCACTTGCCATGAATGAGGCATATTAATTATTAATGTGAGCCGCATGGAAGATGGCAGGATCCCCAAAGACACATTGTACAGCGAGCTCGCCACTGGTATCAGACCCACCGGCCGTCCATGTCTCCGTTATAAAGACGTCTGCAAACGCGACATGAAATCGTGTGACATTGATCACAAGTCGTGGGAGTCAGTTGCCAGCATTCGCCAGAGCTGGCGGGCAGCCATAAAGACAGGGCTAAATTGTGGCGAGTCGAAGAGACTTAGTAGTTGGCAGGAAAAAAGACAGAGGCGCAAGGGGAGAGCCAACTGTGCAACAGCCCCAACAAACAAATTTCTCTGCAGCACCTGTGGAAGAGCCTGTTACTCCAGAATTGGCCTTTATAGCCACTCCAGGCGCTGCTTCACAAACCACTGACCACCTCCAGGCGCGTATCCATTGTCTCTCGAGATAAGGAGGCCCAAAAGAATTTCATCATATGAACAATAATTTTAAACTGTTGTTGGAGTGAAGAAATGACTTGTTAAAGAGATCACCAGACATTTGGGCTGGAAGGACATTTGCATACTAAGAGACGCTGCTTGTGGAGACAAAGGACTGTTCTCTGATCCAATTAACCGAAGTGGATTTTGATCACCAGACACTGAAGGTGTAAGGAAGAGCATTCCAGGGCCTGCTAAGCCAATACAATCCACATCGCAGAAGTGGTTAAGCCAGTTAGACATATGATTGACCTACAGGCCAACTTGGGTTTTTATTTGTGCCACACAGAAAGAGTGTGTGTGTGTGTTGGGTATTTAGAAGGGTATATATATATATATATATATATTTACTGTCATATTTCAAACTGTGTGTTAAAGTTTTGCATCTTTATTGACTAAATCTTGTTTTATAATAAATTAATACTTTTGTTTATTAAAGAAACTTGGTTGGTGGATTTTATTCTGAAACTAAAATAGAGTATATAATTGGCAGCATCGGTAACTGTGTACACATTTAAATGTATGTTGTGACCTATGGAGAAGTGGAACTGGAGAAAGACAGTGCACTCCTCCCGCCTTGGTCGTAACAATACACATTAACTTTGTGCTTTGTGGCGTTGTCATTTAAGGGAAGGGAGAGGTTGTGATAGTGTAGTTGTAAGTATGTTAAATATATTCATTTAAATATATATTTATGCTAATATGTATGTCATCACAAGAAGTGATGCAATATCACATGATTCAGTTCTCTTGCTCTGTTCAGTTAGCACATGTAAGCTGAAGCAACAACAAGTCTCTGTTAAAGCTCTGTATTCAACCTTCCTTGCCTGCTCTTCAGCTTCGTTTGTATTAACTTAGAAAGAAAAAATACAACACATACCACTTACAGTTGATAAAATATATCTTGTACAATTGCATTTATACCCTGTATATAATGTTTAACAAAATTTTAGCTCTTCAAGGAAAATGGCAAGTGTGTCATGTATGTTGTCAGAATTCTGTGGTAGCTATAGCTACAAGATGACCACAGTTATCCAGAACGAAGTAGAAGAGAGAACAATGATGGAACCTCCTGTGGATGAAAATTTCAGTTGCAAACTGAAGGTCACTGTAACATAACAGCATATAATTAGAATGCTTGCTCAAAAATGTTGTTTGCAAGTAAACTTTTAAACTATGTGCCTTTCTTGAATGAAGTAGAGTTCCCCTTTAACTTCGATATAAAATGATTTACTTGGTTTTTGTCAGTTGAAACCACTTACACAGTTAAAAAGGGACTTATTCATGAAATGTTGCTTTCAGAGACTGACATTTTTGTGATGCTTATTGTTGCATCTGTGTGCTCTTCTAATCCTCCTTTTCCTGTTATTGTCATGGAGTTAATGTCCAAAAGCATAATTTAATTTTCAACTTTCTTAATTGGTCTTCCTGTCTCTTGATAAATAGTATCACTGATTTTGTTCATTCTAGTTAGCCATTGATGCAGGAGAGGGGATATATATTTTTTAAATTCTGCTTTTCGTTAATCATTCCTGCTGAATAATATGACTCTTTTAAAAATGTATACAGTTTTGTACTTGTGCCCCCCTTTGATCATTTCTAGTTTCCTATTTTATTCCTGTGTAGAAGCACATTTTTCTTTCTAAGTGCATGCCATAAAACAGTTTCTTTTTAAACAATACTTGGTTTCTGCCATTTTTCTTAGTGGGACAAATGGTCACATTGTACATGCACAATAATCATTCTATGGGCCACAATGTTTCAGGCATAACCAATATTAGCGCTTTGTGGTTTCATTTCCTTTCAACCAGCAGCTGGTTTTTAATATTGCATCCTCCACAAGCCCCAACGAGATCAGGTGGGTAGTTTGTGTTATTTATATTGAGGGAATATTGGGATTTGTATGTGGAAAGTTTGGTTTTGTCTGTCCCCTGTTACTGGATAATTTGGATCTATGTATTCCTCTGGAGTATGTAGCTGAATTCCTTTCCTTGTCCCGCAGATTCGAGTAATGCCAGGTTTTTTTCTGGCCATGGATCTCTAAATTAAGGCCAGTGCCTTTGCTCATCCCACAGACCCTTTCATGTGATTTAACCACAGCCTGAGCAAGGCGCCTTGGTTTCAACAGCAGCAGACCAGCATATGTTTGCTTAATTCCTGAGACATGATGACAGCAGTCTCTGTGCCACTAAGGCTTTTTTGTTTTAATTATTATTCTCTGTGGAGGATTACTTCCAATAGTTCTTCACATGCCACATGTTTGGTTACAGTGCTTTCGACATGACCCACGAACAACAGTGGAAGTTGAAGGAACAGCAGCTGAAACTGCAGATTGTACAGCTCGAGACCGCACTAAAATCTGACCTGGCTGACAAAAATGACATCTTGGACAAAATAAAACTGGAAAGAGGTATCTTAGCTTGTAAAATAAATGGAGCCTGCAGAATCTGCATTCATGAATACATACCACAATGGTGATTAAATTTCAGGTTATTTTTGCTTACATCTGCTTGGCATCGTAAATAATTTCAATTGCCGCAGTAATGCAAACTATATGTGAGCGGGTGGTATGCAATGGGATCATAGTCTGCAATCCATTATAAGAAGAAATTTTCACAAAACTTACAATTCCTGCAACAGCTAATTTCTTAGACACAAATTTGAGTGGCTTAACCTTCCTTCCATTTTTCTGCCATCCATTTTTAAAGGTGCAGGTTATGGCCCCACAGCCTTGCTCTGCAGGGGCAATGCTAGGACCATGCAACCTGTACAATTGCACAGTGCCCCCAAGCCAACCAGAGGCCGAAGTGGATCCACTAAAAGGATACCTACAAAATGGTAGTAGCTGATCCTGGATCATTTTGTCAAGTATTCTTATATAGCCTGTTACAGGTATGCCTTTTCACAATTGGACACGTGTGGATTTGGCACAAGATTGAGTAGGTAGTGTTTAGTATTGCCATCTATTAAAAGGTAGAGGCTCCTCACCAAACTTTGACATGGGGCTCCCACAAGGCAATTACCACTTTTGACCCGATCATATTTCAATCAAGTATCTATTCTTCACATGTGAGCATCAGCACGGAGTGTCAGTTGGCTGTTGGATTGAGGCGTGGGTCATCACAGCCCAGCCTGATGCTGTACTTCTCTGATGTTTGCACAAATGTTATTCTGCAGGTGTGACAAGTCGCAACCAAGGGACTCCATTGACTTAATTTTCTGTCTATTTTTTAACTTACACATTCATTCTCATATAATTACAAACCATTTAAATTTCCATCCCAAAAAACTAGTGATTGTCAGTACTTCACAATCTTTATGTAGAAGCATTTCTTTATTCATAATTCAGGAGCTCCAGACATTTCGTGGTAAAAACGTTTGATGGTAAAGTTGCTGGCCTGAAATTGGTAAATATTTTGAATTGTGGAAGTGGGCCTGTGGTTTTAAAATGTATTACACATGTAATCTTTTGAATAATACGGTAGACAAATGATTAAAAGTTGCACTTAGTTTTCTTTTTTAAATGCCACCCCTCACTTTCCTTCCAAATTATGCCACTTACTAAATTGAAATTATTTGCATAGTTGAAAGTCAATTGCTGCCAGGCAAATGGTGGAGTGGATCTTTGTTGGCTTTCTGTTTCCGAGATGGGCATCTGTTACGAGCACAAGATAAAATGCTGGCTTATAACAGGGCAGTGGTCCATCCAGTGGACTGGCCAAGAGATGGCAGAACTCGCCAAAGTTTAATGAAATTTGTGTGATGAGCAGACCTAAGACGAGAGATTGTGGCTTTCTGTTTAGGCACCAGCTGCACTGACTGTGACAAGCTTGAGATGCCGGACTATATTAAAAACCTATTATATTAAATAACATCTACCATGGCTCCTTCTCCTCAATCACTAAAAGATTTATGTAAAATGTATCAAATTGGCAATCCCTTCATGTTGGTCAAATTTTGTTTAGTTTTGCTTGTAGACAGGGTCACCCCAAATTGTTGAGTTAAAAGTCTTGTCTTTTTTATGGGTTTTAGTGATCCATTGTGAAATGGAAATTATCTTCTTCCTTAGCATAGTTAATCCCTCACACTGAGCAAATTAAAACAAAATAAACAATTAACATTTTCTATTTACCTTTACATGGGTTGTTTTGTGCATTGTAATAGGTTACAGTGATGACATTCCTAGGGCTGGATTTTGTTCTCCCCCAGCCGTCTGGTTTCGTGCCGGAGGCAGCCTGAAGGTGGCTCAGGATGAGGCCCGCCATGGACCTCGACGCTGTGAGGGCCCGGCCTGATCCTCCCGGTGGTGGTGAGACTCCGTGGCAGCCTCCCGCCGCTGGGCAACGGGACCACAATTTAAATATTCGAATAAATAAAATTATTAAATTTAAATAGACTTACCTGCGATCTTGAGGGCCTGCCGTGATCTTCGGCATAGCGGTCAGTACTCCCGTGCCTTCAGATCCCCAGCCGGGGAAACACAGCACCACACTGGTGGAGAGGGGGGGAGGAGGTAAGTTTGTCAGTGTGGAGTTGGGGAGATACAGGGTCAAATAAATGTAATGGGTGTGGGGGACGGTGGGGAAAGTTTGGCAGGGGAAGGTCAGATGTAAAAGGTAAGTGTTTTGTGGGCGGAAGGCCAAATAATTAATGTAATTGTTATTGGGGAGGTGGGAAAGGGGCATTAGAAATTTATTTGTTTAATTTTGGAGGGCAGACTTTAAAAATTTAAATTGGGCGGCATTGCTGGCTTTAAAAATGGCGCCAGCACCGGCGCTCAGGCAGCTGACACTCTTGCTGGGAACGTACAGCCCGCCCCCTCGCCGTAATTGGGCGGGGCGGGCTGCTCTGGTGGTTGAAATGAGCCGCCACGCTTTTGATTGTGGTGGCTCTTTGGCGTGCGGCCTGCTCAGGCGGGCTGCCATTTTTTTAACTTGCCGCATCCAGCCCCTAGTAGTTCATAAGGGTACCACAGAGCTATTGGTGGGAATGCATTAATTTAAAATAGTATTGAAAATAGCAGTAAAGATTGAATTCTGGCTAGTAAAATCACTTGTTTACTATCCAGAGCAATTATCATTGTTGTAACTGACCGCTCAAGTCAAAGCCCCCAATCAAAATATACGATTCTGATTGTGGTGGGAGAAATGCACTGTTGATTCAGTTCCGTCCCTCCCTAGATCGTCTAACATATCATTTTAAACTTTCCAAATTAAAGAAAGACCACAGCCAAATTGACCATCTATTAACCCCCGAATGAGGTGAACCAAACCAGGTGTCTTTAGATCAACAAACTAACTGTTTAATTAGAAAAAACTAAATTCTAAAACGCTACTAAGATATAAAAAGCATTTCAAACAGAAAAAATTAGTGTCCTTGCAGATTTACGCTCCTGCCGAATGTGGAACAGTTCAAGGTTGCTTGAGGTCCTCACAGCCATCACAGGGAAGAAAAGGTTCTTCAACAGTAGGACAGTCAGTGGTCTAGTAAAGAAGTTGAAATGATGACCTTCTTCCGGCGATGAATTCACCAATTACAGTTCAGTAATTAAAGGAATTGGTTATTTTCTTTTTAAGAAATTAATCTGGCTTGACATCAGAATTCTGAGAGTATAATAAATAGAATTTAAATAAACCGAGAGAGAGCTCTCATTTCCTTCAGTACATGCTGGTCCAGCTGTCCATCTGTTTCTGTGTCAAAAAACAGTTTTTAGCTAGTTTTTCAAAAAGCAATCGTCAACATTGTATCATTGTCCTTGTTCTCCGAATGGCTGAATGGCAATGAAAATGCATTCTTTGACTCAGTCTCTGGAGCTTGTTGCCTTAAAGCAGTATGACTCCTTTTCTAGCCTTAAAGGCACACTGCATTCTTCCCGGAAAAAAACTACAGGATCATAACACCTCTGCACCTGGCGGAATGAAACACCATTCCTGAAATGCGTTTCATTACAATGTGCAAAAAATACAAATTGAAAAATCAAATTTTTTTTTTGCATTTACAGGCATACATTTGTCTAAAATGTTAAGACTACAGCAACAAGTTCCACCAGAACATTTCAGCTTTACATTTTCAAAAGGTTGTCCCAATTAACCCATTTCAAATTTCCAAGCATAGTCTTCCAGTTGTTTCGTGTTTTCCTTCCATGTGTACCTATTGTCCATCACCTCAGTCAGGTGAACTGCACAGCTAGGAGCACTGACCACTACTGGGTTCACGATTCTCTGAGAAGTTACTCGACTACCCCTTAATCTATGTAGCATCACTTGACACTGGAAAACCCTGTCCGGTGTACAGTCCTTTAATAAGAATTTGGGTAGGGGTCTGCCTTCTTTACCACAGTTACCTTTCTAGAGTCTTTGCAAGTTTGAGCCCACCCACTAGGTTTAGACATCAAGACCACCTGCGAATTCCAGCTGTCCTAAGTAGGTTAATCTAAGCTGCCTTTCAGCATGCATTGTACTTCTGCTTCCACTTGGGCCTGGCTGTCTGAACCTAAGCAACAAGGATGTTGTTTTAAAGGAATGGCTCCCCCTGTACCCACATCATATGTGGCTAAGGTTATACATCCTGGCTTATCCCTAAAAACTTTTTGAAACGTTGTGAAAACCCTGGTTAGGACTTCATGCTGTTTTGCCTCTAAGTGTAAAAGCCTATTGTTTCATTTTCCTAGCCATTCTATATTTACTAATCTGATAGTTGGAGGTTCAATCTAAGAATTTCCTGGGCCTGCCTCTGCCTCATCCTCACTATCCTTTTCCTTCTGAACAGTCCCGATTACCTGACATACCTGTACTGGCTTATCCTCCTCCCTGCGGTAATGTTGTTAGAGCATATCAATGTGACACAACTGTTTTTTCTTCCGGCGGTCAGGGGTGTCAATCAAGTAATCTACCTTACCCACTCTTTTGATCACTCTATATGGGCCACTGAACCGTGCTTTTAATGGTTCTCCCTGTAATGGTAACAACACTAATACTTCATCCCCTGGTTTTATGGTAGGTTGTGGTTTTCTTACCATTTGACAGGTATGGCATGTCCAACAAAATTGTCTCATATCTTTGCAAGACCTGACCAGTAATAATGTTGGCTTATACGTGATTTGGTCTTCCAAATTCCCCTATGTCCTGCAAAAGGAATGTCGGTAACCTTAAAAATCCTTGTTGATATTTAGGTGGTACCACTATCTGTTCAACAACTGCCCAGTCTTCATCTGCAGACCGATGAGGAGGTCTCCATTTCTTCCTCAAAACCCTGTTTGCCATATAATAGCCTTCCGGAACTCCTTTCACCTCAGCTTCTGACAGAGCTGTCTGTGCTATTTGGTATATCTCTGGATCAGCTTGCTGTGCTACAATGATAGACGATCTGTTAAAAGTCTCATTTGAATTATCTAAATCCCCAAAGAAGGTTTCAGATACTTGGCTATCTATTTGTGGTGCCCCTTTTACCTCCGACAGTGGATCCTGTTTAGCCATTGCTCGAGTAACTACACACGCAGGAAATATTCCTAGAACTTGTTCCTATAATTGCTCACTTTCCTCAGTTTTACTTGGTTCCTCTGTAACTGTCAGAAAAACTGATATTTTTGATCCAGCCATATCATTTCCTCGGAGTAGGTCAATTCCCTTTACTGGTAAACCTTGGACAACACCTACAGTTATTAACCCAGATATTAAGTCACTCTCTAGGCGTACTTCATACAAAGGTATGGGTATACACTCCTCTCCAATTCCATTAGCTAAATACTTAGCGTTCAAGGCACTGTCTGGTGAAAACCTAATTTCTTTCCCCAGCAAGAGACTTTGGGTTGCTCCTGTGTCCCTGAGTATAATGATAGATTTTCCTGCCTCACTTACAGGATATGGAGTTACTTTCCCCATTGACAAAAACTCATTATAACTCTCAAGTATTTTATTCTTAACCTCTGCACTCCTTTAAGTTTTAGTATCTGGTTTCACATTCACAGTTGTCGTTAAAGCTATACTGATCTGCTATACTTTCAGTCAGAGTTTTTTCCTCTGCACTAACTTTGCGTACCCTAACAAGTCCTCTGGGTTTACCTCGCAATTTCCAGCACTTTGAAGGTGACCCGTTTTGTTGCAATGATAACACTTTGACTTGCGAGCCTCACTTATACCCTCAGCACCTTCCTTTCTGACCTGAGGAGGTGATCCTGGGGCATTCCTAGCTGTTCCTTCTTGTCCCAGGCTACTTACCTTCCTTTCACTCTCCCACTTTTTATCCTTCTCGGGTTTATGGGGGTGACGGACAAAATAGGTAGGCATATTCACAAGCTCAAATTCATCAGCAATCTCTGCTGCTTGCCTAGCTTTCAAAACTTTCAGGTTATCTATATGAGTTCTCACTACTGCAGGAATGGAGTTTTTAAATTCTTCTAAGAGAATCATCTCGAAGGTTCTTATATGTGGTTTTTATCTTTTAATGCCCGTATCCAACGGTCAAAAATAATTTGCTTCACCCTGTCAAATTCTAAATATGTCTGGCCAGCCAGTCTCCGTAAGTTCCTAAACTTCTGACAGTAAGCTTCAGGGACTAACTCATAGGCAGTGAGAATAGCCTTCTTTGCCATCTCAGAATCTTCAGATTCTTCCTGACCCTTTTGTCTTAGTTCCATCTCTTTTAGCTTAAATTCCCTCTCTTTCTCCCTGTCTTCCAATTCATGTTTTCTTATTGCTATTGCTTTTTCTTTTTCCCTTTCCTCTTTTTCCAATTCACGTTTTCTTAATTCTTTTTCTACCTCAAGTTTTTTTGTTTCTAACCGAATCCTAGCCAATACCACTGGATCACTTTCGAATCTACTACCTTCTTGTCTGTCGTATTCCCTTCCTTGTTCCTCGTATTCCCCTTCATCAGTATCATCATCATCGTCTTCTACTAATTCCAGATGTTCGGCTATTATGTCAATTGTCTCTGCTTTTTTGGCATCTGATTTCAATTCCAACCCCAATTTCGCTGC
This sequence comes from Heterodontus francisci, assembly GCF_036365525.1. Lineage (NCBI taxonomy): Eukaryota > Metazoa > Chordata > Chondrichthyes > Heterodontiformes > Heterodontidae > Heterodontus > Heterodontus francisci. The sequence goes on along the minus strand of NC_090387.1, from coordinate 55,963,804 downwards.
CAATTTTTTGAATTTGTTCTTAGTTAAAGTTATCACTCAGAGAAACATTCTCCTTTCCCAACCACTACAACCACTAATGCCATTGCAATGGTATAGACTGTATCTTATTATAAAAGAGACCTGGTTCTTTTATTTCTTTGTAATTGGTGTTAGATTTAGATCCCAACAATTGAGTTTCGAATTGATATAACAGAAATTAAATATAGGTATGCTTTTTTTCTTGTACCAGTACCATTTATTTCTCATTTATATTTACTTATCTCTGTTGTTTTCAAAATAAAATATGTTTTGGGAAAGTAGTAGGTTGATCACTGGGATTTAGGTTTAGACATCAAAAATAATTAACTCTGTCACGTGAATTGCAATTTAATTCGGGCAGATGTAAAATATACCAAAATATATGCTGTAAAATTAAATTAAATTACACTATTTTTAATTTTGGAAAGCTGCCATTAAATAAAGTTTCAAGGACATCCATGTTTTCTTTACTCCATTTTCACGCTTATTTATTGGTATATTGGTTTTTGGCGTCTGCGTAACATAGCATCACCATCCTGTTAAACCCTGTATACTGATCCAAAGATGTTGCATAAACAATAATAAAAACAAGAAATGCTGGAACCACTCAGCAGGTCTGGCAGTATCTGTGGAAAGAGAAGCAGAGTTAACGTTTCGGGTCAGTGACCCTTCTTCGGAACGAGCAAATATTAGAAATGTCAAAGGTTATAAGCAAGTGAGCCGGGGGTGGGGCAAGAGATAACAAAGGAGGTGTAGATTGGACAAGGCTACATAGCTGACCAAGAGGAGCAAAGGCAAACAATATGTCAATGGTGTGTTGAAAGACAAAGCATTAGTACAGATAGGGTGTTAACAGACTGAAGATTGAACAGCAGCAAGTACAAACATGGAAAAAAAACAGTGGGTAAGCAAACTGAACAAACTACGATGAAATGAAATAAAAGAAAAAAAAAATTTGTAAAAAATGTAAAAAAGAAAAAAGAAAAAATAACTAACAATAAAAGTAAAATGGGGGGCCCGTCATGCTCTGAAATTATTGAACTCAATGTTCAGTCCGGCAGGCTGTAGTGTGCCTAATCGGAAAATGAAATGCTGTTCCTCGAGCTTGCGTTGATGTTCACTGGAACACTGCAGCAAGCCCAGGATAGAGATGTGAGCATGAGAGCAGGGGGGACTGTTGAAATGGTAAGCAACCGGAAGCTCAGGGTCCTGCTTGCGGACTGAGCGGAGGTGTTCCGCAAAGCGGTCACCCAGTCTGCGTTTGGTCTCCCCAATGTAGAGGAGACCACATGGTGAGCAGCGAATACAGTAAACTACATTGAAAGAAGTACAAGTAAACCGCTGCTTCACCTGAAAGGAGTGTTTGGGGCCTGGGATAGTGAGGAGAGAGGAGGTAAATGGGCAGGTATTACACCTCCTGCGATTGCAGGGGAAGGTGCCATGGGGTGGGGACAAGGTGGTGGGGGTAATGGAGGAGTGGACCAGGGTGTCGCGGAGGGAACGATCCCTTCGGAATGCTGACAGGGGAAGGGAGGGGAAGATGCGTTTGGTAGTGGCATCAGGCTGGAGGTGTCGGAAATGGCGGAGGATGATCCTTTGGATATGGAGGCTGATGGGGTGGAAAGTGAGGACAAGGGGAACCCTATCACGGTTCTGGGAGGGAGGGGAAGGGGTGAGGGTAGAGGTGCGGGAAATGGGCCGGACATGGTTGAGGGCCCTGTCAACAACAGTGGGGGGGAATCCTCGGTTGAGGAAAAAGGAGGTCATATCAGAAGCACCGTCATGGAAGGTAGCATCATCAGAGCAGATGCGTCGGAGACGGAGAAACTGGGAGAATGGAATGGTGTCCTTACAGGAGGTAGGGTGTGAAGAAGTATAGTCGAGGTAGATGTGGGAGTCGGTGGGCTTATAATGGATATTAGTAGACAACCTATCCCCAGAGATGGAGACAGAGAAGTCGAGGAAGGGAAGGGAAGTGTTAGAGATGGACCATGTAAAGGTGAGAGAAGGGTGGAAATTGGAAGCAAAGTTGATAAAGTTTTCCAGTTCAGGGCAGGAGCAGGAAACGGCACCGATACAGTCATCAATGTACCGGATGAAGAGTTGGGGGAGGGGGCCTGAGTAGGACTGGAATAAAAAATGCTCGACATATCCCACAAAAAGACAGGCATAACTAGGACCCATGCGGGTCCCCATAGCAACATCTTTTACTTGAAGGAAGTGAGTGGAGTTGAAGGTGAAGTTGTTCAATGTGAGAACAAGTTCAGCCAAGCGGAGGAGGGTGGTGGTGGATGGGGACTGGTTGGGCCTCTGTTCAAGGAAGATGCGGAGAGCCCTTAAACCATCCTGGTGGGGGATGGAGGTGTAGAGCAATTGGACATCCATAGTGAAGAGGAGGCGGTTGGGACCAGGAAACTGGAAATTGTCAAAATTACTTAGGGCGTCAGAAGAGTCACGGATGTAGGTGGTAGCTGTGGGAGTCAGTGGGCTTATGATGGATATTAGTAGACAACCTATCCCCAGAGGTGGAGACAGAGAAGTCGAGGAAGGGAAGGGAAGTGTCAGAGATGGACCATGTAAAGGTGAGAGAAAGGTGGAAATTGGAAGCAAAGTTGATAAAGTTTTCCAGTTCGGGGCGGGAGCAGGAGGTGTAATACCTGCCCATTTACCTCCTTTCTCCTCACTATCCCAGGCCCCAAACACTCCTTTCAGGTGAAGCAGCGATTTACTTGTACTTCTTTCAATGTAGTGTACTGTATTCGCTGCTCACAATGTGGTCTCCTCTACACTGGGGAGACCAAACGCAGACTGGGTGACCACTTTGCAGAACACATTCCGCTCAGTCCGCAAGCAGGACCCTGAGCTTCCGGTTGCTTGCCATTTCAACACTCCCCCCTGCTCTCATGCTCACATCTCTATCCTGGGCTTGCTGCAGTGTTCCACTGAACATCAACACAAGCTCGAGGAACAGCATTTCATTTTCCAATTCGGCACACTACAGCCTGCCGGACTGAACATTGAGTTCAATAATTTCAGAGCATGACAGGCCCCCCATTTTACTTTTATTTTTAGTTACTTTTTCTTTTTTACATTTTTTACAAATTTTTTTTCTTTTGTTTATTTAATTTCATTGTAGTTTGTTCAGTTTGCTACCCACTGTTTTTTTTCATGTTTGTACTTGCTGCTGTTCAATCTTCAGTCCATTAACACCCTATCTGTACTAATGCTTTGTCTTTCAATACACCATTGACATATTGTTTGCCTTTGCTCCTCTTGGTCAGCTATGTAGCCTTGTCCAATCTACACCTCCTTTGTTATCTCTTGCCCCACCCCCGGCTCACTTGCTTATAACCTTTGACATTTCTAATATTTGCTCGTTCCGAAGAAGGGTCACTGACCCGAAACGTTAACTCTGCTTCTCTTTCCACAGATGCTGCCAGACCTGCTGAGTGGTTCCAGCATTTCTTGTTTTTATTTCAGATTTCCAGCATCCGCAGTATTTTGCTTTTATTATTGCATAAACAATAGGTGCTTAATAGTTAAAATTGAACAGAAAGTATATTTAAGATATAAAGATATCATACCAAAGCAAATTAGGCTGAAAATCTAATTATGCTGTACTCCTTTATGCAAATAAACTATCCACAGCCTCAGTGTGAAAATTGTAGTTATTATATTTTCTAAAAATGTACATTCTTCGTAGTGACTAAATTGGCCCGAAAGCACATAGTCGGCGTGTATTTCTGAGATGAGAACTGAACCAGAGCAAATTTAGCATATCGGATGACCGGCAAGCATAACAAACTATCATAATCACTCTAAAAAGGACTCCGTCTTCCAAACAGAGTTTAAATTGTAGTGAATGTAGTTTGTTCATTCTTTGGCCTCCTTCTCTCGAGAGACAATGGGTAAGCGCCTGGAGGTGGTCAGTGGTTTGTGAAGCAGCGCCTGGAGTGGCTATAAAGGCCAATTCTAGAGTGGCAGACTCTTCCACAGGTGCTCAGATAAAATTGGTTGACAGGGCTGTTACGCAGTTGGCTCTCTCCATGCGCTTCTGACTTTTTTCCTGCCAACTGCTAAGTCTCTTCGACTCGCCACACTTTAGCCCCGCCTTTATGGATGCCCGCCAGCTCTGGCGATCGCTGGCAACTGACTCCCACGACTAGTTTGTTCATTAAGAGATGTTTAAACTGACATACATACTGAAATATCTACAAGCTTTACAGCAAACCACTTCTTCAAGTGGTCACTTTGGAGAGTGTCCTACTTTGGCTTGTGTGTAATACTGTAAGCACTTATCCAACATTCGTGGTGACCATAGCACTATCTGAACAAAAGTGAAAACAAAAACATTGAAGGAAACCACATGCATGGCCATCAGTTTCAGAGCATGAAAAACAATTTCTTCCCAGAAACACATACAATATACTATTCAAAAGCTTATTCGATTTAATAACCTTTAACATGGTCTTTAAAAGTTTTGATCTATCAAATAGGCAGTTTCTTCATGATGGTCACTGCAATGCAAAATTCCTGCAATTTTGGAATGTTAAGTCTTAATAGTATGGACGAAAAAGGGTTAAGAAATGAGCATCTGTAAGATGTTAGAACTTTCCAGAATTACACTGTAAGCAAAATAATACCCTGCAGTTGTATCATGTTTTTAATTGTAGTGTCTCTGCAGAACAATTATGATATATTATTCTTTAAATAAAAAAGTCTGTTAAGGAAGTGGATACAAAACTAAAATGCAGACTCCACAGAAATTGTACAAGATAGGAATGATACTTTTATTAACAAAGTAACTGCAGTTGTCATAGCTTTTTTACACTCACAGGGATTTAATGTTTGATTAGATGAACATTTTAAATAACAGCAGATATGATATATTAACTGCTATAAAATGTCTTGGTTCATATTCTAAAGCAATAATTATTTTTACTTTTAATATATTTAACAGACTTTAAAAGTATATTGAAGGGCATGATCACTGTTGTAAATTTATATACAATTTCCCAAATGCAGCTCTTGTTATTTCTGTTAGTTATCTGTAGGGACAGAAATTCATTTGACCCTTGTTTACATATGCGGCCTAACGCCGTTTTAGGCAACCGTCAGGGATACCTGAAAAATGACACATCTTAATGTATATTTTTCAGGTGTCCTTGGGGTACAGGACCTTTGTCCCTGAAATTGTGCCCATTTTTTGCTCATAAAACAGGCGCAACAACGTTCAGTTTTTCCCCATATTATCTGTTCAACTATTATTGTTAAGTTGCATCAGGTATCAGGATTTTGGAGTTAATTTGTGATTAATAATTTTTTTATTCATTCATGGGAGTTGGACGTCGCTGGCAAGGCCAGCATTTATTGCCCATCCCTAATTACCCTTGAGAAAGTAATGGTGAGTCACCTTCTTGAACTGCTGCAGTTTTTGTGATGAAGGTGCTCCCACAGTGCTGTTTGGTCAGGAGTTCCAGGATTTTGTGTAAAGTATCTAAAAATGTTCACTGAAGTATCAAATAATGATCTTTGGAATAAGACCGCTTCAGTTTTAAATAAAACAATACTTATCTTGCTTTCATGAAGACAGGAGTCATAATGTTGGAAAAACATAATTTTTGACTTGCCCATCTGGTGGGATTGCATTGATTCCACATCAGCGTGTGCCTGATTAGTGAACCAAAATCAAGGGAGCCAAGCCACTTTCCATTTGGAATCAATTAATATTTTTAGTTGTAAATTCATGCCAAACAAATACTTTGGTGCCCAGATTATATGTTGCTGTGTTCACAGGCCACAATGCTCAAATTTGGCAATTCTGAGCACCTTGGGCGGGGTGGCGGGGAGGTTTTGACTTCAACATGGGTGTAAAATGGGCAATATCAGATCAGCTGCCGATAAAAACCCGTATGATTTTCCTTTCCACTGACTTCAATGGATAAAAAAATGTATAGGGAGCAGCCAATCCAGTATCACTCATTTTATACTTGCGCTGTTGAAAGTTCCAGCGAAAATGTTCAAAAGAGTACTGACAATGGTATGGAGTCCATAATAGGGCAAATTATACATGGTCTGTGGGATGAATGTGCCATACGTCTTTCTTATGTTCAAAAAAATCTGCTATTTTGTAATATTTTAATTTGCCTCTTGTATGATACAAGAAGATTTTATACCAATAATGTCATTTTAGGTAGACAGTAAATCAAGACTACCATATTATAATTTCACAGTCTTTGAAAAAATGAGAAGACACTGAGCTATGTTCAAACCTTCAGGATGGAAAGTGCATATTCCTACAATCCATGTTGTCATTTACAATGTCTAAGAAATTTCCAATTACCTATCTTACCAAATGACAAATTTCCTAAAATTCGTGGAAAACATTTTTTTCTGTCTCTTTGTAATAATTTTATAAACGTGTTCTTGAACAGCAGTTTTACTATTTTGTTACATATAGCATATAGAGGAATTTTTCTCCCAGAATTTTAAAAGGAATTATAAAGAACATAAAATGTTAAAGCTCTTCAGGACAACAACTGGGTTTCCTGCAGGGATCACTTGATTTCACTTGAATACAGTGTTACTAGATATTGTCATTGTTTGTTACGTTTTTATTTTAACACATTGTTGTCTGGTTTTGTTTTTCTATTGTTTCCATTTACTGTACAATGAATGTCAGAACAAAATGAGCGACTTTCCCAGGAGAACAAAGAGCTCCAGCTGTGCTATCTGGAACACAAGCAACAGCTGGATGAACTGAAAGAACGTATGAAGTTCTTCACCAAAGTAAGATACTTACCTGAACTGCATTTATATCTGCCAGAATGTGACAATGGAATGCTTGAAATGTTTTATGCATGGTGTAAGTGTGCCAGCTTTATGCATCATAAAGCCTTAGAAAAACGAATGTAAAATGTGATATTTTATTTATTCATGATATTCAACCCAAATGTCATATTTGGTGAGAATCTACTATGTCATTTTCAGTTATCCCTGTATTATTCATTTCCATTTAATAATGCCCTTTATTGACTGTTTTAATTTCAGGAGAGTGATATTGATGTGGCTGAACTCAGCGAAGCACTGATGCTCATAAAGGTAATGTAAAGAAGTTGATCCCTCTTCCAATTCATGCCCGCTCTGTGGTCTAATAACAACCTGACCCTCATATGCCCTGATTGGAGTGACTAGCATTTTAAAAGGCTAATTCATTGGTGAACCTTCAAGTAGCTAATGTAGCTTACTCAAACATATGAAAACATCAGAAAGAGCAGGGGTTATAAAGTCAGAGAAGAGTAATATGAAGTTTATTTATGCTGTGTTAATATTTCATCTTTACAACAAAGGTTAATTAGTACACACCCAGAAATATTTGCATTAATTTATATATATATATATATATTTTATTAATATTGTTGAGCGTTTGGGCTGAATTTTAATGTGCAGAATACATGGAACTGGGAGTTTAAAATCGTGGCGATTGACAGCGTGTTGGGAAACCAGCTCTATCCCACCCATTTCCGCATTTAACTGCAGCATGTTAGGCTGCATGGGAACAACCCCCTCAGGAAAGGCAAGTCGGTCAATTTCAATCTGTTAGTCGGTCATATTAACATTGGCTTTTCAATTTAACTGTGGGTCCACAGGTTTCCCACCCTTCTTGGAACTCACCAGTGAAAGCAAGGCATGAACAAAGCGGCAATTGAGGGAGCTAAAGACATAGCAGGCAAATAAGCCAATAAGTATTGACACCTCACAGCTGCTTTCTGCTTTCTTGCCTGCCTGTGTGAAAGGCTTTGTTCACAATATTTGTGCTGAGAGGTAACTTTGACAACTTTGGAGGGTGCTTTGACACATTTGGAGGTTTGTATGTCTGATCTGCACTTTGGACCTCTGATCTATCAGATCAGCTTGGGTGAAGCTTATGCTGTGTTGCTTTGGACCTCCGAGATGACCAGCACCAGCAGCAGCAGCAGTGTGCTGCTTCCAAACCTGCAGCTCCAAAGCAGAGAGGGCATCAACAGAGAGGTGCAGCTCACAGGCCACACAAGATTTACAGGCAGGGGATAAGTTTCCTTGACATGTCAGAAAAACAGTGTGCAGGGAGGCTCAGCTCTAGTGTCAGGTTGTGGCAGATGTTTGCAGCCTGCTGCTAAGTGGACCTGCTGTTCAAACTTTAGCAGTGGCTGTCAAATTCACTCTCAACTTCTTTGCCTCTGGAACCTTCCGGGGCTCTGCCAGAGACATTTGCAGTATCTCACTGAATTGGCAAGTACATTCACTTTAAAAATGAAGTAAACCTGTTGTGGTCAAACAAGGAGAAGAACAAGAGGGAAGCCCTTCGACCCCTCCTCACCTGATCGTGACGTGGTTAATAGTGTGGAGGATAGCTGTAGACTGCATGAAGATATCAAAGGACTTGTCAGGTGAGCAGAAAAGTGGCAAATGGAATTTAATCCAGTGAGGTGTGAGGTGATGCATTGGGGAGGTCAAACAAGGCAAAGGAATACACAATAAATGGGAGAATACTGAGAGATCTAGAGGATGTGAGGGACCTTGGAATGTATGTCCACAGATCCTTGACGGTAGCAGGAGAGGTCGATAAGGTGGTTAAGAAGGCAGATGGAATCCCTTCCTTTATTAGCCGAGGCAGAGAATATAAGAGTAGGGAGGTTATGCTGGAACTGTATAACTCATTGGTTGCCTAACCAACTCAAGTACTGTGTGCAGTTCTGGTCACCTCAGTACAAAAAAGTTATAATTGCACTAGTGAGGGTACAGAGGAGATTTACGAGGATGTTGCCAGGACAGGAAAATTGTAGCTATGAGGAAAGATTTGATAGGCTGGGCTTGTTCTCCTTGGAACAGATGAGGCTGAGGGGAGATTTGATTGAAATGTACAAAATTGTGAGGGGCTGGGTTAAAGTGGATGGGAAGGGCCTATTTAACTTAGCAGAGAGCTCAGTGACTAGGGGGCATAGATTTAAAGTAATTGATAGAAAGATTAGAGCGGAGATGAGGAAAGGTTTTTTTCACCCAGAGGGTTCTGGGATCTGGAACTCAATGTTCCCCGCAAGCTTTCTCTCGTACTCTATTTTCCCCTTCTTAATCAATCCCTTGGTCCTTGAGCAGTTGGATGGAGAGCATTTGTTGAGGGTGACTGTGAGGGAGAGGGTGATTGTCATTGATGGATGGACACATAGGGATGTGACGAAGTGAGTAAACAGAGAGGGATGGGTGCACCTGCATGGTATGTTGGTGTGAGGAATTATGTGCTGGAGTAAACTTGAGTAAGCAGAATGAGGGGTTTGGGATGATATGCATATCAGGAAGTAGGTGAATGTGACATTGTACTCACCTTTCCTGCCCTGCTTAGGTCATTAACCCGCTTTCAGCATTGAATCCATGAGCATGGCAGCACCTTCTTGGTGCTAATCTCATGGGCAACCACCAGCCACATCTTCTTTGTTTCACTGGCTTCTTCCTCCCATCAGTTGGCAAGAGTATCTCCCTGTAGGCCATTTACAGCTCCCAGCAGCACATCCAGGATTAAAACAAGGCCTGGAATGCATTCTGTCATTCCTTCTGCTATGCTCGAAACTCCAAATCCATCAAATTGCATGTTTGACGTGTCCCTTTAAATACTGGAATTGAAATCGATTCATGCAGGTCATCATCACGACATTCGCACTAATTGGTTAAGAAATCCAGAAATGATATGGTAATGCAGTCTCTGGGTTAAAAAGCTACTGACAAATGCACTGCACTTACTTCTGGCTTTCCCACGCACTACAGAACCCATTCCCCTGCTCCCAGTTCCCTGGGAACTTAAAATCCACCTCTTTGTATTTTGGGAGGAAAGTACTGCAGCCTTTCTTTTGGAGTTTGAAGGACACGACAGAATTATAACCTGATAGTGATATAAAAATACTGGGGCAAACCTTGGGAAAAGTACAAATGTTGTTTTGCCATGAAAAAGATATACAACAACAAATCCAACTGGAACTAACCTTTCTGCACATTATTTTACAGTTAGTAAGCTATATTGTAGATTTTTATGTTTGTCGTGAGGTGGAGAAAGCTGGAAGGGAAGGTGTGTTTATATCAGTCATGTGCTTTTACCGTTATTTAGGTTCGTAAACACCAGAAGAATGGAAATCTTGAATTCCTGGAGAAAGTGGAAGACGACATAAACAAAGACTTGGAGTGCTCGATGCGAGAGCTCCAGGCAGCGCATGCAGAAACCATTCAGGAACTTGAAAAGACAAGAAATATGTTATTTATGCAGTACAAGATCAATAAAGATTATCAGGTAATTTTCTATACCAGAGCTGTAACAGATATCTCAATGGCATTAACTATTTCAGGAGGGTGAAGCACATGGAATACTCCGAAAGGATGAGCTGAAATGCTGGAAACCTGATTGGAAATATTCAAATAGGGATTGGCAGGTGAGAAGGCATGGATTTGTGAACTGACAACACATTCAAGGAATTTGGAGAGGAAAGGTAGCTTGGAGATGAGGTAGTTTACAAAGACAGAGGGGTTGACTATTGGCTTTTTGAGGAAGGGGATGATGATGTCAGTTTGAAATAGTGCCTGAGGACAGGGAGCTATTTACAATATTTACATGGGGACGAGGAGGGGAAGTTGAGTGGTCAGCAATTTAGTGGCACGAGGCTCGTGGGAGCAGGAAATGGACTCATGGCCAAGGTGAGTTTGGCGAGGTCAGAGGGGACATTGACAGAGAAACTAGACAGAGATGGGAATTAAGGACTAAGGCACAGGGACATAGGGAAGGTTTGGCTTCATGGGTCAAGCGAGAGGGTGGGGCTATTGTGACGGTTTCATATTTTGGATTTATATAGAGATTCACTGGAGAGTGCTAAAGTGCATGGTTTGAAAACATTTCTCCCAATACAATTTATTTTGTTCACAAGTTTATGGCATTTTATTTTGAAAAAAAGAACATTTGCTTGTGTTCTGATGGTCTGTGCACTCTTCTTAGCCTATTGTTGCTGGGAGGTTTGCTGGTGCTGTTGTGGGGGGCGGGGGGTTTAAACTAATTTGGCAGGGGGATGGGATACAGAGTGGAGGTACAGTAGGGGGTGAGGCACAGTCAAATATAGAAGAGAAACTGAGTCAGTCTGGCAGGCAGAGCAAATATCGACATGTTAAGGCACAAGTGAAAAATGCAAGGCTGGATTGCATCTATTTTAATGCAAGGAGTCTTACTAGTAAGGCAGATGAATTGAGTGCATTGATTAGCACATGAGATTCTGCTATTATTGCTATCACAGAGACATGGTTGAGGGAGGGGCAGGACTGGCAGCTCAATATTCCAGGGTATAGAATCTTCAGGTGTGACAGGGGAGGGGATAAAACAGGAGGTGGTATTGCACTGTTGATCAAGGACTCAATTACTACAGTAAGGAGGGATGATATCTTAGAAGGTTCCTCAAATGAAGCCATATGGGTAGAACTTAAAAACAAAAAGGGGCAATCACTTGGCTGGGAGTGTACTACAGGCCTCCAGACAGTCAGGGAGAGATAGAGGAGCAAATATGTAGGCAAATCTCAGAGAGGTGTAAAAATAATAGGGTAATAATATGAGGGGATTTCAACTTCCCTAACATCAGCTGGGATAGTCTTAGTGCAAAAGGCTTAAAGGGGGTGGAATTCTTAAAATGCATACAGGAGAGCTTTTTGAGCCAGTATGTAGAAAGTCCTACAAGAGAAGGGGCAGTACTGGACCTAATCCTAGGGAATGAAGCCGGACAAGTGGTAGAAGTGTCAGTGGGGGACCATCTTGGGGATAGTGACCATAACTCTGTAACGTTTAAGGTAGTTATGGAAAAGGACAAAGACGTGCCAGAAATAAAGGTACTGAATTGGGATATGGCTGATTTCAGTATGATAAAACAGGATAAAAGTGGACTGGGAGCAGCTACTTGTAGGAAAGTCTACATCAGACCAGTGGGAGTCATTTAATGAGGAAATAGTGAGAGTTCAGAGCCAACATATACCCATTAAGGTGAAGGGTAGGACCAACAAGTCCAGGGAACCCTGGATGTCAAGGGATATAGAGGAGTGCATCAGGAAAAAAAAGGAGGCTAATGGCAGATTCGGAGCTCTGAAAACAGCAGAGGCCCTAGAGGAGTATAGAAAGTGTTATGTGGGGTCACTGACCTGAAACGTTAACTCAGCTTCTCTCTCCACAGATGCTGCCAGACCTGCTGAGTATTTCCAGCATTTCTTGTTTTTATTTCAGATTTCCAGGATCTGCAGTATTTTGCTTTTAATTTAGGGTGATGGTCGAGGGTTGTTTCTGCGAGTGGAAACCTGTGACCAGTAGTGTACCGCAGGGATCGGTGCTGGGACCCTTGATGTTTGTAATGTACATTAATGACTTAGACGTGGATATAGGAGGTATGATCAGTAAGTTCGCGGATGACACGAAAATTGGTGGTGTCGTAAATAGTGAGGAAGAAAGCCTTAGATTACAGGACAATATAGATGGGCTGGTAAGATGGGCAGAGCAGTGGCAAATGGAATTTAATCCTGAGAAGTGTGAGGTGATGCATTTTGGGAGGACTAACAAGGCAAGGGAATATACATCGGATATAGGAAGTACAGAAGGTCAGAGGGACCTTGGTGTACTTGTCCATAGATCACTGAAGGCAGCAGCACAGGTAGATAAGGTGGTTTGGAAGGCATGTGCGATACTTGCCTTTATTAGCCGAGGCATAGACTATAGGAGCAGGGAGGTTATGATGGAGCTGTATAAAACGCTAGTTAGGCCACAGCTGGAGTACTGTGTACAGTCCTGGGCACCACACTATAGGAAGGATGTGATTGCACTGAAGAGGGTGCAGAGGAGATTCACCAGGATGTTGCCTGGGCTGGAGTGTTTCAGCTATGAAGAGAGACTGAAAAGGCTAGGGTTGTTTTCCTTAGAGCAGAGAAGGCTGAGGGGGGACATGATTGAGGTATACAAAATTATGAGGGGCATTGATAGATAGGAAGAAACTTTTTCCCTTAGCGGAGGGGTCAATAACCAGGGGGCATAGATTTAAAGTAAGGGGCAGGAGGTTTAGAGGGGATTTGAGGAAAGAAATTTTCACTCAGAGGGTGGTTGGAATCTGGAACACACTGCCTGAAGAGGTGGTAGAGGCAGGAACCATCACAACATTTAAGAAGTATTTAGATGAGCACTTGAAACGCCATAGCATACAAGGCTACGGGCCAAGTGCTGGAAAATGGGATAAGAATAGGTAGGTGCTTGATGGTCAGCACAGACACGATGGGCTGAAGGGCCTGTTTCTGTGCTCTATGACTGTAAGGTATGCAATCAAATTGATTGGCTTTAGCGCACCTTTGAACTAATAACAATATTATCATGCAGTGGTGAAGAGAACAGATTTCTACCGACTGTCTTGGAAGCGATTTAGCAACTGTAATGCTCAAGGGTTATATTCTGAAATAAGATAACTGAGTTTAATACCATTATTGACTGTTATTACATTCACATGTCCCTTCCTAGCGAGTTTGCTAGTCTTTACTGTCAACAGAATAAGGGAGGGAAAACTACCCAAGCAGGATGGTTCAAGCTGCCGATGAAATGGAAGTTGGGACCCGTTAATTGCAATGGAGACAGGTTTGGCAGCCAATTAATAGCCATGGGGATGGGAATGGAGGCGGGCCAACTCAAGTGCGGACCCGATTTAAACTGATGACAGCAGCCAATACTGTGGCTGCCATTTCACTGCTGTTCCTGCACGGTGAAAGATCACAATGTCTCAGCAGAGCCAGAGGCTTGGAACCTAGGGCAGCCCCTCAATTTTCAGATGCGGACGTGGAGGCCATTCTGGAAGCTGCGAGGGAGAGGAAGAAGGACCGGTTCCGGAGGGTGGCAGGAGGAGGTCACCTACCCAGACAAAGCAGGCATGGATGGACATCGCTGCCACAGTCAGCGGAAGATGTGTGGTCAGAAGAAGTTGGATCTAGTGTAGGAAAAGGTTCAAGGACCTGAAATGCTCTGGCAAGGTGAGTGCTACCTCCAACCCTGAGGACAAGTCTTTGGATATTCACCTTCCAGCAAACACACAAGCTGAGGAACCTCAAGGTGCATACTGCTGCTGAATGTGGGAGGTGTGTGCCCAAGGCACTTAATGATCCCTCAGACTGGCTCTGAGCCCTAGTGCTGCTGAGAATCTGTAACTACTGATGCATGCACCTTCTAATGAATAGGAGCAGCTGCCATTAACCATAGAGGGAAGCAGTGACTCATCTTGCTCTCTTTTGTACCTGCAGGAGAAACAGGCATATAATGATCAAGAAAGGACTCAAATGGGTGGAGGGGTCCATTACCAGCAAACCTCTGAAGAAGCACCATGACACCTTACAAGCATAACGTTCACCAGCCCAGATACACTCACTTTGGTGGTTCCTCTTGTGTATTTAGATAAGAGTGGCACTAGGTGAGGAGCATGGCACAAGTATGCAGGAGGAGGAGGCAGAGGCAGCTTTGGACAGTTCTGCTCAAAGGAGGGAGGACAGACAGAGCCCGGCTCAGCTGAGCACAGATGCAGGGCCACAGGAATCACTGAAAAGGAGGCTCTACGAAGACCAGCAGCAGCAGATGTGCTCCCAGATGTTAGATTTCCCTAAGGCAGCGCGGGGTCATGGGCAGAGAATGGAGCAGTCCATCCAACTCATGTGCGCCACAATGTATCAGGGCTTCAAGCACATGAGCTCCTCATTGAGAGAGTGAACAACCTCATGGAGAGCCATATGGGGCAGCATTTGGAGTGTATGCAGTAACTGCACACTGATGTACTCAGAATACAGGCTATATTATGTAGCCTGGACTGGTCATTGATGCTGGTAGCACAGAGATGTTTGGGGGGGTGTATACCAGTTGTGTCCAGCTGCTGCTTCCCTCCAGGCATCTGCAGCCAGGAGGATGTCACTGAGGAGGATGAGGGTGCCACATCTTTTTTTCATTCATGGATGTGGGCGCTGCTAGCTAAGCCAGCATTTATTGCCCATTCTTAATTGCCCTTGAGAAGGTGGTGGTGAGCTCGTTCTTGAGCTGCTGCAGTCCTTGGGGTGTAGGTTACATTAACAGTGCTGTTAACAAGGGAGTTCCAGGATTTTGACCCAGCAACAGTTAACAAACGGCGTTATAGTTTCAAGTCAGAATGGTGTGTGGCTTGGAGGGGAACTTGCAGGTAGTGGTGTTCCCATACATCTGCTGCCCTTGTCCTTCTAGGTGGTAGAGGTCGCAGGTTTGGAAGGAGCCTTGATGAGTTGCTGCAGTGCATCTTGTAGATGGTACACTGCTGCCACTGTGTGTCGGTGGTCAAGGGAGTGAAAGTGATGGATGGGATGCCAGTTAAGCGGGCTGCTTTGTCCTGGATGGTGTCAAGCTTCTTGAGTGTTGTTGGAGCTGCACTCACCCAGACAATTGGAGAGTATTTCACCTGACCTGTGCCTTTTAGATGGTGAACAAGCGTTGGGGAGTCAGGAGGTTACTTGCCGCAGAATTCCCAGCCTCTGACCTGCTTTTGTAGTCACAGTACTTATATGGCTGGTCCAGTTCAGTTTCTGGTCAGTGGTAGCCACCAAGATGTTGATAGTGAGGAATTCAGCGATGGTAATGCTATTGAACATCAAGGGGAGATGGTTAGATTCTCTCTTGTTTGAGATGGTCATTGCCTGGCACTAGTGTGGCGCAAATGTTACTTACCACTTATCAGCCCAAGCCTGGATGTTGTCCGGGTCTTGATGCACCTGAACACGGGCTGTTTCAGTATCTGAGGAGTCGCGAATGTTGCTGAACATTGTGCAATCACCAGTGAACATCCCCACTTCTGACTTTATGATGGAGGGAAAGTAATTAATGAAGCAGTTGAAGACGGTTGGGTGTAGGACACTACCCTGTAGAACACCTGCAGTGATGTCCTGGGACTGAGATGATCGACCTCCAACAGCCACAACCATCTCCCTTTGTGCTAGGTATGAATCCAACCAGCAGAAAGTTTTCCCACTGATTTCCATTGACTCCAGTTTTGCTAGGACTTCTTGATGCCATACTCGGTCAAATGTTGCCTTTCTGTCAAGGGCAATCACTATCACCTCACCACTGGAGTTCAGCTGTTTTCTCTGTGTTTAGACCAAGGCTGTAGTGAGGTCAGGATCTGAGTGGCCCTGGCGGAACCCAAACTAAGCGTCAGCAAGTGCCATTTGATAGCACTGTCGACGACCACTTCCATCGATGGGGTTCCATCATCATCTTTGACTTCATTGGTCCCTCTGACAGAGGCAGCATTTGTGCAGCAGGGCCCAGTGTTGAAGGTTGCCCCTGCAAATTATTTAGGTGCAAAAGCCTCTGTGGGTGCCACCACAGGCTCACAATCTGCTCCTCTGCCATTCCGGACCATGAGATAATGAGTTACCACAATCAATCCCAGTTAGGCTTGCTGCAGTCCACAGTGTTATATTCCAGAAAGCTTGTTATTGAAAGATTATGCTGGAGCCAATCTACTCAGTTTTGCATTATTTTACAAAGCAAAAAGATTACAAACATGAAGCTCCTCATTCAAACCTTCACCCAGTTTCAATGTCTCCTTATATATACTAAAGTAAGACCCCAATTACCAACTTCCACCTACATATGATTAAACACTATACAGATTCCCTTCTGTTTCTTTAAACATGCAGAAACATTTAATAACATGTCAAAATATATTCCATATTCTGTACAAAGCATTACATTGCGAGAAGCCCTTCCTCTAGGACCCCTAACATTTTCTTTGTACAAGCATTTATTTTCATAAAACAATCAGATAGTTGGTGACTTGCATGTATGCATTTAATTTTGGAGATTTTCTTTCTGTCCAGCATTTGTTTCAATCCAGCAAGGTCAATCTGTAACTTTTTTTCACTCACACCTTTTGCAGCATGTACATTATCTCACAAGGAACAATTATCTACATAACATTCAA
Organism: Heterodontus francisci; assembly: GCF_036365525.1. NCBI lineage: Eukaryota > Metazoa > Chordata > Chondrichthyes > Heterodontiformes > Heterodontidae > Heterodontus > Heterodontus francisci. The sequence goes on along the minus strand of NC_090387.1, from coordinate 55,946,774 downwards.
TGGGTATCTTATTTCAGTACAACCCTTGTACAGAATCTCACCTACAATATTTGACAAATAGAACCCCATATTCACTGCCTCCACAAGAACCAGTGTTTCCACAGCTTAAGTACTTTTAACAGCCCTTTTTATTTTCTTAGCTTCCCAAGCTTTAGGGTAACATTTCCCATTTTCACCAATCAAAAATATTATGAAACCAGCTGCACTCAAATACCCATCAGTAAGATTAGCATGTGAAGCACCACTAAAAATGACTAGTTTCACATTCTTTGG